>NC_092339.1:102982500-103729166 GCF_046630445.1 Rutidosis leptorrhynchoides | reverse complement strand
TACTAAGGAATGCTTGGTTGCACCAAGTCTTACACCCTTCGCCCGACAATCAAACGTCACCATAGGGTACTTCCATTAGGAACGTCACCCATATCAATAACATGCAAAACACTATGCAACCCACAAACCCGAACGCATCGACACATAAATAAATATTCAAAGGACATATTTATTAAAACGAAATGTACCTTAACGTCTCCTTGAGGCATTCGCCGCTTCCAACTCGGGACAATCCAGCTTGCGATGTCCCTCTTTATAACAATAGTAGCACATTCCGTCATCACTCTTCGACATTGTGCATTCCCACAACTTGTGGCCCCTAACACCACAATTGAAACATCTAGGCGCACGAGAACTCGTCGAACCTTTCTCCGCATTACCCATACTCGCACCTGCGCCCTTAGTTTTCTTACTTGGAGCACCATACGAATCAACCCTTCTTTTACTTGAGAGCTCCCTAGCTTTCGATCGCGAATGTGATTCGAAACCCCTAGCCATGTTAAATAACTCTGCAAACGAGTTCACTTGGCCAATGCTGATTTTGCCCTGCAAATCATCATTCAAAGTCCGATAGAAATCTTCCATCAAAATTCGATCATTCCCATTATACTCCGGGCAAAAACGAGCCTTCGACATAAAGGTCGTCTTTAGAGTATTCAAGTCCATCGACCCTTGTTGCAAATTTCGCAACTCATTCTGCATTTCTGACAAATCGGCTGAAGTCCGGAACTCCTTGAAGAATTCCCTCTTAAACTCGTCCCATGATAACACCATAAACAGTTCACCATCGACAAGATCAATCTTACCATCCAACCAATCCTTTGCTCTACCCGCAACAAACTAGTAGCGAGCCTTCTCCTCTTCTCGGGAGGACATTCAATCGTGCGAAAACACCCTTTGACATCCGAGATCCAAGTGGTGCTTACCAAGGGATCCGGTTTCCCATCGTACATCGGAGGTTTAGTCCTCATGAAGCTCTTAAGACAATGCTCCATTTCGCCGCTACTCCGAAATTCGGAATACCTCCTATCCATTCTTTCTTCCAACGCACCCATTTGCTCTGCAACGGCGGCCGCAACTCTAGTATTAAACTCCTCGTCATTCGTCTCGATCTCGTTTAGCGTCGCCATTCTAAAGAATGCAAAACGATTAGTCCACGAACGTGTAAAACCACACGCACAACACCGCCCATCTTGCTCAACACCCGTCGTACATCACTGGTTTGACACGATTTGCACCCGTAATAAGGTTTGCAAGTCCTTATTACGCACACACGCCGTATCAACTCGTTAGTACAACGACCGCCTCGCTTGATGTCATAAACAAACACAAACAAATTCCACGCGACAACAACACACGCGAGAATTATTATCACAACACAATAATATATTAATAATATCAGCATTACTAATATAAACGTTAGTCCACTTACAAACAAGGCACTAACTATAACCCATTCTGACCCGTAATCCTACAAGTCCCGCAACAAATAAGCACACACAAAAGTCTAAGTCTAGGCACCTATCTCAAGTCACCTAAATCCCTTAGACCATGCTCTGATACCACTTGTAACAACCCAACCCGTTAACCAACCAAAAACGCGGAAATAAAAAAAAATTAAAACTGAACAGAGCTGTCCAGATGGGGTGCGCGGCGCGCACCCACACCTGTGCGCGGCGTGCACAGGGCCTGGCAGCCCGCTGTCCACTTTTTCCAATTTTCTCAAAAAGATCTCTTGCTTCCCGACACTTTTAGACCAAACGCTCTTCACAACAATTTACATTATTTAAAACTAACACGTTCCAATAATAAAATGAGTTTTACGAGACCGGGCCCACATCGGCCGTTCTACGACTTTCGTACAAAATACAAGTTTTCAACCACACGACTTCTAATACAAAATAAAACCGAGCATGGTGATTGGGGATACGCTACTCAATCCTATCCAATCCAAAAGCAAGATCTTCTAAAGCAACTACGCGAGCCACTAGTTCCCACGCTTACCCGAGTCACCGCATCCAAGCAAATCTATAAAAAAAAGTAAACAACGAGAGGGTAAGCTAACGCTTAGTGAGTGAGAATATACTACATACATATATATGCATAAAATGGACATGCCACACAATATCAAATAACACATACCGGATCATCCGAGCATATAGCAAGCAAAACTAAGCTTACCGTACAATTGCGATACCACTAGCTACAACATCAATGTAAGTTCACTCACAACGTTATGAACAACACTACCAAGCTACACCCGAAGGGCTAGCTACAACACATCAATATCAAAACATAAGATAATATAATATCCCCGAACCTACGACCCAAGGCTAAACACTTAACCTTAACAATAAGATGACCGTATAAATCGAGTCACATGAATCCGCTCTAACCGAAATTCACAACTTAACAATAAGATGATCGTGCAAACCGAGCCATCATGAACCTATATGTGAAGTGATCTCTATAACTGAGAACCGCTTCACCCAACCCGCACCCATCCTACACATACATATGCACATAGGATATTAACACTCACCTTTTCGCCTTGATGAATGCAACTGAGTAATTCCGCAACATGTCAATGGAAAGTACCTAATCCATTATCACAAATATAATAACACACTTAGAGTGGATTTACAAACCAACTCAATTCGACACTTAGTGCAAATTCAACCAATTGCACTTACAAACACCAAACGCGTCTAAACTAACCACTAATCACTAATCATAAGTGAAAATGGTCCTAATAAGCCAAAAGAACCCAAACTTAAGTGTTTAACACTTATCAATCTCAAAATCACCCAAAAACCCTAATTTTGACTCAATTCCAAAATTAGTCTTTCAAACACACCAAAAGGGTTCCAATACTTCCATAATCACTAAACCTAGTGATTAAACCCAATTACAAGTCATAAACAAGACCAATTTGTTAGCCAACCCAAAATCTACCAATAATAACAATAAACCCGATTACTAGCATCAACAAACTCACTTCAAGAGTTTTAAATGGGTTTCTCTACAAATCAAGTTCAAACCCTAACTTTGAATATCAAATCAAACAATGAAATTCGGAGTTAGAACTTACCACAACAACCAAAACGTAGCTAGGAACGAGGTGAACAACTTTAAAAACCAGAGCTTTAGTGAGAATCCAACTCTTTCTTCTCCAAATGAAGCTTCCTCTCTCTAAAACTCTTCTCTCTCTAGGGTTTGAAGATGAGAGTGATGAATGGATGTGAAAATGATCCAAAGTTGGATCCAAACCAACTGATAAAGCCCACAGATCCGGCCTCAAGTGAAATGACCAAATTGCCCTTCATTAAACTCAAAATAGAAAAAGGCTGAAATCTGTTGCTGGCAAGGTGCGCGGTGCGCACCCATAACTGTGCGCGGCGCGCACAACAGTCTGGGCAGATTCTGACCTTCGTTTAATTCCACAATACTTCCTGCATTCAACGTAGCATAATTACACTTTCGTACAATAAATATTAGAGTCTTACATTCAGCCAGTCCATGCCAACTATTACATCAAAACTCCCTAACTCTACTGGTATCAAATCAATCTTAAATATTTCGCTACCCAGTTTAATTTCTCGATTCCGGCATATATAATCTGCTGAAATTAATTTACCGTTTGCTAATTCGAGTAAAAATTTACTATCCAACGGCGTCAATGGACAACTTAATTTAGCACAAAAATCTCTACTCATATAGCTTCTATCCGCACCCGAATCAAATAAAACGTAAGCAAATTTATTGTCAATAAGAAACGTACCCGTAACAAGTTCCGGGTCTTCCTGTGCCTCTGCCGCATTAATATTGAAAACTCTTTCGCGGCCTTGTCCATTCGTGTTCTCCTGTTTCGGGAAATTTCTAATAATGTGGCCCGGTTTTCCACATTTATAACAAACTACAATGGTATAACTTGCTCCGACACTACTTGCTCCGCCATTTCTCGTTCCGACACCATTTGTTCCTTTCGTTCTGTTAACCCCTGGTCCGTAGATCTCACACTTCGCCGCGCTATGACCATTTCTTTTACACTTGTTGCAAAATTTGGTGCAGAACCCCGAGTGATACTTTTCACACCTTTGGCATAGCTGCTTCTGATTGTTGTTGTTGTTGCGGTTGTTATTATTGTTGGGATGATTGTTGTAGTTTTTGTTGTTGTTGTTGTTGTGCCGTTTGTTGTAGTTGCGATTGATGTTGCGATTGTTGGGATAGTTGTTGTTGTATTAGTGACTCTTATCACCGTTTTCCTCCCACTTTCTTTTGACTAGCTTCACGTTGGCCTCTTCGGTCGCCTGTTCTTTAATTCTTCCCTCAATCTGGTTCACTAGTTTGTGAGCCATTCTACATGCCTTTTGTATGGAGGCAGGCTCGTGTGAACTTATATCTTCTTGGATTCTCTCCGGTAACCCTTTCACAAACGCGTCGATCTTCTCTTCCTCATCTTCGAACGCTCTCGGACACAATAGGCATAATTCTGTGAATCGTCTTTCGTACGAAGTAATATCGAATCCCCGTGTTCGTAACCCTCTAAGTTCTGACTTGAGCTTATTGACCTCGGTTCTGGGACGGTACTTCTCGTTCATCAAGTGCTTAAATGCTGACCACGGTAGCGCGTAAGCAGCATCTTGTCCCACTTGCTCTAGATAGGTATTCCACCATGTTAACGCAATACCTGTGAAGGTATGCGTAGCGTACTTCACTTTGTCTCCTTCAGCAAACTTACTTATGGCAAACACCGATTCAACTTTCTCGGTCCACCGTTTCAATCCGATTGGTCCTTCGGTCCCATCAAATTCTGAAGGTTTGCAGGCAGTGAATTCCTTGTAGGAGCATCCTACACGATTTCTTGCGCCGTTAGCTGTATTGCTAGATTCAGAGTTATTATTGATATGTAGCGCGGCCTGTACTGCGGATATGTTTGAAGCAAGAAAGGCACGAAATTCCTCTTCGCTCATATTCAAGGTGTGTCGAGTAGTCGGTGCCATTTCCTTCAAAATAGCCAAATGAAACACGTTAATCATACAGAATATTAAGAGTAGTCAATGGTATCTCGTAGCATAATATGAACTCATTTATAAAAGCTTTTTCTTCATATTAGCGTTTTATAAGTTTAAATTTGGGTACTACCTACCCGTTATGTTCATACTTAGTAGCTAATATACAATTCAACTACTACAATTCCATATGAAAAACTGATTATAATAATATATCACATACAAATATTCTTCAAACTTACAACTTCTCTATATTACATATAACATGAAATATAGTACACTATGATACAGTACAGTTTTGAAGATAAATCTAGTTAATACGCAAGTTGTTCAGCAAAGGAAATAAAGACACGTAATTCATAAGTCCAGAAACAAGTCATGCATTCTGGTTTTACTAAGATGACTTCCCATCCTTGGTCTTGTGGAAAATAACCGTTATGACCATTGGCTAGGCAGCATGTTGTAATGTCGTCAAAAGGACGAGGGTTTCGTAATGTCCAACAGCCCCGTAATAATCTAAAAACCTTGTTTCTCACCCCAACTACTGAATCCGTCACTTGTGGGAAAGTTTTATTTAAAAGCTGCAATCCGATGTTCTTTTTCTCACGTTGGTAAGAAGCGAACATCACTAACCCGTAAGCATAACATGCTTCTTTATGTTGCATGTTAGAAGCTCTTTCTAATTCACGAAATCCTATGTTGGGATATGTTGAGTCAAAATAGGTTCTTAACCCGTAGCGTAAAATTGCATTTGGGTTCCTCGTATTTAACGCTTTAAAGAAAACACGGCGTAACTTAAAGTCTCCTCAATGTGATATACCCCACCTATCAAAGGAAAGCCTTTTATAAACTAAGGCATTTCTGGAAAGTCTTTCAAATGTTTGACAAGTTAATTTTGCCATAACTAAATGTGCTGATGAATTCTGACCGTCTCTAGACAAGATTTCCTCAATCATATCCTCTGGTAGGTCTTCTAAAATATTCGGTTATCTACCCTTAACGTCTATTTTGTTTTTATACTGTAAAATAGACAAGGATTAGATTCGTAATAATAAACAATACAAGCAATTTTTACATAGAACATAAAAGTACAAGCACACTACAATACATTTATTACACAACATGCTTACACCCCTCTAATCTGAATCACTGGTTTCTTCTTCTTCGGACTTGGTTCTTTTTCCTAATTTTCTAGGAATATATGATGTTCCTCTAATACGAGCCATCATTTTCCACATTGGTTTAGAAAAACCTGGTGGTTTAGAGGTTCCCGGGTTATTGTCATGATATTGAAAATACGGGTGTTGACGGTACATATAAAGTTCATCGGGGTCGGAATCAGATTTCTCTATTTTGATGCCTTTTCCCTTATTATTTTCTTTTGCCTCATTAAATTGGGTCGGGGTAATTTCTATAACATCATCAGAATCCTCATCAGGATCCGATTCATCAGAAAATTGGTAATTTTCCCAATATTTTGCTTCCTTAGCGGAAACACCATTGACCATTATTAACTTTGGTCCATTGGTTGAGGATTTTCTTTTATTTGACCGGTTTTCTGTGGTTCTTACTATTCCCCCCTCCGGAACCTCTTCTTCTTCCGGTTCCTCTTCTTCTGGTTCCTCTTCTTCCGGTTCCTCTTCTTCCGGTTCCGTTTCCTTTTCTTCCGGTTCTTCGGGAACTTGTGAATCTTGCCAATATATATTCGACTCTTCGTTATTATTAGGTGAGTCAATGGAATTTGTGCTAGAGGTAGACATCTATCACACAATATCAAACATGTTAAGAGATTAATATATCACATAATATTAACATGTTAATAATATATAGTTTCCAACAAAAATGTTAAGCAATCATTTTTAAAGAAAACACGGTCGAAGTCCAGACTCACTAATGCATCCTAACAAACTCAATAAGACACACTAATGTAAATTTTCTGGTTCTCTAAGACCAACGCTCGGATACCAACTGAAATGTTCCGTTCATATTGATTATAAACGTTCCATATTAATTGATTTCGTTGCGAGGTTTTGACCTCTATATGAGACGTTTTTCAAAGACTGCATTCATTTTTAAAACAACCATAACCTTTATTTTATCAATAAAGGTTTTAAAAGCATTACGTAGATTATTAAATAATGATAATCTAAAATATACTGTTTACACATGACCATTACATAATGGTTTACAATAGAAATATATTACGTCGACATATGTTTCTTGAATGCAGTTTTTACACAATATCATACACACATGGACTCCAAATCTTGTCCTTATTTTAGTATGCAACAGCGGAAGCTCTTAGTATTCACCTGAGAATAAACATGCTTTAAACGTCAACAAAAATGTTGGTGAGTTATAGGTTTAACCTATATATATCAAATCGTAACAATAGATCACAAGATTTCATATTTTAATACACATCTCATACATAGAGATAAAAATCATTCATATGGTGAACACCTGGTAACCGACATTAACAAGATGCATATATAAGAATATCCCCATTATTTTGGGACACCCTTCGGATATGATATAAATTTCGAAGTACTAAAGCATCCAGTACTTTGGATGGGGTTTGTTAGACCCAATAGATCTATCTTTAGGATTCGCGTCAATTAGGGTGTCTGTTCCCTAATTCTTAGATTACCAGACTTAATAAAAAGGGGCATATTCGATTTTGATAATTCAACCATAGAATGTAGTTTCACGTACTTGTGTCTATTTTGTAAATCATTTATAAAACCTGCATGTATTCTCATCCCAAAAATATTAGATTTTAAAAGTGGGACTATAACTCACTTTCACAGATATTTCCTTCCTCGGAAATAAGACTTGGCCACGGATCGATTCACGAACCTATACAAATATGTACATATATATCAAAGTATGATCAAAATATAATTACAACCATTTTTATTATGTTTTAAAGATTTGAGTGTATTAAGTCAGCTGTCCTCGTTAATAACCTACAACTAGTTGTCCACAGTTAGATGTACAGAAATAAATCGATATATATTATCTTGAATCAATCCACGACCCAGTGTATACACATCTCAGGCTAGATTACAACTCAAAGTATATATATTTTTTGGAATCAACCTCAACCCTGTATAGCTAACTCCAACATTACTGCATATAGAGTATCTATGGTTGTTCCAAATAATATATATACGTGGGTCGATATGATATGTCAAAACATTTTCATACGTGTCTATGGTATCCCAAGATTACATAATATATTAGAATACATGTATAATACAATATAAATTAGCTAAGATATGATTTGTATAGATTTGTTAAACATTTCCCGTAGCTAAAAAGATCAAAAATATCCAATCTTGTTTTACCCATAACTTCTTCATTATAAATCCGTTTTGAGTGAATCAAATTGCTATGGTTTCAAATTGAACTATAATTTAAGAATCCAAACAGAAAAAGTATAGGTTTATAGTCGGAAATTTAAGTTACATGTCAATTACTAAAGAGGTAGTCATTTCCGTCGAAAGAACGACATCTTGATGACCATTTTGAAAAACATACTTTCACTTTGAGTTTAACCAAGATTTTTGGATATAATTTCATGTTCATATGAAAAATTATTTTCCCAGAAGATAAACTTTTAAATCAAAGTTTATCATAGTTTTTAATTATCCAAACCAAAACAGCCCCCGGTTTCACAACGACGGCGTATATCCGATTTTATGGTGTTCATCGTGTTTCTATGTTTTAAATCATTAAGTTAGCATATCATATAGATATAGAACATGTGTTTAGTTGATTTTAAAAGTCAAGTTAGAAGGATTAACTTTTGTTTACGAACAAGTTTAGAATTAACTAAACTATGTTCTAGTGATTACAAGTTTAAACCTTCGAATAAGATAGCTTTATATGTATGAATCAAATGATGTTATGAACATCATTACTACCTCAAGTTTTCTGGATAAAACTACTGGAAATGAGAAAAATGGAGCTAGCTTCAAAGGATCCTTGGATGGCTTGAAAGTTCTTGAAGCCGAATCATGACACGAAAACAGTTCAAGTAAGTTTTTCACTCGAAATAAGATTGTTATAGTTGTAGAAATTGAATCAAAGTTTGAATATGAATATTACCTTGAATTAGAAAGATAACCTACTATAAATAACAAAGGTTCCTTAATCTTAGATGATTACTTGGAATGGATTAGAAAGCTTGGAAGTAGACTTGCAAACTTGGAAGTATTCTTGATTTTTATGAAACTATACTTATGGAATTTATGAAGAACACTTAGAACTTGAAGATGGAACTTGAGAGAGATCAATTAGATGAAGAAAACTGAAGAATGAAAGTGTTTGTAGGTGTTTTTGGTCGTTGGTATATGGATTAGATATAAAGGATATGTAATTTTGTTTTCATGTAAATAAGTCATGAATGATTACTAATATTTTTGTAATTTTATGAGATATTTCATGCTAGTTGCCAAATTATGGTTCTCACATGTGTTAGGTGACTCACATGGGCTGCTAAGAGCTAATCATTGGAGTGTATATACCAATAGTACATACATCTAAAAGCTGTGTATTGTACGAGTACGAATACGGGTGCATACGAGTAGAATTGTTGATGAAACTGAACGAGGATGTAATTGTAAGCATTTTTGTTAAGTAGAAGTACTTTGATACGTGTCTTGAAGTCTTTCAAAAGTGTATTAATACATATCAAAACACAACATGTATATACATTCTAATGGAGTCGTTAAGTCTTCGTTAGTCGTTACATGTTAGTGTTGTTTTGAAACCTTTAAGTTAACGATCTCAATTAATGTTGTTAACCCAATGTTTATTATATCAAATGAGATGTTAAATTATTATGTTATCATGATATTATGATGTATGAATATCTCTTAATATGATATATACATTAAAATATCGTTACAACGATAATCGTTACATATAAGTCTCGTTTCGTAATTCTTGAGTTAGTAGTCTTGTTTTTACATATGTAGTTCATTGTTAACACACTTAATGATATATTTAAATATCATTTTATCATGTTAAATATAGTGTATCAATATCTTAATATGATACATATGTATTTAGTAGACGTTATCATAACGATAATCGTTATATATATCATTTCGAGTTTCTTAACTTAGTAATCTCATTTCTTATGTATATCACACATTGTTAATATACTTAGTGAGATACTTACTCATAATAATCTCATGTCAACCATATATATATGTCTATATATACCATAACATGTAGTTTTTACAAATTTGTAACGTTCGTGAATCGCCGGTCAACTTGGGTGATCAATTGTCTATATGAAACTTATTTCATTTAATCAAGTCTTAACAAGTTTGATTTCTTAACATGTTGGAAACATTTAGTCATGTAAATATCAATCTCAATTAATATATATAAACATGGAAAAGTTCGGGTCACTACACATGCGATGCTTAAGCAAGCTGAGAAGGGGCTACCAAATAAATGACTCATGTATTCTTAACTATAAATGAAGGTAAAATCCAGAAAAGAAAGCCGCAAGCTGCTAGTGGAAAGGGAAAAGGCAAAAGTAAATAATCTTACACTTCCAAGAAAAAAAATTCCCCCACTAGCAAAGAAAGAGCATCCTGCAAAGAATATGACTTATCACCATAATGGCCAGATTAGTCACTAGAGACAAAACTGTGTGATCTACCTGGAAGAGTTGAAGAAGGGAAAGGTTGGTTCGACCAACACTTCATGTATCTTCATTATAGAACTCAATAATTTTTCTAATAAAACTTAGGTGTATGACACTGGTTGTGATACTCATATTTTTAATAGTATGCAAGGACTTAAGAGAACCCGAAAGCTGAATAAAGGGACTTTGGATCTGTACGTTGGCAATGGAGATCGTGCCGTTGTCGAAGCTACAGTAAGCTATAAGCTCTTCCTCCCCAGTGGACTTATTGTAATTTTAGATAATTATCATTATGCATCTTCTATTACTAGATGTGTTATGTCAGTTTCATGTTTGAAGGATAATGGTTTTAATCATGTATTCACAAATTATGGTATTTCAGTTTTTAAGGATAATATTTTTATTTTAATGTTACCCTAGAGATGGTATTTTTGAAATTGAATGCATAATCATGTTCCAAACAAAAGTTCTATATTTATTTGTAGCTCTAATAAATTCAAGTATGATTTAAATTCCACATATTTATGGCGAGTGATCTACTTGGACTCATTCATACATATGTATGTGGCCAATTAGAACAATGTGTAGAGATGGAACTACCTACTTCGTTCCCTTTACTGATGACTTCAGTAGATATGGTTATGTTTACTTGATTAAACATAAACATGAAGTATTTGAAATGTTCAAAGCATTTCAAAATGAAGTAGAAAATCAAATTGAAAAGACCATCAAGGTTTTACGGTCTGACACAAATATATGAGTTAAGAGTTTTTAGATTATCTGAGAGATCGTGGGACTGTCTCACAGTTTAGAGTTTACTCCTCCTTAGACACCTCAACATAATGGGGTGTCAGAAAGGAGAAATCGAACTTTTGCTTGAAATAGTTCGATCAATGATGAGTCTAACAACTTTTCCAGCATACTTTTGGGAATATATTCTAGAGTCTGCTGCACAAATTCTCAACATGGTTCCACGCAAGAAGGTAAATAAGACACCATATGAAATATGGCATGGGAAGGTCCCAAATATTTTCTTACTTGATAGTCTGGGGTTGTGAGGCTGACGTGAAGTGTGAAACACCGAACAAACTTGAGTCCAGAACTATCAAGTGTATCTTTATAGGATACCTAAAGGAAATGATGGGATACTACTTCTACTAAAGTTTTCACTGCTAAATATGATGAGTTTTTGTAAAAGAGTCTCCTCTTACAAGAAGCGGGTGGGAGCATTCTAGATCTTGAAGAAATTCAAGAACAAGATACATATTACCTTTTAAAGGCACTAGAGAAATTCGTACTGGAGCCATAACATGAAATTGTTGACCTACGTGACAAAGCATCTCTTATTCATAGATCTAGTAGAACCTATCGTCCACCTGAAAGGTTAAGCCTTATGGTTACGACAGAGAATCAGGAATTAGTGGGTTTAGGAGAACCCTCTAATACAAAGCTGCATTGTAACGACTCATTGCTTGTTGACTTAAGAAGCCTATCGTGTTGTAGCTTTGTTATGTGTTTCTTGTTTATAGGACCAAGACGACAATGCCATTGATATGTGGAATTCAAATCATACTTGAAATTCCTAGAGCTACAATTAAGTATAGAACTTTCATTTGGAACAAGATTATGCATGTCAATCTCAAAAATACCATCTCTGAGAATAGCATTAAAATAAAAAAACATTATCCTCAAAAACTAAAATACCAGAATCTGTGAGTACATGATTAAAACTAATATCCTTTAAATGAGAAACTGAAATAACAGATCTGGTAATAGAAGGTGCATAGTGACACATATCTAATATAATAATAAGTCCACTGAGGAGGATGAGCTCATACCTTCTTATGGCTTCGACAGCTGCACGATCGTCATTGCCAACGTATAGATCCAAAGTCCCCTAATTCAACTTTCTAATTTTCCTAAATCACTGCATATTATTACAAATATGAGTACCACAACCATTGTCATACACCCTCTTAAATGCTTTTGCAATATATATTTTTGGAACTGAGAATACATGCGCTTTTATAAATGTTTGACGACATAGACACAAGTAATTGAAACTACATTCTATGGTTGAATGATCGAAGCCGAATATGCCCCTTTTGCTTGGTAGCCTAAGAATTAGTAAACCGATCTACTAATTGACGCGAATCCTAAAGATAGATCTATTGGGCCTAACAAACCCCATCCGTTGTAGCGGATGCTTTAGTACTTCGATGTTGTTTTATCATGTCCGAGGATGTCCCGGAATGATAGGGGATATTCTTATATGCATCTTATTAATGTCGGTTACCAGGTGTTCAATCCATATGAATGATTTTTGTCTCTATGCATGGGACGTATGTTTTATTCGAAAAATTATAGAGTTCTATAATGAAGATACATGAAGTGCTGGTCGAACCAGCCTTTCCCTTCTTCAACTCTTCCAAGTGGATAACATAGTTTCGTCTCCAATGATCAATATGGCTACAATGGTGACAAGCCATGTTTTTTTTCGGGATGCTCTTTCTTTACTGGTGGGGGAATTTTCTTTTTGGGAGTGTAAGCTTATTTACCTTTACCTTTTTCCCTTTTCACTAGCAGCTTGCGGCTTTCTTTTCTGGATTTTACCATCCTTCATAGTTAAGACTACATGAGTCTTTTATTTGGTCGCCCCTTCTCAGCTTGATTAAGCATCACATGTAGCTCGAAAATGGTTTCTCCCATGTTATGCATATTGTAATTCATTACAAATCCATCATAGTTATGCATATTGTAATTCATTACAAATCCATCATAGTCCTTGGAAATATAGTGAAGTAAGTATCAAATGCACTCCAAGAATTGGTGGCACGACATAACCTAGGCACTCCATTAGATCAAGATAGCCTTTCATCTTCAAGACATACTGGTTAACCGTCTGCCCTAACTCATGTTTGCAAGCGTGAAATGCTTTCACATTTTCAAACAATTCATGTTCTGCTTGATGTTAGAACATCGTCTTGAGTTTTTGGATCATTTCATATGCAATGTAGTCCACTAAGTTCTATTTGGAGCTCGGAGGTCATGCTATTAAGCATAAGACATGCTAATTCAAGTTTTTCGTTATGTTGCTTAGTATAAGTGTTACGAACAGTGGCACTAGCAGTCTCAGGTGGGGCCTCGGATAAAGGAATTTTCAGATGGTGCAACTTCCTTTCAGGCCTTAAGACAATCGAAAAGTTTGGATACCAGTCAATTAAGTTATTACCATTCAATTTTTCCTTCTCGAGGATTGACCTTATGGTCATGTTATTTACGAATTGAATTGCGTCTGATGTCATCTACAAAATCAACAAAGTTCTTTTAATGTCTTTAATAATTATCCTTTCATAAATTATCTACACACGTTTTGAAAAATTATTAACATATTAATTTTCATAAAAGGCTAAGATCCACATTATGGTTCCGCCATCACATCAGTTGATGTGCTAGCAATGGTGGATTCAATTGGTAAATGATGGGCACCAGTTGCATTACAATTGCAATTCTTAAATTTTTATTGGACCCACGACATCTAGTGTCTAACACTAGTGTCATGCTGGCATGTTTAGTCTCATCCTTGCATCGAGTTGCGGTCTCACCTCTCAAATCGATTATGTCATCCAACTGTGAAATGTGTAAAAATTAATATAGGTCTTACGCATAGATAATGATCACCTCAGGGTTATAATTCAACTAGGTCTCACACATAGTCAAAAAATAACGGGAAGTGTTTCAAATGAATTGGTCAACACGACTTAAAATTCGACGGGTATATTGTACAATTTTAATAATTTTTTTAAAAAAGTTTTGTTTCGAATATTAAATGCACACAATATTCGCCTCATAAGTTAAAAACATTTTAACTTAATTTTAATTATGTTTTTATTTTAATTTTCACATGACAAATTATACACAATCACATAATATATAAAATGCAACCGAACAAAACAAAACATAATATGTATCTGCATACCTCAACCGATGAAATCCTATTTTTGATCGTGATGACCAAATGTGCTCTTTCACCGCATCTCTCACGACTTTTGTCCATCGACTTTACTCCAAGTGTCTTGATGGCCAAATTTTGTTCACTTTAAGTCTTTAATTCTATCAAGGAGGTTACATCTAATAATAAAATAAAATACAACTAAAATAGAATAGTAAATTATATAATTGACTCAAAACGGTCTCTCAAAATAAAAGATTAAATTACATCGATAAGTGGTCAAAATAATGGCATCCAAACAACCACAAATATTCAACATCACACACATACATACGGTCTAGATTTTCATCGCCATAATAATATCATCACAATAATAACATGATTATGGTAATAACAATAGCTTGCTCTATGGCACAAGATGCATATCTTAGCCATGGATATATAAATAAAGCATGTAAATTTATACACAAGTCATTTATTTAATTAAAACAACCACACATGAATATTATTAACCATAAAAAAATATAAGAAACTCATGATATCACTATTGGTGATTTAGAGTTTTAAGTAAACGATTTTCTAATTAAATATTAGTATGTACATACATATAATAATAACAATAAATTTAGTGGAAGCGAATTTATTATATTAAAAAAAAGAGCAAACGGATCCATTTTACACTAGTAAATAAATAAATAACAAGAGAAATCAAAGATTATACCGTTTTTGATGAACTGAATTGATGGAAGAGAAACTAACAACCAAAAATACTGCTAAGGTAGTCCATGCTACCTATCAATGAACGTCAAACGGATATGTTACTCCCGTCATAAACAGCGTAAATTTAAATACGGAATATATGTTTAGTGTTAAAATACAATGCAAATTTGATATTATAAAATAATATGGAATTAGTAGATGTATATATGTAAAATATCTAGATATTAATATGTATAAGAAAATATCTAGATATTAGAATATAAAAGAAAATTCTAGATAATTTAGATATTTATAAGTGAAGAAATATCTAGATATTTATCCATGGAAATATCTAGTGTGTAGAAGTTTCCATAGAGTAGTATAAATAGGGGTGAGGAGTTCATTTGTAAGTTGTGAAAAGAGTGAGTTGAGAAGTAGAGAAGAAGTAAGAAGTGAGAAGAGTGTGAGTAGAGAAGAAAAGCTTGTAAGTAAGTAATATTGTAATTGTATTTTGTATTAATAAAAGTGTTCTTTGTTAAGTTTCCCGATTAAGCCTTAGTTTGTGTTTAAGTTCTTAGTGCACTTGTGTTGTTCTTATTATATGGTCGGCTCTGCCGCCTAAGTGATACATGGTCGGTTATACCGCCTAAATGATATATGGTCGACACTGTCGCCTAAGTACTATTGTGCACTAAGAATTCATAAAATTAAAGGCTAATCAATGTCAAAGTTTTGGTGTAGTGAGTCTAGTATAGTCTAGATCCTCTATAGTGGGTGTGTTGGGCTCCTCGAAGCTTCCAACAATTGGTATCAGAGTAGGTCGTTCGGGACCATTGCTAGTGGAGGTACTCATCGGTAAACGTTGGACGTTTACATCATCTTGTTAACACCAAGGCCCTAAGGGAGATTCTGTCAGAGCACAGTTAGGAACTGTGAAAGCTCATCGGTCAAGGACCAAGCTTATTGGATGTTGGACGTCATAATGGCAGATCTTGCAAGTACGAGCAGTGGTATCAAGAGTCTCAATAACCACAACTATGGTTATTGGCGGACTTGTATAGAATCCTACCTACAAGGATAGGATTTATAGGAAATAGTTGCTGGCAGTGACACAATGCCTCCACCGAAAGAAAATGCCGAAGCCTTGAGAAAATGGAACATCAAGGCCGGGAAGGCTTTATTTATATTGAAGACTACAATCGTGGAGGATTTATTGGAGCACATTCGTGACGAGAAAACACCAAAGGCCGCTTGGGAAACTTTTGAAAAATTATTTTCAAAGAAGAATGAAGCACGCCTCCAGCCCTTAGAAAATGAGCTTGCGGGTATCTCACAAGGAAGTCTATCTATTTCTCAATATTTTTCCAAGGTGAAATCTATTTGTCGTGAGATATCTAAACTTGCTCCTGAAGAGAAAGTGAGTGATGCAAGGATGAAGAGAAGTATCATCCACGGCTTAAGATCCGAGTATAATGGATTTATAGCCGCTGTGAGAGGATGACCTACTCAACCATCATTAATAGAGCTGGAGAATTTATTGGCTAATCAAGAGGCATTAGCCAAGTAGATGAATGAAGTAACCATAAAAGACGGAGAAGATGCACTCTTCACCAATAAGAAGAAAGCAACATCTCGAAGACAAGAGGCAATGAAAGAAAGTAAGACATATGGGTGGAAGGGTCACCCAAAATCAAAAGGCAACGCTTCAGGGGGAGCTCAACAAGGAAGAAGAGATCATCGCCAACAATACGGGGAAAATGATAAGAGAAAGAATGGTGAATGCTTCAATTGTGGCAAGAAGGGTCATTTTGCTCGAGATTGTAGATTCCCCAGAAGGTGAACTTTTGAAGGAAATGTGGCCGCTGCAAGAGATGATAAGAAAGATGTCACATTCGAAGCAACCATTAATGAGGAAACATGGGATGCAGAAGCTGGACTCTCTGTTGAAGCTGACATAGATGATCAAGCTCTTACAACAACTTTAAAGTCAAAAATAAACTACAAAGATGATTGGGTCATCAATTCTGGGTGCTCAAATCATATGATCAATGATGAGACAAAGCTGCAAGAAATGGAGGATTACAAAGGAAAGAGAGTCGTGTTGACAGCCAACAATTTAAGGTTGTATATTTCTCACATTGGAAAGACAATAATTCCAAGTGAAGGCGAATCTCATAAGCTCCAACTCGAGAAGGTGTATCTTATCCCTGGCCTAAAGAAGAATTTACTATCTGTACCACAATTGACAGCAGAAGGGAATTATGTGCTCTTTGGACCAGAAGATGTGTCCGTATTCAAGAGAGTGAATGTGGTTGGCAATCCAATTATTCAAGGAAGAAGAATAGAGTCGGTCTATGTACTATCTGCTGAAACAGCATATGTGGATAAGACTCGAAAAAATGAGACGACTGATCTTTGGCATGAACGTCTTGGGCATGTGGGCTACAACAAGTTAAAGGAGATGATGGTAAAACACATAGTAAATGGGCTTCCTCAAATTAATATCCGAACAGATACAATATGTGCTGGATGTCAATTTGGCAAAGCTCACCAATTGCCATTCAAGGAGTCAGCGCATCAGTCCAAGACACCACTAGAGCTCATACACTCAGATGTCTTCGGCCCAGTGAAACAAACATCACTTGGAGGTATGAAGTATATGGTGACATTCATTGATGACTTCTCAAGGTATGTATGGGTTTACTTCATGAAGGAAAAGTCGTAGACTTTTCAGAAGTTTAAAGAGTTCAAGAACAAGGTAGAAAGTGAGCTCAATACTAAGATTCAGTGCTTACGCACAGATAATGGAGGTGAATATTTATCAACCGAGTTCAATATCTATCTTGAGAAGCACAAGATCAGAAGGCAATTAACTTGCCCCAATACTCCACAGCAGAATGGAGTGGCAGAACGCAATAATCGCCACCTTGCCGAAACTTGTCGAAGTATACTTCATGGTAAGAATGTACCTGGTAGATTTTGGGCCGAATGTATGAGGATGGCGTCGTACGTGATTAACAGACTCCCACAAACAAAGTTGGGGTATATTTCACCTTATGAAAAATTATGGAAGATCAAGCCAACCGTCAACCATCTCAAGGTTTTTGGATGTGTATGTTACGTCTTCAACCAGATCATCTACGAAGCAAATTTGATAAGAAGGCAATTCGGTGCATTTTTGTCGGTTATGATGAATCAAGAAAAGGATGGAGATGTTATGATCCAAATACTGGAAAGTGTCATACTTCAAGAAATATGGTATTTGATGAAGCTTTTTCATGGTGGTCACCTCAAAAGATAGAGCTTCCAGAATCTCATGGATTAGAAGAAGTTCCAAAAGAGAAAGAAGAACATAAAGAGCACATAACGGATCCAATTAAAGAAGGAGATGGATCGTACTCTAAGGAAACGAGTCCATGGAAAACTGGGGTACATCAATCTACATCCGAAGAGGTTCGTCCAAGCCAAATGGATGCCGAGGAGCATGTGCAAGAATTACGGAGATCAACAAGGTCGAGGCAACCTAATCCGAGGTATGCCAATGCTGCTCATGTGGATGAATCAATACCTATTGAGCCTTCCACTTATGAAGAAGCAGCACAAAGTCAAGAATAGCAGAAAGCGATGGAAGAAGAAATTAATGCACTAAAAGAAAACCAGACATGGAGTTTAGTTCCAAAGCCAAAAGATGTAAAACCAATATCTTGTAAATGGGTTTACAAGGTGAAGACTCGATCAGATGGCTCCATTGAAAGGTATAAAGCTCGACTTGTTGCTATAGGTTTTTCTCAACAATATGGGCTGGATTATGAAGAAACGTTTAGTCCAGTGGCGAAGATCACAACAATTCGAGCTCTACTAGCTTTAGCCGCTAGCAAATCTTGGAAGCTGTGGCAGATAGATGTCAAGAACGCTTTCTTACATGGAGAACTTGACAAAGAAATTTATATGGAGCAACTAAGAGGCTTTGAGAACAAGTCTCATCCTGACCATGTCTGCAAATTAAAGAAAGCACTATACGGCTTGAAGCAGGCTCCAAGAGCTTGGTACGGGAAGATTGGCGAGTTCTTAGTACAAAGTGGTTTCACAGTTGCTCCTTCAGATTCTATTTTATTTGTGAAACAAGATCAAGGAAAACTAGCCATAGTGCTAGTATATGTGGATGACTTAATCATCACTGGAGATCACTATGAGGAGATCCAAAGAACAAGAGAGAATCTGTCTATCAGATTTCATATGAATGAGCTTGGAGAACTCAAACATTTTCTTGGACTCGAAATAGAGCAGAAAAGAGAAGGATTATTTCTGGGACAACAGAAATATGCGCGAGATCTTTTACAAAAGTACGGAATGCTTAATTGCAAACCTATCTCAACTCCGATGGATCCGAATATAAAACTACGAGCAGATGAAGGAAAAAGTCTTCAAGATGTTACCATGTATCGAAAGATGGTCGGAAGTCTTATTTATCTCACACTAAGCCGGCCAAACATATCTTATGCAGTTGGAGTGGTTAGTCGATACATGAGCAATCCGAAGAAGCCTCACCTTGATGTTATACGACGCATCTTAAGGTATGTTAAAGGCACTATTAACTTTGGCATTTTATATAAGAGAACAAAAGAATGTCGGGTGACTGGATATTGTGACGCTGATTATGCTGGAGACTATGATACACGACAGTCCACAACGGGATACATGTTTAGTTTTGGATCAGGAGTAATATCATGGTGCAGCAAGAGAAAACCAACAGTATCCTTATCAAGCACTGAAGCAGAATATCGGTCAGCAGCATCAGCAATGCAAGAAATTACTTGGTTGAAGCAACTAATGGAGGATCTACATCAATCAGCAGATTATCAAGTAAAGCTTTTCTGCGATAACCTATCAGCTATACGTCTAGCAGAAAATCCAGTCTTTCATGGAGAACAAAACATATAGAAGTGCACTATCACTATGTTCGCGATAAGGTTCTTGAAGGGGAGATCAAGATGGTGCCAACAAAGACAGATGAACAGGTTGCAGATATATTCACCAAGAGCCTAAGTAAACCGAAGTTTACAAAATTCAGAGAAGCACTTGGAATGGTCTGCAAGACATCGTTGGAAGAAAATTTGCATTGAGGGGGAGTGTTAAAATGCAATGCAAATTTGATATTATAAAATAATATGGAATTAGTAGATGTATATATGTAAAATATCTAGATATTAATATGTATAAGAAAATATCTAGATATTAGAATATAAAAGAAAATTCTAGATAATTTAGATATTTATAAGTGAAGAAATATCTAGATATTTATCCATAGAAATATCTAGTGTGTAGAAGTTTCATTGGAGTAGTATAAATAGGGGTGAGGAGTTCATTTGTAAGTTGTGAAAAGAGTGAGTTGAGAAGTAGAGAAGAAGTAAGAAGTGAGAAGAGTGTGAGTAGAGAAGAAAAGCTTGTAAGTAAGTAATATTGTAATTGTATTTTGTATTAATAAAAGTGTTCTTTGTTAAGTTTCCCGATTAAGCCTTAGTTTGTGTTTAAGTTCTTAGTGCACTTGTGTTGTTCTTATTATATGGTCGGCTCTGCCGCCTAAGTGATACATGGTCGGTTATACCGCCTAAATGATATATGGTTGACACTGTCGCCTAAGTACTATTGTGCACTAAGAATTCATAAAATTAAAGGCTAATCAACGTCAAAGTGTTGGTGTAGTGAGTCTAGTATAGTCTAGATCCTCTATAGTGGGTGTGTTGGGCTCGTCGAAGTTTCCAACATTTAGTTCGTCTTACTCCACGAAATTAAAATTGGTTTCTATGTTTGCTATCGAAAAGAAGAAAAGGATTTTTATGGGGTTTTCTTTTTCGTAATTAGCCGTCAAAAATACAAGCATTTTGTATGGTTTATTTTCGTCGAAAACTATAATCGCTGTGAGTTTTTCTTTTTGTATTCCGAAAAACAGGTAACCCAGTTTAATACTCCGTATATGGTATATATATTTGATTCAAGGTAGGTCGGTGTTGGTTTACGATATATAGAAATAAACAACATATACGTATCTCGTCAAATCTAATTCCTTCCTTGAAGGATACATAATTATAATTATATTTATTAATTAAATAATATATATATATATATATATATATATATATATATATATATATATATATATAATTAAGAGGGAATCACTTTTTTGGAGGGAAGTGGGGGAAGTAATTTTTTTTTTAATTTTGGTTTTTTTCGAAAAAAATTTTCAGTCATCAAAATTAGATAAAAATATGAACATTTAAGAAAGACACTTTGTGACGAATATTATTATTTTGGCGGTAAAACGCTCGAAGGAAAAAAATGAAAACATTCAATGTTTTGATTCTGAGTTTTTTTGCATCGTTTTGTTTTCATCTTGTGTGAAGTGTTTTTTTCGAAATTTAGCCCGATTTAGAGTTTAGGGTTAAGGGTTTAGTGTTTTGACGATTTCGCGCTATTTTCATTCTCTCTCGTATCTACGCGATCTTCTCAGTCATTTCGTGTACAATCTCAGGACCAGTCAACTGACTATCTCCTAACTCAGTCCAACAAATAGGTGATCTGCACTTTCTGCCATACAGTGCTTCAAAAGGCGCTGCCTTTATACTCGCGTGATAACTATTGTTGTAAGAAAATTCTACTAACGGTAGATGTCTATCCCATCCAATTCCAAAGTCAATAACACATGCTTTTAACATGTCTTCTAGTGTCTGAATAGTTCTCTCACTTTGACCATCAGTCTGTGGGTGGTATGCTGTGCTCATATCTAAACGAGTTCCCATGGAATCTTGCATAGCTTGCCAGAATCTAGATGTAAATCTACTATCTCTGTCGGAAATAATGGGTAACGGCACTCCATGTCGAGAAACTACTTCCTTTATGTAGATCTGTGCCAACTTCTCCATCTTATCCGTTTCTTTAATCGGTAGAAAATGAGCGAACTTCGTAAGACGATCAACGATAACCCAAATCGTATCGTAACCTCCTACCGTTTTAGGCAACTTAGTGATAAATCCATTGTAATATTCTCCCACTTCCATAGTGGAATCTCTGGCTGTGTCAACAATCCTTACAGTTTCTGATGCTCTGCCTTAACTTTAGCACAAGTCAAGCACTTACCAACATAAGTAGTGATATCAGCTTTCATATTAGGCCACCAATACAGTGCCTTAAGATCTTGGTACATCTTGTCGGATCCAGGGTAAATAGAATACCTTGTCTTGTGTGCCTCCTCTAGCACTAGTTCCCTTAATCCGCCAAACTTCGGTACCCAAATTCTGTCGATGAAATATCGGGTTCCATCATCTCGAGTAATGAACTTCTTATCAATTCCTCGAAGCAATTCGTTAGTAACGTTCTCTTCTTTCAACTCCTCTAATCGTGCGTCATGTATCTGAGAAGTAAAGTTCCTTCGAATAGTCAAGTTCAATGCTCTAACTCGAATAGGCTTAACTCTCTTCTTCCTACTCAAAGCATCTGCTACTACATTAGCCTTACTAGGATGATAGCTAATGTCGCAGTCGTAGTCATTCAATAGTTCAATCCAACGCCTCTGTCTCATATTAAGCTGTTTCTGATCGAAAATATGTTGCAAGCTCCACATCTTCAACACAAAGACTACAGCTCCTAGTTCTAAATCCTGAGTCGTATAGTTCAACTCATGTATCTTTAACTGTCGTGATCCATACGCAATCACTTTCTTACGTTGCATCAACACGCAGCCAAAACCCTGTCGTGAAGCGTCACAGTAAACTACGAAATCCTTGGTTCCTTCGGGTAAAGACAAAATCGGTGCAGCTGTTAATTTCTCTTTTAACAACTGAAATGCAGCTTCATGCAACTCTGTCCATTCATATTTCTTACCCTTGTGAGTCAACACTATTAACGGTCGGGCAATAGTAGAAAATCCCTCAATGAATCTTCTATAATAACCGGGGAGACCTAGGAATCGTCGTATCTATGTTGGCGACTTAGGAGTCTCCCATTTCTTAACTGTCTCTATCTTCGCAGGATCAACTTGGATACCATTGACACCTACGATACGACCCAAAAATTGCACTTCTTGTAGCCAAAAGTCATACTTCGAAAATTTCGCGTACAACTGCTCCTTCCTGAGCATCTCTAGTAACAAACGGTGATGTTGTTCATGTTCCTTCTCACTCCTAGAATATACCAGAATATCATCGATGAACACAATTGTAGTGACCCGAACTTTTCCATGTTTATATATATATTAAATGAAATTGTTATTTACATGATTAAGTGTTTCCAATATATTAAGCAATCAAACTTGTTAAGACTTGATTAATTGAAATAGGTTTCATATAGACAATTGACCACCCAAGTTGACCGGTGATTCACGAACGTTAAAACTTGTAAAAACTATATGATGACATATATATGGTTATATATATAGTTAACATGATATTATGATAAGTAAACATATCATTAAGTATATTAATAATGAACTACAAATGTAAAAACAAGACTACTAACTTAATGATTTTGAAACGAGACATATATGTAACGATTATCGTTGTAACGACATTTAATGTATATATATATATATCATATTAAGAGATATTCGTACATCATAATATCATGATAATATAATAATTTAAAATCTCATTTGATATTATAAACATTGGGTTAACAACATTTAACAAGATCGTTAACCTAAAGGTTTCAAAACAACACTTACATGCAACGGCTAACGATGACTTAACGACTCAGTTAAAATGTATATACATGTAGTGTTTTAATATGTATTCATAAACTTTTGAAAGACTTCAAGACACTTATCAAAATACTTCTACTTAACAAAAATGCTTACAATTACATCCTCGTTCAGTTTCATCAACAATTCTACTCGTATGCATCCGTATTCGTACTCGTACAATACACAGCTTTTAGATGTATGTACTTTTGGTATATACACTCCAATGATCAGCTCTTAGCATCCCATGTGAGTCACCTAACACATGTGGGAACCATCATTTGGCAACTAGCATGAAATATCTCATAAAATAACAAAAATATGAGTAATCATTCATGACTTATTTACATGAAAACAAAATTACATATCCTTTATATCTAATCCATACACCAACGACCAAAAACACCTACAAACACTTTCATTCTTCAATTTTCTTCATCTAATTGATCTCTCTCAAGTTCTATCTTCAAGTTCTAAGTGTTCTTCATAAATTCCAAAAGTTCTAGTTTGATAAAATCAAGAATACTTTCAAGTTTGCTAGCTCACTTCCAATCTTGTAAGGTGATCATCCAACCTCAAGAAATCTTTGTTTCTTATAGTAGGTTATCATTATAATACAAGGTAATAATCATATTCAAACTTTGGTTCAATTTCTATAACTATAACAATCTTATTTCAAGTGATGATCTTACTTGAACTTGTTTTCGTGTCATGATTCTGCTTCATGAACTTCGAGCCATCCAAGGATCCGTTGAAGCTAGATCCACTTTTCTCTTTTCCAGTAGGTTTATCCAAGGAACTAAAGGTAGTAATTATGTTCATAACATCATTCGATTCATACATAAAAAGCTATCATATTCGAAGTGGTAAACTAGTAATCACTAGAACATAGTTTAGTTAATTCTAAACTTGTTCGCAAATAAAGTTAATCCTTCTAACTACACTTTTAAAATCAACTATACACATGATATATATCTATATGATATGCTAACTTAATGATTTAAAACCCGGAAACACGATAAACACCATAAAACCGGATTTACGCCGTCGTAGTTACAACCGGGGGCTGTTTTGGTTTGGAAAATTAAAACTATGAAAAACTTTGATTTAAAAGCTATACTTTTGGGAAAATGATTTTTATTATGAACATGAAACCATATCCAAAAATCATGGTTAAACTCAAAGTGAAAGTATGTTTTTCAAAACAGTCATCAAGATGTCGTTCTTTCGACGAAAATGACTATCTCTTTAAAAAACGACTTGTAACTTGTATTTCCGACTATAAACCTATACATTTTCTGTTTAGTTTCATAAAATCAAGTTCAATACGAAACCGTGGCCGCTTAAATCACTTAAAACGGAGTAGAAACGAATAAATGGCGAGCAAAACAAAATTGGTAAAAACTACTCATTTTAGCTACGTGAAAATTGGTAACAAATCTATTCCAACCATAACTTAATCAACTTGTATTGTATATTATGTAATCTTGAGATACCATAGACACGTATACAATGTTTCGACCTATCATGTCGACACATCTATATATATTTCGGAACAACCATAGACACTCTATATGTGAATGTTGGAGTTAGCTATACAGGGTTGAGGTTGATTCCAAAATATATATAGTTTGAGTTGTGATCAATACTGAGATACGTATACACTGGGTCGTGTATTGATTCAAGATAATATTTATCGATTTATTTCTGTACATCTAACTGTGGACAACTAGTTGTTGGTTACTAACGAGGACAGCTGACTTAATAAACTTAAAACATCAAAATGTATTAAAAGTTTTGTAAATATATTTTGAACATACTTTGATATATATGTATATATTGTTATAGGTTTGTGAATCAACCAGTGGCCAAGTCTTACTTCCCGACGAAGTAAAAATCTGTGAAAGTGAGTTATAGTCCCACTTTTAAAATCTAATATTTTTGGGATGAGAATACATGCAGGTTTTATAAATAATTTACAAAATAGACACAAGTACGTGAAACTACATTCTATGGTTGAATTATCGAAATCGAATATGCCCCTTTTTATTAAGTCTGGTAATCTAAAAATTAGGGAACAGACACCCTAATTGACGCGAATCCTAAAGATAGATCTATTGGGCCTAACAAACCCCATCCAAAGTACCGGATGCTTTAGTACTTCGAATTTTATATCATATCCGAAGGGTGTCCCGGAATGATGGGGATATTCTTATATATGCATCTTGTTAATGTCGGTTACCAGGTGTTCACCATATGAATGATTTTTATCTCTATGTATGGGATGTATATTGAAATATGAAATCTTGTGGTCTATTGTTACGATTTGATATATATAGGTTAAACCTATAACTCACCAACATTTTTGTTGACGTTTAAAGCATGTTTATTCTCAGGTGAATACTAAGAGCTTCCGCTGTTGCATACTAAAATAAGGACAAGATTTGGAGTCCATGTTTGTATGATACTGTGTAAAAACTGCATTCAAGAAAATGATTTCGATGTAACATATTTGTATTGTAAACCATTATGTAATGGTCGTGTGTAAACAGGATATTTTAGATTATCATTATTTGATAATCTACGTAAAGCTTTTTAAACCTTTATTTATGAAATAAAGGTTATGGTTTGTTTTAAAAATGAATGCAGTCTTTGAAAAACGTCTCATATAGAGGTCAAAACCTCGCAACGAAATCAATTAATATGGAACGTTTTTAATCAATAAGAACGGGACATTTCAGTTGGTATCCGAGCGTTGGTCTTAGAGAACCAGAATTTTGCATTAGTGTGTCTTATCGAATTTGTTAGGATGCATTAGTGAGTCTGGACTTCGACCATGTTTACTTGAAAAATGATTGCTTAACAAATTTTGTTGGAAACTATATATTTTTAACATGTGAATATTATGTGATATATTAATCTCTTAACGTGTTTGATATTATGTGATAGATGTCTACCTCTAGAACAAGTCCCATTGACTCACCTAATAATAATGAAGAGTCAAATGTAAATTGGAATGATTCGTGGACTGATTCACAAGTTCCCCGAAGAGGAACCGGAGGAAGAGTCGGAACCGGAAGAAGAGTCAGAACCGGAAGAAGAATCGGAACCGGAAGAAGAAATAGAACCAGTGGGGGAAATAATAAAACGGTTAAGTAGAAGAAAATCCTCAACCAACCGACCAAAGTTAGTTATGGTTAATGGTGTTTCCGCCAAGGAAGCAAAGTATTGGGAGGATTACCAATTCTCCGATGAATCGGATCCCGACAAGGATTCCGATGATGTTATAAAAATTACCCCAACACAATTTAATAAGGCAAAAGAGAACAATAAGGGAAAGGGCATAAAAATAGAGAAATTTGATTCCAAACCCGATGAACTTTATATGTATCGTCAACACCCGAAGTCCTTAAGTTGTAACAATGACCCGGGAACCTCTAAACCACCAGGTTTTTCTAAACCAATGTGGAAAACGACGGCTCATATTAGGGGAACATCATATATCCCTAGAAACTTGGCAAAACGAACCAAAACCGAAGAAGAAGAAATGAGCGAGTCGGAATAAGATAGTTGTATTCGTGTGGTGTAATATATGTAATATAGTGTGCTTATGCTTTATGATATATGTAAAAAAATTGCTTGTATTAATAAGTATTTTTTTTATTTATGAATCTAACTCTTGTCTTTTTTACAGTATAAAAACACAAAATGGATAGACAACCCAATATTTTAAGAGACCTACCCGGAGACATGATTGATGAAATCTTGTCTAGAGTCGGTCAGAATTCTTCGGCATAACTATTTAAGGCGAGATCAGTTTGTAAGACATTCGAAGAACGTTCCAAGAATGCCTTGGTTTATAAAAGGCTTTCGTTCGAAAGATGGGGGATATCACATTGAGATATCCATAAGTTACGATGTGTTTACTTTGACGCATATATTGCGGGGAACCCAAATGCTATTTTACGCAATGGGTTAAGAAATTATTTTGACTCAATATATCCGAATATTGGACTTCGTGATTTAGAAAAAGCGGCTAACATGCAACATAAAGAAGCATGTTATGCTTACGGATTAGTAATGTTCGCTTCTCACCAAAGTGAGAACAAGAACATTGGGCTACAACTATTAAACAAAACGTTCCCACAAGTGACGGAGTCAGTAATTGGGGTAAGAAATGAGGTTTTTAGATTGTTACGGGACTGTTGGACATTACGTAACCCTCGTCCCTTTGACGACATTACAACACGCTGTCTTATCAATGGCAATAACGGTTATGTTCCACAAGACCAAGGATGGGAAGTAGTCCTAGTAAAACCAGAATGCATGACTTGTTTCTGGACGTATGAATTACGTGTTTTTATTGCCTTTGCTGAACGACTTGTGTACTAGCTAGAATTATCTTCACAACCATCTTGTATCAAATTTATTGTGTGCTATATTTCATGCTATATGTAAAATAAGCGGTATTGTAAGTTTGTAAAATATTATGTAAAAGTTTGAACGCGAAATATTATTATAATCAGTTTTTCATATAGAATTGTAGTAGTTGAATTGTATATTAGCTACTAAGTATGAACTTAACGGGTAGGTACTACCTGAATTTAAACTTATAAAACGCTAATATGAAGAAAAAGCTTTTATAAATGAGTTCATATTATGCTACGAAATACTATTAACTACTCTTAATATTCTGTATGATTAACTTGTTCCATTTGACTATTTTGAAGGAAATGGCACCGACTACTCGACACACCGTGAATATGAATGAAGAGGAATTCCATACTTTTCTAGCTTCAAACATAGCCGTAGTACAGGCTGCGCTACATACCAACAATAACCTTGGATCTAGCAGTACAGGAAATCGTGTAGGATGCACCTACAAAGAATTCACTGCCTGCAAACCTTTGGAATTTGATGGAACCGAAGGACCGATCGGATTGAAACGGTGGACCGAGAAGGTCGAATCGATGTTTTCCATAAGTAAGTGTACTGAAGAGGACAAAGTGAAGTACGCTACGCATACCTTCATAGGTTCTGCGTTAACATGGTGGAATACCTATCTAGAGCAAGTGGGACAAGACGATGTGTACGCACTACCGTGGTCAGCATTCAAGCACTTGATGAATGAGAAGTACCGTCCCAGAACCGAGGTCAATAAGCTCAAGACAGAACTTAGAGGGTTACGAACCCAAGGATTTGATATTACCACGTACGAAAGACGATTCACAGAATTGTGCCTATTGTGTCCGGGAGCGTTCGAAGATGAGGAAGAGAAGATCGACGCGTTTGTGAAAGGATTACCGGAAAGAATCCAAGAAGATATAAGTTCACACGAGCCCGCCTCCATACAACAGGCATGTAGAATGGCTCACAAACTAGTGAACCAGATTGAAGAAAGAATTAAAGAACAGACTGCTGAAGAGGCCAATGTGAAGCAAGTCAAAAGAAAGTGGGAGGAAAACGGTGATAAGAATCACCAATACAACAACAACAGCAATTACAACAATAATCGCAACAATTATCCCAACAATCGCAACATCAATCGCAACTACAACAAACGGCCCAACAACAACAACAACAACAACAACAGCAACTACAACAATCATCCCAACAACAATAATAACCGCAACAACAATAACAATCAGAAGCAGCTATGCCAAAGGTGTGAAAAGTATCACTCGGGGTTCTGCACCAAATTTTGCAACAAGTGTAAAAGAAATGGTCATAGCGCGGTGAAGTGTGAGGTCTACGGACCAGGGGTTAATAGAACGAAAGGAACAAATGGTGTCGGAACGAGTAATGGCGGAGCAAGTAGTGTCGGAGCAAGTTATGCCAATGTAGTTTGTTATAAATGTGGAAAACCGGGCCACATTATTAGAAATTGCCCGAACCAGGAGAACACGAATGGACAAGGCCGCGGAAGAGTTTTCAATATTAATGCGGTAGAGGCACAGGAAGACCCGAAGCTTGTTATGGGCACGTTTCTTATTGACAATAAATCTGCTTACGTTTTATTTGATTCGGGTGCGGATAGAAGCTATATGAGTAGAGATTTTTGTGCTAAATTAAGTTGTCCATTGATGCCTTTAGATAGTAAATTTTTACTCGAATTAGCAAATGGTAAATTAATTTCAGCAGATAATATATGTCGGAATCGAGAAATTAAACTGGTTAGCGAAACATTTAAGATTGATTTGATACCAGTAGAGTTAGGGAGTTTTGATGTGATAATCGGTATGGACTGGTTGAAAGAAGTGAAAGCAGAGATCGTTTGTTACAAAAATACAATTCGCATTATACGAGAAAAAGGAAAACCCTTAATGGTGTACGGAGAAAATGGCAACACGAAGCTACATCTTATTAGTAATTTGAAGGCACAAAAACTAATAAGAAAAGGTTGCTATGCTGTTCTAGCACACGTCGAGAAAGTACAAACTGAAGAAAAGAGCATCAATGATGTTCCCATTGCAAAAGAATTCCCCGATGTATTTCCGAAAGAATTACCGGGATTACCCCCACATCGATCCGTTGAATTTCAATTGATTTTGTACCAGGAGCTGCACCAATAGCTCGTGCTCCTTACAGACTCGCACCCAGCGAGATGAAAGAACTGCAAAGCCAATTATAAGAACTTTTAGAGCGTAGTTTCATTCGACCAAGCACATCACCGTGGGGAGCTCCTGTTTTGTTTGTCAAGAAGAAAGATGGTACATTCAGGTTGTGTATCGACTACCGAGAGTTGAACAAACTTACCATCAAGAACCGCTACCCACTACCGAGAATCGACGACTTATTTGATCAACTACAAGGCTCGTCTGTTTATTCAAAGATTGACTTACGTTCCGGGTATCATCAAATGCGGGTTAAAGAAGATGATATTCCAAAGACTGCTTTCAGAACACGTTACGGTCATTACGAGTTTATGGTCATGCTGTTTGGTTTAACTAATGCACCAGCTGTGTTCATGGGCCTTATGAACTGAGTGTGTGGACCATACCTTGACAAGTTTGTCATTGTTTTCATTGATGACATACTTATTTACTCAAAGAATGACCAAGAACACGGTGAACATTTAAGAAAGGTGTTAGAAGTATTGAGGAAGGAAGAATTGTACGCTAAGTTTTCAAAGTGTGCATTTTGGTTGGAAGAAGTTCAATTCCTCGGTCACATAGTGAACAAAGAAGGTATTAAGGTGGATCCGGCAAAGATAGAAACTGTTGAAAAGTGGAAAACCCCGAAAACTCCGAAATACATACGCCAGTTTTTAGGACTCGCTGGTTACTACAGAAGGTTCATCCAAGACTTTTCCAGAATAGCAAAACCCTTGACTGCATTAACGCATAAAGGGAAGAAATTTGAATGGAATGATGAACAAGAGAAAGCGTTTCAGTTATTGAAGAAAAAGCTAACTACGGCACCTATATTGTCATTGCCTGAAGGGAATGATGATTTTGTGATTTATTGTGACGCATCAAAGCAAGGTCTCGGTTGTGTATTAATGCAACGAACGAAGGTGATTGCTTATGCGTTTAGACAATTGAAGATTCACGAACAAAATTATATGACGCATGATTTGGAATTAGGCGCGGTTGTTATTGCATTAAAGACTTGGAGGCACTACTTATATGGGGTTAAAAGTATTATATATACCGAACACAAAAGTCTTCAACACATATTTAATCAGAAACAACTGAATATATGAGGCAGCGTAGGTGGATTGAATTGTTGAATGATTACGACTTTGAGATTCGTTACCACCCGGGGAAGGCAAATGTGGTAGCCGATGCCTTGAGCAGGAAGGACAGAGAACCCATTCGAGTAAAATCTATGAATATAATGATTCATAATAACCTTACTACTCAAATAAAGGAGGCGCAACAAGGAGTTTTAAAAGAGGAAAATTTAAAGGATGAAATACCTAAAGGATCGGAGAAGCATCTTAATATTCAAGAAGACGGAACCCGGTATAGGGCTGAAAGGATTTGGGTACCAAAATTTGGAGATATGAGAGAAATGGTACTTAGAGAAGCTCATAAAACCAGATACTCAATACATCCTGGAACGGGGAAGATGTACAAGGATCTCAAGAAACATTTTTGGTGGCCGGGTATGAAAGCCGATGCTGCTAAATACGTGGAGAATGTTTGATGTGTTCTAAGGTCAAAGCTGAGCATCAGAAACCATCAGGTCTACTTCAACAACCCGAAATCCTGAAATGAAAATGGGAAAACATTACCATGGATTTCATCACTAAATTGCCAAGGACTGTAAGTGGTTTTGATACTATTTGGGTAATAGTTGATCATCTCACCAAATCAGCACACTTCCTGCCAATAAGAGAAGATGACAAGATGGAGAAGTTAGCACGACTGTATTTGAAGGAAGTCGTCTCCAAACATGGAATACCAATCTCTATTATCTCTGATAGGGATGGCAGATTTATTTCAAGATTCTGGCAGACATTACAGCAAGCATTAGGAACTCGTCTAGACATGAGTACTGTCTATCATCCACAAACTGATGGGTAGAGTGAAAGGACGATACAAACGCTTGAAGACATGCTACGAGCATGTGTTATTGATTTTGGAAACAGTTGGGATCGACATCTACCGTTAGCAGAATTTTCCTACAACAACAGCTACCATTCAAGCATTGAGATGGCGCCGTTTGAAGCACTTTATGGTAGAAAGTGCAGGTCTCTGATTTGTTGGAGTGAAGTGGGGGATAGACAGATTACGGGTCCGGAGATAATACAAGAAACTACCGAGAAGATCATCCAAATTCAACAACGGTTGAAAATCGCCCAAAGTCGACAAAAGAGCTACGCTGACATTAAAAGAAAAGATATAGAATTTGAAATTGGATAGATGGTAATGATTAAAGTTGCACCTTGGAAAGGTGTTGTTCGATTTGGTAAATGAGGGAAATTAAATCCAAGGTATATCGGACCATTCAAGATTATTGATCGTGTCTGACCAGTAGCTTACCGACTTGAGTTACCTCAACAACTCGCGGCTGTACATAACACTTTCGACGTCTCGAATTTGAAGAAATGTTTTGCTAAAGAAGATCTCACTATTCCGTTAGATGAAATCCAAATCAACGAAAAACTTCAATTCATCGAAGAACCCGTCGAAATAATGGATCGTGAGGTTAAAAGACTTAAGCAAAACAAGATACCAATTGTTAAGGTTCGATGGAATTCTCGTAGAGGACCCGAGTTCACCTGGGAACGAGAAGATCAGATGAAGAAGAAATACCCGCATTTATTTCCAGAAGATACGTCAACACCTCCAACTGCTTAAAATTTCGGGACGAAATTTATTTAACTGGTAGGTACTGTAGTGACCCGAACTTTTCCATGTTTATATTTTATATATATATATTAAATGAAATTGTTATTTACATGATTAAGTGTTTCCAACATATTAAGCAATCAAACTTGTTAAGACTTGATTAATTGAAATAGGTTTCATATAGACAATTGACCACCCAAGTTGACCGGTGATTCACGAACGTTAAAACTTGTAAAAACTATATGATGACATATATATGGTTATATATATAGTTAACATGATATTATGATAAGTAAACATATCATTAAGTATATTAATAATGAACTACATATGTAAAAACAAGACTACTAACTTAATGATTTTGAAACGATACATATATGTAACGATTATCGTTGTAACGACATTTAATGTATATATATCATATTAAGAGATATTCGTACATCATAATATCATGATAATATAATAATTTAAAATCTCATTTGATATTATAAACATTGGGTTAACAACATTTAACAAGATCGTTAACCTAAAGGTTTCAAAACAACACTTACATGTAACGGCTAACGATGACTTAACGACTCAGTTAAAATGTATATACATGTAGTGTTTTAATATGTATTCATACACTTTTGAAAGACTTCAAGACACTTATCAAAATACTTCTACTTAACAAAAATGCTTACAATTACATCCTCGTTCAGTTTCATCAACAATTCTACTCGTATGCATCCGTATTCGTACTCGTACAATACACAGCTTTTAGATATATGTACTATTGGTATATACACTCCAATGATCAGCTCTTAGCAGCCCATGTGAGTCACCTAACACATGTGGGAACCATCATTTGGCAACTAGCATGAAATATCTCATAAAATAACAAAAATATGAGTAATCATTCATGACTTATTTACATGAAAACAAAATTACATATCCTTTATATCTAATCCATACACCAATGACCAAAAACACCTACAAACACTTTCATTCTTCAATTTTCTTGATCTAATTGATCTCTCTCAAGTTCTATCTTCAAGTTCTAAGTGTTCTTCATAAATTCCAAAAGTTCTAGTTTCATAAAATCAAGAATACTTTCAAGTTTGCTAGCTCACTTCCAATCTTGTAAGGTGATCATCCAACCTCAAGAAATCTTTGTTTCTTATAGTAGGTTATCATTCTAATACAAGGTAATAATCATATTCAAACTTTGGTTCAATTTCTATAACTATAACAATCTTATTTCAAGTGATGACGTGTCATGATTCTGCTTCAAGAACTTCGAGCCATCCAAGGATCTGTTGAAGCTAGATCCACTTTTCTCTTTTCCAATAGGTTTATCCAAGGAACTTAAGGTAGTAATGATGTTCATAACATCATTCGATTCATACATAAAAAGCTATCATATTCGAAGTGGTAAACTAGTAATCACTAGAACATAGTTTAGTTAATTCTAAACTTGTTCGCAAATAAAATTAATCCTTCTAACTACACTTTTAAAATCAACTATACACATGATCTATATCTATATGATATGCTAACTTAATGATTTAAAACCCAGAAACACGATAAACACCATAAAACCGGATTTACGTCGTCGTAGTTACAACCGGGGGCTGTTTTGGTTTGGATAATTAAAACTATGAAAAACTTTGATTTAAAAGCTATACTTCTGGGAAAATGATTTTTCTTATGAACATGAAACCATATCCAAAAATCATGGTTAAACTCAAAGTGAAAGTATGTTTTTCAAAACAGTCATCAAGATGTCGTTCTTTCGACGGAAATGACTACCTCTTTCAAAAACGACCTTTAACTTGTATTTCTGACTATAAACCTATACCTTTTCTGTTTAGTTTCATAAAGTCAAGTTCAATACAAAATCGTGGCTGCTTAAATCACTTAAAACGGATTAGAAACGAATAAATGGCGAGCAAAACAAAATTGGTAAAAACTACTCATTTTAGCTACGTGAAAATTGGTAACAAATCTATTCCAACCATAATTTAATCAACTTGTATTGTATATTATGTAATCTTGAGATACCATAGACACGTATACAATGTTTCGACCTATCATGTCGACACATCTATATATATTTCGGAACAACCATAGACACTCTATATGTGAATGTTGGAGTTAGCTATACAGGGTTGAGGTTGATTCCAAAATATATATAGTTTGAGTTGTGATCAATACTGAGATACGTATACACTGGGTCGTGTATTGATTCAAGATAATATTTATCGATTTATTTCTGTACATCTAACTGTGGACAACTAGTTGTAGGTTACTAACGAGGACAGCTGACTTAATAAACTTAAAACATCAAAATGTATTAAAAGTTTTGTAAATATATTTTGAACATACTTTGATATATATGTATATATTGTTATAGGTTTGTGAATCAACCAGTGGCCAAGTCTTACTTCCCGACGAAGTAAAAATCTGTGAAAGTGAGTTATAGTCCCACTTTTAAAATCTAATATTTTTGGGATGAGAATACATGCAGGTTTTATAAATGATTTACAAAATAGACACAAGTACGTGAAACTACATTCTATGGTTGAATTATCGAAATCGAATATGCCCCTTTTTATTAAGTCTGGTAATCTAAGAATTAGGGAACAGACACCCTAATTGACGCGAATCCTAAAGATAGATCTATTGGGCCTAACAAACCCCATCCAAAGTACCGGATGCTTTAGTACTTCGAATTTTATATCATATCCGAAGGGTGTCCCGGAATGATGGGGATATTCTTATATATGCATCTTGTTAATGTCGGTTACCAGGTGTTCACCATATGAATGATTTTTATCTCTATGTATGGGATGTATATTGAAATATGAAATCTTGTGGTCTATTGTTACGATTTGATATATATAGGTTAAACCTATAACTCACCAACATTTTTGTTGACGTTTAAAGCATGTTTATTCTCAGGTGAATACTAAGAGCTTCCGCTGTTGCATACTAAAATAAGGACAAGATTTGGAGTCCATGTTTGTATGATACTGTGTAAAAACTGCATTCAATAAAATGATTTCGATGTAACATATTTGTATTGTAAACCATTATGTAATGGTCGTGTGTAAACAGGATATTTTAGATTATCATTATTTGATAATCTACGTAAAGCTTTTTAAACCTTTATTTATGAAATAAAGGTTATGGTTTGTTTTAAAAATGAATGCAGTCTTTGAAAAACGTCTCATATAGAGGTCAAAACCTCGCAACGAAATCAATTAATATGGAACGTTTTTAATCAATAAGAACGGGACATTTCAGTTGGTATCCGAGCGTTGGTCTTAGAGAACCAGAATTTTGCATTAGTGTGTCTTATCGAATTTGTTAGGATGCATTAGTGAGTCTGGACTTCGACCATGTTTACTTGAAAAATGATTGCTTAACAAATTTTGTTGGAAACTATATATTTTTAACATGTGAATATTATGTGATATATTAATCTCTTAACATGTTTGATATTATGTGATAGATGTCTACCTCTAGAACAAGTCCCATTGACTCACCTAATAATAATGAAGAGTCAAATGTAAATTGGAATGATTGGTGGACTGATTCACAAGTTCCCGAAGAGGAACCGGAGGAAGAGTCGGAACCGGAAGAAGAGTCGGAACCGGAAGAAGAATCGGAACCGGAAGAAGAAATAGAACCAGTGGGGGAAATAATAAAACGGTTAAGTAGAAGAAAATCCTCAACCAACCGACCAAAGTTAGTTATGGTTAATGGTGTTTCCGCCAAGGAAGCAAAGTATTGGGAGGATTACCAATTCTCCGATGAATCGAATCCCGACAAGGATTCCGATGATGTTATAAAAATTACCATAATAAGGCAAAAGAGAACAATAAGGGAAAGGGCATAAAAATAGAGAAATTTGATTCCAAACCCGATGAACTTTATATGTATCGTCAACACCCGAAGTCCTTAAGTTGTAACAATGACCCGGGAACCTCTAAACCACCAGGTTTTTCTAAACCAATGTGGAAAATGACGGCTCGTATTAGGGGAACATCATATATCCCTAGAAACTTGGCAAAACGAACCAAAACCGAAGAAGAAGAAATGAGCGAGTCAGAATAAGATAGTTGTATTCGTGTGGTGTAATATATGTAATATAGTGTGCTTATGCTTTATGATATATGTAAAAAAATTGCTTGTATTAATAAGTATTTTTTTTTTTATGAATCTAACTCTTGTCTATTTTACAGTATAAAAACACAAAATGGATAGACAACCTCGTCAATCCTCGACAACGGGTATCTATTCTTGATAGTTAACTTATTTACCTCCTTGTAATCAATACAGAGTCTCATAGATCCATCCTTCTTCTTCACAAAAAGTACTGGAGCTCCCCATGGTGACGAGCTCGGTCGAAGGAATCCTTTGTCTAAAAGCTCTTGCAGTTGACTAGACAACTCTTGCAATTCTGGTGGTGCAAGTCTATACAGTGCACGCGCTACTGGTGCTGCTCCGGGAACTAAATCAATCTGGAACTCTACATCTCTATGTGGAGGTAATCCGGGTAACTCATTGGGAAAAACATCGAAAAATTCTCTAACAATGGGCACATCTTCGAGTTTCTTGCCTTCAGATTCAGTTTTGCTCACGTGAACTAGCATAGTAAGACAACCCTTTCTTATGTGTTTTTGCGCCTTCAAACAGTTGATAAAATATAATGGCGTATTGCTTCGCTCTCCATACACCATTAGATGTTCACCTTCAATAACATGAATGTGAATTACCTTCTGATAACAAACGATGTCAGCCCTATTCTCGGCTAACCACAACAAAGTCAAAACTTCCTAGCTTAATCGGTATCACATATATCTTAAATGACATTCCAGCCAAAGTTAAAGTACAATCACGATAAACCTTATCAGCACTTATTAGATTACCATTTCCTAGCTCTATAGAGTATAAGTTTTCTAATGACGATACAGGATTCTTAAGATTAGGGCAAAAATCTCTAGACATAAAGCTTCTATCAGCTCCGGAATCGAAAAGTACATAAACATGTTGATTATCGAGAAGAAACATACCCGTGACTAGCTTAGGATCATCACGAGCTTCACTAGAGTTTATGTTGAAAGCCCTTCCTCTAGCAGGTTCATCCGTCTTACTAGCAGTTGGGCAATCCTTCCGGAAATGACCTTCCGTTCCGCACCCATAACACATATTCGTTCCAGCTTTACACTCGGCAGCCACATGTCCATTCTTCTTACACTTATCACACCTCTTCATACAACCTCCCGGGTGATGCCTATTACACTTAGCACACAACGGTAACCTTTCCTTATAATCAGAACTAGCACTCGGAGTTGCAGCGTTGCCTTTAGCAGTATCTTGTTTCTTAAAGGGTGGTTGATTGAAATTCTTCTCCTAGTTGTTATTATTGTTGTTCCATTTCCTCTTGTTATCATAAGTTTTAGTCTCGGTCGAGGCAGGAGTCTTTCCTCGCTGTTCAACTTGGTCTATCAACTCACTAGCCATCTCAACAGCCTCTTGTATAGTTCTAGGCTTCGAAGTAGTCACACCGCTTTGAATCTTCTCGGTCAAACCTTTCGCATAAAGAGTGATCTTGCGGTGTTCGAGAGTAACCATATGCGGACACATGAGAGCAAGCTCAAAGAATCTCTTGTTATAACTGGCCAGATCAGTACCTACTAGCTTCAAGTTTTGGAGTTCCTGCTCCATCTTAACAGTTTCTGTGTAGGGACAATACTATTCGATCATCTGTCATTTCAAATCCTCCCATGGAGTCTCAAAAGCCTGATCCATACCTACGGAATTTGCATAGTATTCCACCATGTCAAGGCGCCATCTGATAACTTAGAAGTTGCAAACTTCGTTCTATCCACATCTCTATAACTGCTGATACGAAAAACACACTCAAGCTTCTCAAACCAACTAGTCAAACCAAATGGACCTTCAGTGCCATTAAACGAGTGTGGTTCGCAACTCGAGAAGGTCTTATACGTATACCCTGCTTGTCCATTGTTCTGAGTATTGGTTGTATCCCGGTTTCACTGATTGGTAGCGTTCACATTGTTGCTGTTGGTTCCATTACAGAGTTCTACCACGGCATCGGTCAATCCTTCGGTGATCCACCGACGAACATCAGCTTGGGAAACTTTCTTGGGCGGCATTATCTTTCTGGTCAAGATAACACATTCGGTTAGTGTCAATGAATTCGACATATAAAAATTATACTAGCAACGGGATAATGCATAGTAGATAATATTAAATTGTAGCAATTTTAATAGAACTAATAATAAGTAATAGCGATACATAGCGTGTAGTAGTAGCAGTAGTGAGGACAATGTACACTAGTAGCATTATCACTAATTAACATTAGCAGTAGCAACCCTAAGCATGTTCAATCATTAATAAACCCAACACTTAATGTAATAAAAATCTCGTTCAAACATCATGCATAACCAACGAAAGTAACATATATTCCCATGTCATAAGCAAAACCACATAAGTAAAATCACATCTAGCAATGTATGTGCGAATATCACATAATAAACAGTAATATTCAAATAGTATTCAATAGCGTGGGTCAAGTCTAAACGAGCGATCTCTATTTGCATTTTTGAAACTCCTTCAACAAATACTCGACCATCTTCTTCAAATTCTCGACTCGCAATGTGAGGTCATTGGGGTTGTTGTCATTAGCAGCAGCTGTAGAGGTACTAGGTTTAGAAGTAGATGTAGAAGCATCATAGGGATGGTAACATTGACACATCTTTAGCGAATGACTGTCATAGCAAAAACTCTTACAAAATGGGTTGTTGCCTCGAGCAGGTCCTTTCGGTATCCTACGGTGGCCTCTCGGTCCATAGGGGTTAACATAGTTGGGTTTAACAAAAGGTGACTGGGGCGAATCAGGTATGTCAGGTTCGAATTCGAATTCGGGTTCCGAGTCTTCCTCGGGATCCTCTTCCGGTTCTTTTCCCTTGGGCTCATCCTCGTGCTCAGTTTCCATCTCGGGTTCCATCTCGGTATCATCTACAAACTCTAGTATCGTATTCCCTTACGCTTGTACGGTTTCCTCAGATTCCGTATCAGAATCGGTAAGAATAATAGGATTGGAAGAAGTCATCTAGCACTCAAATAAATCACAAAGTTAGTTCATCTAGTAATCATGTCATTATAGAAATCAAGTAATAATAACTAACGTAACTAAGGTTCATGTAACTTAACGAGTCTAAGGTTACAGTCTAGACTCAATAGAAGTCCTATCGTTCGACTCTCTAATGCAGCCTAGTCCTATGTAACCGATCTGCTCTGATACCAAATGTAACACCCCGTCAGAATCCACTAACGGAATATTAACTCATGGTCCCACAGTTTAGCGGTCACGCCCTCTATATGAGACATTTCCGAAAAGTATTCGCATTAATTATCAAATCAAAGTCATTTATTAAAGAAAATGTAACTGGAAACGTTTAACATAAATGACTATGGTCTATGAACCCAAAACATCTTGAAATAAAGTAGTTTAAATGCGAATGTTTGTTCTTGAAATGAAAATGATAAATATGCTGGACGCCGTCCAGTTCTAGCAGCAAACAGCATAATAACTTCAGATAAGCGGAAGCACTACCTCTAAGTACCTGAGATGAAACATGCAAAAAGTCAACAAAAACGTTGAGTGAAACTACAGGTTTAGTAAATCATTTCATAAGTTAGGCCACAAGATTTTCTTAGAAAACATCATTGGAAAAGTATACATTATCATGAGCACTTGATTATAAAGCTTTAACCTTTGCGTAAGCCGAGCCCACGTCTTTAGTTTACCCTATACATTGCACTACACCGATCAAGTATACGAGTAACAACAGAATAGACGCCTGCTATGTTTTAGGCGAGGTTTGTCAAACCTAACGGTACCGTCCCTATAAGTCGAGCTTACAAAGTAACTAATATAATCAAGCTAAGGGATTTTTGATCTGAACTCATATGTATATTCTTTGTAAGTTACTTGTGCCTAATATGTAAAACATTTGTAAAAAGCATGCATCTCATCCCTGTAAAAATGTAGTAGGGACTGTAGACTCACCTTAGCAAAAGCACTTGTAATTTCTTAGCAAAACGTACGGTTGTCGAACAATCTCGACTGAACAACGCAACCTTAATAAGTAAATTATCTTAAGTATACACTTATAGGTCAAACCATGTCAACCCATAGTGTACGCAAAGTCCTAGTGCTCAGACTGACTCAACGAACAAGTAAAAGTCAACTAATCCAAGCAAGTCAACAAAAGTCAACCAAAGTCAACCCTAAAGTCAACTCGGTCAAAGTGGTCAACTAAATTCAAACATCTCAGTAGGTCATACAAACATGGTCAACAAGTCAAACCTATGTCAAACACCACTTTACAAGTCATAATTAAGCATATTGCACTTTTGCATCTTAAAGCACATCTTAGAAATTCGTACGTCGTAGAAAGATCCAACTATAGCTCATAGCACATAAATCACTAAATCATGAACAACTCCAGATCTTAACTACACTTAAAATCGATTCCAAAAAGTCTGGCCAAAGTCTCATACGATAAATAAAAGTCAGAAGTCAGAAGGGGTCTAATCATTGTTCATTACGAAAATTTCTGCCCGCGCGTCAGTTTTGAAATATTTATCAGAAAATATAGAAAATAGATTTTGACGAACGACCAATTGGAGTCATCTCAAAACATCTCAAAATTTTTAGTGATAAAATAATCAGAAACATTTCTTTAGCCAATTTGTACAGTTTTGCAAACCTTTACAGACCATCTAGTTTTGGTCATCAAACAGACATATCATTTAGACGAGCATATATCTCATGGAAAATCATGTTCTCGTAAGTTCGCATACAAATGAAACATGTCAAGTAATATATAAAATAACATATTCCAGAAGATCAAAGTCTAAATCAATTCCTAGTTCACTATAGAAATTTTTATGTAACTTTGAAAACAGATTCAGCTCACTTAACAACACGAAACTTCGTTTTGACATATCGGGAGCATTACATAACCTTTTGACGCAAATCCTAAGTCCAAATTGCATAACTTTTCATAAGGAATACAGTAGTACACTTTTTATAAGCTAAAACACAAAGCATGCAATTCAGAAAATTCGGATTACGCACAAAACCTAGTCAAATCTTCGATTAAGCATAACTTAAGCATACTTTAACGAAATCACGCAAAATCGGAGTCTAAAATTATTAACTTTTCGATATCTTTCTATTTAAACATATTACAAAATCAAATCTCAGGTCAATTAAATCAGATCAATAAGAAACAAATTCGTTTTTCATACATACAACGTTAATTACGCAATCAAACGATAACTAACAACACTAGACACCATTAATTGAGCACTAGACTCTAATACACTACGTAATTGAACAAAATTCAGATTTATAAAAACTAGGGTTAGCGTTTATTCCTCAAACAATTAAATTGATTATACTATCGTGTGTAGAACGATCAAAGGAACGTCTTTCGTGCACGGGGTTTCTTCCAAAAACAACTTGTGATAGTGGTTGTGGGGTGGTGATGGCCGACGGCCAAGAGGGAGAGGGAGAGGGGAGATGTCGACTTGTAGGGGAGAAAGAATGAGGCTCCTAGCTTTCTAATTTCCTTTTATATCTAGGTTTAGGGCCTAATACTTCCCACTAATGACCCAACTAGCAAGTAATGGACCAAAACAATCCAATTAAGGGGTGTTAGGGAGGGTTCGGCCGAATGGCCAATTAATGGGTGTTCGGGCTCGTTTTTGCTTAAGTCTTGGTACGCGCGTGGTCCGTTTCGAATGCCGTTAACCGTACCGGGTCTCCGAAACGTTAACTAGTCGTTGAAACAAAATCACCGAATTTAATTCATTAAATAAATAATAAATTAAATTAGTTTTCTTAAAGTAAATAATTATTGAAAATAATTATTTCATCGTTTTTCTGAGTTCCACTGAAAAGCATTCTAGGCGATTAACTTAATCGTAACGTTTTCTAGTTATTTCACTTTCTGAAATAAGTTCATAAATTAATATAACCTATTAATTCAAGAATCTCATTAATAAGCATGTATTTAATTCTATTAAACACATAAGTCTAAGTAACCACCGTTAAATACTTAACGGACAAGTAACGACAGTAAACGGAAAAAGTTGGGTTGTTACAATATATATATATATATATATATATATATATATATATATATATATATATATATATATATAAATCTAATTGTGTGTATATGTGTGTGATCCCGAAAGCTTAAATAAAAGCCATATAATTATGTGTTGTACCATACACATTAATCCTACCGGACTAAACCGTATAATATTGGTTCAATTCAGTTCTATAATTGTTCGATCCGGTTATGTATAATAAACCGAACCGTTTTCTGATAAAGACACAAAATACATAAAAGTAAATTAAATTAATAAAGTATAAATTAAACTATGCAAATACACATAGTTTTTACTTATTATAGTTTATGTGATTACATTATAATAAAATAATTATTTATTAATTTGTTATATCATAATACTTGTTATATAATGTAATACTAGTCCGGACCGGCCCGCGCGTTGTGGCGGGGGCTTTCGGCCTGCGTATTCATATTTAATGTAGCGTTGTGTATTTACAGAGGAGAAAACGGGCCGTCTGTTAAGCGCCATTATAGGTGTCGTCGTCTTCAGTGTTTTTTTAAAGTATCCGTTTCGAACGTAGTTAGTTTCGTTTTGTTGATAAAATTATTCCGAGTCTAACGGTGTGACGACCCAGAAATTTCTGACCAAATTTAAACTTAAATCTTATATGATTTTGACAAGATAAGCAAAGTCTGTAATATTGAGTTACAAAATTTTGAAACTGTTTTCATGGATTCAATTAACCTTTGACTATTCCCGACGATTCACGAAATAGTAATCGTAAATAGAAGTGTATATATAAATATTATACATGTAAATAATTATATATTATAAATTAATTATATTAAAGAACTATTATGTAATTATGACATAAAACTTAAACTTGATATTTAAAACTATTTATTTAAATATAGAAAGTAGAGTGAATATACATAATTTATCAATGTTAACAAAGTAATAAATGTTATACTCTGTGATTTCTTGATTCAATATATATAATTAATATATTTATCTACTTGATAATTTAAAACACAATTATATATATATATATATATATATATATATATATATATATATATATATATATATATATATATATATATATATATATATATATATATATATTAGTTGAAACATATATGTATATCTGATTTCCATACATAATTATTGATTGTATGTAAATTGTAATATATTAAAATGTATAAATATTAAATATTCAATATGTGTTGTAATATAATATATATTACATAATTGGTAAATATCACATGATTAATAATATGTAGAGTTAATATATTAAATGTAATTACAAGTTAGAAATATAGTTGTCATGTTAATATTATTATTACTTTCATTAGTATTATCAATATTAATATTAATGTTAAAATCAGTAATATTAATAGTAATATTTTCAATACATAACATATACATATGAAAATTTGATATATAAGTTGTTTTAGTATTATTATTACTAATATTATTATTATCAGTAATAATATTAGTATTATTATAATAAATATTATTATTATTATTAACTTTATTATCATTATCATTATTATTATCATTATCATTATTATTATTATTAATATTATCATATTAGAATTATTACCATTATTCTTAAAAATTAGTATCTTTATTTCTACCATCAATATTATTACTATTATTATTGATATTATCATTATTAATTGTATTATTTTTATTATTAGTATTATTTGATATCATTATTATTATTAATTAAATTATTATTATTAGTATTTTTATTATTATTGATAATATTAACAATATTATTATTATTAATATTTTAATTATTAATATAAATGATAGAACATAATATAAATACAGATATTACGCGTGATTCTTTTTACACCACTATCAGATATATATATATATATATATATATATATATATATATATATATATATATATATATATATATATATATATATATATATATATATATATATATATATATATATTTTCCTTTTCTTCTTTATATTCGATCTGCTCCTATCTGCTTTATCTTTTTTTTCCATTCTTCTACAGCTCAATTTTTGTTTCCTGTCTGTGTATTATTTTGTGTCAACTTCAATTACATTACAAACAAAAAGTCTTTCCTTATATAATAATATATGCAATCAGTAAAAGAAGGAAAAACAGAAAAATCCATTTAAAAAAAAACTCGACGCCTCTGTACGCTAAAACTTTTTACTCATAATTCGATTTTGAATTAAACTTCAAAATCTATTAAAACAGTTATGATAGGATTCATATGGTTGAACTTTCTGTAAAGTTTCAAATCACAATTCAATGTATTGAATCCGAATTTTCGAGTCAAAGATTACAATCAAAAAGTCAACTGAGTCTTTATAAATCAAATTCATAATGTAGACGTTGTTTCTGGTTCAATTGGTAATACAAGAGTGTTGTAATGATGATTTAGAAGATATTTCATGAAGGATCTGAGGTCTCAAAAAATCTGATGTGTGTAGAGGTGTATACGAAATAGTTATATATTTATTATGAAAAACTATTAAATACGATACAATTTTACACAAGTTATTTATTTATTTATTTATAGAGTGGATATACCTAAACCTTGCTACAACACTTATAGGCAGTGTACCTAATCGTATAGTAGTGTAGTTTTTAGTAAGTCCGGTTCGTTCCACAGGGAGCTAGCCAAGTTTAACGCTATATTTTTAAAACTATATTTGTATAAATATAAATATAAATATAAGTATTATTATTATTATAAAAGGGGGTTTTTACCGTTTAATGACCGGTTTGTCGATTTAAAAACTTAAGTCGCAGTTAAAACCTAATGTAAAATATTAAATATATAAAAGACTTAATTTAAAGCTTAAAGTAAATAACAATAATTAAAGTGCGATAAATTAAAGTGCGATAAATAAAATGACAATAAATAAAATTGCGATAATTAAAAAGTGCAATAATTAAAATGATAATAAATTAAAGTGCGATAATTAAAAGTGCAATTAAATATGAAATAAAGGAGTTATGCTTATTTAAACTTCCATAATCATGATGTTTGACGTATTGATTTTAGTTTATTACCATGGGTTAATTGTCCTTTGTCCTGGATTATTCAATATGTCCATACGGTTTTGTCCATAATATTCCATCAGTCATAAATATAAAGTGCGAGAGTCTTCGTCAAATTATCCTTATACCCGAAGTCAAATATTCCAACTAATTAGGGATTCGAACTGTAACAAGGTCTTAATACTTTGTTTAATGAATACACCAGGTTATCGACTGCATGTAATCCAAGGTTTTGTTACTTTGTTAACAATTACACCAATTACCCTTGTATGTAATTCACCACTGTTTCAACAAGTCTATTGATTATTAATCCATCCCCGTATCCGGTCAAATGAAAAATTATTGGTATTTATAGATATCCTGCTCACCGTACCCAGTAAAGCGTATGTGGTTATATATAAATACGTCAAATTATAAGTCTATATATTAAATTAACGAGGTATCATTTAGTTAATATAAAGCCCATTAATAGCCCATAGTCTAATTTCCACAAGTGTCGTTCTTTTGTCCAAACCCCAATTATGGTACAAAGCCCAATTACCCCGTCTTTAATATTTAGCCCAACATCACGATTACTTCGGAATTAAATCAGCATAATAATAACTTAGCTACGAGACATTAATTTAAAAAGGTTGAACATAACTTACAATGATTAATAATAGCGTAGCGTTACACGGACAGAATTTTGACTTACACACTTACAACATTCGCTAACATACCCTTATTATTATTAATCTTAAATTAAAATTAAAATATAATTATATATATCTGTGAGATAGAGAGGATAGATGGTATATGGTACTCGAGCATCAGACTGCCTTTTATAGGAATGTGGCCAGAAAAAGTTGGCCATGCGATCGCATGGGATTTAGGCCTCCAGGCCATGCGATCGCATGGAGCAGAAATCCAGCTCACATACTATTGTTTGTTTATTTTCTGACGGTTTTATATAAAATATATATATATATATATATATATATATATATATATATATATATATATATATATATATAATTTTAAGAATTAATATATATTATATTATATTCATGTGCATAGTTGACTTGTAATTTTTAGTCCGTTGCGTCGAGCGTTGAGAGTTGACTCTGGTCCTGGTTCTGGATTTTCGAACGTATTTTCGTACAATTTAATATCTTGTATTTTGCGTTTTGCGGCTCGTACTCTTGTAACTTTTAGATGTTTCTCATCATTAATTTGAACCTCTTGGATTGTACTTTGTACTTTTGAGCTTTTTGGTCATTTGCGTCTTCAAATCGTTGAATCTGTCTTTTGTCTTCACCTTTTATTATTTAAACGAATATCACTTGTAAATAGAACAATTGCAACTAAAAGCTTGTCTTTCTTGAGGGATAATGCTATGAAATATATGTTCGTTTTTAGCATTATCAAATATTTTCACACTTGAGCGTTGCTTGTCCTCAAGCAATATAGTCTTGAAATAAAAATACTAGAATCACTTCTTTATTCTTCACACTTTGTACATCAGTAATTTCTATACGGCGGTATGAACAATGGTAGTAAGGATGTGGTTTACAGTCCCACATGACTATGAAAATTTAGATCCTTTTAAGAAATTGGATCTTTATGAAAACATTTGATCTTTTGAAAATTCATTCTAGATTTTATCCTAGATAAGTTTTCCGGAATAACCCTTCACCGGTGTTTGCAAATTATTTTTGTGGGTTTGGTGGGTTTCAGATTTGAAAATTTTAGCTCAAAACTTATGGTTTTGTGTCACCCACTTGCTAACCTTGTATTGGGAAAGCAACACGTCCAGTATACTTGCTCCGTATATTACCTTTCGGTAAACTACCGTTCGGTTGTAAAGGAAAGCGTTGAACAAGCAACTGTCAAGACAATGTCCCGTGACATACTTTTAATTATGGTCTATATCGTGTCGGATGCAATTACTATCCTTGGTAGGAGCAATAGTAAAGATCACCCTATGGTTTTTCGGTCTGGCACAAGGTCATGTCTTCGACCATGCTATGTAACCACCGTTCTTACGGTTGACACCCGATTTGGTTCAGGTGACCTAATGAATTCCAGGTGAATTCCTAGGATTATACGTTCAATGGTAATGAACGCATTGAAAATGGGTTTTCAGAAAACAAATCGGTTTGTAATTTGATCAAAATATTTTCTCGTTCAAGCTCAGGTTTAGATATCATCGAATTTCATGAGTTTGAAATTCTCAATCTTTAAAAGTCAATCTCAAGGATTGAGTAATATCAGTCTTAAAAGCTGATTTTTTAATCTTTAAGGAGATTATCCTTTCTGAGGATCTGATTCATTAGTTTTATAAGCTAATTTGCATGGTACCCCCCCCCCATTGTACGAGACAGATCCTCTCATGGTTAGGATAAGTCTAACACTTGGCGACCCTGTTTGATGCTGAGGTTCGTGAATTTCCAGTTGATTTTCGAGAAAACTTTTCAAGGTTTTTCGTAGACTCTACAACTGGTCTGGACGATAACTTTCTGACCTAAATCAAGAAGCGCGTGTCTTTTTTGGAAGACTTTACTTCCTTTTAATGATGAAATTGATTCATCGTGTAGATCCATCTTTCTTTCAAATATATTACAATTTACCGGGTAAAACGGTTAATTTTGTCCAAAACAAAAGTATCTTCAATTATTTGTACAAAAATATGTGATATATGTTTTAAATAACTTGGTAAATTTTTTCCACACTTGGCTTTTATTTTCCTTTATTTGCCTTTTTATTGTCATCTATTCCATTTTAAATGAATTCTAACGTTTTGGGTTGTTTCTCAATTTATGTCCTTTTCGAGGTAACAATAATTTCGGTGTTAACACCTAGTTTTATCGTTCATAAATATGTATAAACATAATTTTGAGTTCATTTAATTGAAAATTTTGAAAATTTTTACTAGAATTGGGTAGTCAGTATATAAGACTAGGGTTGTTCTTTATTATCAAAGAGCACTAGATTCTAATACAACTACTGCGTTACTAGTATTCTTAATGGTAACCAAGTGTTTAAATTAAAATTTTAAAAATCCGAAAGAATTTAACCCTTCCCACACTTAAGATCTTGCAATGCCCTCATTTGCAAGAAATCAGAAACAATTTAAATTATTGAGGGTGATTAGCTTAGAAAAATGATAAAATTTTACCAAAGTTTCCAAACATATTGGCGTTTGTTTGCTGAATGATAAATGGTGCACATCATTTGTTCATTCCATCTTGTTGTTACATCACATTTGTTTTTCGTTTTGTCGTCAAAATTAGTAGCTTTTGCTGAACTTAATGCCAGTCTTTGAAAATGCGCTGTTTTACCCTGTTGTGTACATGAAATAAAATACATACAATACAAATATAAACATGCATGGTAATTTGAAATGGGACTTAAAATCCCACTTTCAAATCAAATATGAAATATTAGTACAACATAATAAAAATATTAAACATTACATTAAAAGTATCACAATATAATATGTTTAAACATAAATAAATAAAAATGATAAATAGATAAAAATCATAAAAATCACCAACGGAACTATATCAATCTGGATAGGGGTTCCAGTTCATGTCGTCGGGCGGATTCCATGGTTGGTTATAGGTGTACTGATAGGCCTGGTTAGGGTCGTAGAGAGTAAATGGTGGTCGCATATCGGGCTGGTGTGGAGGATAGTAAGCAGGTCGGGTCGGTACGTAGTTATTTGGTACCTGATGTGATAGCTGGCTCATGATCTGATGCTGATGATAGTGCCATCTATCATGTTGTCGTTGCCTAGAATGCTCGTACACATTCCCGGCTTGCCACTGCTCGTACCGACTATGTCTATCCTGGTTTGTCATTCTACCTCATCTATACGCTGGTAGACGTCAGTCATAGCCCCCCTAATGACATCCCTAATGTCATCCGGTTCTTCCATTTCCTCATTTGAACCTCTCTCTACCTGTGGATGACGACCATCATATAGTATTGTCTGATTGCGTCTGCTCTTTAATACCTTAGCACCCTGATAGACCTTCGATTCTAAAGTATCCACCTGTTCCCTACATACCATAAGTGGACCCCCTTAATCCCTATCTACACCTAAATACTCTCCAATGAGAGTAAGGTCATCTTCTCCTTGTTTTTACCTCTTTGTGTAATTGAATTAGCTAAAAATCTATGTATAATACGTAGCTCTGCTTTGTTAATATCTAAATAGGAGTGTCTTCCTCCTAGCGTAAAAACATTATAATCTGACATACGCCTCCAGACGGCGTTCGCGTCAAAATTCCTATCTACCCGCTCCCCATGATAAATCAAATTTGTACAATCGGGTAGTAGTAATTCACCAGGAGTGTAAATCTGTAAAGCCCTGGCCATGTCCAGCATGGACATCCTGTACATCCTACGGCCAAGTAAAAATCTAAGAAAACTTCTATCATCTAACCTATCTACATCCGCATTAAGTGAAACAGTACTCATAAGCTCAACGCACCACTCTTTATATACAGGCCTACGAATGGTGAATAAACGTTCCCAATCGGGAAAAGAAGAGCTGCCATACCTTTGGATCAGATGTTGTCTAACTGAGTTAACTAGTTGGACCCTTTCCAAAAGCTCCCAATCGATTACCCTCGGCACTTCTACATTTTTCGGTATCAGTTTAAATTTGTTACTTTGATACGTCGGGTAATCTCTCCAACTTCGATCAAATCTCAAATTAGGATGCAACTGTTCTTCATGAATCGTTGGGTGTGCTATTATCGGATGAATCGGAAATTGTACGTAGGCATTAACATATTCTTGATGCGGATCATAATATGGTACGTGTTGATCAGGTTGTTGTTGTTCCTGTTGTTGCTCCGGTTCATATTGCATTTCATGTTCAGGTTCTGTAGCATGTTGCCTAGATGATGATGATGATGCACCATCAGTATCGGTAAATCTCTGCAAAACACATTAAACACAAAATTTGTGCATCCAAATATGCATTAGTGTTAGCAAAATAACAACTTGAAACAATTACAATAACATGTTCAATCAAAATTAAACTTATACACATTTTCACAATTTTAACAATTCTACACTTTTTCAAATAAGCATTTATGAAAATGTTTACAAAGTTCATAAGCATTCAACTCAAATAACATGTTAAAATAACCATTACTAGCAATTAAACAAGTTTCAAATGGCATTTACATCAATTTAATCAAGTTCATGAATTTTAGACCTAAAAAGTCCATTTTAATTCTCAAAAATCATGTTTAGGATCAAAGTTTGGATCATTTAGCTACCTAAACATATTACACTACTTAATTTAGCAATAATTCATGACAAAAATCGGCCATAACCTGTTTATATCAAAAAGCCCCAAATTGCTCAAGAACACAAACCCTAGATTTCTAAAAATTTTGAAGTTTTTGGCTTCAAATCATGTTAAATAGCATCAATCTAGGTTATACATGCATAAAATACTAACAATTTAACTCTAATTACACTAGAAATTAATAAAATTAAATTAGGTAAAATATAGCTCAAGAACACTAAATATCAAATTTAAAGAGGTTTAGGGGTGTAATTGTTACCTTTCTTGATAAACTTCTTAACAAATTCATGATTAGAGCGCATTATAGGACGAAATTTGGTGAAATTTAGTGGAAAATGGCGAATTTTTGAGAGGTTTTGGGTGTGTGTTCGTGTGTTGTGTGTGTGTTTGTGGACAGAACAGACTGCTTGTCTGCTTATGTTTCTGGCCAGATTTTAGGCCTCATGCGACCGCATGAGGTTTCAGTGTAAATCCCATGCGATCGCATGGGGTCCGGGTTTTTTTTTTTTTTAAACCTTATACTTATAAAAAAAATAATTAATTAAAAATAAAAATTTTGTTTCTTTTTAGGATGAGGGCGTTTCGGATTGTTGTCCTAGTCCGTCCCTCGATAAAAGTTTAAAATTTGTTACTTTTTAAGAGTCGTTTTAAAAGCAAAGATTTTTGGATTTTTTTAATGTTTTTGGCATACTTTAATTCAATAAGATTAAAAATAATGATATTAAAAGTTCTCGTCCCTCCCTTGGGTAGAGCGATTTCGGTTCAGTGACCTAGTTTTCAACTCACGACGAATTTTAAAAATCATATTTTTAACTTAGTGAAATAAAGTAAATTTTTGTTTTTAAATTCACACCAAACATAAATTTAAAATGCATAAAATTAAAAATTCATATTATTAAAATTAAAAATTCACACCAAATTTATATTATATTTTTGTTTTTATACATACAAACTTATATTAAAAATATTAATTTTTTAAAAATACTTAAAAACTTAAATATTTGATTTAAAAAGATTTACAATATTAATTTAATATTTATATATTAATTTTAAAAACAAGGTAAAAATAAAATTAAAAATATTTTTGGTCTTTTATCCCACTTTAATCAATCAAATATAATCAAAATTATACGCCCCTCTTTTGGGTAAAGTAATTTCGGTTCCATAACCTAGTTTTACTCCTGACGAATTTTTGAAATATTTTAGTTTAATTGATTAAAGATATTTATACCTTAAGAATAAACGGTAAATTTCGCAGTGATGTAATAAATTTTTGTATGATATCAATAATTTCGGTTACGCATACCTAATTTTATTGAATACCAATTTAATACTTTATAGCGAACGATTCAGCGTTTATTATCAAAAGATTAAAAGCAATAAAACTAAAAATAAAAACTGTACATACTTACCTGTGAGAAAGAATTCTCAGAGACCTGCTTTAGCTGACTCATAGGAGAGTCGTGTGATTTGGTTCTCCATAGCTACGTAAGCGTAACCGCGATTCTTCAATATCTTTTCTTCTAAACATATAAACGGTCCTTCTCTGCATAGAGTAACAAATTCGGTATTTGAATATGTTTGATTATTTGAACATTTACCTTCGTGTGACCATTTTCCGCATTTATAACATCTTTCAAGGTGTCGTGCTCTTCTTTTTGTTGCGAATTTTGATTTGCCTTTACCAAAATGTATCTTATGATGATCTTTTCTGAGTTCTTTTCTTACTCCGTCCATTTTTTCTCTTATGAATGATACCAGTTCACTCGGAAGTGTGTCATTATTACATTTAGTAATCATAGCATGTAGCATTAGACCATGGTTCAGATCAAAGGAATTCTTCATCTCGTAAAACCTAAAAAAAATAAAAATTAAGAATGGAGGGAGAAGACTAGTTCTTTAGGGTCTGCTAGGGAAAGACCATTCAGATTCCATTCTCGGAAACTACACGAAAACAGAATATCTAACTCTAACAGAAATATATATTATCCTTAAAAGACTTGATTCTCCCCACACTTAGTTAGCTGTGGTTCCGAAATTGTGATTAACTTCGTTTTCAATTGGACTATCAACAACTTGTATATCTCTGACTTTTACTTCAAGCCAATTGTTGATTTCCTCTGTAATTTCACAAATTCAACTAACATTACCTTTTCTTTAGGCGACAAATTGAATACTAATCGGTTACATAACTTAAAGTTCCCCTTAATCCTAGCATCTTGAATCCGTTTATAAAGTTTTTTCGTTGAACTGTTAAGAACGGGTTCATCTAATTTCGTATTAACAACGGGGTTCTTTGTTATCAGGTTATCATTGGTTGTTGCTTCATCTTCCCTACACTTAGGCGTTTTTATTGGTTCAACAATTTTGGTTGGTGGAGATCTAAATTTTCAGTTCACAAAGGTGATCGATTTGTCACCATCCCTAAGTGTCATTCTACCTTCTCTTACATCAATGAATGCTTCGGTGGTTGCTAAAAATTGGCGACCAAAAATTAGAGGAATAACAAGGTCTTCCTCCATATTAATAACTATGAAATTTGCAACAAAGGTCAAACTTCCCACTTTAACAAGTAAATTGTTTGCTATTCCAACTGGGTGTTTAATGGTTTGATCAAATAATTGAACACCTATTCTGGTTGGTCTTAATTTACCCACACCTAATCTTTTATATAAGGAAAGAGGCATAACATTTTCACTTGCTCCTAAATCTACGAGTCCATTATACATAACACCATCGTTAAGCAAGCAAGAAATGATAAATTCACCTGGGTCTCCTACTTTAATAAGTAGAGTTGGTTTGTTACCCTTTTCCAAGTGATCTTTTCTTGGTTCTTTCACTTCTACTTGAACTTCTTGTTCACATTTTTCTTCGTTTCTTGGAATGGGAGGTTTGTATAAGAATTCTTCTTCATCACTCCAATTTGAAGCTTCCCCGTCTTCCAATTTTGGTTTTTCGTATGTTGTTGATAACATATTTATGTTTTCATTCTGAGGGTTTTCTTGGGTGGTGAAATTATGATTGACTTCATTGTCAACTTCCATCGGACCATGTATGTAATGTTTAACTCTGTGACCATTAACTTTAAATTCAATCCCATTTGAATTTATTAACTCTATTGTTCCGTATGGAAAAATTCTTTTGACTATGAATGGTCCAGACCATCTTGATTTCAATTTTTCAGGAAATAGCTTGAATCGTGAATTGAAAAGAAGAACTCTGTCTCCTTCTTTAAATTCTTTTGAACTTCTGATTCTTTTATCATGCCATTTCTTCGTTCTTTCTTTATAGATTAACGAATTTTCATATGCTTCATGTCTTAATTCTTCTAATTCTTCTAATTCGTTTAGTTGGCTTAACCATGTCTTCAAAGCCCAAAATGCTTTATGTTCAATTTCTACTGGAAGATGACATGCTTTTCCATAAACGAGTCTAAAAGGTGTGGTTCCAATTGGAGTTTTATAGGCTGTTCTAAAAGCCCAGAGTGCATCCTCAAATTTCATGGGCCATTCCTTCGGATTTGATCCTACGGTTTTCTCTAGAATACGTTTTAAAGCTCGGTTGATATTTTCAACTTTTCCACTTGTTTGTGGATGATAAGCGGTTGAGATTTTATGAGTTACTCCATATCTTTTGAGAACTTTCTCAAGTTGATTATTACAGAAATGAGTACCCCCGATCACTTATTAAAGCTTTCGGTGTTCCAAACCTAGCAAAAAGACGTTTTAAAAAGTTGACTACAACTCGTGCATCGTTAGTCGGGAGAGCTTGTGCTTCCGCCCATTTAGATACATAATCAATGGCAACGAGAATGTAGAGATTATTATGAGATTTTGGAAATGGACCCATAAAGTCAATACCCCAAATGTCAAATACTTCACATACTTGAATGACATTTTGTGGCATTTCATCACGTTGACTTATTTTTTCGGCCCTTTGACAAGCATCGCAGGATTTGCAAAGAAGGTGTGCGTCTTTGAAAATTGTAGGCCAATAGAATCCAGCATCATAAACTTTTCTTGCTATGAGTTGAAGCCCATAATGCCCTCATGTTGGTCCTGTGTGACAATGGTTTAAGATTTGACTAGCTTCATCTCTGAATACGCATCGGTGTATTATTCCATCGGGACAACTTTTAAACAAATGTGGATCTTCCCAGAAATAGTGTTTTATATCACTAAAGAATTTCTTTCATTTTTGGTACGACAACCCTTTTTCAAGGAATCCACATACTAAGTAGTTTGCATAGTCTGCAAACCATGGAATTTCACTATAATCTATCTTCAATAGATATTCATCAGGAAAGTTATCTTGTATGGCCGATTCATTTAGAACTTCTAATTCAGGATTTTCAAGACGAGAAAGATGATCAGCGGCGAGATTTTCTGCTCCCTTTTTATCTCGGATCTCAATATCGAACTCTTGTAAGAGTAAGATCCAACGGATTAATCGTGGTTTGGCATCTTGTTTTGAAAATAGGTATCTAAGAGCAGAATGGTCAGTATAGACCACCGTTTTAGCTAGAACGAGATATGAACGAAATTTGTCAAAAAGCAAAGACAATAGCAAGGAGTTATATTTCAGTAGTTGTGTAATTCGTTTGTGCTCCTTGTAACATCTTACTAGCATAATAAATAGGTTGAAATCGTTTTTCAATCCTTTGTCCTAAAATGGCTCCCATTGTAAAATCACTCGCATCGCACATAAGTTCAAATGGTAGATTCCAATTTGGAGTTATCATGATCGGCGCATTAGTGAGTTTTTCTTTAAGAATATTAAAAGATTTGATGCATTCATCCGAAAATATGAATGGAGCATCTTTTTCTAGGAGTTTATTCATAGGAGTGGCAATTTTAGAAAAATCTTTTATGAAACGTCGGTAAAAACCGGCATGCCCTAGAAAACTCCTAAATCCTCTCACATTGGTGGGATGTGGAAGTTTAGCAATTACATCTACTTTAGCTCTATCCACTTCAATTCCTTCCTTTGAGATTTTATGACCGAGAACGATGCCTTCCCTAACCATGAAATGGCATTTCTCCCAATTAAAAACTAGATTTGATTGTTCGCATCTAATAAGCATTCGTTCAAGATTAACTAGACATGATTCAAATGTATCACCGAAGACTGAAAAGTCATCCATGAAAACTTCCATGCATTCTTCGATCATGTCGTGAAAAATCGCCATCATGCACCTTTGAAAGGATGCAGGGGCGTTACAAAGTCCAAATGGAATGCGTTTGTAAGCAAAAGTACCATAAGGGCACGTGAATGTGGTTTTCTCTTGATCCTCGGGTGCTATTGGAATTTGAAAGTATCCGAAAAAACCGTCAAGAAAACAATAGTAACTATTCCCGGCTAATCTTTTCAACATTTGATCAATGAAAGGTAAGGGAAAGTGATCTTTTCTGGTGGCGTCATTTAATTTTCTATAATCAATACAAACACGCCATCCTGTTACAGTCCTAGTAGGAATAAGCTCATTTTTCTCATTTGTGATGACAGTCATGCCACCCTTCTTAGGTACGCATTGAACTGGGCTTACCCATGGACTATCAGAGATTGGATAAATTAAACCTGCATCTAGCAGTTTAATAATTTCTTTCTTAACAACATCTTGCATATTAGGATTTAGTCTCCGTTGACGTTGCACATACGTTTTATGACCTTCTTCCATAAGGATTTTATGTGTGCAATACGAAGGACTTATGCCTTTAATATCATGAATCTTCCATGCAATAGCTGGTTTATGAGCTTTTAGCACAGAAATGAGTTGAGATTTTTCATTTTCAGTAAGAGAAGATGATATTATTACAGGTAATTCAGATTCACCATGTAAATAAGCATATTCTAAATGGTTTGGATGTGGCCTTAACTCTAATGTCGGTAGTTCTTCTATCGATGATTTGTATCGATATCTGTCTTCTTCTTTTAGCATTTGAATTTCTTCTGTTGTTGGTTCATATCCATTAACCATGAGTGTGGCTAACATTTCAGCTTCATCAACTGGTTCAGTTCCTTCTCCTAAAGAACATTCTCCTGATCCTTGTAATTCTAAAAATTCTTCTAACAATTCTGCATGTGAATCTATCGTTTGAATATAATAACATGTATCATCTGCAGATTGCGGTTGTTGCATGGCTCTATCAACAGAAAAGGTAACACTCTCGTCCTCTATACTTAGGGTCAATTTCTTACCGAACACGTCTATTATTGCTTTAGCCGTGTTTAAGAATGGTCTTCCTAATATGAGAGGAACTCGAGAATCTTCTTCCATGTCCAGAATAACAAAATCTACTGGAAATACTAAAGTAACAACTTTAACTAGCATGTTCTCCATTATCCCTCTATGATATTTTACTGATCGATCGGCTAGTTGTATGCTTATTCGTGTTGGTTTCAATTCTCCAAGGTCTAGTTTAGCGTATAGTGAATACGGCATTAGATTTATACTAGCACCTAAGTCTGCCAATGCTTCTATTGAACTAAGACTACCCAGAAAATATGGAATTGTGAAACTTCATGGATCAGATAATTTTTCTAGTATCTTATTCAACAACACTGCAGAACAATTAGCATTCATTGTAATAGCCGAGAGTTCTTCCATTTTCTTTCTATTTGTGATTAGATCTTTCAGAAATTTAGCATATCTAGGCATTCCTGATATCACATCAATGAAAGGAAGATTTACATTTATTTGTTTAAACATATCCAAGAATTTGGATTGCTCGGCTTCAAGTCTTTCTTTTCTCATTTTACTCGGGTAAGGAAGTGGTGGTTGGTATGGTTTAATATAAGGTTTAGCCTTAACTGTGTTATCTTCATTAACCTTTTCAACTACCGGTTCTTTTTCCTTTTCTTGCTCAGATTGTGGTTCTTGTGGAGTAGGAATAGCGTCGTTAGAAATTACAGGTATTTCAGGTGGTTTAAGTGTAATACCACTTCTTGTGGTAATGGCTTTAGCTGTTTCATTCCGGGGGTTAGCACTTGTATCACTAGGTAGACTCCCCAGTTTTTTTTCACCTATCAACCTTGATAGGTTACTTACTTCTTGTTCCAAATTTTGAATAGAAGCTTGTTGATTTCTAAATGCTTGAGCATTTTGTTCATTGGTTTGTTTCTGAGATGTGAAAAACTGAGTTTGAGATTTAACTAGCTTTGACATCATATCTTCTAAATTTGGCTTTTTATCATCGGTTTGTGGTGGTTTGTTTTGAAAAATAGGTCTTTGATGATTGTAAGTATTGTTAGATATTTGTTGATTGCTAGGACCTTGTTGGTTGTTGTATGGAACATTTTGGTTATAATTCTGATTTTGATTGTAGATTGGTCTTGGCGGTTGATAATTACCTTGATAATTATTTCCAGGCCTTTGGTTCATGTATGAAACATTCTCTCTTTGTTCCATTGTTTGTTCAATACTGAGACAATCTTTTGTCAAATGTGGTCCTCCACACTGCTCACAACTAATTCGTATTGAGTGAATATCTTTAGTCATCTTTTCCATTCGTCTCTCGACAGTATCTATCTTTGCGGAAATGGAATCAAAGTCATGGCTAGAATCGGCTCTAGCTGCTTTAGATGATCTAACGATATCTTTTTCTTGGTGCCACTCATGTGAGTGGGAAGCAGTGTTATCAATAATTTTGTAAGCTTCAGTTGCGGTTTTCTTCATAATGGAACCACCAGCTGCTATATCGATGTCTTTTCGTGTAGTGATATCGCATCCTTGGTAGAATATTTGTACTATTTGATAAGTGTCTAAACCATGTTGCGGACATCCTCTTAATAACTTTCCAAATCTTGTCCACGCTTCATATAAAGTTTCATTTGGCTTTTGTGTGAACGTAACAATTTCTCCTTGAAGTCTCACGGCTTTAGATGCCGGAAAGAATTGTTTAAGAAAAACGTCCCATGTATCAATCGCCCCTTCAGATAACGATTCTAACCAATCTTTGGCTTCTCCCTTTAAAGTCCAGAGAAATAACATGAGATATATCTGTTCATCCTCCACTTCTCTGATTTCAAATAAAGTACAGATCCTATTAAAGGTACGAAGATGTTCATTTGGATCTTCCTTCGGTGCACCACTAAATTGGCATTGATTAGTTACCATGTGTAGGATTTGTCCTTTGATTTCATAATCTTGCACATTAATGTCTGGTTGAGTAATTGCGTGACCTTGGCCAGTGCGTTTAGCTCTCATTCGGTCTTCCGTACTTAGAGGTTCAAGATTTTTCATGATTGAATTTGTTGAATCTGAATCACTAGAGGATTCTGATTTAATGGTTGGTTCCTCGACAATCTCTGTTTGAATGATTGGTGGTTCCGGAGGAAAGATTAATGGTTCAGGATCTCTGAATTTCCCCTGAATATCCTCCGGATTCTCAATTGTGAGGTCGGGTTCAAAAAATGAATTATCGGAAATTTGAATTGGAGTACTTGGTCGACTGGATGACGATTCTAAAGAAAAATCAACGGCAACAATATTGGCTAGATGTCTTGATCGAGTTACAGGTGGCGAATGTATAAAAGGTGGTGAACGTTTTGCTCAGTGCATTCACTGAATATCCTATTAGTTATAAAAGATAAAAATTATATAAGTTATCAAATTAATAGACTTTTCTGATTTTGCCCACGTTTTGAATAGCCAATAGATGCAGCAGGTAGACAGGACCCTTTAAATCGGAAGCCCACAACTCGGCACTAACAAATCCAACTATTACTACGAACCAGAAAATTTTGGATGTCTATCAATTTAACCACTTAAAATAATTTTTCGTCGAAGTTTAAAGAAATTTTAGAGAAGAAATAGAAAATTCTATGTCCTAAAAACTAGAGTGTCGTGAAATAAGAAAGAAAAAGAGCGCGTCGAAAAACGTCAAAAGTATTATAAAAAATTGCGTCTAAAAGTATTAAAGCTTAAAAGGAATTCTATATCCAAAATGACAATAACTTAAAAAGTACTAAAATTTATAAAACGGCGTCGCAAAATTCTAAAGCACCTAAATCTTAGTCTAAAGAAAAAGCACTTAAGGGATTTTACGGCAAAGCCTAAAAATCTAGAAATAAAAATAATTACGGCAAAAACTAAGTTTAAAACTAGTTACGAGCGATAAAAATACATATTACGTACTAAATAATAAAAATATACAATTTATAAAAAGAGACAAAAATGATAAAAATAACTAATTTTTATAAAAAATATTATTTTTATATTATTTATTTTATAAAAGTATTAATTTTATAATTTAATAAAACTAGTTATAATACAAAATTAATTAAAACTTAAATTACAAATTAAAACTAAAAACTAAACTAAATATTAAAATAAACTAAAACTAATTAGGGTTTATAATAATTATAATAATTAAATTATACCCGTAATTAATGCAGAACTAGGTCAAATTGGGCGTGTCAGAACCTGTCATGCGGTCGCATGGATTTTATGGCTTGGGATCATGCGATCGCATGAGATCGGATACCAGGCCTGATCTTGGGCTGCTACAGTACCGGGCCGTAAACTTTTATATATATATTTTTTTCTGTTTTAATATTTATATAAAATATTTATATAAATGAAATAAAAACTTATATTTTTACAAACTAAAAATAGAAATAGAAATATTTATAATTTATATATTTTGAACAATTCTTAAAAAAATATATATATTGTTTTTCTTTTTATATTTTTGTATTTTTAATATTTAAAACGTATTTTTACAAAAGCGTATTTTTACAAAAGTAAACTAAGAATTTTTAAAATTCTTTTTTTTTATAGCGTTTCGCTTCCGGCGTTTAAGCAGTCCCCGGCAGCGGCGCCAAAAATACTTGATGTGTGTAGAGGTGTATACGAAATAGTTATATATTTATTATGAAAAACTATTAAATACGATACAATTTTACACAAGTTATTTATTTATTTATAGAGTGGATATACATAAACCTTGCTACAACACTTATAGGTAGTGTACCAAATCGTACAGTAGTGTAGTTTTTAGTAAGTCCGATTCGTTCCACAGGGAGCTAGCCAAGTTTAACGCTATATTTTTAAAACTATATTTGTATAAATATAAATATAAATATAAGTAGTATTATTATTATTATAAATGGGGGTTTTTACCGTTTAATGACCGGTTTGTCGATTTAAAAACTTAAGTCGCAGTTAAAACCTAATGTAAAATGTTAAATATATAAAAGACTTAATTTAAAGCTTAAAGTAAATAACAATAATTAAAGTGCGATAAATTAAAGTGCGATAAATAAAATAACAATAAATAAAATTGCGATAACTAAAAAGTGCAATAATTAAAATGACAATAAATTAAAGTGCGATAATTAAAAGTGCAATTAAATATGAAATAAAGGAATTATGCTTATTTAAACCTCCATAATCATGATGTTCGACGTATTGATTTTAGTTTATTACAATGGGTTAATTGTCCTTTGTCCTGGATTATTCAATATGTCCATACGGTTTTGTCCATAATAGTCCATCAGTCATAAATATAAAGTGCAAAAGTCTTCGTCAAATTATCCTTATACCCGAAGTCAAATATTCCAACTAACTGGGGATTCGAACTGTAACAAGGTCTTAATACTTTGTTTAATGAATACACCAGGTTATCGACTGCATGTAATCCAAGGTTTTATTACTTTGTTAACAATTACACCAATTACCCTTGTAAGTAATTCACCCCTGTTTCAACAAGTCTATTGATTATTAATCCATCCCCGTGTCCGGTCAAATGAATAATTATTGGTATTTATAGATATCCCGCCCACCGTACCCAGTCAAGCGTATGTGGTTATATATAAATACGTCAAATTATAAGTCTATATATTAAATTAACGAGGTATCATTTAGTTAATATAAAGGGCATTAATAGCCCATAGTCTAATTTCCACAAGTGTCGTTCTTTTGTCCAAACCCTAATTATGGTACAAAGCCCAATTACCCCGTCTTTAATATTTAGCCCAACATCACGATTACTTCGGCATTAAATAAGCATAATAATAACTTAGCTACGAGACATTAATTTAAAAAGGTTGAACATAACTTACAATGATTAATAATAGCGTAGCGTTACACGGACAGAATTTTGACTTACACACTTACAACATTCGCTAACATACCCTTATTATTATTAATCTTAAATTAAAATTAAAATTAAAATTAAAATTAAAATATAATTATATATATATATATGTGTGTGTGTGTGTGTGTGTGTGTGTGTGTGTGTGTGTGTGTGTGTGATAAAGAGGATAGATGGTATATGGTACTCGAGCATCAGACTGCCTTTTATAGGAATGTGGCCAGAAAAAGTTGGTCATGCGATCGCATGGGATTTAGGCCTCCAGGCCATGCGATCGCATGGAGCAGGAATCTAGCTCACATACTTTTGTTTGTTTATTTGTCGACGGTATATATATATATATATATATATATATATATATATATATATATATATATATATATATATATATATAATTTTAACAATTAATTATATATTATATTATATTCATGTGCATAGTTGACTTGTAATTTTTAGTCCGTTGCGTCGAGCGTTGAGAGTTGACTCTGGTCCTGGTTCCGGATTTTCGAACGTCTTTTCGTACAATTTAATATCTTGTATTTTGCTTTTTGCGGCTCGTACTCTTGTAACTTTTAGACGTTTCTCATCATTAATTTGAACCTCTTGAATTGTACTTTATACTTTTGAGGTTTTTGGTCATTTGTGTCTTCAAATCGTCGAATCTGTCTTTTGTCTTCACCTTTTATTATTTAAACGAATATCACTTGTAAATAGAACAATTGCAACTAAAAGCTTGTCTTTCTTGAGGGATAATGCAATGAAATATATGTTTGTTTTTAGCATTATCAACATCTCTATGTTAAAAACCGATTTTGTGTTCTTCATATTTTTTTTTCCATTCAGCGACCAATGAAAATTTTTCTATATATATATATATATATATATATATATATATATATATATATATATATATATATATATATATATATATATATATATATATTTTTTTTTTTTTTGTTTGTTGAACAAAAGAATCCAACCCAGGTTGTTTATAATTAAAACTCAAGTCTTAATTCAAATTGTATTTCGCTGTTATGATCTTGAGTATGATTTTGATTCGATTATAACTGAAGAAGAAGGTAAAAAGGGAATGAAAATAAATATGAGTTATATAGTTTAAGGGAGAGGTTAAAACAAGATAAACATGGCAGAGCAGATGGTTAAGGGTGGGTCGAGTTAAGCGAGAGGTCGAAGGTTCGATTCCGACAGGTGACAGTTTTTTTTTTAAAAACCGATTATTTGAGGTAGTTTACATTTTTAATTGATTATTATTATTATTATTATTATTATTATTATTATTATTATTATTATTATTATTATTATTATTGTTGTTGTTGTTGTTGTTATTGTTAATATAATTGTTATGATTATTATTATGATTATTACTATTAATATGGTTATTATTAGCATTATTATTATCATATTTATATTTATAAGTATAAGTATTACAATTATTATTATCATTAGTATTAATAAATATCATTAACATTATTGTTATTATTAACATAGTATTATTATCATTATTAGTACTATGATTATTAGTACTATCATTAATATTTCTATGAAAATGATAAAAGTTAATATTAGTTTCATTAAAATTAACACTTGTATCATTTTATAATTGATAACATTATTATTAGTATTATTACTAGTATTATAATTATTATTAATGTTACAAATTATCATTATAAGTATCACAATCATTATTATTATTATCATTATAAGTATGATTATTTATATTGTAATCAGTACTATTAATATATAATTACTAAAATCATTATCTTAAGTATCATTAACCGAAAAATTTATATTTTTACAGTTATTATTATAAATATTATTATTATTATCATTAATATAATTATTAACAATAATACCTTATTTAGTAATATTAAGTATTATAATTATTATCATTTTATCGATATTAATATAATTTTAGTATTACTATAAATACTATTTTTTTACAAACAAATGATATATACTTACATAAAAATATATTTAAAACATAAAACATAACAAAATGACCAGTTTTATATACATATGAGACGTATATATATCATTAATATAAAATGATATATTTAATAAATCACATATATATAAATTTGTTCGATTACCATTACATGTATTAATATACATGATTGAATAATAGGTTCGTGAATCCGAGGCCAACCCTACACTTGCTCAATGTAGTCATATGTATTTTTACTACAAAATACAATATGGTGAGTTTCATTTACCTTTTTACCGTTTATATTTTTGGGCTGAGAATACATGCGCAATTTTTTTATAAATGTTTTACGAAATAGACACAAGTAATCGAAACTACATTATATGGTTGAATGATCAAATCCGAATATGCCCCTTTTACTTGATAACCTAAGAATTAATAAACCAGTCTACTAATTGATGCGAATCCTAAAGATAGATCTATTGGGCTCAACAAACCTCATCCGTTGTAGCGGATGCTTTAGTACTTCGATGTTGTTTTATCATGTCCGAAGGATTTTCCGGAATGATAGGGGATATTCTTATATGCATCTTGTTAATGTCGGTTACCAGGTGTTCAATCCATATGAATGATTTTTAAACATTTGTGAGTGTATGATTATTGAATAAAGGAAATCTTGTGGTCTATAAAAATGATGAATGATTATAATGAACTAATGAACTCACCAACCTTTTGGTTGACACTTTAAAGCATGTTTATTCTCAGGTATGAAAGAAATCTTCCGCTGTGCATTTGCTCATATTAGAGATATTACTTGGAGTCATTCATGGCATATTTCAAAAGACATTGCATTCGAGTCGTTGAGTTCATCAAGAATATTATTAAGTCATTTATAGTTGGATATATTATGAAATGGTATGCATGCTGTCAACTTTTGATGCAATGAAAGTTTGTCTTTTAAAAACGAATGCAATGTTTGTAAAATGTATCATATAGAGGTCAAGTACCTCGCGATGTAACCAAATGTAATGTATTCGTCCAGATGGATTAGGATGGGTCCCTTCAGTTGGTATCAGAGCGGTGGTCTTAGCGAACCAGGTCTGCATTAGTGTGTCTAACTGATAGTTGTTTAGATGCATTAGTGAGTCTGGACTTCGACCGTGTGTGCATGTCAAAAGTTTTGCTTATCATTTCATGTTAAAAATTACCTGCTTATCATCCTTAGGAAATTACCAGCTTATCATTCTTAGTCTAGACACGTTTTACTGCATTGACTGCATGAATAGTGTATAGAAAAAATTCATATCTTAGCGTATCTGATAATTCATATCTTAGCGTATCTGTTACTGTTACCTTTACCTGACAGCTTCTGTAGATTCCTCCGTAACTTATGAGATTTTAGTATTATATATGCATATGTAAATTATGTATTGCAGGGTACTAATCTACATCCTATAATCTAATTCTTATCGAAAATACTTCATTTAATCGTACGAGATAAATCCCTCAACCAGTTCGAGTCCCTCAGATTTCGATAGCTATTCCGATAGTTATTCCGACAGCTATTCCGATATGGATTTCCACTCGAGCTCCGAAAGCAGTGTAACCGGAATGAATCAACCAATTAGCCATCATTTATTCTAGATGAATTGGAGATGGGTTCGTAGTCGACTTAATCAATGGAGACGCGAAGAAGGCGATCCTTTCCATCCACCACATTGCCCTTTTGGCGAAGAACCTGAAGCACTTACCGGCGAACCTGTTTGAAATACCATTTTCTCTCTCATTTCCAGAATATCTCGCCACGACTATATCATAACTCAGATTCTAAACCTTATTCATTCGCTCGTTCCTACCGGCAATCATCCCGGAGTAATCGAAGAAGTCAACGAGCTTCGCTCCCTAGTAATCAATTTGGAAAACATGGTGCAAAACCTACAAGCTTCAGCAACAGCACCGACAACACCAGTACCACCAATAACATAAGCCTCAACATCACACGCCTCAATATCACCATATGTACTTCGAGTATGATCTTCGTTCTACGTATCGTTCTACCTCATTTATCTTTATTAGAGATTATATATATTCTCGTTCTAACAGTAAATCAAATAAGTTTAATATCATATTGACTCATTAAATCCATGATTACATCTGAAGAAAATATATACGTATATTTGTTTTCATAAAGATGGTAATTAAAAATTCTTCTGTACAAACTGTTAATGGTGAAAATATTTTAACGGGTAGGTAATACCTGAGGAATATTAAGATTTCACCTTAATAAGTTACACTGTACATTCTTCGAATCTGATTCAACAGTCATTTACTATCCTACTTACATCCACAGACATACGTATTCGTTCACCACATAATAACCATTTTCATTCAAATTTCATATTTGGATTTTGACCTATCAGAATCCAACAAGTGGCATAATGAAGAAATAATGGACACAATAAAAATTGATTAGAAACATACTAATTAACAATATGAAATTTTGTTAAGAAACCACGCTAACAAGATCCTAGCTAACTTTTCCTAGCTAACTGTTAATTCTGTATTACATTTTATTTTATCGCAATTTATTTATCGTAATTTAATTATTGCAATTTATTTATCGCAGTTTATTTATCGCAATTTAATTATCGCAATTTTATTTATCGTTATTTAATTTCTGTTATTTACTTTACGCATTTTATTTATCGTCATTTAATTTCTGTATTTATTTTACGCACTTTAAATATCGGGACACGTATACAAGGTTTTGACATATCATATCGACGCATATATATATATATATATATATATATATATATATATATATATATATATATATATATATTATTTGAAATAACCACGGACACTCTATATGCAGTAATGATCGAGTTCTCTATACAAGGTTGAGGTTGATTCTACAATAATATATATACTTTGAGTTGTGATCGAGTCTGAGACATGTACACGGGTCACGATACGTATTGATTAATTCGAATATTATATATTAAATTATATATGAATTATTGGACTGTTAACCGTGGACTATCGACTGTGGACTAATAACATTGGACAATTAAAATGAATTAAAATATTGATTATAACATATGAAACTAAACACTTCTTCAAGTTTGCCACTTGATTTCATCTTAAACCTCATTTGTATCTTGACGATTCCAATTTGCGTTCAAACCTTTCATGATTCTTGAAAATACCTAAATCGAGAAGATGAATCAACCGCACTTCATCTACGGAAGGAAAGATTGATGCATATAGTTATGCATCTGAAAAACTCTCGGAAACTGAGTAAACGTTTAACATGTAGTTGTGCTAATTCCTTAGTGTTATTATTACCCAAAATAACTTGATAATCCCTTTCAAAGTAGCAAATTTTGTCACAGCTTCAGCAAGTCAACTTTGACTTTTCGTTCGAAATAACCTTATTATAACCTTGATATATATGCATGCTCTTTTATTGTTATCAGGGCACCTTTTATATTCCACCATATTACCATCAGCGTTTAATCATCTAAAAACACAATTCTCTTGAAACCACATCGGATTGATAACCAATGATTCAGATATGGTAGCATTAAATGCAGAGGAAACAGCAAAATCATAGATAGTCTAAATGGCCAAAAGTTTGATAATAAAGAATGGAATGTTGGAAACGATCAATAGAAAATTTAGTACCGAAAAACGAATTATGCGAAACTATGAAGGAAGCCGTGGACAAGTCACGAAGACTAAACCTACCTTCAAAGAATCCAAATGATTCCTTTTCTGCTGAAGTCATTATCAAATACCTTGCTTCTGACTCTAAACTCTTGCGGACAAATTTTCTTCACCATCTTTCGATATTAGAAACTCCAAGATATCGTCGTATCTTTCATTATAAATATCCTCCATATTTCTAAAAATATTTTCATAACTATTCTTACCTGAAATCATTAATCTCTTTGTGCTATCAGTGTTACATCATATAAGAAACTGTTAGTTTCTATATTATGTAAACTTTCGAGTTTAAACTATGAATGTTTTTGAAGTAGTGTTAGAAATTGATGCATGAGTTAGTATAATATAATGACACTTGATCAACGTGATTATATTACAGTAAGTCATGCTGAGTTTCTAATGGAACGTGATGGTTCACAGACCATAACGTCATCATGTGCCATGTTACACGACTCTTACATTCTATCTAATCTATAAACAGATCAAGAACATATTTTCTTGATAGTTCTATCTTTTCTCTTGAATTCTGGTGATTTAACAAATCAGATTGTGTTATTACTAATTCTTTCTTAGAATATTAACTATGTTCATTCCGAAATTCATACTTACGAATTCTGGACCGTTACTCACCTTACTAGAGTTTGAGAAAAGAATAAAAAGGCAAAGAGCTCCGAAATATAAGAGAAAATATAAAGCCCAATAACAACACGGAGGTTATAAACCGTGGATATTAATACGAATAGCAATATAAAGACACGGTAGAATTAAGAATAGCATCACCTCAAGGTAATAGTAGAAGCAAACAGATTTTTCCGGTGGAAGATTGAAAAGAAGGACGACATAAATGATAATTAGAAAAATATCAAGGATTAGAACGGGATTAAGCATTTTCACAATCTTTTGGATATATGAATTAAGAAAGAAAGTATAGGAATGGTGAGAATAATGGAACGGAAGAGTTTAATTTATAATGGAAATATTAGACAGAGTAATCGAGGCAGATCACCGTATTTAATTAACGAGATCTTAATTTCCTCACTCGCCGAAGAATCAAATCTTTTAGATTTCGAAGATTTTCTTTAAAACCCTTGAATTCCGGAATTCAATCAAGACAACGTCAAAAGTTAAGACGCACCTTATTTTTCTAAATTCAACCTTGACTCTGTCGAAGGTTAAGACGAATCTTTACTTTTCCTATTTCAATCTTTTGCGATAGCTTCATTCATACGCTTCAAGTAACCGAATCGTTTAATCTATATTACAAGTAATGATAAAACTCTATTTATCACTTCATTTCATCATAAAACCATTTTTATTGTTATCCATGACCACCTCACTCAAATTTCGGGACGAAATTTCTTTAACGGGTAGGTACTGTGACGACCCAGAAATTTCCGACCAAATTTAAACTTAAATCTTATATGATTTCGACAAGATAAGCAAAGTCTGTAATATTGAGTTACAAAATTTTGAAACTGTTTTCATGGATTCAATTAACCTTTGACTATTTCCGACGATTCACGAACCTGTAATCGTAAATAGAAGTGTATATATAAATATTATACATGTAAATAATTATATATTATAAATTAATTATATTAAAGAACTATTATGTAATTATGACATAAAACTTAAACTTGATATTTAAAACTATTTATTTAAATATAGAAAATAGAGTGAATATACATAATTTATCAATGTTAACAAAGTAATAAATGTTATACTCTGTGATTACTTGATTCAATATATATAATTAATATATTTATCTACTTGATAATTTAAAACACAATTTTATATATATATATATATATATATATATATATATATATATATATATATATATATATATATATATATATATTAGTTGAAACATATATGTATATCTAATTTCCATACATAATTATTGATTGTATATAAATTGTAATATATTAAAATGTATAAATATTAAATATTCAATATGTGTTGTCATATAATATATATTACATAATTGGTAAATATCACATGATTAATAATATGTAGAGTTAATATATTAAATGTAATTACAAGTTAGAAATATAGTTGTCATGTTAATATTATTATTACTTTCATTAGTATTATCAATATTAATATTAATATTAATGTTAAAATCAGTAATATTAATAGTAATATTTTCAATACATAACATATAGATATGAAAATTTGATATATAAGCTGTTATAGTATTATTATTACTAATATTATTATTATCAGTAATAATATTAGTATTATTATAATAAATATTATTATTATTATTAACTTTATTATCATCATCATCATTATTATTATTATTATTATTATTATTATTATTATTATTATTATTATTATTATTATTATTATTATTATTATTAATATTATCATAGTAGAATTATTACCATTATTCTTAAAAATTAGTATCTTTATTTCTACCATCAATATTATTACTATTATTGATATTATCATTATTAATTGTATTATTATTATTATTATTATTTGATATTATTATTATTATTAATTAAATTATTATTATTAGTAATTTTATTATTATTGATAATATTAACAATATTATTATTATTAATATTAATATATTAATTATTAATATAAATGATAGAACATAATATAAATACAGATATTACGCGTGATTCTTTTTACACCACTATTATATATATATATATATATATATATATATATATATATATATATATATATATATATATATATATATATATATATATATATATATATATATATATTCCTTTTCTTCTTTATATTCGATCTGCTCTTATCTGCTTTATCTTTCTTTTTTTTCCATTCTTCTACAGCTCATTTTTTATTTCCTGTCTGTGTATTATTATGTGTCAACTTCAATTACATTACAAACAAAAAGTCTTTCCTTATATAATAATATATGCAATCAGTAAAAGAAAGAAAAACAGAAAAATCCATTCAAAAAGAAACTCGACGCCTCAGTACGCTAAAACTTTTTACTCATAATTCGATTTTGAATTAAACTTCAAAATATATTAAAACAGTTATGATAGGATTCATATGGTCGAACTTTCTGTAAAGTTTCAAATCACAATTCAATGTATTGAATCCGAATTTTCGAGTCAAAGATTACAATCAAAAAGTCAACTGAGTCTTTATAAATCAAATTCATAATGTAGACGTTGTTTCTGGTTCAATTGGTAATACAAGAGTGTTGTAATGACGATTTAGAAGATATTTCATGAAGGATCTGAGGTCTCAAAACATCTCTATGTTAAAAACTGATTTTGTGTTCTTCATATTTTTTTTTCCATTCAGCGACTGCTGAAAATTTTTCTATATATATATATATATATATATATATATATATATATATATATATATATATATATATATATATATATATATATATATTTGTTTGTTGAACAAAAGAATCCAACCCAGGTTGTCTATAATTAAAACTCAAGTCTTAATTCAAATTGTATTTCGCTGTTATGATCTTGAGTATGATTTTGATTCGATTATAACTGAAGAAGAGGGTAAAAAGGGAATGAAAATAAATACGAGTTATATAGTTTAGGGGAGAGGTTAAAACAAGATAAACATCGAAGAGCAGATGGTTAAGGGTGGGTCGAGTTAAGCGACAGGTCGAAGGTTCGATTCTGACTTGTGACAGTTTTTTAAAAAAAAACCGATTATTTGAGGTAGTTTACATTTTTAATTGATTATTATTATTATTATTATTATTATTATTATTATTATTATTATTGTTGTTGTTGTTGTTAATATAATTGTTATGATTATTATTATGATTATTACTATTAATATGGTTATTATTAGCATTATTATTATCATATTTATATTTATAAGTATAAGTATTACAATTATTATTATCATTAGTATTAATAAATATCATTAACTTTATTGTTATTATTAATATAGTATTATTATCATTATTAGGACTAAGATTATTAGTACTATCATTAATATTTCTATGAAAATGATAAAAGTTAATATTAGTTTCATTAAAATTAACACTTGTATCATTTTATAATTGATAACATTATTATTAGTATTATTACTAGTATTATAATTATTATTAATGTTACAAATTATCATTATAAGTATCACAATCATTATTATTATTATCATTATAAGTATGATTATTTATATTGTAATGAGTACTATTAATATATAATTACTAAAATCATTATCTTAAGTATCATTAATCGAAAAATTTATATTTTTACAGTTATTATTATAAATATCATTATTATTATCATTAATATAATTATTAACAATAATACCTTATTTAGTAATATTAAGTATATTAATTATTATCATTTTATCGATATTAATATAATTTTAGTATTACTATAAATACTATTTTTTTTTACAAACAAATGATATATACTTACATAAAAATATATTTAAAACATAAAACATAACAAAATGACCAGTTTTATATACATATGAGACGTATATATATCATTAATATAAAAATGATATATTTAATAAATCACATATATATAAACTTGTTCGATTACCATTACATGTATTAATATACATGATTGAATAATAGGTTCGTGAATCCGAGGCCAACCCTACACTTGTTCAATGTTGTCATATGTATTTTTACTACAAAATACAATATGGTGAGTTTCATTTGCCTTTTTACCCTTTATATTTTTGGACTGAGAATACATGCGCAATTTTTTATAAATGTTTTACGAAATAGACACAAGTAATCGAAACTACATTATATGGTTGAATGATCGAAGCCGAATATGCCCCTTTTACTTGGTAACCTAAGAATTAGTAAACTAGTCTACTAATTGACGCGAATCCTAAAGATAGATCTATTGGGCTCAACAAACCCCATCCGTTGTAGCGGATGCTTTAGTACTTCGATGTTGTTTTATCATGTCCGAAGGATTTCTCGGAATGATAGGGGATATTCTTATATGCATCTTGTTAATGTCGATTACCAGGTGTTCAATCCATATGAATGATTTTTAAACACTTGCGTGTGTATGATTATTGAATAAAGGAAATCTTGTGGTCTATAAAAATGATGAATGATTATAATGAACTAATGAACTCACCAACCTTTTGGTTGACACTTTAAAGCATGTTTATTCTCAGGTATGAAAGAAATCTTCCGCTGTGCATTTGCTCATATTAGAGATATTACTTGGAGTCATTCATGGCATATTTCAAAAGACATTGCATTCGAGTCGTTGAGTTCATCAAGAATATTATTAAGTCATTTATAGTTGGATATATTATGAAATGGTATGCATGCTGTCAACTTTTGATGCAATGAAAGTTTGTCTTTTAAAAACGAATGCAATGTTTGTAAAATGTATCATATAGAGGTCAAGTACCTCGCGATGTAACCAAATGTAATGTATTCGTCCAGATAGATTAGGACGGGTCCCTTCAAACGGTGATGTCGGAAAAATTTAACTCGCATCGAGGAGGAAGATACGGGCTGTTGTTGTGTTTAGCGTTTTTTAAAAAGTGTCCATTTCGAACGTGGTTAGTTTCGTTTTGTTCATAAAATTATTTCGAGTCTGACGTTGATGTCGGAAAAATTTAACTCGTGCCGAGCGGGAAGATACGAGTTGTCGTTGTGTTTAGCGTTTTTTTGAGAAGTGTCCGTTTCGCGTATACTTAGTCCCATTGGGTTTGGAAGATTTTTTCGAGTTGAACGGTGGTCTCTGTAAAATTTAGCTCGCACCCAGCGAGAAGATATGTCCCGTTATAAGTTCGGGTGGAATTAGTTTCTTATATTTTAATTAAATTATATATTTACACTTTTGACCTCTTAAAAAGTGTAAACTTGAGGGACTATTGTGGAAATATAGGCAAAGTTGAGAGACCGGTTGTAATGTGAACGCGAAGTCAAAACTACAATATAAAATAACTAAAACTACATCGATCGGTTGGCACCACATTTAGTGTATAAGTAATAAAATAATAATAATAATAAAAATAATAAATAATTAATTAATTAATTAATAATAATTAATTATACATTATTATATTATACTAGTGAAATGACCCGTGGAATTACGGGTTTGTTTAAATGAAACAGCTTAATGATGTGTTTTATTTATTAAGTGAAGTTTAATGACCCGTGGAACCACATATTCCGACTAAGAAACTTGTCATTGTTTTTACAAACATATTGATATACTTAACTTAGTCAGAATAAATCACCACTTACTTTCAATTTTGATCACAATTATTATTTTTCTTATCATAAAATTTACATTACCACATTTATTGAGACATGTATCTCGTATATATATGTAACGTAATTAATATAGTAAAGAAACCTATATTTGAATAATAATAATAATAATAATAATAATAATAATAATAATAATAATAATAATAATAATAATAATAATAATAATAATAATAATAATAATAATAATAATAATAATAATAATAATAATAATAATAATAATAATAATAATAATAATAATATAATAATACTCCCTCCGTCCGACTACAAGTATCCAGTTACTTTTTGCACAAAGTTTTAGAAAATTCCACTAAATTCATTCTCCACAAATCAGAAATTATTTTCCCTCCAGAATAACATCTTCTGATTGATTGAAATATCAAGTAGATACTTGAAATGTGACAGCCCAAAATAGAAAAGTGGATCATTATCATTTTCATTATTATAGTAATATCGTTGTACATGTATGTAAATCAGTATTGTTATTTCATCATATTGTTGGTCAAAACAATAACTGAAGTGCTACTGGTGATGTGAGCAAAAGAAGTAAACAATTGTAATTAGTTAGATATACATATCAATTTTTTGACGAAACGTGATTTATAGTACCGTAGCCTATCAATTAAGAGAAATTAACAACAATAAAAAAATTCCAGTCAGCTAAGGATATATAAAGATAACTAATAGTGATCATATTATGTATTCTCACCTTATAATAGCTTTATACTGTTGAGGAGAATTAGATGATTAGCATGTATCGATTATTGTAGTTAATATCATAGTACATAGCTCGGAAAAGAAGAAAAAAAAGCAAGCATGAATAATTGCCGCTAAAAAAATTAGGGCATAATGATGTATCACATTAAGATTGAATAAATGAGTAAATAAGATGAGTTTATATGTTTAAAATGGGCTCATATGATATAATCATATTTAAGTGGGTAAATATGTATTATTAAAGTTAAGAAGAGTATATATGATAAAAATTCTAAATAAAATAATAAAATATTTAACTAATGTTAATGACATCATCAAGATGGCTTAGATTTTTTTCTTTTTATTTTTGATTTTTTCTTAACAAAGGAAATAGCCTAATAATGATATGATCATTATATGATTTTAATAGAAACTATAGATATTATAGATTATAGATATAATTGATAGAGTGAGAGTGGTTTGAGAGTAGATTCGAATATACCTGACACTACTAAAAAAAATAAGCAAAGGAATTACGTTTTTGACCTTTAGGAACCTTGTACAAATTTCTTTATGTGGGAGTTTAAAAGTATAAAACTTGGTTCCTTTGTTTGAGCATAGAGATCTCTTTTTAATTAAAAATCGGTTTTTTTTTTCTGAGTATAAGAAATATATTTTTAATTGAAATACGTTTTCTTTGTAGTTTAAATAGAATTTAATTTGTTTTTACTTATAACAAAATTTATTCAGATTATATATTTTTTTATGTTGATTTATTTGACATTGTAAAATGTAAATCGCAAAATGTATAAACAACCACCAATACACTATACTCCATATGCATTTATACATATCCTAAATACAGTAAATGATAAATCAATTTGTACAATACTCCATATATACATTAATAACGTCATATCATACGTATATTTAAATCAAAACATATAACTTATACATAAAAATTGTAGCTCATTCTTCAATATCAAAAAATAAAAATTCTACAAGTGAGAAGAACTACGGAGTTTTTAATAGGAAATATTTGCTTGAACATTAAAAACTTTTGTGTACTAGAACATCATCATCATCTTCAAATGATTACTTATTTCTTCACCATCATCATCATAAATCTTGTTCGTTCAGATCTGGGTGGAAACCTCTCTTGCAGGTCATTTTCAGTTCTTGTTCGTTCAAAGCTAGATGGAACCTATATTGCGAGTTTCAGATCTAGAAAAATACTCATGTTTTGAGATCTGAAAATGAAGAAAGTTTGTAGTATTAAAAAGGAATCTGGCCATGATGAGTACAATGTTTTTTTGAGGATTTGATAATTAGAGAATGAGTAAGTAGTGGAAGTGAGGGTGATGGTGAATTAGAAGGGAAATGCGAAAGTAGATAGTGAGCGTAAAGTGAATTTTGGTCTTTAGTGATATAGGAGTATGTGAAATGACTCAATTTTTGATATTTTATTGGGCGCTTTTGATCTTGCTTAAAAAAAACAAAATATGGAACCGGATTAATATTAAAAAGAGGTGCTAAAAGTTTAAAACCGATAAGGGGGTTCCTAAAGTAAAAGTAAAGAGACCTGTTTTTTAGGAGAAAGAGGTTTCAAAGAATGCGAACGTTTTTTTTTTTTTTTTTTTAAAAGAGGTTTCTAAAGTAGTTTAAAGAAACCGGTTTAAAGTAAACCTTACAAAATCGGTTTCTTATGGCTTTTAAAACCAGTTTTTGTTAGACTTTTCAAAAAATAGATTCTTAATAGGGGTTTCCTTGCTATTTTTGTAGTAGTATTAAAGAGGCTCGAATTATCGCTATGTATGGTTTTAAGTTACCAATATTAATTACGATCAACTTTATAAATAATAAATAATAATATTATATAAATAATAATTAATGTTAGTATTACTATCTCAAAAATAGGAAACATATATGTATCTTACGTCATCTAACTTCACAATTGTGATAATATTATTTAAATATCATTCATTTGTTTATGAAAAAAAAAGGGAATATAAGTTTTACGTTAATCATTACATATTAGGGGTTCGGTCCGTCTCGTAATGAAGACTGAAAACTTTGAAAATTATATTGCATTACATTATATAGTAGCAAAGATGACTTTTTCTTTACCTTGGGTGGAGAGATGTATTTCTTTATATGTAAACGGCTTCCCTTTTACTTTAGGGTAGAGAAAAGATTATCTATATCTCACATCTCTAGTAACTCATATGTGTGAAATTGAATATTGTTGTTGTATTATATATTCTATTCTATAATTCTATATCTACATTATATTAATATTATTAAAAGACAAATTCAAGTATTCAAATGATCCCCAAAAGGATTCTTGTTATTCGGATTATTTGATGAATCTTGCTGTCAAACTGTTTTTAGTATCCAACACAACCAATCATTCAAAAGATGCAACCAATGCTAAGTAAAGATGATCCCAATGACTCAACATTCAACTTCTATTAAATTATATACCAAACAGCCCTTCACTAACTACTAAAATTTCATCCTACACCAATGAGTGAACATCTCAATTCACTCCCATCAGGCTTCCTACCAGATGAGGCTGCACCTGAATGGTTAAACAAAGGCGACAACGCGTGGCAGCTCACGGCAGCTGCATTAGTCGGACTACAAAGCGTCCCAGGACTAGTTATCCTTTACGGCAGCATGGTTAAAAAGAAATGGGCCGTAAATTCAGCTTTTATGGCGTTATACGCCTTTGCTGCAGTCTTAATATGTTGGGTCATGTGGGCACATCAACTCTCCTTTGGCGATGATAAAATGGGGATCATGGGTAGACCGAATGTAGCCATAACTCAAGATTTCTTGCTTAAAAAGCTTGATTATCATATGATTCCAAATGCTGATTATGTGTTTTATCAGTTTGTATTTGCAGCTATAACTGTTATATTACTAGGTGGTTCTTTGTTAGGAAGAATGAACTTTTATGCTTGGATGATATTTGTACCTTTGTGGTTAACTTTCTCCTACACTGTTGGCGCGTATACAATTTGGGATAAGGGATTTTTAGCACATCATATTATCGATTTTTCGGGTGGTTATGTTATTCATTTGTCATCAGGGGTTGCTGGTTTTACTGCCGCTTATTGGGTTAGTTTTCCTTCGATTCCAAAAATCACCTGTATCAGTGGCGGATTCAAAAAAAAATTTACAAGGCAAAATATTAAAAAAATAAATGTTTTCTGATAAGTGCTTGTTTTCCTGATCCATACACTTATGGATCTTCCCATGTAATATTTTTTTTATGATATAATATTTTGCTTGCCTTTCAAAAAAAAATATTAAAAAAATAAAAAATAAGAGTTTAAGACGTCGAACTTTAACATAGAAATGGGCAGCTGATCCCGGTTAGTCTACACTGGATCCGCCCTCAAAGGTGTTTTGGTTTTAAACATTCTATTTAATATTTAACGTCGGATAAAGTGATGATGTAGGTAGGTCCTCGGCATCCAAATGATAGGCAACATTTTCCACCGAACAATATAATACATATGTTAGGTGGAGCAGGGTTTCTGTGGATGGGTTGGAGCGGATTTAATGGCGGATCACCGCTAGCAGCAAATGAGATCACTTCTCTTGCAGTTTTAAACACCCATCTATGCACTGCTACCAGTCTATTAGTTTGGATGTTTCTCGACTTGATCGTATATGCGAAAAGCTCGGTCATTGGTGCTATTCAAGGCATGATGACTGGCCTTGTGTGTATCACCCCGGCTGCAGGTGAAATCCCAACCTATATATAACTAAACAATCTTAGAACTGTAATTGAAATTTTAAGTGCTAGTTTCACAATGGTAATTCATTTTTATTTTATTTAATTTTTTTCATACAGAAGTTAAATAACATAGAAGGTTACAAACACTAGATATGATGTGCAATACTCTCAAGATGTTTTCATTTTCTTTGAGATTTTATAATTTTAATTTGGCCTGTAGTGAATGGGTTAAAAGTTTCTCATAAACAAGGTGAAACTGCAATTTACTAGCCGCTTTTTTCATAATCTTGTGAACGACGAATCCACATACCTAACCAGTGTCGATTCTAGGATTAAAATTCAAAAGGGTCCGAAATGGGCTAATCATATTTAGTAGTGGGACTAGTTGCTATTTACCTCCAAAATATCATAAATCTTAAAATTTATATGAGGTCTTATAGTTAAATTTAGCGGTGTCGTATACAATTTAAAAGGTAGTTGTATATAAAAAATTCAAAAATAGTGGTGTTACAAAAAAGTTTCATTTCTTGGCAATTACATTATTTTTGACTCCTTAAAATGTGAAGAATTTGATTTGTTTTTGCCACCTATAAGTAGCACAATATCTTTTGACACATAAAAGCGTCAAAAAAGAAAACTTAATGGCACTTAAAAGTGTCAAAGTGTAAAAAATTTTGACACCATATTTTCTCACACTTCAATTTTTTGACATCATATTTTTTCACGCTTCCAACTTTGTGACATTTATAGGAGTCAAAAACACGTCAACTTATTTGTGTGTTCAAACGTCAAAATAATGAAAGCATTAAAAATGAAACCTTTTTTCTGTAATATCACATGTGGGTTAGGTACAATCGCGATTCTATGCCTAACCCACATGTTATTTACACAATATTTTAGTAGACAGTTTTTTATAATCTTGTTTTGAGCGATTAAGAACTCGGAAACATACGCAGGGATTGTCGATTCTTGGGCCGCAATTCTTATGGGGGTCCTAGCAGGCTCAATACCATGGTACACCATGATGGTTCTACACAAAAAATCGGCTTTCTTTCAACGAGTTGATGATACTTTAGGTGTGTTCCACACTCACGCAGTCGCAGGCCTTTTAGGAGGCTTATCATCAGGCTTTTTCGCCAAGCCAAACCTTATAACATTGTTTTACAATCATGAAACTTCAAAACAAGGTCCAGGCTTGTTATATAGCATAATCAATCAAACCGAATCTGTTCATGTAACAGACGGATTGAAGCAAATGTGGTACCAAATCGCAGGGGCATTGTTTATTGGTGTATGGAATGTTGTTGTGACAAGTCTTATATGCATATTCATGAGTAAACTAATTGTTAACTTAAAGATGCATGAAGATGATTTAGAAATTGGAGATGATGCAGTTCATGGTGAAGAAGCTTACGCGTTATGGGGAGATGGTCAACGACATCCACCATTACGATCGCTTACACAGAAAATTCCTGGTTTTTTAAGACGAATTTGAGTTCGATTAATGTTGGATTTCATAGCTCAAAAGATTGTTCCTTGTAGCACCATGGTGCCACAATGGCTATTTTCCGTTTACCGAATTATCGAATGATAAGATGATCCATCCGTGTTACGAAAACTGTAACATTAATGTTTAATTTGTTATGTTAACAGTTACAGCTATTTGGTTATTTTGAAGTTAAACAAAAAGATGCTGTATACCATATGAGGTTCGTGTTCATATTTTCAACTGGGCATTTTGGGTATGTCAATCATACAATTGAACTTTTAATTAAAAAATGATGAATGAATCATCAAAGAATAACCTTGTAGAAAAGACTCTACTATCAAAACCGAAAACCAGTTTCAACATGAAGAAAACGTAGCAGCTATTTATTTATCAATGATGACGGACATGGTTATTCGGAGGAGATGAATCTGTACGTCAAATAACTAATATGAAAAGTATAAAGGAAATCATAAAACGCGTGAAACTCTACACTCCCCTTCAAATTAGACTTCAAATTAGAATGTCAACACACCCAACATGTCCCGTTGGAAACAAAAACGATCCGCACCTAGAGATTTGGTAAATATGTCAGCAACTCTGTTTTGATTCTGCATGGTTAAATTTCTCCATTGATAACTCGCTTTCGAATAAAATAACACTCCATTTCAACATGTCTTGTTCTTTCATGATAAAACGGATTTACGGCTATGTGACGAGCAACATCATTATCACACATAAAAGGGATTGCAGACTCATCGAAATCTTCAAGTAACCATCTCAACCATATAATCCCACAAACGGTTGTCATTGTAGCATGATATTGAGTTTCAACTAACGATCGTGACACAAACAATTTGTTTCTTACTTCTCCATGATACTGGTGCCCCACCAAGGCTAATATAATAACCAGCATTAGCCCTCATTGTGCTTGAACACAGCATTTCCCTTTGAAAACTGTTTTAATCTATATATTTAACATTTTAATTTAATTTATATACATAAATACATAACATAATACATAATCTAGTTAGTCATTATCCATGGGTACTCGAAATTTTTACACTTCCATTACAGTATTTCAAATTGATACAGCCTAAATTGTAATATATCAAAAAGGTGAATTCAAGTTATAATTTTTTTTGGGACATCAGTTTGGAATCACCAAGGGGGACTTAACCACCCACGCGTTCATCTCCCGTAGTTGCATAACCCGCCCCCAACTACTGTCCTGGTGGAAACCCGGACCAATTCGCAGGCATAACCGGTAAAACCCCCTTCCCCGCTGCCCCGCACTAAGCGAAAAGCGACCTGGGTTGAAAGGATCAAGCAGGTCAAATGGGTCAAAAACGTCCAAGATATAAGCAACCTGAACAACCTGCCCATTTTGACACGTCAAGGTTTTTTTTTTTTTTTTTTTTAAACACGTGAAGCAGTAATGTTATAAAGAATGTATACTTTACCATCATAAAACTAACAGAAGTTTTATGTGTATACCTTGAGTGAACCTTCATTCACTAAAAGTTTGCGTAGCATTTGCCCAGTCAACAACAACGCAAAGAATGTACGAGCTACAATGGATCCTTCTTCTACAGATTTGATAATACGTACTACAAACTCATTTTCCTGCAAAAGGGTTTATTTTCTTCAGATACAGCTTTGTTCATTTCGCCTATTACTAAAATTTGGGCATCTGAATTTGCAAGCACGGATGATAAAATCTCGAACGAGCCCATGAATACTTTATTATAAACTAAGCACACCTAAACACCATTAGATAATTCAATTTCCTACACACAAACTGGCAAGCACAACCTAAACACCAATTAATACGCTAACTTAGAACAAAAAACTAGATAGCTGATGTCGACTTGTGAACCAATTAATATGATGAGAACCACCAAACAAATCTACATTATGACCAGACCTCATTGAAACTGATAGTAATATATATCAATATATGTTGTCTCTTAACGCATGCTACCCTCAAGTAAGACATCTATCATGTCATATATCTTCTTATCTGCTCTTGATGTGATCTGCATTTGTAAAATAACATCACAAGATTAGACAATTTGGTCATCAAGACTTTGGGATCAGGGTGGTCAGACTCATCCCCTAAAAGGGTAATATACTGAAGATAAAAGGTGGTGAAATGGGTAAGTGGGGCGGGTCTGTTAATGGTGAAAATATCAAAGAGGATATTTTGTATCAGTTAGAACAGGTCATATCTGTTGATCTGACACTTTTTTCCAAACTAAGAGACATTAATATATATATATATATATATATATATATATATATATATATATATATATATATATATATATATAATATAACTAATAGACAAAATTTGTCTTATTTGTTATGAATAGTATTATTCAGTTTTTCACTTTTCACAAACTTAGCACCCTAACTTCCATTAAAATACAAATCGAACCCCCCACTTTATACCTATATTCTAAATTATTATTTATCTCATCACTAACACCAAAAATACTGAATAATAACACATACCACGTTTTACCGACTTGTACACTGCGCTCAAACAATAGGACCCACATAGGCCACTACTGTGCTACATTTTTTTTTATCTCCAACGATAAAAGAAGCAACTTTCTTAAAAGGAACAACCCTTCAATGCTACCAAAAGATGTCGAAAAACATTTTTTTTTACAAATTAACTCAACTAACTTTAACGCTAAAAGAAGCAACTTTCACAAAAGGAACAACCCTTCAATGTTAGATGTCGAAATTTTTTTTTTTTTTTACAAAATAGATTAAGACTTTTTTTTCTTTAAACTCGCATTCAAAACGGAACCTCCGGCGCAAAGCGAGCGCTCCACAACTAGTTAAAAATATTAAGCAGTTGGCTTCTAATAATACTTCAAAAGAATTCTTAACTATATATATATGAATAAAATAGCTTATAAATTTTAGCACCTTCTTTGCGAGAAAGAGTGCAGCATCAATAGCACCTTCCGCGTAGATTGATCTACCACACACGTTGTGTTGGAACTCAAAAGAAACTCTACAAATACAAAAATTAAATGATGTTACTCGTTCAGAACGATTCAAAAACGGGTTGAGCATCATAGTCAAAAACTTACGTTCCGTCAGGAGATGTGAGATGATACATATGGAATGCATGTCCATCAAGGTACTCTTCGGGAACACCAACCATTTCAACCTGTTGCTTGGGATCTCGTATCAATTGTACCTGGTACAAATTTATACAAACTTCTCAATGAGAAATTTTGGTGGGTAAATAATGAAAATAAATGGTTCATAGAATAAAAGCAAGCTACTTGTTGGTGTTATGTCAAGAATCATGTATTTCTGGTACCTATTTTTGTGTAAAAAAAAAAAAAAAAAACCTTAACACACCTCATCTATGTCGAATGAGACTCCCAGTTTCTGAAAACATTAAATAACCGCTTTTGCCGTACCCGATGTGTCCAACTTGGTTCGCTGATGAGATTCCAACACCTGTCAGATTGAAAACAGGACATTTTTGTTAAGTGTGCAATTGAGTTGCACTGACCCAGAACATTTTATTTGCCCAAAATTCTCAATAAGTAGTGTTTCCATCTAAGGTGGGAAAAGTCGGGAGACGAAGAAGAGTCGGTTGGGACTTTGAAACGTCTAGTCGGTAGAGTCAAGGACTACTCGGAGGTTGACTAACGTTGACTTTTTAGTAATATATATTTACATTTATATTACACGCAAATATTTTAAACGTAAATATTTCAAACAGATGTGTAGCACACAAAATCCGAGTATACAATATATTAAAATGTTGACCTAACTTTGACCAACCTTGACTTTGACCGACTTTGACTGACTTTGACCTAACTTTTTTTGAGTGACTAATTAGACGTTCTAGTCACCAAGCGACGGCTGCCGTTAACAACACTGATTCAATCTGACTATAGAAGCTATATCATGATAGCAATACTCTAACTTGTCAAATAGGACGAGTCACACAAATATATTTTGAACAATGTTCAGCCATTCAAACAACTTTCTTTTACCTGTACTTTTTTATTGACCCGTTAACATGGCCAGTATGATCCATTCATAAGCAAAGAGATTGCCACTGACACCTTGTTTCTAAAACAACCAAGAAAATTTTGAAAGAAAGAAGCAACAAACTCATTAGCAAGTTGTCCTAACAGTTATTTGAGCAAAAAATCGTAACTCAAGCTTATATCCAGAAAATGCTCCAGGAAACTGTTCAGCCATAATTTCCATGGCAGCCAGGAACGCCACAACCTGAACAAAACAATCCACCATTCGACTTAAATAACACCTAATTAAATAACGAAATAAAACAACAACTAAGCTTTTTAAATATGATTAAAAGATATCATATACAGTGTCACCTGTTTTCCCATTTGAGGAGAGATCATAGCATAAAGGTTCGAGTCTCGCACAGTTTTATACAAAAGATCCCTATCTCCACCAGTCGTTCCCATCACAAAAGGCACTCCATTTTTGCAATATAACCCAGCATTATCTGCATCGAAAATAAGAAAAATTGAAACAATCCAATATACTAAGAAATATCTTTATCAATTAACTGTAACTTTATTATCCACAGCATTAGGTACTGTAAAATCAATAACGATCAAATTGGGATATTCTTTAAGAACAGACACTAGAGTGGTCTCTCGATCAGTGGGACCGTGCACTTGAATGTTTTTCCCTCCAATTTTAACCATTTTTCCAGCATCTCGTTGAATGCCAAACGATTCGGGAACAATATGAAGCCCTGCAGATAATCCCACTTCAATAATCGCCTGCCCCATTTTCCCCATACAACTATTCACCTAAATCAAAATTCAAAAGCAAAAATGAATAATCTTAATCCTTTAACAATACTAATGTCTATACAGATTAACAATTAAGCGGTGGAACGTTAAGAAGTAGTGTAATGTACCATTATTGGAACAGCAGTATTGCTTACACGAACCAAATGCTTATCATCAACAGTCTCAGTAGGTGTGATTAGTGTTAAAATAAGAATTGTAATTGTATTTTGCTTGAGTATTGAATATTTTCACTTAATTGAGTTTTTACATTTGGAAGATGAAAGCTAAACTTATACAGAGAATAGCCTAACGGCTATATGACAATATCATGGAAAAAATAAAGGTATGTTTCCCTTTTTGTAAAAGTTAATCTTGCTGTCTTTTTATTTCTAACACTCCCCTGCAAGTTGAATAGTGGGGTTTCCGATGTTCAACTTGGAGAGTATTCCTTTGAAAAGTCTTCCGTTGACGGACTTGGTTAAGATATCTGCTAGTTGGTCTTCTGATCGGACGTGAGGTAAAGATATGATTTCGGCTTCTAATTTTTCTTTAATGAAGTGTCTGTCAATTTCTATATGTTTGGTTCGATCGTGTTGAACTGGATTTTCTGAAATTGCAATTGCCGCTTCGTTGTCACACATGATCTTGATCGAGGTATTAGGAGGAAAACCAATTTCCGTCAAAAGTTTCTTGATCCATAAAGCCTCGGTTACACCTCGTGAAATTCCCCGAAATTCAGCTTCAGCACTAGACAGGGCAACAACCTTTTGTTTCTTGCTTCTCCAAGTAACCAAATTCCCTCCAACAAAGGCAAAGTATCCGGATGTTGATTTTCTATCTCCCTTTTCTCCTCCGTAACCCGCATCGGTGAATATTTGTGCTTCTAGATGATTGTTTTTCTCGAACAGGACTCCATCTTCTGCAGTGCCTTTTAGATATTTGATAATCCTTCATACTGCATCCATATGGTGTTGTTGTGGTTGATGCATGAATTGACTAACAACTCCAACAGCATGTGATATATCTGGACGAGTGTGAGCTAGGTAGATAAGTTTTCCCACGATCCTTTGGTATTGAATTCGATCTGCTGCTTTGGCATCATCCTCTATATATAACCTGAGGTTTGGAATCATAGGAGTATCCGCGGGTTTGCAGTCGACCATTCCTGTTTCTGCAAGAAGATCAAGTATATATTTCTTTTAACATATAAAAATTCCCCTTTTTGAACGTAAAACTTCGATTCCCAGAAAGTATTTAAGACCTCCAAGATCTTTCATTTCAAATTCTTTAAAAAGGTTAGCTTTTAAGTTTGTAATTTCCTCTTGATCATTTCCTGTGATAATCATGTCGTCAACATAAATAATGAGACACGTGATAAGGTTTCCTCTTTTTTTTAAAAATAAAGTATGGTCGGAATTACTTTGTTTAAAACCGTAATTTTTCATAGCAATAGTAAAACGCCCAAACCAAGCCCGAGGGGATTGTTTTAAACCATAAAGAGATTTTTTAAGATGACAAACTTCCCTTTCTTTGAATTCTGATGTGAAACCGGGAGGACCTTCCATATAGACTTCTTCTTTGAGTTCTCCATGTAGGAAAGCATTTTTAACATCAAATTGGTGAAGTGGCCAGTCTTTGTTTGCGGCAACGGAGAAAAGGATTCTAATAGTATCAATTTTTGCAACCGGTGAGAAAGTTTCTGAGTAATCAACGCCATAGGTTTGAGTGTACCCTTTGGCAACAAGCCGTGCTTTATATCTTTCGACAGATCCATCGGCTTTGTGTTTGATTGTGAATACCCGTCGACATCCTACTGGTTTCTTTGATTCTGGAAGAACACATTTTTTCCAAGTATTATTTACCTTGAGAGCCTCCATTTCATCTTCCATTGCTTTCCTCCAGTATGTTGATTTTAGAGCTTGTTCAACCGTTGTTGGAATTTCTTCAGAGTATAATGCGGAAGTGAACTTTGTTGCTTCTTTTGATAGATTTCCTCTAGCAATATTTGCCATTGGATATCTTGATTTTGATACAGTTCTCTCAGGAGAGTATCTCCTGGGAGGAATTCCTCGGTTGATTCTTGGAGGAAGAACATATCGTTCCGGTTCTTGTTGTTGTGTTTCATTTTCAGGATATACTTGATCGCTATTTTCCTGTAAAATCTCCTCTAAATTTTCATGATTAGTAATATCAGGAGATTCGGTATTTACCTCTGTATGGTCGGGAAGATCATTAACCGTAGTACTGATTGGAGGAGGACTTTGTGGAGTGGTATGATGAGTCACTTCTTCAGATGATGGAATATCTAGCCAACTCACAGCGTCACCAAAGTCTGTCTCCCCCTGACTTGTGTGTTGGGTATAGAAGTATTCAGTTTCCAAAAAATCACAATTCATTGTAGTGTACATGTGTTTCCTTTTTGGACTATAGCATCTATACCCCTTTTGATTTACCCCGTATCCCACAAAAACACATTTTTCAGCACACGCATCTAATTTGGTTGGTTCGATTTTAGGAATGTGAACAAACACCGTGCACCCAAATATTCGAGGTCTTAGGGTGAGATTAGATGGCGGTTTATAAAATTTAGTCAAGGCCTCAAGAGGGTTCTTAAGTTCTAAAGCTCTAGTTGGGAGTCTATTTACAAGATAAGTTGCAGTGGCAAGAGCTTCAGGCCAAAAAGATCTTGGAACATTAGATTCAATCATTAAAGCACGGGTTATTTCTAGTAAAATACGATTTTTTCTTTCAGCCACCCCATTTTGTTGAGGTGTGTGTGGACACGTGGTTTGATGAATAATACCCCTTTCTTCACAAAAGAGTTGCATTTGACTGTTGACAAATTCACCACCATTATCGGATCTTAAAACTTGTATTTTACTTTGGAATTGTGTTTGAATCATGTTTGAAAAAATAGTAAATTTATCAAATACTTCGAATTTGTTAGTTAAAAAATATGTCCAAGTCATACGAGTACAATCATCAATAAATAAAAGAAAATATCGAAAATTGTGTCCCCCATTAACCCTTGCGAGTCCCCATACATCGGAGTGAACTAAAGCAAAAGGACGTTCGGTCTTTGTATTACTAGTTTTAAACGAGTTTTGATGGCTTTTGGCCAAAATACAAGTTTCACACTCAATACTTTTATTTGAAGAAAATAAATTAGGAAATAAAATGCGTAAATATCCAGCAGACGGATGACCAAGACGTCTATGCCACAACCATGCTTGTCTGTCGGGAGTCCCGTGAGCTAGCATGATCCTACAATCTTGAGTGACCTCATCCACATAGTATAGACCATCCCGTTCAGTACCACGCCCAACTATCTCCCCCGTTCTGATGTCCTGTAAGATACAGAATGTAGGGTGTAATAAGACGGTACAATTAAGTTCTTTTGTCACGTGACTAACAGACAGTAATTTATGGGAGAGATCGGGAACATAAAGGCAGTTTTTTAAATTTAAATTTGGTGAGATTTCAACTGTTCCCCCGCCCTTGACTTGTATAATACCGCCATTAGCAGTTTTAATTTTGGTTTTGTTTGGTTTCGTATTTATAATAATATCATTTTTATTAAAAGTCATAGTATCGGTGGCACCACAATCGATAATCCACTCATTACTTTTTGTTTTATTTGAAACAATATTAATTGACGAAACGTTATTTTTAATTTTAAAATCTTTAGTTTTATTGAAAAAAGGTTTTATTTGTTTATTACCAACTATATTATTACAGGGACTATTTGTGTCAATAAAACAATTTGGGGAATTAAATTCGGTGGTGGGTGTTGAGTTCGTGACCGACACTCCTAACCCATCATACTCATCGACATATTTATCCCCACCCACTTTATTCAATTTGTCGGGTATGATTTTTAGGGATTTAATCCCTAATCCCAATCCCCTGTTACCTTCACCGGATGATGATGATGATGATGGTGGCTCGGCTGTGAATAAACCGAAACTACCTTGAGTGGTGGTGCCGGTTTCGTTATCCTCCTGTTTTCCCTTGGTTGTGGCCGTCGTTACCATCGAGGCTTTTCCCTTTCTGTGTTTATCAGCCCACCAATCGGGGTATCCAATAACCTTGAAGCATTGTTCTCTGGTATGTCGTTTCATACCACGCTTTGTACATTCAAGGTTGTCTTTATCTCGGGATGATGACGTGGAGTCTGACCGGCGCTGTTGATTTCTTGATAGCAAACCATGGCCGTCGAAATCATTGGATTTTGATGGCGGTGCTACCAGACCAGTGGCTATGCCAGATTGGGTAAAGGCATCCGTTTTATTATTAAATATAAATTGGTGTGCATTTTCTTTTCGAATGGCAGCATAAGCTCCTTCGACAGTGGGTAATGGATCGGTTCTTAATAACTCACGTTTGATATTGTCATGTTTATGATCTAAAGAATTTAAAAACTGGAAAAGTTTTTGTTCTGACCTGATGTTGTTATATTTGACAATATCATTCGGATGTTCCATGGGATTTGGATCCCTTGTGTCGATTTCACCCCAGATTCCTTGCAATTTCAACCACAGTTCTTCGGTTGATTTACCATCTTGCCTGATATTATTAGCTTTAACATGTAAATCAAAGGTTTGGAGTTTGTCTTTACCAGAACTGTAGGTTGTAATGAGGGCATTCCATAAGGTTTTTGCTGTAGGGAACTGGGTCAGATTGCTTGCAATTTGTGGCTCTATATTTTGAATGATCCATGAAAATACCACCAAGTCTTCCTGGTTCCACTTCTGGTTGTTGGTTGATGGTGGATCTTCGGTTAAATGATTGAGGAGGGCCTCGGATTTACCTCCGATGGCAACCTTGATCATACGAGACCATAATGAATAATTTGAGTTGTTAAGGGTAACACTGATTTTTAAAGAATCAGGATGCCTTTGTGATTGATTTTCATTGTTGGTTTGGAGAATTCTAGCCAATTGGCTAGTTAATTCTGTAATGAGTTGAGTTTGGCTGTCATGTTCTGCCATGATAACCACTCAAACGAAAAAAAATAGGCAAATGATTTAAATTGCTGTGATTGAATGATTTAGATCATCAACACAAGCTCTATGCCATGTTAAAATAAGAATTGTAATTGTATTTTGCTTGAGTATTGAATATTTTCACTTAATTGAGTTTTTACATTTGGAAGATGAAAGCTAAACTTATACAGAGAATAGCCTAACGGCTATATGACAATATCATGGAAAAAATAAAGGTATGTTTCCCTTTTTGTAAAAGTTAATCTTGCTGTCTTTTTATTTCTAACAATTAGTGTAGCTGATATCAAATACGAACACATTTGTTTTCTACTAAAACTAGGGTATTTTGATGGTCTTATACTCTTTGAAAACGAGACGAGATTATGTTGTTGTCCAGGTATATTCACTGGTATTTCGAGAACAAAAGCCATTTCGTTTCTCTTCAGAAAACTGTAGATACAAAATCAAATATATCTAATCAAGTGTCAATTAAACAAAAGCCTTAATGAATTTTCTATAGCTCGTTTATCGAGATTTTCTAATTGATGGAACGCAAATCAGATATAGGCACTTTGTACGTTGTTAGTACATATCTTTCAGAAGTTCATCCTTGTTTAAAATTTTCATATAGAGCCAGAGTGTTGTTTATATTTGTTACTTCATACATATTGTAGTCTTCTTGATGCTTCTTAATTTCATTCCAAATTGCTTTAGCTGATTTATATCTATCAATTGTTTTGAGAAGTTCATTTAGAATTGCTTGTATAATAATGCGCACGACATCGATATCTCCTTGGGCTTTATTACGTTCTTTACCGTGAAGTTGATATGCTTTAGGAATTTCACCTATATCAGAATGTAGGAATTCTTTTGGACCTTCATCGAGTGATGCCTAATGTACTGATAAAGACGTTGTTTCTTTTGATTGGATTGTCCTTCAAAGAGAATTGGTGGTCTAGTATCTGAACCAAGAGCAAGTGCATCTTGATTTTTTAAAGACAATAGGGTTACAAAAAGTATTCGGTAATATTGGTATCAGACTTGTCGAATAAAAACTTTGTTGTATCAGTGTTGTCGAACAAATGTATTCGGTAACAATACTTTGCCAAATAGATTGTATTCGGTGTTATGCAAACACACAAAATCAACCAAGTACAGAACATAGTTACAATATAATGCAAAATACAGAACAGAACAAGTGTCGAATAGAATAATCTGGGAACAGTGTGTTCCAAACAGAACTACTCAGCTTCCATTTCTGCAAAGCCAACTATTAAACTTGTGATTATTAGAAACCGGTAGTGGTTCTTCAAACACTCAAAAACTCCAAAAAATAAAAATCTTCCTATTCTAATTTGTATGATGAGATCAAATGCCGAAACCAATCCAAAATGACTCACTAATACTTAATAAACATTCGCTAATAAATTGGAATCCACCAAATACTCTATATTCAACAAAATTCATGATTTTCAAATAGTTTCAACTCCGAAAATGAAATGTCGAATGGATCAAATTGAGCTAATCTCCTATTGATTGATGTATTATGGACCGAACAATTGACTTAATATCAATTGTTGGCTTTGATACTGTTGGAACCTTGATTACATCGTAATCACTGAAATATGAAGTATTCAGCAAGGTTTAAAGGTATTTGGTAACGGTGTTCTATGAAGGTATTCGGTACGGTGAGAGAGAAAGTCAAAGATTTAATTCCATAAGGCTCTTCAACTCATTACAATTCATTCATTAGCTATTATATGAAAACCCCTATTATATGAAAACCCCAAGTGGTACTTATAGTTCTCTTATACCACCTTTACGAGTTTAACAATTTTTACACAACTTGCACAATAAAAAGTAAAATTACATTTTTGGCTTTCAACACCGTTAATTACAAAATTACTTATCACTTAGTTTTTTTTTTTTTTTTTAAAATATAGAAAAAAAATTATGTGGTTGGTCCATGTGGTTCAACCAGATCACGTTAGTTGTCCATGTATTTTTTGTGACGTGGTTGGCAACTGTGGTTTGAAAAAGTTACGCTAATGGTCTATGTCTATAACGATCATTAACTTATGTGCGACGCACTTGATGGGTAATCATTGTTGCAACAAATTGGACAGGGATCACCAAAATTACTTGGAAAAGAAAGTGTAAAGGAATGTCATTGCTCTTCATACTATTAACTGGAAAAGAAAGCGTATATGAATGTCAATGTTTTTCATACTTTGATAACCCCCGGTAACAACAACCTGAAGATCGACTCAAAAAAAAAAAAAAAAAAAAATAAAATATAATACCCTAACTCTATTACAAATCATATGGGTCTCTTTTACTTGGTAACTTGTTCATTGTTGTGGCATATATAACGGAACAAACTACTGTGATTACCTATGCTTCCAAGGTCTTTCTTTCTTCAACAAGATCTTTCAAAAAATTTCCAAGTAGCCTTTGATCCAACACCATGTTCGGTATCTGTAAGGTTACATACATCAACATTACAATTTACAAAAGCCTAATTTTTCAAAATACATGTGTATATTACATTATTTATTTATCGTCGTAATAACAAGAAAGATAACCTTGTTTCCAAAAAATATTTTGGTGTTGTTGGCAATCGCCTCGATAAATTTAAGCTCCAGAAACTGGGGTGTAAGCTTCAACTTATTTGCTTCCGCTTCTTTCATGGTCCTGCACTCATAATAATTGAAATTGAAATAAACTTTCAATCACAAACGTTAATTAATGCAACAAATAGTGTAAAAGATGCAAGAAGAAAAAAAAGAGAGAGAACTGACTGGTAGTATTTGGCATCGGCCAAACTCTTTTCACGAGCGATATACATTGAATTAGAAATTTCTTCTTGCATTCTCAAACTGTCTTTTTCCATCAACTTTTGTTCCATTACAATCTTGCTGACATAAGCATTTTTCTCAGCTTCAGTAATTGCTATCTTTTTTTGTGTCTCTGCCTCTTTCTCAGCAACTCTTTGTCTTTCCACCGAAACCAATACCTATACATACATACATATTACATATATACAATACAATACAATACAATACAATACAATACATATATTTTTTAAATTGGGGAAAAGCATATAGGCAACTACTTGTAATGATTGAAACATACATACCTTGGTGCGTTCTTCTTCCATTTGTTCAAAATTTCGTCTCACACTTTCCGGGATTCTAGGCTTCGTAACACGCACACTGAGAATTTCAATGCCTGGTGCATAACGTGTACAATCTGCTTGTAGAGCATCTTTCATTGTTTCATCAATCTGAGTATTTTTAAATTTTTTTAACATTTTTCAGGTTTATAAATGCAAATTTAGTTGCAAACAAAATACTAACAATAAACAATGAACAATACCTGATCAAACATGTCAATATAAACTTCCTGAAGGGAGTGAACACTACAGAATTGATTGATCTCGTGATGGATTTTGTCATATATCCAAGTATGGTCATACTCTACGCCATAATTGAGAAGGGTTTCATACACAGACTCCTTTTTAAGGCGGTTCACAACCTATATGTAAAATAAATAAATAAAATATATCATATATAACAGAATCCTTACGAATTTTGATATTAATCATATGATTGTTTACCTCTATCCTGTCAAAGTTGATCATAACACCCCCTTTTGTCCCACAAGGGATATCCCTTACCTACACATTATCATTACAAACCAAGCTCATCTTCATTAAAGAAAATTATAGTAACAAGTTCACAGATAAGCATATTTATATTTATATTACATACTAAGTATTATATAGAGTAATAAATAATAATAATAATAATAATAATGATAAACTTACCAGGTCTGTCTGAAGGGTGACCTGGACAGGTTCGTAATGGGTTATCAGAGGTAACTTAAGATGAAAACCTGAATTCATTTCATTCAGTATATTAAAATTACTAATAATAAATCCATGGAAACCATTAATTATGAACATAAGTGCTAATTGAGAATTAAAAAACCTGGAGTTGTAGTTGTCTTTTGTAGTGCACCCCCTAACCAGTACACCCCAACATGACCTTCAGGGACTTGATGTAAGATTGTTAAGCTGTTCTTTAAGTTTGGTGATGAAGATGGAATCACAACCTACATATCATACATACATAAGTCAACACCATATTTGAATTGATAATACTGTTCATATCATCATTACTACCTAATTTTCTAAAAGCCTATGTGTAATCAATTCAATTCAATTCAATTAACGTTTTATAAGAAGATAAATTCATTCTAGTATACTTACAAATCTGTGAAAACCTAATTGGACTACCAATTATTGTATCCTAAACGTTTTGCGAAACAATCATTACTCGATGAACGCCAAAATAACCACTATCAGTAGTAAAACCCTAACTGTAGGATTCAGGAAAAAAAAAAAAAAAAATCATACATCAATATAAATATACCATAGAAGCGATGACAATAAAGGCAAAGAGGACGGCGAGAATGGCGGTCAAGTCTCCTTGTTGGCGAAGAGGCTCCAACGGTGGTCGCTGCGGCGGCGGTTGCGTTCCGGCGTCCATTGGCGATCAATATTTTCAACTTAGAGACTCATACAGATCCAACCCTCGTTTATATACATATACACATTATACGGAGTAATATAGAAGTTTCCTGCTTGTACATAATACCGCGTCAATAACTACAATCGGTCGTTAAGAAAAAAACTATACTCCGTATATAGAAGACTAAAAACTTTACCAAATTAAACATTTTCAATAATACACTAATATACACTTACCTAATTATATTTTTTTTTTACAGCTATTGGGATCACCGGACTAACCTACCCGTTGCGATCATCTTCCATTTCGACTATACCGATGCAGCGATAATAACCCCGCCCTCATCGTTGTTTAGAAAGAAACCTTGAAACCGATCCAAATGCACGGTCAAGTAAAACCCTCATCCTCTTTACCCCCCAAACGATATGGGAAATGTGTCATGGGTGGATACCTCATGGCAGGAATGAAATTGTGTTTTTAATATGTAGCCAACGGAGGTCGAACTTCTGACCTCCCCTAAAGGAGGTATGCCACCAACCGCTGGACCACATCACAACTTAACTTACCAAATTATATATTTTTTATTATAGTGGTTGATAGCAATAGTAAATTTGTATATATGTTCGATTATGTATATTAGTTTACTCTAAATTTTACAAAGTTATAAGTATAATGTTTGTTAATCTCGAAAGAAAAATAACAAATCGAATTTGAAAGTTGAGTGTGATTTGAATTAGGTTTCAATTGAAACCGGACTGAGTTCAAATCCAAATTTAAGGTAATATTTTATAAGTATTTATATTTGAATTGTTATATTTTAGTAATTTTCTAATGATAGAAATGGAATTGCTTAATGTCATTAGTTAAATATTATCAAGGACTATGCATGTAAAGTTAGATAAGGACCCCCTTTAACAGAGTTTTGGTGAGGGAGTAGAAAGTGTTAAATAGTCAAAGTTTTATCCATTTAATTTGAAAAGCAAAGGGAAAATATGGATCAGTTTCAAAATCCAGAAGTGTGTGTGTGCGCGTGTGTGTGCGCGCTGATTGTCGACGAAGAACAAGGCCAAAGGAGAAAACCCTTCAAAAATTGGAAGATTAAACCTCATGCAAACACAAATTCGAGTAATTAAGAGTATGTAGACTCTCATATAAGCTGAGAAATCTCTAATTTTTTCCTCTCGTGTGCAATTTGGGTTCATAAATTTCAAGGCTTAAGGTATGAATTTTATACTTGAAATTGGACTAAATGTATGCTTAATTCTCAAGGCTTAAGGTATGAATTTTATACTTGAAATTGGACTAAATGTATACTTAAGGGTTCATAAATTCTCAAGGCTCAAGGAAGTGCAATTGTACAAGGTGAGTTTATAAGGGGTAAATTGGGCGGGATAAGAGTGGCATAGTGCTCCCGGATTGCATCCGTGCAAGAGGGTGACGACTATGGTCACTAGGGCACTAGCTTAGACTTTACAACTAGCCATGCCTAATTGTGATGTCTATGGTTGATGTTTTAGCTTAGGCATAACTCATTAGGTTCGCCTAGTGAATGTGTCTATGGTTTGATAGCTTAGACACTTTGAGTGTCTATGTATGTATGACGATAAGTGATGTGAGCTTACACATATATGTATGTCTATGGTGTTCGTTAGCTTAGGCATGATTACTAGGTTACCCCTAGTAAGTTATGTCTATGATATTTTAAATCAGATCCGATAATAATAAACAACCTTCGGGTTGAAAGGTTAGTTAATGTTATGTTTATGTTATGTCATGAATGATATATTCCTTTTTACTTGCCTATAACTGACTAAGCAATATAGCTTACCCCGTTGTTTTGTTTATGTTTTGATAGGCTCTAAAGGTCATCACGAAGGTAAAGAACTGGCCCGTGATTAGAGGACATTTCGGAACTTAGTAAGTGGTAGTGCAAGTCCCTTTTTGTATGTAGCTCATGAAACCGCTTATTAACGCCATGTTTAAACTTGTATTTGTATGATTTGGAACAAACTATTATTATGGGACAAAATGGATTTTTGAATGTGAATTGGGTCTTACATGACCAAGACATGTGTAACGATCCGACTTTTTCGACTTATATTTTTTGTGCTCTATTCTTTCACGAATCTGCGTATATGTGCGTACTGAGCTATATTATATTCTGGGATTATTATTCATGTTGATTACTTTCGTTTATATTTTAAAACGTGTTATTAAGTGTTTAATCACTTAACTTGATCCTCGAATGCTTTTACGACCGTTAGTGTCACTTGTCGTTTTGAACGAGCAACGTACTTTGTACACGTTTAACTTTTGTCATAATTGAAATATTATGACTACGTAATACTAATTGTTATTTTCTAATGACAATTACTTGGCTTATTGGTTGCTTAATTACGCTTGGTAATTTACTAATGCACACTAGTTAGTCTTAATGGACTTTCTACCTTATTGGATTTAAACCCAACCTACTCTAGCTAATGGACTTTTAAGTTAGCCCAATTTTAATGGATTTATGACCCATTAATATGTAGGACAAAAACTCATTAAGATGAGCCAACATACTAGCATTTTTGTTAACCATTACTACAAATGTTGCATGGGATCCCAACAATAAGCACCACCTTTAGGCCACCACCATGCAAAAAGAAAAAGTTGTCCCCCCCCCTTGTCCCCCATGAGGCTACGGTTTTAGAGACACCCATCACCCCTCCACCACTATAAATACAAGCCTTATTCCTTCCATTTCACACTTGATTTCATTCTCATTTTACACACACTTACTCTCTAATTTTCTCTCTAGTCTTTCTCACACTAAAAATTGTAAGTTTTAAATTTTCTTCTTCTTCTTCTTTTCTTCTTATACACGACATCATCATCATCATCATAAGATCAAGATTTTTAGCTTCTTGATCTTGTTATATCTTGTAGATTCAAACTTTGATTTGAAATCTTCAAGAACATGAAAGATTCAAGCTTTTTAGCTTTGAATCTTCATTACTTTATTGGATTTAAGTTTTGAAGCTTAAGATCACTTTATTTTGTTAAAAGATCAAAACTTGTGTTTATGATTTTCATGTAACTTGTAGATCTAGCTTTTTGTTTTAAGGATCTTCAAGAACATTAAAGATCCAAGCTTTCGAGATTAGGGTTTCATTATTTTGTTTAGATCTAAGCTTTTTAAGTTTATGATCTCATTACTTTTACTAGATCTTAGCTTTCTAGCTTATGGTCTCATTAATCTTGTAAAGATCCAAGCTTTCTAGCTTAGAGTTTCTTAACACTTGAGATCTAAGTTATTATTTTAGATCTCACTTACTTGGAACCTTTTTATAATTTTTATGGTGATAAAAATCAAGTCTTCATCATCTCATATGATGAAGATGCATAAATTTGTATCAAAAGGACAAAGGTTGAAGCTTTATTGTGATTATACAATAAAGAGACTACCTTGATGTTCAAAACTTGTAGAAAGTTAGCTTTTACTTTTAGTTGTGTGTTGATGGTTAGAACTTGGTCATAATGATGCTAAAACATCAAAGAGTTGTACACTTGAAACTTACACGCATCAAGGATGAGAACCGTGATGAGCATCAAGCACCAAGAAACCCACCGGAGCACTTGTTTTCTGTTTTTTGGGGTCTGATCAGACATCTGGGACTTCTAGAAAATTGATTTTCAGATAGTTCGGTTCGGGTAGATGACTTTCCGTTTAAGACTATCCTAAATCCGATGTACGGTTTAGGATTTATAGCCTTCCAAAAAGCACGACGCCTTTGTAACGACGTGCTGAAAATTCTGACCTACTCGCGCTTGAACCGTCGCCACGGTCAAACGACATCGAGTTAGGATCTGAAAATTGGACAGCGGTACGAGGACTCACATACGGAGCCTTGGAAACTGACCACGCGTCTCTTCGGTTTGTATAGAGGTCGTAGCAGTTATTCGAAGTCAGCCTTTTGTTTCGATCTCTATTCTTGTTGAAAACTTACTTTATCTTTTACGAATGATGATGATGATGATACTTAAGACTTAACTTATTTACTTTTAAACCTTTGGGGATGATTTACTGACTTAGTAACCTTTGACTTAGGTTGAGGACCTTTCGGACCGATTTACTACTTGCATACTTTTCATATCGACTTTTACCGCACATTCACTGTGAGTTATAGCTCCCCTTTTTACTTTAACTATTTTTGAGACTGAGAAAACATGCGCTGACACGAGTACTTAAAGTTTATATATGTGTGGGTGACATAACGGCACAAAGATTCCCCTTAGCTCGGTAACGTTTAACTATTGGTTTATGAACCGGTAGACGCGAATCTTAGATATGGATCCATAGGGTTTGACATCCCCACTCGGGCTAGTCGCGCTAGCATTCAACGGGTGTTTAATACTTCGTAAACTTACGCACTTGTCAGGTGTACTTTTAGGGGTGATATTACTTGTTAAGTTAGTTACCGGGTGCCCACGGATAAGCATATACTTTATCATACTGATTTGAAATACTGATTTGAAGTGCTGGTTGAAGCACTGAAATCTCGTGGTCTACATTACATTACTGATTACAAACAAACTATAGCTCACCAACATTCGTGTTGACTTTTTAAGCATGTATTTCTCAGGTGCTTAGACGTTGTTGCTTCCGCTGTTAAACTTGCTATTATAGTCTTGGTGTTATAGACTTGATGTTACAGACTTGCTGTGTTAGACTTCCGCTGCATTACTTAGAGATGTCTCAATCATGGAACTTTTACATTGTATTCACAACTTATGTTACATTTGAACAATGGCTTTGTAATGTGATATTGCTCAAAATGAACATATATTTAGTCGCAATATCTCTCCTAAATAATAGGTTTTCATATATGTAATTGTATTATATTTTTATTGTAATTGTACAAATAAATAAAAGTGAAGACGGAGTGTGAAAATGAAGAACTAATCAAAAAGACAGTGAAAATGCTCAATGTACAAGTGATACTCTAAGATGTACAAGACCTTAATGCTCAAGTGAAAAATGTACAAATTAACAAACCAAAAGTACCAGATTTTGATGCTTGCAAATAGACCCATCAATAGTACAAGTAAGCATGCGAAGTGTGACGACCCGGCAATTTTCGACCAAATTTAAACTTCATTTTATTATGATTTCGATACGATAAGCAGAGTCTGTAATGTTAAGTCTCAAAATTTTCGAACTGTTCTCATGTTATCATTTAACCTTTGACCATTCCTGACGATTCACGAACAACTATTCGTAAATAAATATGTATATATATATATATATATATATATATATATATATATGTGTGTGTGTGTGTGTGTGTGTGTGTGTGTGTGTGTGTGAGTATATTATAATATGATTTATATTAATAAAATATTATGTGTTTATTGGTTGAAATTACAGATGTAAAATAATTTATGATTTCAAAATAAAAACTTGCTAAGTAATAAATTTATATAATATATATTTTGAAAACTTTGAATATAAGTATTTAGAAACACTCGTTTTATTTTCTTAACGAAGTTAACAACGAATAGGTATAATAACAACGGAAGAATGATATATATATATATATATATATATATATATATATATATATGGTTTCTATACATAATAATTATTATATGTGTATTGTAATATATATATATATATATATATATATGCATAAGAATTAAATATTCAATGTATTCTTATTATTACATATAATATGAAAGATTAGTATATTAAGAATTATTACAAGTTAAAATAAAATGGTTATATCATTGATATTACCCTCATTACAAAAAAAAAAAAAAATTTTAATTAATTAATTAATTAATTAATTACTACTAATATTGAAATCAGTATTTGGAGTATTATTATTTTGATATATAGATATGAAGTGTGATAAATATAATTTGTTATAGTATTATTATTACTAATGTTATAATTACCAATAATATTATTAATAATATTAGTAACATTATAAATTAACAGTATTATTATTAATAATAATATTGTAGATATTATTATCAATAACATTATTATTATATTATTATAAAGTATTATTTTTTTTACTTTAAGAGTGTTATATTAATTATATTTATTAACTAATAATTTAAATATAAAATACAGTTGCATACATATATGAATACTGATAATTCATAAAGTCAGATAAATGACAAAAGGATTCCATCACCATCAGCTCACATTTTTTTCTTTCTTCTGTCATTTGTTTACTCGTGATTCTCGGTCGACATATAATAATATTATATAACAATCAATTTACCTTTAATCTCTGATATATAATTCATTTTTTTTTCACTATCAATTATTAACTACAAATTGCTGCTACAATGAAGAATTGAAAACTGGAAACTTCTTCAATGCTCTGTACGCGACAGGTTCGAATCATAATTAAATTTCGAATCGATTTTTAAAAACTAAAATTGCTATTGTGTTAGGAATCATTTAATTGAACTATCTACAAATTTTGAGTCTCTAATTCCTTAAACTGATTTGTAATTTTGGAGTCAAAGTTAAGTTTCAAAAGTCAAAGCTTTGTGTTCATCATCAAATTCGAATATGTTTTGATGTTACAAGTTCAATTGATGGTCCATATAGTTTCTAACAACGATTTTGAACTTATGTTATTTAGAAATCTCTGGCCAAAACGTTCTAAAATTCAAGATCACTATTTTTTTTTCTTTATTAGCGACAGCAACAATAGCTGTATCATGTTTTTTTTTCGTTTGTTATTTTTATTGATTTTCAAGAAACCTTTTTCTAGTTTTGTAGTTGTTTACAAGTTTTAAATGAAATCAAAAATTCATTAGTTTGATTATTGAAGTTCCCTGGTCGCGTGAAAAAAAAATTTGAAGAAGATGAAGAGAAATATAAACGGGTTTAAATAAATATGGTATGCCAATATAATCAGGAAATCAGGATTTGGAGTAATGGTCATGGAGGATTGAGGGTGAGCGAGAGGTCACGGGTTCGAGCCCGGGCTCGGGCGTTTATTTTTTTTTTAAAGCTTGAAACCTTAAGGTAGTTTTTTTTTTTTTTAATTCATTATTATAATTGATAATATTATTATTGTTATTATGATTATGATTATTATTATTAATGTTATTATTACTTATTGTTGCTATTATACAATTAAAATGATTACTAATATTAACAATTAGTTATTATTAAGTAATAACTTTAGAGCATAATAAGTATTAATATTATTATTGTTATTATTATGATTTTGGTTATTATTATTATCATTAGTATTATAGTTATTAATACATGAAAATGATTTTTATTATTAGTATTATTATTGCTATTACTATTATTATTACTATTATAGTTAAGTATTAGTAAGTAAAATTATTATCGTAGAATTTATTATTATTATTATTGTGAAAATAATACAAATTATTATTATTTTCATAAATATTAGTATTATTATCACTTTATAAATGTCAGAACCATTTTTTTTAATATAAGTATATTATTATTATTAATATCATTATTTTTATCACTAATGAAATCATAACCATTAGCATCTTAATTAGTAATACTAAGTAGTATAACTATTATCATTTTTATTATTATTAATATTACTCTAGTATTACTATAACCAATAATTTATAAACAAAAGATTAAGTAAATAAAAATTAGGTACAATAACCATAACTTAAATATATAAACACTTTACTTAAAAATACAAAATGAATATATAATAAAGTATATAAGTTATTAATATAAAAATTATCACTAATAATAATATAATTATTGGTTCAATTACAATTATATGTATTGATGAAAATACAAATGATATAGGTTCGTGAATCCGAGGCCAACCCTGCATTGTTCAGTTGTTCAATATAGTAATATGTATTTTTACTACAAAATACATTAGGTGAGTTTCATTTGTTCCCTTTTTAAATGCTTTTGCTATATATATTTTTTGGGACTGAGAATACATGCGCTGCTTTTATAAATGTTTTACGAAATAGACACAAGTACTTAAAATTACATTCTATGGTTGGATTATTAAACTGAATATCGCCCTTCAAGTCTGGTAACCTAAGAATTTAGGAAAATGGCCCCTGATTGACGCGAATCCTAAAGATAGATCTATGGACCATGACAAGTCCCATTCGGGGTACGAATGCTTTAGTACTTTGAGATTATTATTATACAGACGAGAGGTTCTGTTTGGGGATATTCTATGCATTAAGTTAACGTCGGTTACCAGGTGTTCAATCCATATGAATGATATTTTTGTCTCTATGCATGGGACGCTTATTTATAAGAACTGGAAATTAAAACCTTGTGGTCTATTAAAATGATGGAAATGATTATTTATGTTAAACTAATGAACTCACCAACCTTTTAGTTGACACTTTAAAGCATGTTTATTCTCAGGTACGAAAGAAATCTTCCGCTGTGCATTTACTCATATTAGAGATATTACTTAGAGTCATTCATGACATATTTCAAAAGACGTTGCATTCGAGTCATCGAGTTCATCAAGTTTATTATTAAGTCAATTATAGTTGGATGTATTATGAAATGGCATGCATGTCATCAACTTTTGATGTAAAGAAAGTTTATCTTTCAAAAAACGAATGCAATGTTTGTAAAATGTATCATATAGAGGTCATGAACCTCGCGATGAAATCAACTATTGTGAATCATTTATAATCGATATGGACTTCGTCCAGATGGATTAGGACGGGTTATAAACGAAGAGTACAAGGAAACAAAGCCTTAAAAGCTGAAAAACTAAATACCGCATTTTAAAAAGGTTCACTCTCTCAAAATGGGATTGAGGTCACCATAATTCGTATCAAATCAAATGGGATCTACACATATGCACAAAAAGAATAAACAAGTAAATATTTGGTCAAATGTCATGGGTGCTGTGACGACCCGGCAATTTCCGACCAAATTTAAACTTAATCTTACTATAATTCCGACACGTTAAGCAAAGTCTGTAAGGTTGAGTCTCAAAATTTTTGAACTGTTTCATATATGCAATTGACCTTCGATTGCTCTCGACGATTCACGAACAATTAATTGTAAATAGATATGTGTGTATGTATGTGTGTGTATATATATATATATATATATATATATAATTCGAAATATAATTTGAAGTATTATATGTTGTTGCTATTAAAAACTAATAAAATAAAAATAGGATATTATAATTATTATTATTTAAAATATATCTCTATATATAAATAAAGTATATTAAAAATAAATATTAAATGATTGTAATACTCGTTTGATGTTACGATTGATATTAAGCAAGTTAAATTCGAACTTATGTAATTTTAAAATAAAAGGTGATCTGAAAATGAGTTATATAAATTATAGGCTTATTAAAAGTATATTTAGGATCTAATTATTTAATTTTAACACTTTTTATATTTTACCCATAAATGAGAGGGACAGTTGATGTAATTTTTAATTATTACATTTATGACCAAATTTTATACCATAATGACCAAAATAAATAAATATAGTTAATCTAAAAATATGAGATTTTTCTAAACACTTTTATCCGCCACTGAATCATCAACGGGATAAAAAAAATTGTAATCCGTGTCGGTACTGTGACGACCCGGAAATTTCCGCCCAAATTTAAATTTTATCTTTATATGTTTTCAACACGATAAGCAGTGTATGTAAAGTTGAGTCTCAAAAAGTTTTCGAACAGTTTACATGAATGCATTTAACCTTTGACTAATCCCGACGATTTACAAACAATTGATTATATATATATATATATATATATATATATATATATATATATATATATATATATATATATATATTTGAAAGTATATTTATAATAATTTGAAATCATATAGTATAATTTAAACATTAGAATTAACTATGTAAAATAAAGTTACAAAATAATTAGGATGTATTTTAAAATGAATCCATATATAAATAGGTATAATTTCTATGTATAATTACTGTTATATGTATATTATAACAGATATAAAACTTATAAATAATAATGATTCAATAAAAGTTACTACATAATATGTTATATGGTTTATAGATATCCCATAATTAATGATATATAATACAAGTTAAAATATAGTTCTTATATTAAAATTATTACTTATATAAATATTGATATTAGTAGTAATATCAGTATTATTAATATTATTATATGTATATGAAATTTGGTATATTTAATTCATGATTATTATTTAATATTAAGAATATCATTATAAATATTGTTAATATCATTATTATTATATTAGTAGTAAAAAAAATATTTATAATTTTAGTTATTGCTATCATTAGTATTATTATTGTAGTTATTATTAGCATTTTCATTAGAAAATCTTTATTTTTTATCATTATCATTATAAATAATACAAATTCTTATTATGAATAATATTATATTTATCATTTTATTAGTTAATAACAATATTATTAATAATATTATTGTTATTTTTATTTAGATTATTATTAATATAATTATAATTATTAATTATTAATAATAGTGGTATAAGATCACTCGTACGATTTATTTTCATTCAGTTTCACATAGCTATCAAAAACTGTATATAGGTTTTGAATATATCTCAAAAAAAAAAAAAAAAAAAAACGTTTCCATCTCAATCAAGAATAAAGATTGTTGAAAAAAATAACAGAACTTTAAATGTATTTATTTATTTATTTGTACCCGATTAAAAATCCTGTCGAGCAATTTTAACTAAAATCCAACTCAATCAATTCTGGTTGCTGTATCAAATACTCACAAGCATGATATATTTTGTCAATCCTTGCTAATTGTTAAAGAAAACAGAAAGGTTAGAACACACCCCAGTCGATAACCCTGTTCGCGTTTCAAATTTTTTTTTTTTAAAAGATCAAATTCGTTCAAATCTTCAGAATGTATTAATATAGTTTTGTTACGATTATTTTACTTAATCTTTCTGCAAAATATCAACTTTCAATTCGTTTTATTGAGTTTGAATTTTGAAGTCAAAGGTAATTATTAAAAAGTCAATGAATCTGTTTTTGATTAAATTCGTGTTCAATACAAAGTTTTGGATCCAATTGAGATTACAGAAGGTTTATAGGTCTTAATTGAAACCATTTTCATGTAGAAAGTTTTAGCTATAACCTTCTTAAATTCAAAATCACATTTGGGTTGTTCTTCGGAATTGTAGACCTTCTGCTATTTTATTTTTTTATTTTATTTTTCGTTTCTGATTAATTTAAAGAACCATTTGAAAACGTTCTGTTTAACTACTTGTATTACATTCACAAAATAAACTAGCTGTTAAGGTTATGAATTGTATTACGTTCTGTTAAGGTCGATTAAATGGTTGAAGAAGAAGAAGAAATAGATAAAACAGAAAAACAGTTTAAATAAAATTTGGAATGGATAAAAATTAAGAAAGATAGCACTGGAGCAATGGTTTGGTTGAGTGATGGGTATACGGGAGGTCCCGGGTTCGAGCCTCGTCGTGGGCAGTTCTTTTTGGAAAAACATTGGAAAGGGTATACACTCTTAAATTTTTATTTCTATTATTATTAGTAATTATCATGATTATTATTAATGTTATTATTATTATTATTATTATTATTATTATTATTATTATTATTATTATTATTATTATTATTATTATTATTGTTATAATTATTATCATTAGTAGTATCATCAATGTGATTATTATTATTATTGATATTGAAGTTATGATAATTATTATTATTAGTATTATTAATTATAGTTATTATTAATAAGTAAATTATTATTATTATTAACATTAATACATGTTATATCATTATCATTATTAAGTTGGTTATTATTATTAACTATATTAGTATCAACATTTAGTATTATCATTACTAATATTATTAGGATTTCAAGATTACTAAACAAGTTAATTTCTAATAAAAAGTATTATGATAAAGATTAGGAGATTAATTAGAATTATACTGAAAGGATCCGTTCATATACATTATAAACGATTCACAATAGTTGATTACATCGCGAGGTATTTGACCTCTATATGATACATTTTACAAACATTGCATTCGTTTTTAAAAGACAAACTTTCTTTACAATGAAAGTTGACGGCATGCACACCATTTCATAATACATCCAACTATAATTGGCTTAATAATAATCTTGATGAACTCAATGACTCGAATGCAACGTCTTTCAAAATATGCCATGAATGACTCCAAGTAATATCCTTAAAATGAGCTAATGCACAGCGGAAGATTTCTTTAATACCTGAGAATAAACATGCTTTAAAGTGTCAACCAAAAGGTTGGTGAGTTCATAGGTTTATCATAACAATCATTTCAATATATTAATAGACCACGAGATTTCCGTTTATAAATATATGTACACTCGCAAGTGTATAAAAGTATTCTATAAGTTGTAGGCACCCGGTAACAAGTCTTAACGTTCATGTTTTACCCTCTGAAGTACACCAGATCAGGTGTGTTTAAAATAACCTCGAAGTACTAAAGCATCCCATAGTCAGGATGGGGTTTGTCAGGCCCAATAGATCTATCTTTAGGATTCGCGCCTACCGTACATAGACAAGTAGTTTAATGTTACCAAGCTAAGGGTATATTTCTGGTTTAAACCCACATAGAATTAGTTTTAGTACTTGTGCCTATTTCGTAAAACATTTATAAATCAGCGCATGTATTCTCAACCCAAAAATATATATAAAAAGGGAGCAAATGAAACTCACAATACTGTATTTCGTAGCAATTATGTATATGACGGCATTGAACAAGTGCAGGGTTTGTCTCAGATTCACGAACGTATCAATATTGTGATTCAATATTGCAGGAAAGTACGTAGACGCAAAGAAAATGATAAACGTTAGGTTGACCTCACGAGCAATACCCTCGATCAATACCCATAACCTCCATAGCTATAACCCATAATTTCCTTAGCTCTATCCCGTTTGAAAACTTATTTTGAAATCGTCTGAGTATAACTCCGTCGTAGTATTTTAACTATACTAATAATATCTTGAAATAATACAAAGAAAATATATATATGTAATTCGATTGAGAGAGTTTAGAGAAATGTATTTTCAAGTTTCTATGAAATAATGAAACCTATTGAATTCTATTTATAATAGATTTTTGAATTATTAAAGTGAATTATTAAAGTATGAATTATTAAAGTGAATTATTAAAGTGAATTATTAAAGTATGAATTATTAAAGTATGAATTATTAAAGTATGAATTATTAAAGTGAATTATTAAAGTGAATTATTAAAGTATGAATTATTAAAGTGAATTATTAAAGTATGAATTATTAAAGTGAATTATTAAAGTATGAATTATTAAACTGAATTATTAAAGTATGAATTATTAAAGTTAAAGTAAAATAAAAGTAAAGTAAAGGTAAAGTTAAAGTATAGTAAAAGTATAAAAACTATGTATGTATAATACGCGTATAAATATATATAATATTAATTTAAATCGTTATATATATTTAATGAAATAAAATATAAATATCGTTATATTTATTATACTGGTTAAGTAATGAGTTGTCAAAAGTGATTCTAGATATTTATAAAAGTTATATACGTTTTAATAATAAAGTTTTTTTTAAACTGAAAACGTCTTTGTACGTTTGAAAATAGATTAATAGAATATTATGGAAACCAATTCTCCACTAACTTTTGTCTAACTTTCGTAAATGACACTTTTTGTTTTTATTTATAAATAGCTTTACAAATTATTCTGAATATCGTTAAGAGGAATAGATTTTCTCAAATCATAGTGGACCTCTCAACAGAGACTTGTAATCATAATTCAATGTTTCTGATAATTCAATCATTTAATATATTTTTTTTAATTTCGTCGAAAATCATATTGAAACAAATACGTTCGTGTAAAGTATTATACGTTTAATACTTTATTAATATTCTCAAGTTATAATATATATATATATATATATATACATATACATATACATATCTATTTATATATAACGGTTCGTGAATCGTCGAAATTTGGTCGAAGTTATAATGAATGTATGAACACAGTTTAAAATTCTTGAGATTTAACTTAACAAACTTTGCTTATCGTGTTGGAATAATATAAAGATTAAAGTTTAAATTTGGTCGAAAATTTCCGGGTCGTCACAGTACCTACCCGTTAAAGAAATTTCGTCCCCGAAATTTGATAGAGGTCGTCATGACTAACAATGAGAATGTTATTATAATGATTATAGAGTTTTATCATGTTCAAGAAGAATGGATAAAATAATTCGATTACTCGAAGCGTGTTAGTGAAGTTATCGTAAATGAATGAAATAAGATAATAGTGATTCGTAGTATCTTTTGACGTCATCACGATTGATCTCCGAAAAGAAAATCTTTGTAATCTATATTGGATTTGATTATTGGGCGATTAAGGAAATTATGATCCTCTTCGAATTAATGCGATAATCCATTTTGATTTCTCTGTCGGATATTTCACTATAAATCCACCTCATTTGTTTTCATACAACTCACACCTTCTCAACTCATATTTTAAAGTATTTGTCAATATGCTTCATCCAGTGCGGATTCTTGATATACTCCTCACTTTCATATCTGTCGCTCTTCTTTTTCATCTGCCTCCGGAAGAATCTATTTACTTCTACTATACTCTTAGTTTTATAGTGTTTTTAGTTCTCCCGTATCTTTATATTGCTATATGCATTGATATATACGGTTTGTGATTTCTGGGTTGTTGTTTTTATATCTTCCCTTATATTTCAAAGTCATTGCTTCTTCTATAATCATTGTCATCCACAGTTAATGCTCTCTTCTATTTGCTATGATTTATACTCCCATTTCTAGTTCGGAGCTTTGTCCTTTCGTTTCTTCTTCTTGCGATTAAGCACCGCTTGTAATGATCCAGAATTCGCAGATATAAATTTCAGAATGAACATTGTTAATGTTCTAGGAAGGAAATTGTAATGGCACGATCTTGACTTGTCAAATTACCAGAATACCTCGGAAAAGGCCGAATCATCAAGAAATATTTTCTTGATATTTAGAGATCAAAGAGAATACAAGAGTCGTGTAACATAGCACATGATGATGTTATGATCTGTGAATCATCATGTTCCATTTAGAAACTCAGCATGTATTACTGTAATATAATCACGTTGATCAAGTGTCATTATATTATACTAACTCATGCTTCAGCTCCCAACACTTCTTCAAGAATATTTCTATTTTAAACTTGAATGTTTCAGAATTTAGAAACTAAAATAGTTTCTTTTATGATATAATATAGATAGCGCGAAGAGGTAAATGATTTCAGATAAGAATAATTATAAAAATATCTTCAGAAGTATGGATGATATTTATAATGAAAGATACGATGATATCTTAGAATGTCTAATATCAGAGGATGATGAAGGATATTGTCCGCAGGGGTTTAGAGTCAGGAGCAAGGTATTCGTTAATGACTTCAGCAAGTACTGAATCATTTGGATTCTTTGAAGGCAGGTTCAGCCTTTGTGATTTGTCCACAGCCTCCTTCATACTTTGCTCAATCCGTTTTCCAGTTCCAAAGCTTCTCTTTTTCTGAGCTATGCCAATATACTATCCTTTATCATCCAACTTTTTACTGTTAAGGTCGTTTACAGTTTTTGCTGCTTCATCAGCATTTTTCAAAATTTCGAGAACTAGTTCGCAGTTTAGGGTGTTTTTCAGAAATTTCTCATTCAAAGAATGTAAGTCTTGGAGGTAGACATTGTGTGTATATGTAATTGTTGATGTAGACATGCTGCGAGGTTTCGAAATACTGATTGCTGATTCTCAATAATTGGTATGGCAATTCTTGTTATAAGGTACGAATGAGTATATGATAGGGTTTCGATAATTATAATGATTTTTTTTTTTTTTGGAAAGTCAAATATCAGTGAAGTTGTTGGTAAGTTTATTGCTAATGTGGTGAATATAAACGATTCCCCCGGTAACATTGGCGAAAGGGCAACGTATCTATCGAGGTTATAATAAGACTGTTTTGATTGAGAAGTCGAAGTTGACTTGCTGGAGCTGTGACAAAACTGTCTATTTTGAAACGGAATTGAAAAGTTATTTTAGCTAGTAAATGCGAAAGGGTCTAACACGGATACGTGTCGAACTATGACTTGGGTTTTAAGAGTTTTTCAGGTGTATAACTGTGGGTAACATGTGGTTGGATCATCATCTCGATTGTTCCTTAGTTGAAGTGTCTTCAGGAATTTCGTAGGGTTTGAGCACATATTGTAATTGTTAATACATATGATGTTCTAACACAGTTTTGAAGTCAAAGTATAGCTTTGAAAGATATAGAAATCTAAGAGTGATGATACTGGTTATATTTCGAATTAAATTATGCGATTTCAAAATCAGAATATGTAATTGAATTTGAATGAGTATGATTGTTTTGATTTATATGAAAGAATGGATATTGTTGTGAAAGTAGGGAGTATAGTTGATGATTGCTGAATCAGTTTCGAAAAATGTAATATATTAATTGTGAATTTATATATCTCTCGGATATTACCTACCCGTTAAAAAATTTTCACAATTAATATTTTGTACAAAAGAAGTTTATTACAGTCTTTATGAAAATATATGTGTATATTTTCTTTAGATGTAATATAGATTTAATGAGTTAATATTAAATTAAACTCATTTGTTTTATGGTTGGAACTAGAATTGAGTAATCCCTAAAACTTTATAAATTGCATAAGTATTTCTTCAATAATATTGAAATTATGAATCATTACTTTGTTATTTGTTGGTTTTCGTGAAATTCTTGTGAACTTCGCAAGGTACGAATGATGTTATTTGAAAAGTTTCGAGTACATCGATGATGAAAGTGTAAAATCAAACATATATTCGAATAATACACTTGATTTATTATGAATTGGATTTTTATTGAATTGAGACAGAGATTGTAATTAACGATGGTTAAGTTGCGGACGAAGGACGTACATCATTGCATATTTGTAATATGAATTAACTGAGTAGTTAAGATTCACACATAATAGCTTAGTACGGGAAGATTTATTATGGTTTAAAAATTTATACATATAAAATATACATATAAATCTTTCGATTGGAAATGAGTTAATACTTCATAACTCGTTGATACAATATATTTGTTGTTGATTCGTAATGATGTCCACAATAAATCTTGAACTGACAGAGTTTGTGATGTTACAGGTGCTGTTGATTCTGACGATACTGACGGCACTGACTGTGTTGATGATGCTACGGTCTTGTTGATGCTGTTGGTAAAACAATTCTAGCTTGTAAATCGTACACCATTTTCGATCAAAGTTTCTACTCTACCATCTCCGTTCACTCATCTGATTTACGGTCAGAATTAAATAATCTCTAAGATTTTGGAGATTACATAACTGCCGCAGAGATATCTCTTCAATGAAGTTTATGAATTAATACTTCATCGTTTGTTGTTGTTGATATTCCTGGATATTTACAGGGCGTATGACGTTGATGTTTGAGATACAGATTGTGATGTTGCGGTGTGGAATGTGGATGTTGTTGGTGGTGGTGGTGATGGTACTGTTGGTGTTGCTGATGGTGGTACTGTTTATGCTGCTGGTGTTTGTAACCTTTGCACCATATTCTCCAAAGCCACTACCCGAGCGCGAAGCTCGTTGACTTCTTCTATTACACCGGGGTGATTGTCAGTTTTGACGAGCGGATAAATAAAATCTAGAATTTGGTGTAGTATGTAATCGTGACGAGATACTCTAGAAATAAGAGAGAAAATGGTGTTTCGGATAGGTTCGCCGTTAAGTGCTTCGGGTTCTTCGCCAAGAGGGCAATGTGGTGGATGGAAGGGATCACCTTCTTCTTGTCTCCAATGATTAAGGAGGCTACGAACCATCCCCAATTCATCCAGAATAGATGATGACTAATTGGTTGATCCATTCCGGTCACACTGCTTTCGGAACTTGAGTGGGATTCCATTTCGGAATCCGAGGGACTTGAACTAATGACGAATTCCATTTCGTACGATTGAATAAAGAATTTTTCAATATGAAATGATTTTCCGGCTATCGGGTGGTATTCTAATTATATAGAGCAAAAGGTTTCGTAGATTACGGAGGAATTTACGGAATATGTCAGGCAAAGTTTACAGTAACAGATACGCTAAGATATGAATTAGCAGATACGCTAAGATATGAATTTTGTCTATACACTATTCATGCAATCAATGCAATAAGATGTGTCTAGACTAAGAATGATAAGCAGGTAATTTTTGACAAAAATGATGAGCAAAACTTTTGACATGCAGACACGGTCGAAGTCCAGACTTACTAATGCATCCTAACGACTATCAGTTAGACACACTAATGCAGACCTGGTTCGCTAAGACCACCGCTCTGATACCAACTGAAAGGATCCGTTCATATACATTATAAACGATTCACAATAGTTGATTACATCGCGAGGTATTTGACCTCTATATGATACATTTTACAAACATTGCATTCGTTTTTAAAAGACAAACTTTCTTTACAATGAAAGTTGACGGCATGCACACCATTTCATAATACATCCAACTATAATTGGCTTAATAATAATCTTGATGAACTCAATGACTCGAATGCAACGTCTTTCAAAATATGCCATGAATGACTCCAAGTAATATCCTTAAAATGAGCTAATGCACAGCGGAAGATTTCTTTAATACCTGAGAATAAACATGCTTTAAAGTGTCAACCAAAAGGTTGGTGAGTTCATAGGTTTATCATAACAATCATTTCAATATATTAATAGACCACGAGATTTCCGTTTATAAATATATGTACACTCGCAAGTGTATAAAAGTATTCTATAAGTTGTAGGCACCCGGTAACAAGTCTTAACGTTCATGTTTTACCCTCTGAAGTACACCAGATCAGGTGTGTTTAAAATAACCTCGAAGTACTAAAGCATCCCATAGTCAGGATGGGGTTTGTCAGGCCCAATAGATCTATCTTTAGGATTCGCGCCTACCGTACATAGACAAGTAGTTTAATGTTACCAAGCTAAGGGTATATTTCTGGTTTAAACCCACATAGAATTAGTTTTAGTACTTGTGCCTATTTCGTAAAACATTTATAAATCAGCGCATGTATTCTCAGCCCAAAAATATATATAAAAAGGGAGCAAATGAAACTCACAATACTGTATTTCGTAGCAATTATGTATATGACGGCATTGAACAAGTGCAGGGTTTGTCTCAGATTCACGAACGTATCAATATTGTGATTCAATATTGCAGGAAAGTACGTAGACGCAAAGAAAATGATAAACGTTAGGTTGACCTCACGAGCAATACCCTCGATCAATACCCATAACCTCCATAGCTATAACCCATAATTTCCTTAGCTCTATCCCGTTTGAAAACTTATTTTGAAATCGTCTGAGTATAACTCCGTCGTAGTATTTTAACTATACTAATAATATCTTGAAATAATACAAAGAAAATATATATATGTAATTCGATTGAGAGAGTTTAGATAAATGTATTTTCAAGTTTCTATGAAATAATGAAACCTATTGAATTCTATTTATAATAGATTTTTGAATTATTAAAGTGAATTATTAAAGTATGAATTATTAAAGTGAATTATTAAAGTGAATTATTAAAGTATGAATTATTAAAGTATGAATTATTAAAGTATGAATTATTAAAGTGAATTATTAAAGTGAATTATTAAAGTATGAATTATTAAAGTGAATTATTAAAGTATGAATTATTAAAGTGAATTATTAAAGTATGAATTATTAAACTGAATTATTAAAGTATGAATTATTAAAGTTAAAGTAAAATAAAAGTAAAGTAAAGGTAAAGTTAAAGTATAGTAAAAGTATAAAAACTATGTATGTATAATACGCGTATAAATATATATAATATTAATTTAAATCGTTATATATATTTAATGAAATAAAATATAAATATCGTTATATTTATTATACTGGTTAAGTAATGAGTTGTCAAAAGTGATTCTAGATATTTATAAAAGTTATATACGTTTTAATAATAAAGTTTTTTTTAAACTGAAAACGTCTTTGTACGTTTGAAAATAGATTAATAGAATATTATGGAAACCAATTCTCCACTAACTTTTGTCTAACTTTCGTAAATGACACTTTTTGTTTTTATTTATAAATAGCTTTACAAATTATTCTGAATATCGTTAAGAGGAATAGATTTTCTCAAATCATAGTGGACCTCTCAACAGAGACTTGTAATCATAATTCAATGTTTCTGATAATTCAATCATTTAATATATTTTTTTTAATTTCGTCGAAAATCATATTGAAACAAATACGTTCGTGTAAAGTATTATACGTTTAATACTTTATTAATATTCTCAAGTTATAATATATATATATATATATACATATACATATACATATCTATTTATATATAACGGTTCGTGAATCGTCGAAATTTGGTCGAAGTTATAATGAATGTATGAACACAGTTTAAAATTCTTGAGATTTAACTTAACAAACTTTGCTTATCGTGTTGGAATAATATAAAGATTAAAGTTTAAATTTGGTCGAAAATTTCCGGGTCGTCACATATACGAATACATGTAGATTATGATTATGAATACAAATTAATATTAAAAGAAACTATAGTCATTAGTTTATAAATTAAACATGAAAGTTATGATTATTATAACTATAAATATACGGGTTTAACAATACGGTTAAGATTAAAAATATAGAAATTTTAGATATAAATATTATTATGAAAATTTTTAAAATCTTTACTAAAGTATGTTTTAAAGAATCATTATAAGTAATATTATCATAGTTACTTTAATACAATTTAATATTATTATCATTATTAATATCATTATTAACATTATTATTACCATTTTTATTATCATTATTAAGTATCAATATTATTACTAATATTAGTATTATCATAATTATTAATTACAAACAAGTAATTCCCATATAAAAATATATTTAACTTAACTATATTAACAATTATATATATAAAATGAAAATATATAAATGAAACTTATAAATTATTAATTATATAAATTACATCACTAATAATAAGAATAATAATATATATTTAATCGATTACGATTATATGTATTAATGAATATACAAATGATATAGGTTCGTGAATCCGAGGCCAACCCTGCATTGTTCAATGTCATCATATGTATTTTTACTACAAAATACAGTATTGTGAGTTTTATTTGTTCTCTTTTTAAATGCTTTTGCAATATATATTTTTGGGACTGAGAATACATGCGCTTTTATAAATGTTTTACGAAATAGACACAAGTAATCGAAACTACATTATATGGTTGAATGGTTCGAAGCCGAATATGCCCCTTTTAGCTTGATAGCCTAAGAATTTAGGAACAGACCCCCAAATTGACGCGAATCCTAAAGATAGATCTATCGGGCCCAACAAGCCCAATTCTGGAATTTGGAATGCTTTAGTACTTCGATTTTATCATGTCCGATGGGTGTCCCGGAATGATGGGGATATTCTATATGCATCTTATTAATGTCGGTTACCAGGTATTCAATCCATATGAATGATTTTTATCTCTATGCAGTTTGCGAAATGCCTGATATGAGATGTATATTTATGGAAAAATGAAATCTTGTGGTCTATTAAAATTATGGAAATGATCGATTATGATAAACTAATGAACTCACCAACCTTTTGGTTGACACTTGAAAGCATGTTTATTCTCAGGTATGAAAGAAACCTTCCGCTATGCATTTGCTCATTTTAGAGATATTACTTGGAGTCATTCATGACATATTTCAAAAGACGTTGCATTCGAGTCGTCGAGTTCATAAAGATTATTATTAAGTCAATTATAGTTGGATATATTATGAAATGGTATGCATGCCGTCAATTTTTGATGTAATGAAAGATTGTCTTTTAAAAACGAATGTAATGTTTGTAAAATGTATCATATAGAGGTCAAGTACCTCGCGATGTAACCAAATGTAATGTATTCGTCCAGATGGATTAGGACGGGTCATTATAGGTGGTATCAGAGCGGTGGTCTTAGCAAACCAGGTCTTGCATTAGTGTGTCTAACTGATAGTCGTTAGGATGCATTAGTGAGTCTGGACTTCGACCGTGTCTGCATGTCAAAAGTTTTGCTTATCATTTTTGTCGGAAATCATCTGCTTATCATCTTTAGGAAATTACCTGCTCATTATTCTTAGTCTAAACACGTTTTACTGCATTGACTGCATGAATAGTGTATAGACAAAATTCATATCTTAGCGTATCTGACAATTCATATCTTAGTGTATCTGTTACTGTTACCTTTGCCTGACAGCTTTCGAAATTTTCTCCGTAATTTACGAAATCTTTATGCTATATATAGATATTCTATGTAGTTAGAATATCATCCAATATTCGAAAATCATTTCATATCGAAAAATCCTTTACTCAATCGTATGAAATGGAACTCGTCGCTAGTTCAAGTTCTTCGGAACCCGACAGCTATTCCGACATGGGTGTTAACCTAAGCTCTGGAAGCAGCGTCACCAAAATGAATAAACCAATCAGCCATCCCCAATTCATCTGATGGGTTCATAGTCGACTTAATCAATGGAGACAAGAAGAAGGTGATCCTTTCCATCAACCGAAATCACCTCTTGGCGAAGAACCTGAAGCACTTACCGGCGAACCTATTCGTAATACCATTTTCTCTCTCATTTTCGGAGTATCTCGCCATGACTATATCACAAGTCAGATTCTAAACCTTATTCATTCCCTCGTTCCTACCGACAATCATCTCGGAGTAATAAAGTCAACGAGCTTCGCACCTGAGTTGTAGCATTGGAAAATATGGTGCAAAACTTACCAGCTTCAGCAACATCACCAGCACCAACAGTACCACCAACAACCCAAGTTTCAACATCACATGCCCCAACATCTCATTCTGTACCCCGAGTATAATCTTCGTTCTACGTATCATTCTACATCCTTGATCTTCGTTCAACATGATGATCATGTAATCTTTAGTGTTTTAGAGATTATATATTCTTGTTCTAACAATAAATCAAATGAGATTAATATCACATTAACTCATTAAATCCATGATTATATCTGAAGAAAATATATATGTATATATTTTTTCATAAAGATTGTAATTAAAAATTCTTTCGTACAAACTATTAATGGTGAAAATATTTTAACGGGTAGGTAATACCCGAGGAATATTTAGATTTCACATTGATAAGTTACACTGTACATTCTTCGAATCGGATTCAACGGTCATTCACTATCCTACTTACATCCACAGATATATGAATCTGTTCACCACAAAATAACCATTTTCATTCAATTTCATATTTGGATTTTGACTTCTCAGAATTCAACAAGTGACATAATGAAGAAAACATTTGACAAAATAAAATTTGTTAGAAACAAACAAATTAACTATGAGAAATTCTGTTAAGAATCCACGCTAACTGTTCCTAGCTAACTGATTACATTTTATTTATCGCAATTTATATTCTCACAAATTTTATTTATCGTCATTTAATTTCTGTATTTATTTTACGCACTTTAAATATCGGGACACGTATACAAGGTTTTGACATATCATATCGATGCATCTATATATATTATTTGGAATAACCATAGACACTCTATATGCAGTAATACGAGAGTTAGCTATACAGGGTTGAGGTTGATTCTATAATAATATATATACTTTGAGTTGTGATCGAGTCTGAGACATGTACATGGGTCACGATACGTATTAATTAATTCGAATATTATAAACTATATATGAATTATTGAGTTAGTGACTGTGGACTACAAACTGTGGATTACCAACATTGGACAATTAAAATGAATTAAAATATTGATTATAACATATGAAACTAAACCTTCCTTCAAGTTTGCCACTTGATTTCATCTTAAACCTCATTTGTATCTTGACGATTACAATCTACGATTCAAACCTTTCATAATTCTTGAAAACACTTCAATCAATAGGATGAACCAACCGCACTTCATCTACGGAAGAAGAGATATATGCATATAGTTATGCACCTGAAAAACTCTCGAAAACTGAGTAAACGTTTAACACGTAGCTGTGCTAATTCCTTTAGTGTTATTATTACTAAAAATAACTTTTGTAACTCTTGTTCGAGATAGCCAGTTTTGTCACAGCTCCAGCAAGTCAAATACGACTTTTCGTTCGAAACAACCTTATTATAACCTTGATATATATGCGTGCTCTATTATTGTTATCGGGAAACCTTTTATATTCCATCATATTACCAGCAGACGTACCAGCAACCTCGTTGCTCCTTGGCTTAAATCTCTTCGACAAATCACTATATTTATCTATTGAAGTCTTATCATGAACTCATCGGCATCTTGTAACGAGAATTGCCATACCAAGTACCGGGAAATCAGCAATCAGTATTTTGAATCTCGCAGCGTTTCTATATCCAAAGTTATATGTATACATATAACATTTATCTCTTAGAATTATGATCTTCCATTCTGAAATTCTGAAAATCAACCAGTCTACGAATTAGTTCTCGAAATTTAGAAAAATGCTGATAAAGCAGCAAAAACCATAAACGACGTTAACAATTAAAAAGTTTAATGATAATGAATAATGTGTTGGAAAAGCTTAGAAAAAGAGAAGGTTTGGAACTGGAAAACGGATTGAGTAAACCATGAAGGAGACTGTGGACAAATCACAAGGACTAAACGAGTAATTAATGAATTCAGATGATTCTGTATCTGATGAACTCTTCGGCGAATATCTTGCTCCTTACTCTAAACCCTTGTGGACGATATTCTTCATCATCCTCCGATCTTAGATATTCCAAGATATCATCGTATCTTTCATTATAAATATCCTCCATATTTCTGAAGATATTTTCATAACTATTCTTATCTGAAATCATTAATCCCTTCGCGTTATCAGTATGACATCATATAATAAACTGTTAGTTTCTATATTCTGTAAACTTTCGAGTTTAAATTATGAATGTTTTTGAAATAGTTTTGGGAACTGATGCATGAGTTAATATAATATAATGACACTTGATCAACGTAATTATATTACAGTAAGTCATGCTGAGTTTCTAAATGGAACGTGATGATTCACAGATTATAACGTCATCATGTGCCATGTTACACGACTCTTACATTCTACGGAATCTCCAAACATATCGAGAACATATAATCCTGATAATTCTATCTTTTCTCTTGAATTCTGGTAATTTAACCAATCAAGATCGTGCTATTATAATCTCTCTTAGAACATTAACTAGGTTCATTCCCAAAATTTATATCTATAAATTCTGAACCAAAACTTGCTACTTAAAATCGAGAAGAGAAAACAAAAGTATGAATTGAGAAAGAGAGAATAGAAGGTGTGAGTTGTATGAAAACGAAGGGGGTAGATTTATAGTAAAATACCCGATAGAGCAATCGAAGCAGATGACCGCACTTAATTAAAGAGATCCTAAATTTCTTAAATTTTGAAGGATCAGATCTTATATAGATTACGAAAATTTACTTCAAATCTCTTGAATTCTGGAATACAACCCTGACTACGTCAAAAGTTAAATCTCTATCTCAATCTTTTGTGACAGCTTCACTTGTACACTTCAAATAATTGAATCGTTTTGTCTATATTAATCAATAATGATAAAACTCTACTTATCAACTCGTATGCGTCATGAAAACATTTTTATTGTTAACCATGATGACCACACCCAAATTTCGGGACGAAATTTCTTTAACGGGTAGGTACTGTGACGACCCGGAAATTTTCGCCCAAATTTAAACTTGATCTTTATATGTTTTCAACACGATAAGCAGTGTATGTAAAGTTGATTCTCAAAAAGTTTTGGAACAGTTTACATGAATGCATTTAACCTTTGACTAATCCCGACGATTCACGAACAATTGATATTATATATATATATATATATATATATATATATATATATATATATTATATTTGAAAGTATATTTATAATAATTTGAAATCATATAGTATAATTTAAACATTAGAATTAACTATGTAAAATAAAGTTACAAAATAATTAGGATGTATTTTAAAATGAATCCATATATAAATAGGTATAATTTCTATGTATAATTACTGTTATATGTATATTATAACAGATATAAAACTTATAAATAATAATGATTCAATAAAAGTTACTACATAATATGTTATATGGTTTATAGATATCCCATAATTAATGATATATAATACAAGTTAAAATATAGTTCTTATATTAAAATTATTACTTATATAAATATTGATATTAGTAGTAATATCAGTATTATTAATATTATTATATGTATATGAAATTTGGTATATTTAATTCATGATTATTATTTAATATTAAAAATATCATTATAAATATTGTTAATATCATTATTATTATATTAGTAGTAAAAAAATATTTATAATTTTAGTTATTGCTATCATTAGTATTATTATTGTAGTTATTATTAGCATTTTCATTAGAAAATCTTTATTTTTTATCATTATTATTATAAATAATACAAATTCTTATTATGAATAATATTATATTTATCATTTTATTAGTTAATAACAATATTATTATTAATATTATTGTTATTTTTATTTAGATTATTATTAATATAATTATAATTATTAATTATTAATAATAGTGGTATAAGATCACTCGTACGATTTATTTTCATTCAGTTTCACATAGCTATCAAAAACTGTACATAGGTTTTGTATATATCTCAAAAAAAAAAAAAAAAAAAAACGTTTCCATCTCAATCAAGAATAAAGATTGTTGAAAAAAATAGCAGAACTTTAAATGTATTTATTTATTTATTTGTACCCGATTAAAAATCCTGTCGAGCAATTTTAATTAAAATCCAACTCAATCAATTCTGGTTGCTGTATCAAATACTCACAAGCATGATATATTTTGTCAATCCTTGCTAATTGTTAAAGAAAACAGAAAGGTTAGAACACACCCCAGTCGATAACCCTGTTCGCGTTTCAAATTTTTTTTTTTAAAAGATCAAATTCGTTCAAATCTTCAGAATGTATTAATATAGTTTTGTTACGATTATTTTACTTAATCTTTCTGCAAAATATCAACTTTCAATTCGTTTTATTGAGTTTGAATTTTGAAGTCAAAGGTAATTATTAAAAAGTCAATGAATCTGTTCTTGATTAAATTCGTGTTTAATACAAAGTTTTGGATCCAATTGAGATTACAGAAGGTTTATAGGTCTTAATTGAAACCATTTTCATGTAGAAAGTTTTAGCTATAACCTTCTTAAATTCAAAATCACATTTGGGTTGTTCTTCGGAATTGTAGACCTTCTGCTATTTTATTTTTTTATTTTATTTTTCGTTTCTGATTAATTTAAAGAACCATTTGAAAACGTTCTGTTTAAATACTAGTATTACATTCACAAAATAAACTAGCTGTTAAGGTTATGAATTGTATTACGTTCTGTTAAGGTCGATTAAATGGTTGAAGAAGAAGAGGAAATAGATAAAACAGAAAAACAGTTTAAATAAAATTTGGAATGAGTAAAAATTAAGAAAGATAGCACTGGAGCAATGGTTTGGTCAAGTGATGGGTATACAGGAGGTCGCGGGTTTGAGCCTCGTCTTGGGCAGTTCTTTTTGGAAAAACATTGGAAAGGGTATACACTCTTAAATTTTTATTTCTATTATTATTAGTAATTATCATGATTATTATTATTATTATTATTATTATTATTATTATTATTATTATTATTATTATTATTATTATTATTATTATTATTATTATTATTGTTATAATTATTATCATTAGTAGTATCATCAATGTGATTATTATTATTAGAATTATTATTATTGATATTGAAGTTATGATAATTATTATTATTAGTATTATTAATTATAGTTATTATTAATAAGTAAATTATTATTATTATTAACATTAATACATGTTATATCATTATCATTATTAAGTTGGTTATTATTATTAAATATATTAGTATCAACATTTAGTATTATCATTACTAATATTATTAGGATTTCAAGAATACTAAACAAGTTAATTTATAATAAAAAGTATTATGATAAAGATTAGGAGATTAATTAGAATTATACGAATACATGTAGATTATGATTATGAATACAAATTAATATTAAAAGAAACTATAGTCATTAGTTTGTAAATTAAACACGAAAGTTATGATTATTATAACTATAAATATACGGGTTTAATAATATGGTTAAGATTAAAAATATAGAAATTTTAGATATAAATATTATTATGAAAATTATTAAAATCTTTACTAAAGTATGTTTTAAAGAATCATTATAAGTAATATTATCATAGTTACTTTAATACAATTTAATATTATTATCATTATTAATATCATTATTAACATTATTATTACCATTTTTATTATCATTATTAAGTATCAATATTATTACTAATATTAGTATTATCATAATTATTAATTACAAACAAGTAATTCCCATATAAAAATATATTTAACTTAACTATATTAACAATTATATATATAAAATGAAAATATATAAATGAAACTTATATATTATTAAATATATAAATTACATCACTAATAATAAGAATAATAATATATATTTAATCGATTACGATTATATGTATTAATGAATATACAAATGATATAGGTTCGTGAATCAGAGGTCAACCCTACATTGTTCAATGTCGTCATATGTATTTTTACTACAAAATACAGTATTGTGAGTTTCATTTGCTCCCTTTTTAAATGCTTTTGCAATATATATTTTTGGGACTGAGAATACATGCGCTTTTATAAATGTTTTACGAAATAGACACAAGTAATCGAAACTACATTATATGGTTGAATGGTTCGAAGCCGAATATGCCCCTTTTAGCTTGGTAGCCTAAGAATTTGGGAACAGACCCCCAAATTGACGCGAATCCTAAAGATAGATCTATCGGGCCCAACAAGCCCGATTCTAGAATTTGGAATGCTTTAGTACTTCGATTTTATCATGTCCGATGGGTGTCCCGAAATGATGTGGATATTCCATATGCATCTTGTTAATGTCGGTTACCAGGTGTTCAATCCATATGAATGATTTTTATCTCTATGCAGTTTGCGAAATGCTTGATATGAGATGTATATTTATGGAAAAATGAAATCTTGTGGTCTATTAAAATTATGGAAATGATCGATTATGATAAACTAATGAACTCACCAACCTTTTGGTTGACACTTGAAAGCATGTTTATTCTCAGGTATGAAAGAAACCTTCCGTTGTGCATTTGCTCATATTAGAGATATTACTTGGAGTCATTCATGACATATTTCAAAAGATGTTGCATTCGAGTCATCGAGTTCATCAAGATTATTATTAAGTCAATTATAGTTGGATATATTATGAAATGGTATGCATGCCGTCAATTTTTGATGTAATGAAAGATTGTCTTTTAAAAACGAATGCAATGTTTGTAAAATGTATCATATAGAGGTCAAGTAGCTCGCGATGTAACCAAATGTAATGTATTCGTCCAGATGGATTAGGACGGGTCGTTATAGGTACTAAAAGACATTCGGTGGTTGTTGAACTAGTACATTCACAAGCTTAATTACTGTATCTTCTTTGAAATTTTATGTTCATTATTATATTAAATTATTATTATTATTATTATTATTAATTATTATTAATATTATAATTATAATTTATATATATGTGTATGAAGGCAGAAGAGTGATATATCCATTCACCCATATCTTTTTCTCCTTCCTGTGTTCGACTATCACTCAACCAAGATCACCTCACCGCCGGCTACCACCTCTCCACAACCGGAACAACCATGCTATCACCACCTTACACTACCATCACACTCCCTCTCCTCTATTTCTTTCTCGATGAAAACACTCTAACCGCCATCACCATCTTATGAGTTATATAAAGGAGGCTGCTGCACTCCTGTTTATATTCGGACCATGAGCAACCACCCAAGAACCCACCACCTCGATCATCTTCTATCAACACCATCATCGTAATCTTGTCTCTTGATTGACTACCATTACTACCACCACCAAGTCACCTTATACCACCTTTTAACACCACCACATCCGGCGACACTCTAAACCACCGGACACCTACAACCACATCACCACCGAGAACAACCGTTACCTCTTCCACCTCTCTCTCACTCATATCTCTCATCTACTCTCTCTCCCCCTTTCTTCTTCATGAAACACCATCATTGGTTACCCTGCTGCTGCGTTTTCTTATATCTATTTCTGTATAGAATTTACAACCGTAAACCATTTGAAAATGCTTGATCGATCAGACCCCTAATGCTACGTGGTTGTTTAAATTTTGTTTTCCGGTTTCAATTTCGAACACCACAATATTCCACCACCACGACACCCTCACTAAACCCTCATCATCTTTAGTCATCACCTTCACCATCACTCAAGAACCCCCACATCCATCACCTTCAACATTTTCAATTACATAAAATATTAAACTTGCTGTGGTGATGATGATCGAACCAGGCCACATGATGTTGTCCAGTTTAAACCGCTGCTATGATTGTGTTTTGTTCCGTGTACAAACCACCACAAACCATAATCAAATTTACAATTGATAACGAATTCCTTGTGAACTGAATTATGTGAAAAAGTGTAGCAGTTACGTGGTTATTTATTTTATTCTTGATGGCCGACAATATTTAAACAAGAGAACCCTACAACAACCATCGAACAATTAATTGAATCAAGTACTAATGAACCTTTATACATGGGCTTCCTTTTATTAATGGGATCTAGTATGGGGCTTTCGATTTATTTAAAATGGTGATGACCCAAGAAGGTCCCCGAGTCCATTCACAATGATATAAACCGAGAAAATAGTTTGAGCTTCGATATCACTGCTAGTAAACGAAAACCAAAACCACCCGAACAACCTGCTTCTATTACTGTTTTACTTTTGTTCAAAAAATGATAACGAAGGTGACGAGGAATAAGAAAGAAGATGAAAGGTGATCCGATGATGTGTTGATGATGTTGTGTATGATGAAAATGACGTTATGATCACAAAGACTCTATGTTGATGATGATAAAAGATTAATGACTCGATGATGATAAACATAATGAAGGAGAAGAAGAAACGGATATATAGGTTAAATAAACTTAATTCGCGAAATAAAACAGAAAGTAATGGGTAGAGGTATGGTTAGGGGAGTGGGTGTTGAACGAGAGGTCGCGGGTTCGAGTCCCATTTGGGGCATTCTTTTTATAAAAAGCTTTATAAGAGGGTATACTCCTTATCCTTATTTTTATAATTATCAGTACTATTTTTATTGTCATTATTATTGTTAGTAATATTACTAGTATTAATTATAACTAGTATTACAATTATTATTACAAGTATTATAAATGTTATTATTATTATTATTATTATTATTATCATGGATATAAGTATGATTATTATTATTATGAATATGATTATTATTATTATTATTATTGTTATTGTTATTACGAAAATAACACAAACTATTATTATTATCATTAATATTAGTATTAATATCTTTTTATAAATAATAGAAATGTTAATATTGGCATAAGTAATAATCACGAATATTATTATTATGTAAATACTAAAATCAGTAATCATGACTATCATTAACAGAAAAATCAATATTGTTACAAGTATTATTATTAATGTCGCTATTATTATTATTATTATTACTATGATTCTTATTATTATAAGTAATGTTATTATTAATATTATCATTATAATCAAATACAACTTTTAATTACTATATAAAAATATACTCATAAGTAATATTACATATAAGCATGAATATATAATATTAACAATTTTTATATAAATTTTTTATATAAAACAAATTAGGTATTTTTAATATATATATATATATATATATATATATATATGTATATATAACTATATAAATAATAATCATTTTCAAATATATATATATATACAAATTAAATAAATAATATATAAAGTTATAATATATGAAATTGTTCGATTTCGATTATATATATTAATGGATACACAAATGATATAGGTTCGTGAATCCGAGGCCAACCCTACATTTGTTCAATGCCGTCATATGTATTTTTACTATAAAATACAGTATCGTGAGTTTCATTTGCTCCCTTTTTAAATGCTTTTGCAATATATATTTTTGGGACTGAGAATACATGCGCTGTTTTATCAATGTTTGACGAAATAGACACAAGTACTTAAAACTACATTGTATGGTTGGATTATTAAACCGAATATTGCCCCTTCAAGTCTGGTAGCCTAACAATTAGGGAAATGGCCCCTAATTGACGTGAATCCTAAAGATAGATCTATGAGCCTAACAAACCCCATTCTGGAATTTGGAATGCTTTAGTACTTCGATTTAAATGGTGATTGCGATTGCCAATATTTATGGCATACTTGCGAGTATGCGGGGGATATTCTATATGCATTATGTTAATGTCGGTTACCAGGTGTTCATCATACGAATGGATTTTATACACTTGCGAGTGTAATGATATTTATGAAAAATGAGGATCTTGTGGTCTATTAAAATAATGAAAATGATTGTTTATGATAAAATAATGAACTCACCAACCTTTTGATTGACACTTTAAAGCATGTTTATTCTCAGGTATGAAAGAAATCTTCCGCTGTGCATTTGCTCATTTTAGAGATATTACTTGGAGTCATTCAAGACATATTTCAAAAGACGTTGCATTCGAGTCATTGAGTTCATCAAGATTTCTATTAAGTCAAATAGAGTTGGATAATTTATGAAATGGTATGCATGCCGTCAACTTTCGATGTAATGAAAGTTTGTCTTCAAAAAATGAATGCAATGTTTGTAAAATGTATCATATAGAGGTTAGAACCCCGCGATGTAACCAAATGTTGAAGACTTCGTCCAGATGAATTAGGACGGGTCTCTACAGGTGCTGCTTTTTGTATTTCTTTAATTAAAAGAAATAAGCAAATGGGAGAATTTGAGGATGTGGGTCTAGCTTTGATCACATATGGAGTATAATATGTTGAATGGGATGGAAAGTTGGTCTTAGATCAACTTTAAGAAGTATTATATTTAGAGTGTTGTCTGTGGATGAATAATTAATTGGAGAAAGAAGATCATGTTTACAGATATTGAGAGGATATTGAGGTCTAGTTCAACTGCAACACTATTAGAGGATATACTAAAAAAAGGGATATTGGGCCCAAGTTTTATCTCAATTACGGAGTATTAATATTTCACAATCAGTGCACTATTGGGGAGGAGAGTGCTCAGAGAAGTAGTCAAGTTACGGAGTACTTCTATTTTCAGTTTCAATTTCTATTTCACTTGTAGTAAATTAGTAGTTTGGGTATTGTAATATATTATTGCACGAGTGATTTCTATCAAGTTTCTACCACATCGAATTAATGGAAGCTAAGAACTTTTCTGTAAGTGTTATTTACTTTTCTACCATGTTTAGTAGCTAATTTGTTATTATGCTTATTTAACCCAAGTAGTTATTATGTTTGACTAAAAATAGAAAATGGGTTGATTTAATTTGTACAACGATTAATATTTAGATAAAGAACGACCTTAAGGGAGATTGGAGTTTTAACTATTAATGGGTATGGTAAAATAATTAAGTGACAAATTGTTAAATTACCACTATTTATAATTTACTATATGTATAGATAATCACATACGTTGACCGAACACGAAAGACAGGTTATTTATATATATGGTAAATTATTCATTGAAACGGACACGTGAATGGATTAATGGTTAAAAGACTAGTTAAAATTATACAGTGACAACTGGTGTAATTATTGACATACGTGACAACCGCGTCAAACCATCTAAATAGTAATTAGTTAGAATATTTAACTGTGGTTACAAGATAAAATGATGAGGACACTCGCATTTGATGCTTGTAATTATAGGACTGTGCTGGACAACTCCAGGTGAACATATTAAATATTCTACGGGTACAAAGGAAAATTAACCCAGGGTAAAAAGTAAAAGTAAAAGTCAAACATCGTAACTACGAAAGTTAAATAAGCATAATACTCTTTTTATTGTATTTTCATCTCGTTTAGTTAAAGTTACTTTTATTTACCGCAGTAATTTTTATTTACTTTATTGCTACAATCTAGTTTAAATTTACTGTCTTGTTGTTTGATTAAAAAGAAAAGCCAAAAAGACAAACCGGTCGTTAAACGGTAAATCCCCCAAAGCTACCTATAATTACTATATATTACTAAATCTAACTTAAATACTTAATTTACTAATTTACCCTAGTAGAGCACTCAATAAAAGTGTCCATGGATCGACATCCCGGACTTTACCTTAGCTATATTACTATACGATAGGTATACTTGCATATTGTGTTTTAGTTTAATTTAGGTAATTTCATGTAGTAAATAATATAAAACTGATAACTATTTCGTACACCACTAAAAAACACATCAAGTTTTTGGAGCCGCTGCCGGGGACACTTTTTGTGTCTAATAGGGTAATTAAGTTTTGTAATATATAAAAGTCTTAAATAAAAAATAAAACAAAAATTTCTCTACAATGAACATGTTGAAATCGTTGGTATCCGTGAGTATGTCAGTAGATTAGTTTGACTAATGATTCTTTAATTCACAAAGTAAAAAAAAAGGAGAAAATTCGGTCGATGCTACATGGTACTTCGTATGTGGCATGTTATAAATTGCAACAACTGCTAGTTGGTTTTAATGGATAAGAGAAAATGACTTTTGATACATATCCTACCCTTGTACGTCCCTTATAAAGTGATTTTAACACGTACGTATCTCTAATTGCTAGAAGGGCAAGTTTTTACTAATTTTAATTAGGATTTTTAGAATAATAATTAGTTATATAAAAAACAAATATTATTATGGATTAAAAATCGAGTTTTAGAATACTTTGAATTTGGCGTCACGGTTTGGAAAATAATAAAAAAAAAACCAGTAAGCAACCTAGCCAGGTTGATAGGCGAAAGAAAACCAGGGAGTCTACCTAGCGATACAAATGCTAACCCCCAAAATGAAACAGCTAAAGCCATTACCATAAGAAGTGGTATTACACTTAAACCACCTGAAATACCTGTAATTTCTGATGACTCTATTCCTACTCCACTGGCACCACAGCCTGAACAAGAGAAGGAATCAGAACCGGTAGTTGAAAAAGTTAATGAAGATAACACAGTTAAGGCTAAACCTTATGTTAAACCATACTAACCACCACTTCCTTACCCAAGTAAAATGAGAAAAGAAAGACTTGAAGCTGAGCAATCCAAATTCTTGGATATGTTTAAATAAATAAATGTCAATCTTCCTTTCATTGATGTAATTTTAGGAATGCCTAGATATGCTAAATTTCTGAAAGATCTAATCACGAATAGAAAGAAAATGGAAGAAGTTTCGGCTGTCACAATGAATGCTAATTGTTCTGCAGTGCTCTTGAATAAGATACCAGAAAAACTCTCAGATCCAGGAAGTTTCACAATTTCATGTTTTCTGGGTAGTATTAGTTCAATAGAAACATTGGCAGACTTAGGTGCTAGTATAAATTTAATCCGTATTCACTATACGCTAAACTAGACCTCGGAGAATTGAAACCAACACGAATAAGCATACAACTAGCCGATCGATCAGTAAAATATCCTAGAAGGATAATGGAAAACATGCTAGTTAAAGTTGGTACTTTAGTATTTCCAGTAGATTTTGTTATTCTGGACATGGAAGAAGATTCTCGAGTTCCTCTTATATTAGGAAGACCATTCTTAAACACGGCTAAAGCAATAATAGACGTGTTTGGTAAGAAACTGAACTTAAGTATAGAGGACGAGAGTGTTACTTTTTCTGTTGATAGAGTCATGCAACAATCACAATCTGCAGATGATACATGTTATTATTTTCAAACTATAGATTCACATGCAGAATTGTTAGAAGAATTTTCAGAATTACAAGGAACGGGAGAATGTTCTTTAGGAGAAGGAACTGAACCAATTGATGAAGCTGAAATGTTAGCTACACTTATGGCGAATGAATACAAACCAACAACAGAAGAACTTCAAATGCTAAAAGAGAAAGACAGATATCGATACAAATCATTGATAGAAGAACCACCGATATTAGAGTTAAAGCCACTTCCAAACCATTTGGAATACGCTTATTTACATGGTGAATCTGAATTACCTGTAATAATATCATCTTCTCTTACGGAAAATGAAAAATCTCAACTCATTTCTGTGCTAAAAGCTCATAAACCAGCTATTGCATGGAAGATTCATGATATTAAAGGAATAAGTCCTTCGTATTGCACACATAAAATCCTTATAGAAGAAGGTCATAAAACATATGTGCAACGCCAACAAAGACTAAATCCTAATATGCAAGATGTTGTTAAGCCCAGTTCAATGCGTATCTAAGAAGGGTGGCATGACTGTCATCACAAATGAAAAAAATGAGCTTATTCCTACTAGAACTGTAACAGGATGGCATGTCTGTATTGATTATAGAAAATTAAATGACGCCACCAGAAAAGATCACTTTCCCTTACCTTTCATTGATCAAATGTTGGAAAGATTAGCCGGGAATAGTTACTATTGTTTTCTTGACGGTTTTTCTGGATACTTTCAAATTCCAATCGCACTCGATGACCAAGAGAAAACCACATTCACGTGCCCTTATGGTACTTTTGCTTACAAACGCATGCCATTTGGACTTTGCAACGCCCCTGCAACCTTTCAAAGGTGCATGATGGCGATTTTTCACGACATGATAGAAGAATGCATGGAAGTTTTCATGGATGACTTTTCAGTCTTCGGTGATACTTTTGAAACATGTCTAGTTCATATTGAACGAATGCTTATTAGATGCGAACAATCAAATCTAGTTCTTAATTGGGAGAAATGCCATTTCATGGTTAGAGAAGGCATCGTTCTTGGTCATAAAATTTCAAAGGAAGGAATTGAAGTGGATAGAGCTAAAGTAGATGTAATTACTAAACTTCCACATCCCACCAATGTTAGAGGAGTTAGGAGTTTTCTAGGGCATGCCGGTTTTTACCGACATTTTATAAAAGATTTTTCTAAAATTGCCACTCCTATGAATAAACTCATAGAAAAAGATGCTCCATTCATTTTTTCGGATGAATGCATAAAATCTTTTAATATTCTTAAAGAAAAACTCACTAATGTGTCGATCATGATAACTCCAAATTGGAATCTACCATTTGAACTCATGTGCGATGCAAGTGATTTTGCAATGGGAGCCGTTTTAGGACAAAGGATTGAAAAACGATTTCAACCTATTTATTACGCTAGTAAGACGTTACAAGGAACATAAACGAATTACATAACTACTGAAAAAGAACTCCTTGCTATTGTCTTTGCTTTTAACAAATTTCGTTCATATCTCGGTCTAGCTAAAACGGTGGTCTATACCGACCATTCTGCTCTTAGATACCTATTTTTAAAACAAGATGCCAAACCACGATTAATCCGTTGGATCTTACTCTTACAAGAGTTTGATATTGAAATCCGAGACAAAAAGGGAGCAGAAAATCTCGCCGCTGATCATCTTTCTCGTCTTGAAAATCCTGAATTAGAAGTTCTAAATGAATCGGCTATACAAGACAACTTTCCTGATGAATATCTTTTGAAAATCGATTATAATGAAATTTTATGGTTTACAGACTATGCAAACTACTTAGTATGTGGATTCCTTGAAAAAGGGTTGTCGTACCAAAAACGAAAGAAATTCTTTAGTGATATAAAACACTATTTTTGGGAAGATCCACATTTGTTTAAAAGTTGTCCCGATGAAATAATCCGCTGATGTATATTCGGGGATGAAGCTAGTCAAATCTTAAACCATTATCACACAGGACCAACAGGAGGGCATTATGGGCCTCAACTTACAACAAGAAAAGTTTACGATGCTGGATTCTATTGGCCTACAATTTTCAAAGACGCACACCTTCTCTGTAAATCCTGCGATGCTTGTCAAAGGGCCGGAAAAATAAGTCAACGTGATGAAATGCCACAAAATGCCATTCAAGTATGTGAAGTATTTGACGTTTGGGGTATTGACTTTATGGGTCCATTTCCAAAATCTCATAATAATATCTACATTCTCGTTGCCATTGATTATGTATCTAAATGGGCGGAAGCACAAGCTCTCCCAACTAACGACGCACGAGTTGTAGTCAACTTCTTAAAATGTCTTTTTGCAATGTTCTGAACACCGAAAGCTTTAATAAGTGATCGGGGTACTCATTTTTGTAATAATCAACTTGAGAAAGTTCTCAAAAGATATGGAGTTACTCATAAAATCTCAACCGCTTATCATCCACAAACAAGTAGACAAGTTGAAAATACCAACCGAGCTTTAAAACGTATTCTAGAGAAAACCGTAGGATCAAATCTGAAGGAATGGTCCATAAAATTGGAGGATGCACTCTGGGCTTTTAGAACAGTCTACAAAACTCCAATTGGCACCACACATTTTCAACTCATTTAAAAAAGCATGTCACCATCCAGTAGAAATTGAGCACAAAGCATTTTGGGCTTTGAAGACATGTAATCTTGATTTACATGAAGCTGGACGTCTACGGTTAAGTCAACTAAATGAATTAGAAGAATTAAGACATGAAGCACATGAAAATTCGTTAATATATAAAGAAAGAACGAAGAAATGGCATGATAAAAGAATCAGAAGTTCAAAAGAATTTAAAGAAGGAGACAGAGTTCTTCTTTTCAATTCACGATTCAAGCTATTTCCTGAAAAATTGAAATCAAGATGGTCTGGACCATTCATAGTCAAAAGAGTTTTCCCATATGGAACAATAGAGTTGATAAATTCAAATGGGATTGAATTTAAAGTTAATGGTCACAGAGTTAAACATTACATACATGGTCCAATGGAAGTTGACAATGAAGTCAATCATAATTTCACCACCCAAGAAAACCCTCAGAATGAAAACATAAATATGTTATCAATAACATATGAAAATCCAAAATTGGAAGACGGGGAAGCTTCAATTCAGAGCTATGAAGAAGAATTCCTATACAAACCTCCCATTCCAAGAAACGAAGAAAAATGTGAACAAGAAGTTCAAGTAGAAGTGAAAGAATCAAGAAAAGATCACCCGGAAAAGGTTAACAAACCAACTCTACTTACTAAAGTAGGAGACCCAGGTGAATTTATCATTTCTTGCTTGCTTAATGATGGTGCTATGTATAATGGGCTCGCAGATTTAGGAGCAAGTGCAAACGTTATGCCTCTTTCCTTATACAAAAGATTAGGTGTGGGTAAATTATGACCAACCAGAATAGGTGTTCAATTATTTGATCAAACCATTAAACACCCGGTTGGCATAGCCAATAATTTACTTGTTAAAGTGGGAAGTTTGACCTTTGTTGCAAACTTCATAGTTATTAATATAGAGGAAGACCTTGATATTACTCTAATTTTAGGTCGCCCATTTTTAGCAACTACCGAGGCGTTCTTTGATGTAAGAGAAGGTAGAATGACACTTAGGCATGGTGATAAATCGGTTACCTTTGTGAACCGAAAGTTTAGATCTCCACCAACCAAAACTGTTGAACCAATAAAAATGCCTAAGTGTGGGGAAGATGAAGCAACACCCAATGATGACCTGATAACAAAGAACCTCATTGTTGATACGAAATTAGATGAACCCGTTTTTAACAGTGCAACGAAGAAACTTTATAAACGGATTCAAGATGCTAGGATTAAGGGGAAATTTAAGTTATGTAATCGATTAGTATCCAATTTGTCACCTAAAGAAAAGGCGATGTTAATTGAATTTGTGAATGTTAAAGAGGAAATCAACAAATGGCTTGAAGCAAAAGTCAGAGATATGCAAGTTGTTGATGTTCCAATTGAAGTTAATAATGAAGTTAATCACAATTTCAACACCATAGCTAACTAAGTTTGGGGAGAATCGAGTCTTTTTAAGGATAATATATATTTCTTTTAGAATTAGATTTTCTGTTTTCGTGTAGTTCTCGAAAATGGAATCCGAATGGTTTTTCCCTAGCAGACCCTAAAGAACTAGTCTTCTCCCCCCATTCTGAATTTTTATTGTTTTAGGTTTTACGAGATGAAGAATTCCTTTGATCTGAACCATGGTCTACTACTACACGCTATGATTACTAAACGTAATAATAACACTTTCCCGAGTGAACTGGTATCATTCATAAGAGACAAAATGGAAGAAGTGAGGAAAGAACTCAGGAAAGATCATCATAAGATACATTTTGGTAAAGGAAAATCAAAATCTGCAACAAAAAGAAGAGCACGACACCTTGAAAGATGTCATAAATGCGGAAAATGGTCACACAAAGGTAAATGTTCAAACAATCAAACATATTCAAATACCGAATTTGTTACTCTATGCAGAGAAGGACCGTTCATATGTTTAGAAGAAAAGTTATTGAAAAATTGAGGTTACGCTTACGTAGCTATGGAAAACCAAATCACACGACTCTCCTATGAGTCGGCTAAAGCATGTCTCTGAGAATTCTTTCTCAAAGGTAAGTATGTACAGTTTTTATTTTATTTTATTGCTTTTAACCTTTTGATAATAAACGCTGAATCGTTCGCTATAAAGTATTAAATTGATATTCAATAAAATTAGGTATGCGAAACTGAAATTATTGATATCATACAAAAATTTAATTCATCACTGTGAAATTTACCGTTTATTCATAAGGTATAAATATCTATAATCAATCAATCCAAAATATTTCAGAAATTCGTTAGGAGTAAAACTAGGTAATATAGCCGAATTTACTTTACCCAAAAGAGGGACGTATATTTTTGTTAAAATTTGATTGATTAAAGTGGGATAAAAGACCAAAAAGATTTTTAATTTTATTTTTACCATGTTTTTAAAATTAATATTGTAAATTTTTAAAACCAATATATTTAAGTTTGTAAATATTTTAAAAATAAATATTTTTAATATAAGCTTGTAAAACTAATATATATAAATATTAATAATATTTATATGAAATCTTATGCATTTTAAATTTAAGTTTGGTGTGAATTTAAAAACAAAATTTACTTTATTTCAATAAGTTAAAAATATGATTTCTAAATTTCGTCGTGAGTTGAAAACTAGGTCGTTGAACCGAAATTGCTTTACCCGAGGGCGGGACGAGAAATTTTATTATCATTATTTTTAATTTTATTGATTTAAAGTATGCCAAAAATATTTAAAAAACCCAAAAATCTTTGCTCTTAAAACAACGCTTTAAAATGACAAATTTTAAAATTTTGTCAAGGGACAAACTAGGTCAACGTACCGAAATGACCTCCTCCTAAATAAAAAGGAAAACAAAATTTTAAATAAATTAATTAATTGCTTTACTAGTAAAAGGTTCTAAAATAAAAAATAAAAAAAATCCGCACTCGCGGAGGTTTCTGTGTCCACATATCCGCACTCGCGGAGAAAGAAAAACCCAGACCAGCATATAGCTGGTCGACAGACCAGTCCACCATCCCCATCACATATTTTCTGCGAAAAAACCCACAAAAACCATCTAAAAATGCTATTTTTCACCGTTAATCATCAAATTTCTTGCTAAAATCACGATGAGGAGATACTTTCCAAGAAATTTTGCAAGAAAATCGGTAATTTCTACATCCAAACACTCTTTAATTCGGATTTTTAGTGTTCTTGAGCAAAATTATACCTAATTTAATTTTGATGATTTCTAACTTAATTGTGCTTAAATTGTTAGTATATTATGCTTGTATAACCTAAATTGATGCTATTTAACATGATTAGAAGCCTTAAACTTCAAATTTTGAGTAATCTAGGGTTTGTGTTCTTAAGCAAAATAGGGGCTTTTTGATATAAATGGGTTATGGCCAAATTTTGTTGATGGTTCATGCTTAATTAAGTAGTGTAACATATTTAGGTTGCTAAATGATCAAAACTTTGATCCTAAACATGATTTTTGAGTATTAAAGTGGACTTTTTGAATCAAAAATGCATGAACTCGATTTAATTGATATGAATGCCATTTAGAACTCGTTTAATTGCTATAATGATTATTTTTGACATGATTTAGAAGATGAATGCTAAGGAACATTGTATACATTTTCATATATGTTTATTTGTAAAAGTGTAGAATTGTTAATATTGTGAAAATGCGTATAAAGTTTAATATGGATTAAACATGTCATTATGATTGTTTTGATTTATGATTCTACTAACACTAATGCATATTTAGATGCACAAAAATTGTGTTTAATGTGTTTTGCAGACTGAAAGGGGTGAATCTTCATCCGCATCTCAGGCTCGCAATGCTCCTCCTGAGAATGCAGACGAACAGGAGATTAACGACCAATACAGACAAAATATACCTCATCAAGTCATTTCATTTTCAAATATCCATGAGGTAGATTTACACCCAAACTTGAGGTTTGACAGATTTTGGATAGAATATCCAAAATATCAAAGGAACTTACACACCCTTCAATCTAATGATGTTGAAGTACTCAGGGTAATAGATTGGGAACCGTTAGAAACAGTGGGATTGGCCGATCCAATCAGAGAATTACTTACACAAAAGTATGGTAATTCTACTTTAATTCTACTTTTAATGATTGAGAACGTTTGTTCAATATACGTGGGTGTGTATATAGAGAATGGTGTGTGGAATTATTATGTAGTGTTGAAATAAATGATCGGGTAGCAACCTTAACCGATCAGAGTTTTATTAGATTTTTATTAGGAGGTGTGATGCGCCATATGTCTCTACTAGATATGGCTCAGGCTTTATGTATATATACGCCTGAAGAACTAGCATCTATTGATTGTCAAAGGTTGATAGTTAATGGTAGGAGGGTTGATGAAAATTTTGATATGAATGGAATATGGAGTAGAATGACTAGCCATAACCGATTTCGTGGGGGGTATTACTCTTATACTGATATTGATAGAGCTGAGCTAAGAGTAATCCATAGGTTCTTAGTAAACTCAATTACACAGCGAGGTAGAAACAAAGAGAAGGTAAATGAAAATGATTTATTTTATCTCATGTGTATTCGAGACCCACAGAGCGCTGTGAGTATACCTTATTGTGTGGGTTATTATTTATCGGCTATGGTTAGGGGTATACTGCCTAATAGTATAATAGGAGGTGGTATCTTTGTTACTTTAATTACTGAGTATCTCGGTGTCGATAGAAGTCAGGGGGATTAATAATTGCAGCACCAGAACCCCGTGATACAATTGGTTTGAAAGTATATCATGGTGCTAAGGTTTTAAAGAAACGACATAACGCTGTAGCACCATATGATGGCAATCATCCACAGGTCGAAAGAGATCAACAACAAGGTAATATGGGAGGGGGGAATCAGATGACAGAAATGCAAATTTTTATGGCTCAACATGAGTATGAAATGGCTAGACAACGAGCATTTCAAGATTGGCAGTATCATCAAAATCAAATCATAAGTCATTGTGCACACATAAATACAAACTACATTCCTACTCAAATGCCCATATTTCCTCCCCGGACTACACAGACTCGACCACCGTACCCTACATATGACCCAGCTCAAGCATTCTCTAGCACTTACGGCTATGAATGGAATCCCTACTGGCACCATCCTCATCAACCCTAATTTTCATTTATGCCTATTTTTATTTATTTTGTAACTTGTAATTTTATACTTTTAATACTTCTTTTGATACTATAATAGTTTTTACAATTTTTTAACTTTTATTATTAGATTCTAATAATTTTTGAATGTGGGGAGATATACCCAACTTCAAAAATATGTATATATATGTTTGTAGTTTATCTCATGTACAAAACAGGGTAAAACAGCGCACTTTCAAAGACTGACATTAAGTTCAGCAAAAGCTATTAATTTTGACGACAAAACGAAAAACAAGTGTGATGTAACAACAGGCGGAATGAACAAATGAAGTGTACCATTTATCATTCAAAACAAACGCCAGTATGTTTGGAAACTTTGGTAAAATTTTAATCATTTTTCTACGCTAATCACCCTCAATAATTTAAATTGTTACTGATTTCTTGCAAATGACGGCATTGCAAGATCTTAAGTGTGGGAAGGGTTAAATTCTTTCGTTTTTTTAAAAAAAATTTTTAATTTAAACACTTGGTTATTATTAAAAATACTAGTAACGCAGTAGTTGTATTAGAATCTAGTGCTCTCTGATAATAAAGAACATCCCTAGTCTTATATACTGACTACCCACTTCTAGTAAAATTTTTAAAAATTTTTAAATAAATGAATTCAAAATCATGTTTATACATATTTATGAACGATAAAACTAGGTATTAATACCGAAATTGTCGTTACCTCGTAAAGGACATAAATTGAGAAACAACCCAAAATGTTAGAATTCATTTAAAATGGAATATAGGAGAATAAAAAGGCAAAGAAAGGAAAATAAAAGCCAAGTGTGGGAAATTTTTACCAAGTTATTTAAATCACATATCACATATCTTTGTACAAATAATTAAGACACTTTTGTTTTGAACGATTTTATCAGTTTTACCCGATTTCTTATAATATATTTGAAAGAAATGTGCCACTTGATTTAAAGGGAAGTAAAGTCTTCCGAGAAAAAGACACGCGCTTCTTGATTTAGGTCAGGAAATTGTCGTCCAGACCAGTTGTAGAGTTTACTAAAAACCTTGAAAAGTTTTCTCGAAAATCAGCTGAAAATCCACGGACCTCAGCATCAAACAGGGTCGCCAAGTGGTCAGACTTATCCTAACCATGAGAAGATCTGTCTCGTACAATGGAGGCACCGTGCAAATTAGCTTATAAGACTAATGAATCAGATCCCCATAAAGGATAATCTCCTTAAAAGATCAAAAATCAGCTTTTAAGCCTGATATTACTCAATCCTTGAGATTGACCTTAAAGATTGAGAATTACAAACTCATGGAATTCGATGATATCTAAACTCGAGCTTGAACGAGAAAATATTTTGATCAAATTACAAATCTATTTGTTTTCTAAAAACCGATTTTTAATGCGTTCATTACCATTGAACGTAAAATCCTAAGAATTCACCGGAATTCATTAGGTCACCTGAACCAAATCGGGTGTCAACTGTAAGAACGGTGGTTGCATAGCATGGTTTAAGACAGGACATTGTGCCAGATCGAAAAACTATAGGGTGATCTTTACTATTGCTCCTACAAAGGATAGTAATTGCATCCGACACGATATAGACCATAATCAAAAGCATGTCATTAGACAGTGCCTTAACAGTTGCTTGTTCAACGCTTTCCTTTACAACCGGACGGTAGTTTACCGAAAGGTAATATACGGAGCAAGTACACTGGATGTGTTGCTTTTCCAATACAAGGTTAGCAAGTGGGTGACACAAAACCATAAGTTCTGAGCTAAAATTTTCAAATCTGAAACCCACAAAACTCACAAAAACATTTTGCAAACACCGTTGAAGGGTTATTCCAGAAAACTTATCTAGGGTAAAAGCTAGATTGAATTTTCAAAAGATCAAATGTTTTCATAAAGATCCAATTTCCTAAAAGGATCTAAATTTTTATAGTCGTGTGGGACTGTAAACCACATCGTTATTATCATTGTTCATACCGCCGTATCAAAATCACTGATGTACAAAGTGTGAAGAATAAAGAAGTGATTCTAGTAAAGTTATATTCAAGTTTTATATTGCTTGAGGACAAGCAATGCTCAAGTGTGGGAATATTTGATAATGCTAAAAATGAACATATATTTTATAGCATTATCCTTCAAGAAAAACAAGCTTTTAGTTGCAATTGTTTTATTTACAAGTGATATTCATTTAAATAATAAAAGGTGAAGACAAAAGACAGATTCGATGATTTGAAGACGTAAACGACCAAAACGCTAAAAAGTACAAAGTACAATCCAAGTGGTTCAATTTATTGATGAGAAACGTCTCAAAATTACAAGAGTACAAGCCGCAAAACGCAAAGTACAAGATATCTAATCGTACTAAAGGACGTTCGAAAATCCGAAACCGGGACATGAACCAACTATCAGCACGCGACGCAACGGACCAAAAATTACAAGTCAACTATGCACAAGAATATAATATAATATATAATTAATTATATATATTATTATATATTATAATTAAAAGCAGCCCACGTTTAAATTACTATGGTGAGCTGGAATCCAAAGCTCCGCACTCGAGGAGCTGTGAAGCACAAAACCTCCGCACTCGCGGAGATGTACAGTTCAAAGTGGGCCTATAAAAGGCCGCGCATTCTGATCGATTTCATTACACCTTTTTCTTTTCCTTTCTCATATCATATACGATATATATAGATATATATATATATATATATATATATATATATATATATATATAATTATAATTTTAATTTTAATTTAAGATTAATAATAATAAGGTTATGTTGGCGAATGTTTTAAGTTTGTAAGTCGAAATTCTGTTCGTGCAACGCTACGCTATTAATAATCATTGTAAGTTATGTTCAACCTTTTTAAATTAATGTCTCATAGCTAAATTATTATTATGCTTATTTAAATCGAAGTAATCGTGATGTTGGGCTAAATATTAAAGACGAGGTTATTGGGCTTCGTACCATAAATGGGGTTTGGACAAAAGATCGACACTTGTGGAAATTAGACTATGGGCTATTAATGGGCTTTATATTAACTAAACGATACCTCGTTAATTTAATATAAAGGTTACAATTTGACGTATCTATATATAACCACATACGCTTAATCGGGTACGGTGGGCAGGATATTTATAAATTCGAATTATTGTTCATTTGACCGGACATGGGGATGAATTAATAGTCACCGGACTCATTAAAACAGGGGTGGATTACATTCAAGGGTAATTGGTGTAATTGTTAACAAAGTATTAAAACCTTGAATTACATGCAGTCGATAACCTGGTGTATTCATTAAACAAAGTATTAATGAAATGTCCCGTTCTTATTGATTAAAAACGTTCCATATTAATTGATTTCGTTGCGAGGTTTTGACCTCTATATGAGACGTTTTTCAAAGACTGCATTCATTTTAAAACAAACCATAACCTTTATTTCATCAATAAAGGTTTAAAAAGCTTTACATAGATTATCAAATAATGATAATCTAAAATATCCTGTTTACACACGACCATTACATAATGGTTTACAATACAAATATGTTACAACAAAATAAGTTTCTTGAATGCAGTTTTTACACAATATCATACAAGCATGGACTCCAAATCTCGTCCTTATTTAAGTATGCGACAGCAGAAGCTCTTAATAATTACCTGAGAATAAACATGCTTAAAACGTCAACAAAAATGTTGGTGAGTTATAGGTTTAACCTATATATATCAAATCATAATAATAGACCACAAGATTTTATATTTCAATACACATCCCATACATAGAGATAAAAATCATTCATATGGTGAACACCTGGTAACCGACATTAACAAGATGCATATATAAGAATATCCCCATCATTCCGGGACACCCTTCGGATATGATATAAATTTCGAAGTACTAAAGCATCCGGTACTTTGGATGGGGCTTGTAGGGCCCAATAGATCTATCTTTAGGATTCGCGTCAATTAGGGTGTCTGTTCCCTAATTCTTAGATTACCAGACTTAATAAAAAGGGACATATTCGATTTCGATAATTCAACCATAGAATGTAGTTTCACGTACTTGTGTCTATTTTGTAAATCATTTATAAAACCTGCATGTATTCTCATCCCAAAAATATTAGATTTTAAAAGTGGGACTATAACTCACTTTCACAGATTTTTACTTCGTCGGGAAGTAAGACTTGGCCACTGGTTGATTCACGAACCTATAACAATATATACATATATATCAAAGTATGTTCAAAATATATTTACAACACTTTTAATATATTTTGATGTTTTAAGTTTATTAAGTCAGCTGTCCTCGTTAGTAACCTACAACTAGTTGTCCACAGTTAGATGTACAGAAATAAATCGATAAATATTATCTTGAATCAATCCACGACCCAGTGTATACGTATCTCAGTATTGATCACAACTCAAACTATATATATTTTGGAATCAACCTCAACCCTGTATAGCTAACTCCAACATTCACATATAGAGTGTCTATGGTTGTTCCGAAATATATATAGATGTGTCGACATGATAGGTCGAAACATTGTATACGTGTCTATGGTATCTCAAGATTACATAATATACAATACAAGTTGATTAAGTTATGGTTGGAATAGATTTTTTTACCAATTTTCACGTAGCTAAAATGAGAAAAATTATCCAATCTTGTTTTACCCATAATTTCTTCATTTTAAATCCGTTTTGAGTGAATCAAATTGCTATGGTTTCATATTGAACTCTATTTTATGAATCTAAACAGAAAAAGTATAGGTTTATAGTCGGAAAAATAAGTTACAAGTCGTTTTTGTAAAGGTAGTCATTTCAGTCGAAAGAACGACGTCTAGATGACCATTTTAGAAAACATACTTCCACTTTGAGTTTAACCATAATTTTTGGATATAGTTTCATGTTCATAATAAAAATAATTTTCTCAGAATAACAACTTTTAAATCAAAGTTTATTATAGTTTTTAATTAACTAACCCAAAACAGCCCGCGGTGTTACTACGACGGCGTAAATCCGGTTTTACGGTGTTTTTCGTGTTTCCAGGTTTTAAATCATTAAGTTAGCATATCATATAGATATAGAACATGTGTTTAGTTGATTTTAAAAGTCAAGTTAGAAGGATTAACTTTTGTTTGCGAACAAGTTTAGAATTAACTAAACTATGTTCTAGTGATTACAAGTTTAAACCTTCGAATAAGATAGCTTTATATGTATGAATCGAATGATGTTATGAACATCATTACTACCTTAAGTTCCTTGGATAAACCTACTGGAAAAGTGAAAAATGGATCTAGCTTCAATGGATCCTTGGATGGCTCGAAGTTCTTGAAGCAGAATCATGACACGAAAACAAGTTCAAGTAAGATCATCACTTGAAATAAGATTGTTATAGTTATAGAAATTGAACCAAAGTTTGAATATGATTATTACCTTATATTAGAATGATAACCTACTGTAAGAAACAAAGATTTCTTGAGGTTGGATGATCACCTTACAAGATTGGAAGTGAGCTAGCAAACTTGAAAGTATTCTTGATTTTATGTAACTAGAACTTGTAAAATATATGAAGAACACTTAGAACTTGAAGATAGAACTTGAGAGAGATCAATTAGATGAAGAAAATTGAAGAATGAAAGTGTTTGTAGGTGTTTTTAGTCGTTGGTGTATGGATTAGATATAAAGGATATGTAATTTTATTTTCATGTAAATAAGTCATGAATGATTACTCATATTTTTGTAATTTTATGAGATATTTCATGCTAGTTGCCAAATGATGGTTCCCACATGTGTTAGGTGACTCACATGGGCTGCTAATAGCTGATCATTGGAGTGTATATACCAATAGTACATACATCTAAAAGCTGTGTATTGTACGAGTACGAATACGGGTGCATACGAGTAGAATTGTTGATGAAACTGAACGAGGATGTAATTGTAAGCATTTTTGTTAAGTAGAAGTATTTTGATAAGTGTCTTGAAGTCTTTCAAAAGTGTATGAATACATATTAAAACACTACATGTATATACATTTTAACTGAGTCGTTAAGTCATCGTTAGTCGTTACATGTAAATGTTGTTTTGAAACCTTTAGGTTAACGATCTTGTTGAATGTTGTTAACCCATTGTTTATTATAACAAATGAGATGTTAAATTATTATATTATCATGATATTATGATATATAATATATCTTAGTATGATGTATATACAGTTAATGTAGCGACCCCGACAAATCGTCAAATGACGGCGTCATCTACGTGTGGTCCCATTACATGGTCGTAAGTCTTTATAACAAAGTTTGACCGAAAAGTATGTAGCATTCATTTCATAAATAAGGGTGTTTCAAAATTTACAAAAGTAGTTTCCATAACAAGTACATAACAATGTTTAAAGTTTGTATGAAACACATGCGACACGATTAAAAGTAGTCAAAAAGACGCTCCACGTATGCAAGTATACTCGACATCCAATGCAAGTATCAAATAGTATGAGCGGAAGCATGTATCACCTAAGTTCAAGGACCTGAGAAAAACATAGAGAAACTGTCAACGAAAACGTTGGTGAAATCATAGGTTTAAATAAGTAAATGAGTAGTAGTAAGTTGAACCACAAGATTTGCAACATCGATAAAGCCATAGTACATTCTAAAAGTTAATATTCACGAGCACCCAATTATCAAAGCTTAACGTTCCGTCCGTTGAATACCCCATCAATTAGTGCTAGAACAACACTGTTCCCGAAAATATATTTCATTCGTAAACGGTAGCGAACCGTTTGAATGAGGGTTTGTCAAACCCATATGGCCATATAACATAAGTTCTCGCTTACACCATCTGATGTAACTAATGATAATCGGATTGAGGATTTTTGTTCTAAACTCGTATGTAGAATGTTTGTTTTTCCGTTCTTGTGTTCACTTAGTTCAAAAGAATCGTTTATGTTTTCTCATCCCAAAAGTAAGTTTAAAAGAGTAAAGTGGGACTATGATCTCACCTTGAGTGCACGAGTAGTAAAGTACTTCGACAAGAAAACGTGTACAAAGAACAATGCTAGTCTTGACCTAAACAAATAGGTCGTATTAATAACGGTAAACACGATAGGTCAAAGATGTTCAATTAGTCCTATGGCTCGTTACGACTCGATTATTTAGCATGTGAAATCAAATTGTCAATTTTCATGCAAGATACAAGTATATAAACAAGTTAGGAAGGTTGCAAAATCATTTGGTTAAGTTTGACAAAAAGTCAAACTTTGGTCGGTCAAAGTCAACGAAAAAGTCAACACGTTCGGGTCGTGTCCCGAACTATTTTTCTGAGGTTTTTAATCATGTATGAGCATGTTAGGACAAGTTACATGTGAATCGGAGGTGCGTAGCATAGCAAACATTATTCGAAAATTGACCAAGTTGGACAGACCCAAACGGCGCGCCGCGCGGGTATATGGCGCGCCGCGCGGGTACCTGTGCAGAGAATTCTGGCAGTTTTTAAGTTTTATGCACGAACCTAACTTCAAACAATCACCATTTATGATCCGCAAACAATCAAGACAAGTATCTTATACCGTTGGGAAGGTAATTTGACGAGGAAAACAACTAAACACATTTCATCAATCAATCTACCTATTACAACAACCAAAACCGCATCTAATGCTTAACATTAACCGCATACAAGTTCATAAATGCAATTCAATGATTCGGGCAACCAATTTACATGAATGATATGCCGTTTCGAAGGTAATCAAGCATACAATCCAACTAAACACTTACCAATAATAATTCATGGCATTCAATGCATCAAAAGTCCATTTCAAGTTCATCAAACCCTAACCCAAATTCACCAAAATCACTAATCAAGTTCATGAAGTTTTCTAAGGCAACCTACACATCAAATTGAAGCTAGTGATGCTAGTAACACAATTAAAACATCAACTTTTAACATCTAACAACATATGATCATCCAAAATTCAAGAACAACACACCAAAATTCAAGTTCATGCTAGTTACACTAAAACAACGAGATCGAGCATATAAATCATATATTCGTGTTAGACTTGAGCCATAGACACTAATTAACACTTTTATAAGTTAAAAAAAACATCAAGAACACAAAATCTAGTGATTTTAGAAAGTTACCCAAATGAGATGAAGTTGGTACCAAAATGAAGAGGATGAAGAGAGGATCACAAATATGTAGTTTATTTTGTTGTAAGCCTCCTAGATCGAATTTAGATGATGGTTGAATGAATTTGGTCTTGAGTGTGTGTTCTTGCTAGAGAGAAAGAGAGAGAGATGGAGGTGGAAATGAATGGGTGAAAGGGGTTTGACCCTTTGACCTAGTCAAGGGTTTGATCCCTTGTCAAGTTTAGTCCCTCAACTTTCGTTCGGGTGCGGGAATTACCTAAACGAGATAATTTAAAACGCGTATCAACGGGAGATGTTATAAACATATAACGGACTTTATATTAGTATAACGGAAAATTAAATGGAAAAATGCGGGATGTTACAGTTAAATGTCGTTACAACGATAATCGTTACATATATGTCTCGTTTCGAAATCATTAAGTTAGTAGTCTTATTTTTACATATGTATTTCATTGTTAATACACTTAATAATATATTTACTTATCATTTAACATAATTAACCAAGTGTATCAATATCTTAATATGATTCATATGTACCTAGTGAAACGTTGTTATAACGATAATCGTTATATATATCATTTTCGAGTTTCTTAAATTAATAGTCTCATTTTTATGTATATAACTCATTGTTAAAATACCTAATGAGATACATACTTATAATAAAAACATGTTAACTATATATATAACCATATATATGTCATCGTATAGTTTTTACAAGTTTTAACGTTCGTGAATCACCGGTCAACTTGGGTGGTCAATTGTCTATATGAAACATATTTCAATTAATCAAGTCTTAACAAGTTTGATTGCTTAACATGTTGGAAACATTTAATCATGTAAATATCAATCTCAATTAATATATATAAACATGGAAAAGTTCGGGTCACTACAGTACCTACCCGTTAAATAAATTTCGTCCCGAAATTTTAAGCTGTTGAAGGTGTTGACGAATCTTCTGGAAATAGATGCGGGTATTTCTTCTTCATCTGATCTTCACGCTCCCAGGTGAACTCGGGTCCTCTACAAGCATTCCATCGAACCTTAACAATTGGTATCTTGTTTTGCTTAAGTCTTTTAACCTCACGATCCATTATTTCGACGGGTTCTTCGATGAATTGAAGTTTTTCGTTGATTTGGATTTCATCTAACGGAATAGTGAGATCTTCTTTAGCAAAATATTTCTTCAAATTCGAGACGTGGAAAGTGTTATGTACAGCCGCGAGTTGTTGAGGTAACTCAAGTCGGTAAGCTACTGGTCCGACACGATCAATAATCTTGAATGGTCCAATATACCTTGGATTTAATTTCCCTCGTTTACCAAATCGAACAACGCCTTTCCAAGGTGCAACTTTAAGCATGACCATCTCTCCAATTTCAAATTCTATATCTTTTCTTTTAATGTCAGCGTTGCTCTTTTGTCGACTTTGGGCGGTTTTCAACCGTTGTTGAATTTGGATGATCTTCTCGGTAGTTTCTTGTATAATCTCCGGACCCGTAATCTGTCTATCCCCCACTTCACTCCAATAAATCGGAGACCTGCACTTTCTACCATAAAGTGCTTCAAACGGCGCCATCTCAATGCTTGAATGGTAGCTGTTGTTGTAGGAAAATTCTGCTAACGGTAGATGTCGATCCCAACTGTTTCCGAAATCAATAACACATGCTCGTAGCATGTCTTCAAGCGTTTGTATCGTCCTTTCGCTCTGCCCATCAGTTTGTGGATGATAGGCAGTACTCATGTCTAGACGAGTTCCTAATGCTTGCTGTAATGTCTGCCAGAATCTTGAAATAAATCTGCCATCCCTATCAGAGATAATAGAGATTGGTATTCCATGTCTGGAGACGACTTCCTTCAAATACAGTCGTGCTAACTTCTCCATCTTGTCATCTTCTCTTATTGGCAGGAAGTGTGATGATTTGGTGAGACGATCAACTATTACCCAAATAGTATCAAAACCACTTGCAGTCCTTGGCAATTTAGTGATGAAATCCATGGTAATGTTTTCCCATTTCCATTCCGGGATTTCGGGTTGTTGAAGTAGACCTGATGGTTTCTGATGCTCAGCTTTGACCTTAGAACACGTCAAACATTCTTCTACGTATTTAGCAACATCGGCTTTCATACCCGGCCACCAAAAATGTTTCTTGAGATCCTTGTACATCTTCCCCGTTCCAGGATGTATTGAGTATCTGGTTTTATGAGCTTCTCTAAGTACCATTTCTCTCATATCTCCAAATTTTGGTACCCAAATCCTTTCAGCCCTATACCGGGTTCCGTCTTCCCGAATATTAAGATGCTTCTCCGATCCTTTGGGTATTTCATCCTTTAAATTTCCCTCTTTTAAAACTCCAAGTTGCGCCTCCTTTATTTGAGTAGTAACGTTATTATGAATCATTATATTCATAGATTTTACTCGAATGGGTTCTCTGTCCTTCCTGCTCAAGGCATCGGCTACCACATTTGCCTTCCCCGGGTGGTAATGAATCTCAAAATCGTAATCATTCAACAATTCAATCCACCTACGCTGCCTCATATTCAGTTGTTTCTGAGTAAATATGTGTTGAAGACTTTTGTGGTCGGTATATATAATACTTTTGACCCCATATAAGTAGTGCCTCCAAGTCTTTAATGCAAAAACAACCGCGCCTAATTCCAAATCATGCGTCGTATAATTTTGTTCGTGAATCTTCAATTGTCTAGACGCATAAGCAATCACCTTCGTTCGTTGCATTAATACACAACCGAGACCTTGCTTTGATGCGTCACAATAAATCACAAAATCATCATTCCCTTCAGGCAATGACAATATAGGTGCCGTAGTTAGCTTTTTCTTCAATAACTGAAACGCTTTCTCTTGTTTATCATTCCATTCAAATTTCTTCCCTTTATGCGTTAATGCAGTCAAGGGTTTTGCTATTCTGGAAAAGTCTTGGATGAACCTTCTGTAGTAACCAGCTAGTCCTAAAAACTGGCGTATGTGTTTCGGAGTTTTCGGGGTTTCCCACTTTTCAACAGTTTCTATCTTTGCCGGATCCACCTTAATACCTTCTTTGTTCACTATGTGACCGAGGAATTGAACTTCTTCCAACCAAAATGCACACTTTGAAAACTTAGCGTACAATTTTTCCTTCCTCAATACTTCTAACACCTTTCTCAAATGTTCACCGTGTTCTTGGTCATTCTTTGAGTAAATAAGTATGTCATCAATGAAAACAATGACAAACTTGTCAAGGTATGGTCCACACACTCGGTTCATAAGGTCCATGAACACAGCTGGTGCATTAGTTAAACCAAACGGCATGACCATAAACTCGTAATGACTGTAACGTGTTCTGAAAGCAGTCTTTGGAATATCATCTTCTTTCACCCGCATTTGATGATTCCCGGAACGTAAGTCAATCTTTGAATAAACAGACGAGCCTTGTAGTTGATCAAATAAGTCGTCGATTCTCGGTAGTGGGTAGCGGTTCTTGATGGTAAGTTTGTTCAACTCTCGGTAGTCGATACACAACCTGAATGTACCATCTTTCTTCTTGACAAACAAAACAGGAGCTCCCCACGGTGATGTGCTTGGTCGAATGAAACCACGCTCTAAAAGTTCTTGTAATTGGCTTTGCAGTTCTTTCATCTCGCTGGGTGCGAGTCTGTAAGGAGCACGAGCTATTGGTGCAGCTCCTGGTACAAGATCTATTTGAAATTCAACGGATCGATGTGGGGGTAATCCCGGTAAGATGTAGCTTCATGTTGCCCTTTTCTCCGTACACCATTAAGGGTTTTCCTTTTTCTCGTATAATGAGAATTGCATTTTTGTAACAAACGATCTCTGCTTTCACTTCTTTCAACCAGTCCATACCGATTATCACATCAAAACTCCCTAACTCTACTGGTATCAAATCAATCTTAAATGTTTCGCTAACCAGTTTAATTTCTCGATTCCGACATATATTATCTGCTGAAATTAATTTACCATTTGCTAATTCTAGTAAAAATTTACTATCCAAAGGCGTCAATAGACAACTTAATTTAGCACAAAAATCTCTACTCATATAGCTTCTATCCGCACCCGAATCAAATAAAACGTAAGCAGATTTATTGTCAATAAGAAACGTACCCGTAACAAGCTCCGGGTCTTCCTGTGCCTCTGCCGCATTAATATTGAAAACTCTTCCGCGGCCTTGTCCATTCGTGTTCTCCTGGTTCGGGCAATTTCTAATAATGTGGCCCGGTTTTCCACATTTATAACAAACTACATTGGCATAACTTGCTCCGACACTACTTGCTCCGCCATTACTCGTTCCGACACCATTTGTTCCTTTCGTTCTATTAACCCCTGGTCCGTAGACCTCACACTTCGCCGCGCTATGACCATTTCTTTTACACTTGTTGCAAAATTTAGTGCAGAACCCCGAGTGATACTTTTCACACCTTTGGCATAGCTGCTTCTGATTGTTGTTGTTGTTACGGTTATTATTGTTGTTGGGATGATTGTTGTAGTTGCTGTTGTTGTTGTTGTTGTTGGGCCGTTTGTTGTAGTTGCGATTGATGTTGCGATTGTTGGGATAATTGTTGCGATTATTGTTGTAATTGCTGTTGTTGTTGTATTGGTGATTCTTATCACCGTTTTCCTCCCACTTTCTTTTGACTTGCTTCACATTGGCCTCTTCAGCAGTCTGTTCTTTAATTCTTTCTTCAATCTGGTTCACTAGTTTGTGAGCCATTCTACATGCCTGTTGTATGGAGGCGGGCTCGTGTGAACTTATATCTTCTTGGATACTTTCCGGTAATCCTTTCACAAACGCGTCGATCTTCTCTTCCTCATCTTCGAATGCTCCCGGACACAATAGGCACAATTCTGTGAATCGTCTTTCGTACGTGGTAATATCAAATCCTTGGGTTCGTAACCCTCTAAGTTCTGTCTTGAGCTTATTGACCTCGGTTCTGGGACGGTACTTCGCGTTCATCAAGTGCTTGAATGCTGACCACGGTAGTGCGTACGCATCGTCTTGTCCCACTTGCTCTAGATAGGTATTCCACCATGTTAACGCAGAACCTGTGAAGGTATGCGTAGCGTACTTTACTTTGTCCTCTTCAGTACACTTACTTATGGCAAACACCGATTCGACCTTCTCGGTCCACCGTTTCAATCCGATCGGTCCTTCGGTTCCATCAAATTCCAAAGGTTTGCAGACAGTGAATTCTTTGTAGGTGCATCCTACACGATTTCCTGTACTGCTAGATCCAAGGTTATTGTTGGTATGTAGCGCAGCCTGTACTGCGGCTATGTTTGAAGCTAGAAAAGTACGGAATTCCTCTTCATTCATATTCACGGTGTGTCTAGTAGTCGGTGCCATTTCCTTCAAAATATTCAAATAGAACAAGTTAATCATACAGAATATTAAGAGTAGTTAATAGTATTTCGTAGCATAATATGAACTCATTTATAAAAGCTTTTTCTTCATATTAGCGTTTTATAAGTTTAAATTCGGGTAGTACCTACCCGTTAAGTTCATACTTAGTAGCTAATATACAATTCAACTACTACAATTCTATATGAAAAACTGACTGTAATAATATTTCGCGTTCAAACTTTTATACAATATTTTACAAACTTACAATACCGCTTATTTTACATAAAGCATGAAATATAGCACACAATAACTTTTATACAAGATAGTTGTGAAGATAATTCTAGCTAGTACACAAGTCGTTCAGCAAAGGCAATAAAGACACGTAATTCATACGTCCAGAAACAAGTCATGCATTCTGGTTTTACTAGGACTACTTCCCATCCTTGGTCTTGTGGAACATAACCGTTATGGCCGTTAATAAGACAGCGTGTTGTAACGTCGTCAAAGGGATGAGGGTTACGTAATGTCCAACAGTCCCGTAACAATCTAAAAACCTCATTTCTTACCCCAATTACCGACTCCGTCACTTGTGGAAACATTTTGTTTAATAGTTGTAGCCCGATGTTCTTGTTCTCACTTTGGTGAGAAGCGAACATTACTAATCCGTAAGCATATCATGCTTCTTTATGTTGCATGTTAGCCGCTTTTTCTAAATCACGAAGTCCAATATTCGGATATATTGAGTCAAAATAATTTCTTAACCCGTTGCGTAAAATAGCATTTGGGTTCCCCGCAATATATGCGTCAAAGTAAACACATCGTAACTTATGGGTTTCCCAATGTGATATCCCCCATCTTTCAAACGAAAGTCTCTTATAAACCAAGACATTCTTGGAACGTTCTTCGAATGTCTTACAAACTGATCTCGCCTTAAATAGTTGTGCCGAGGAATTCTGACCGACTCTAGACAAGATTTCATCAATCATGTCTCCGGGTAGGTTTCTTAAAATATTGGGTTGTCTATCCATTTTGTGTTTTTATACTGTAAAATAGACAAGAGTTAGATTCATAAAAAAATACTTATTAATACAAGCAATTTTTACATATATCATAAAGCATAAGCACACTATATTACATATATTGCACCACACGAATACAACTATCTTATTCCGACTCGCTCGTTTCTTCTTGTTCGGTTTTGGTTCGTTTTGCCAAGTTTCTAGGGATATATGATGTTCCCCTAATACGAGCCGTCGTTGTCCACATTGGTTTAGAAAAACCTGGTGGTTTAGAGGTTCCCGGGTCATTGTTACAACTTAAGGACTTCGGGGATTGACGATACATATAAAGTTCATCGGGGTTGGAATTAGATTTCTCTATTTTTATGCCCTTTCCCTTATTATTTTCTTCTGCCTTTTTAAATTCAGTTGGGGTAATTTCTATAACATCATCGGAATTCTCGTCGGAATCCGATTCATCGGAGAATTGGTAATCCTCCCAATATTTTGCTTCCTTGGCGGAAACACCATTGACCATAATTAACCTTGGTCGGTTGGTTGAGGATTCTCTTTTACTTAACCGTTTTATTATTTCCCCCACCGGTTCTATTTCTTCTTCCGGTTCCGATTCTTCTTCCGGTTCCGACTCCTCTTCCGGTTCCTCTTCGGGAACTTGTGAATCAGTCCACGAATTATTCCAATTTACATTTGACTCTTCATTATTATTAGGTGAGTCAATGGGACTTGTTCTAGAGGTAGACATCTATCACATAATATCAAACACGTTAAGAGATTAATATATCACATAATATTCATATGTTAAAAATATATAGTTTCCAACAAAAATGTTAAGCAATCATTTTTAAAGAAAACACGGTCGAAGTCCAGACTCACTAATGCATCCTAACAAACTCGATAAGACACACTAATGCAAATTTTCTGGTTCTCTGAGACCAACGCTCAGATACCAACTGAAATGTCCCGTTCTTATTGATTAAAAACGTTCCATATTAATTGATTTCGTTGCGAGGTTTTGACCTCTGTATGAGACGTTTTTCAAAGACTGCATTCATTTTAAAACAAACCATAACCTTTATTTCATCAATAAAGGTTTAAAAAGCTTTACATAGATTATCAAATAATGATAATCTAAAATATCCTGTTTACACACGACCATTACATAATGGTTTACAATACAAATATGTTACAACAAAATAAGTTTCTTGAATGCAGTTTTTACACAATATCATACAAGCATGGACTCCAAATCTCGTCCTTATTTAAGTATGCGACAGCGGAAGCTCTTAATAATTACCTGAGAATAAACATGCTTAAAACGTCAACAAAAATGTTGGTGAGTTATAGGTTTAACCTATATATATCAAATCATAATAATAGACCACAAGATTTCATATTTCAATACACATCCCATACATAGAGATAAAAATCATTCATATGGTGAACACCTGGTAACCGACATTAACAAGATGCATATATAAGAATATTCCCATCATTCCGGGACACCCTTCGGATATGATATAAATTTCGAAGTACTAAAGCATCCGGTACTTTGGATGGGGCTTGTTGGGCCCAATAGATCTATCTTTAGGATTCGCGTCAATTAGGGTGTCTGTTCCCTAATTCTTAGATTACCAGACTTAATAAAAAGGGGCATATTCGATTTCGATAATTCAACCATAGAATGTAGTTTCACGTACTTGTGTCTATTTTGTAAATCATTTATAAAACCTGCATGTATTCTCATCCCAAAAATATTAGATTTTAAAAGTGGGACTATAACTCACTTTCACAGATTTTTACTTCGTCGGGAAGTAAGACTTGGCCACTGGTTGATTCACGAACCTATAACAATATATACATATATATCAAAGTATGTTCAAAATATATTTACAACACTTTTAATATATTTTGATGTTTTAAGTTTATTAAGTCAGCTGTCCTCGTTAGTAACCTACAACTAGTTGTCCACAGTTAGATGTACAGAAATAAATCGATAAATATTATCTTGAATCAATCCACGACTCAGTGTATACGTATCTCAGTATTGATCACAACTCAAACTATATATATTTTGGAATCAACCTCAACCCTGTATAGCTAACTCCAACATTCACATATAGAGCGTCTATGGTTGTTCCGAAATATATATAGATGTGTCGACATGATAGGTCGAAACATTGTATACGTGTCTATGGTATCTCAAGATTACATAATATACAATACAAGTTGATTAAGTTATGGTTGGAATAGATTTGTTACCAATTTTCACGTAGCTAAAATGAGAAAAATTATCCAATCTTGTTTTACCCATAATTTCTTCATTTTAAATCCGTTTTGAGTGAATCAAATTGCTATGGTTTCATATTGAACTCTATTTTATGAATCTAAACAGAAAAAGTATAGGTTTATAGTCGGAAAAATAAGTTACAAGTCGTTTTTGTAAAGGTAGTCATTTCAGTCGAAAGAACGACGTCTAGATGACCATTTTAGAAAACATACTTCCACTTTGAGTTTAACCATAATTTTTGGATATAGTTTCATGTTCATAATAAAAATAATTTTCTCAGAATAACAACTTTTAAATCAAAGTTTATCATAGTTTTTAATTAACTAACCCAAAACAGCCCGCGGTGTTACTACGACGGCGTAAATCCGGTTTTACGGTGTTTTTCGTGTTTCCAGGTTTTAAATCATTAAGTTAGCATATCATATAGATATAGAACATGTGTTTAGTTGATTTTAAAAGTCAAGTTAGAAGGATTAACTTTTGTTTGCGAACAAGTTTAGAATTAACTAAACTATGTTCTAGTGATTACAAGTTTAAACCTTCGAATAAGATAGCTTTATATGTATGAATCGAATGATGTTATGAAAATCATTACTACCTTAAGTTCCTTGGATAAACCTACTGGAAAAGTGAAAAATGGATCTAGCTTCAACGGATCCTTGGATGGCTCGAAGTTCTTGAAGCAGAATCATGACACGAAAACAAGTTCAAGTAAGATCATCACTTGAAATAAGATTGTTATAGTTATAGAAATTGAACCAAAGTTTGAATATGATTATTACCTTGTATTAGAATGATAACCTACTGTAAGAAACAAAGATTTCTTGAGGTTGGATGATCACCTTACAAGATTGGAAGTGAGCTAGCAAACTTGAAAGTATTCTTGATTTTATGTAACTAGAACTTGTAAAATATATGAAGAACACTTAGAACTTGAAGATAGAACTTGAGAGAGATCAATTAGATGAAGAAAATTGAAGAATGAAAGTGTTTGTAGGTGTTTTTGGTCGTTGGTGTATGGATTAGATATAAAGGATATGTAATTTTGTTTTCATGTAAATAAGTCATGAATGATTACTCATATTTTTGTAATTTTATGAGATATTTCATGCTAGTTGTCAAATGATGGTTCCCACATATGTTAGGTGACTCAAATGGGCTGCTAAGAGCTGATCATTGGAGTGTGTATACCAATAGTACATACATCTAAAAGCTGTGTATTGTACGAGTACGAATACGGGTGCATACGAGTAGAATTGTTGATGAAACTGAACGAGGATGTAATTGTAAGCATTTTTGTTAAGTAGAAGTATTTTGATAAGTGTCTTGAAGTCTTTCAAAAGTGTATGAATACATATTAAAACACTACATGTATATACATTTTAACTGAGTCGTTAAGTCATCGTTAGTCGTTACATGTAAATGTTGTTTTGAAACCTTTAGGTTAACGATCTTGTTGAATGTTGTTAACCCATTGTTTATTATAACAAATGAGATGTTAAATTATTATATTATCATGATATTATGATATATAATATATCTTAGTATGATGTATATACAGTTAAATGTCATTACAACGATAATCGTTACATATATGTCTCGTTTCGAAATCATTAAGTTAGTAGTCTTATTTTTACATATGTATTTCATTGTTAATACACTTAATAATATATTTACTTATCATTTAACATAATTAACCAAGTGTATCAATATCTTAATATGATTCATATGTACCTAGTAAAACGTTGTTATAACGATAATCGTTATATATATATCGTTTTCGAGTTTCTTAAATTAATAGTCTCATTTTTATGTATATAACTCATTGTTAAAATACCTAATGAGATACATACTTATAATAAAAACATGTTAACTATATATATAACCATATATATGTCATCGTATAGTTTTTACAAGTTTTAACGTTCGTGAATCACCGGTCAACTTGGGTGGTCAATTGTCTATATGAAACATATTTCAATTAATCAAGTCTTAACAAGTTTGATTGCTTAACATGTTGGAAACATTTAATCATGTAAATATCAATCTCAATTAATATATATAAATATGGAAAAGTTCGGGTCACTACAATTAAGACCTTGTTACCAGTTCGAATCCCCAATTAGTTGGAATATTTGACTTCGGGTATAAGGATAATTTGACGAAGACTCTCGCACTTTATAATTATGACCGATGGACTATTATGGACAAAACCAGATGGACATATCGAATAATCCAGGACAAAGGACAATTAACCCATGGTAATAAATTAAAATCAACACGTCAAACATCATGATTACGGAAGTTTAAATAAGCATAATTCCTTTATTTTATATCTCACCGTACTTTTAATTATCGCAATTTTATTTATTGCACTTTTAATTATCGCACTTTTATTTATCGTCATTTACTTTACGCTTTAAATTAAGTTGTATTTATATTTAATATTTTACATTAGGTTTTAATTGTGACTTAAGACATAAAATCGACAAACCGGTCACTAAACGGTAAAAACCCCCCTTTATAATAATAATAATATTACTTATATATATATATATATTGATACAAATATAGTTTGAAATAAATATAGCTTTAAACTCAGCTAGCTCCTTGCGGAACGAACCGGACTTACTGATGTTAAAGCTAAGGGGTATAAAATACTATTAAATTTTACAAGAAAATACTATTAAATACGATACAATTTTACACAAGATATTTATTTATTTAGAGAATGGATATACTTAAACCTTGCTACAACACTTATAGGCAGTGTACCTAATCGTACAGTAGTGTAGTTTTTAGTAAGTCCGGTTCGTTCCACAGGAAAAATCTTTTAATCAAAGCTTAACGCTATATTAGTTTAATTTATAAAAATACAAATATATATATATAAGTAATATTATTATTATAAAGGGGGTTTTTACCGTTTAATGACCGGTTTGTCGATTTTAAAACTTTAGTCGCAGTTAAAACCAAATGTAAAATATTAAATAAATAAAAGACTTAATTTAAAGCGTAAAGTAAATAACGATAATGAAATTGCGAATAATAAAAGTGCGATAAAATAAACTTGCGATAATTAAAAAGTATGATAATTAAAAGTGCAATTAAATACAATAACAATAAATAAAAATGCGATAATTAGAAGTGCAATTAAATATAAAATAAAAGAAATTAAATATGAAATAAAAGAATTATGCTTATTTAAACTTCCGTAATCATGATGTTTGACGTGTTGATTTTAGTTTTATGCCCATGGGTTAATTGTCCTTTGTCCTGGATTATTTAATATGTCCGTCTGGTTTTTGTCCATAACAGTCCATCAGTCATAAATATAAAGTGCGAGTGTCCTCGTCAAATTATCCTTATACCCGAAGTCAAATATTCCAACTAATTGGGGACTTAAACTGTAACAAGGTTTTATTACTTTGTTTAATAATTACACCAGGATGTCGACTGAGTGTAACCCAAAGTTTTAATACTTTGTTATCAATTATGTCAAGTGTCCTTGTACATAATTTCACCCCTGTTTTAATAATTCTAGTGACTATTAATCCATTCCCGTGTCCGGTAAAATGAACGATTATTCGTACATATAAATACCCTGCCCATCGTATCCGATCGAGTGTATATGGTTATTTATAGGGACGTTCAATTGTAAATCTTTATATTAAAATTAACAAACTATCATTTAGTTAAATAAATATAAAGCCCATTAATAGCCCATAGTCTAATTTCCACAAGTGTCGTTCTTTTGTCCAAACCCCAATTATGGTACAAAGCCAAATTACCCAATTTTAATATTTTTAGCCCAACATCATGATCACTTCGGATTAAATAAGCATAATAATAACTTAGCTACGAGACATTAATGTAAAAAGGTTGAACATAACTTACAATGATTAAAAATAGCGTAGCGTTACACGGACAGAATTTCGACTTACACCCTTACAACATTTGCTAACACACCCTTATTATTATAAATTAAAATTAAAATTATAATATAAATATAAATATTATACGTTGAATGAGGAGAATAAAAAGATGTGTTTTGTGTTACACCAAAGCTCGATTTTTATAGGCATGTGGGCTGGAACTGTGCACCATGCGATCGCATGGAGTTTCTTCCTCCAGGCCATGCGATCGCATGGCCAGCTGGGGAGACTCAAAAGTCTTTGTTTTTTTTATGCCGACGGTTTTTAAATATAATATAATATATATATTAATTTTAAGAATTAATTATATATTATATTATATTCATGTGCATAGTTGACTTGTAATTTTTAGTCCGTTGCGTCGAGCGTTGAGAGTTGACTCTGGTCCCGGTTCCGGATTTTCGAACGTCCTTGCGTACAATTTAATATCTTGTACTTTGCATTTTAAATCTTGTACTCTTGTAATTTTGAGACGTTTCTTATCAATAATTGGAACCTCATTGATTGTATTTTGTACTTTTGAGCTTTTTGGTCGTTTGCGTCTTCAATTCGTCGAATCTGTCTTTTGTATTCACCTTTTATTATTTAAACGAATATCACTTGTAAATAGAACATTTGCAACTAAAAGCTTGTCTTTCTTGAGGGATAATGCTATGAAATATATGTTCGTTTTTAGCATTATCACTTACTAAAAACTACACTACTTTACGATTAGGTACACTGCCTATAGTGTTGTAACAAGGTTTAGGTATATCCACTCTATAAATAAATAAATAAATAACTTGTGTAAAATTGTATCGTATTTAATAGTATTTCGCAATAAAAATATAATCTATTACGTATACTACCCTGCACACATCACCAAGCTTATTCAAAGGTGAGTCTACAGTCCCGCTTTTTACATGTTTTCAGGGATGAGAATACACGCTGTTATACTTACATTATCAAATGCTTTTGTATTGACACGAGTACTATATATGCATATTGAGTTTGTTCACAAAGCCTCTAGCTTGAATACTTTTAATACCATCGGTGTAAGTACAATTCAGATGGACGAATCTGTTAGGTTGACAACCTCACCCTACGTTATTAACTGTGGTGCATTTACTTTGAACATTAGATACACTCGAACAAGTGTATAACATTTTATGAGGTAAAGGCGAGTATAGTGGTTTCTATACTCGGGTCATTGCTAGTATTCAGGTGCTCATAGATTATGCAAACGTTTCGCAACTTGGAGTTGTACTTGTAAAATCTCGTGGTCAAGGAACTTAAACTATTTTTCTGATAACTGTTTCAGATACTATACAACGTTATTTAAAACTGTGGTTTACGGACAAATGAGATAAAACTTGACATGGTATTGTCTACAGATATTTGAAACTTGACATGGTAGTGTCAACAAACTTTTGAAACGGAACACGGTGTTGTCTACAAACTTGTAACGTTAAACCTTGGTAGTCTTCCACTAATAAGCATTTTCGAAATGTTATTTCTTAGACATACTGTATTGTTTACCTAAAATCTGTAGATTCACTCAACATTATTGTTGATCCGTTTTGCGTGTTTTATTCTCAGGTATTAATTGCTTCCGCTGTAGAATATTGCTGTTACGTAGAAGTCAAGCCAAGCACTAGGACCAGAGTTAACATTCCGTTAAAGGGATTTTTGACGGGGTGTTACAGTGAATGTATATAAATGAGAATTGTGAAAGTCATTGTTTATGTTTAAGTTGAATAGCTAAAGTGAATAGACTTAGTAATTTCGAATGTCGATGTATTAATTTGAGTTTTGTTCAATATAAATAAATTTTTTAAATTAATAATTTATTAATATAATAATACCTCGCTAAATTATATTATATTATTATATTATGGGGCAGGATCAATGGGGAAGTAACCAATCAGGGGGAAGCGGGGGGAAGCAAATTTTTTTTTTTGTCGCTTTTTTTGATTTTTTTTTTCCGGCATCAAGATCACACGAAAATATGAACATTTAGAAGAGACACTTCGTGATGAATATTATTATTTAGGCGGAAAAACGATCGACAAAAATAACATTCAAGATAATATTGTTCGTGAAGAATATATGAACGTTTTTTTCTTCATGTTTTGTGAAGTAAAATTTAGCCCGATTTAGAGTTTAGGGTTTAGGGTTTAGGGTTTGGTGTTTTGAGTTTATGGAATAAACCCTAAACTCTAAACCGTTCGTGTTAAAAACTCAATCTAAATCCTAAATCTAAACCCTAAATCTAAACCCTAAACCCTAAATTTCTAAACCCTAATATCTAAACCCTATAAACCCTAATATATAAACCCCAATAGCTAAAACCTCAAAATACGCTCGAAAAACACGATAATTGTTATATATTACTTCTTCGAGCGTTTTCCCGCCAAAATAAAAACATTTATCACAAAGTGTCTCTACTAAATGTTCATATTTTCATCTCATCTATAATGTTCGTGAACAAAGTTTTTTCAAAAAACGAAAAAAAAAGTTTTTGCTTCCCCCCGCTTCCCCCCGAATGGTTACTTCCCTCTTGATCCTACCACATTATATTATATTATATTATATTATACCTACATACTAAAAGCCACCGGAATTTTGGTCGTTTTAGTTTTAACATATTGTCGTTTTGAGTTTGCGTTCACACTACAAACGATCCCCCAACTTCCGCTCAAATTACCCAACGACCCCTCAAATTTACACTTTTCAGGGGTAGAAAGTGTAAATATATATATAATTTCATTAAAATATAAGAAACTTACTCCACCCGAATTTATAGCGGGCCCTATCTTCTCGCTCGGTGCGAGTTAAATTTTTCCAAGACCACCGTTCAACTCGAAAAAATCTCACGAGCCCAACGAGACTAACTATACGTGAAACGAATATCGTTAAAAAAACTAAATAACGGGCTCTATATTCTCGCTCGGTGGGAGTTAAAATTTTTCGAGACCACCGTTCAACGCGTAATAATTTTCCGAACACAACGCGACTAACTATACGCGAAACGGACATCGTTAAAAAAAGTAAATATTTCGGTCTATATTACATACATATACATACACGTTCAACAAACAACTCAACCTACTATATATATTAGGTACCAAACAACGTATATCCAAATTCGACCGCGCGTCGAATACAACCGCAGCAACGCGTGGTCAAATTTTTTTCTAGTTAGTACTATAAAACATTTTCATCTTAACATTATTAATTAATTTATTTATAGAAGTCGTAATTTATATTTATATTTATATTTATATTTATACCTATATACTAAATGGCATGACGGATTCGTTTATACCTATATACTAAATGGCATGACGGATTTCGTCGTTTCAGTTATATCGGATTCTCGTTTTGAGTTTGCGTTCACACTACAACTGGTCCCTCAACTTCAACTTAATTTACACAACGACCCCTCGAGTTTACACTTTTTCAGGGGTAGAAAGCGTAAATATATAATTTTTCTAAAATAAAAGAAACTAATTTCACCCGAAATTTTAATGGGCCCTATCTTCTCGCTCGGTTCGAGTTAAATTTTTTCAAGACCACCATTCAACTCGAAAAAAACTCACGAACACAACGGGACTAACTACGAGCGAAACGGAAATCGTTAAAAAAGCACTAAATATTTCGGGCTATATTTGATATCGCTCGGTGCGAGTTAAATTTTTCGAAATCATCGTTCAACTCGAAAAAATATAACGAACACAACGGGACTAACTACGCGCGAAACGGACATCGTTAAAAAAACACTAAACATTTCGGGTTGTATTTCATACATATACATACACGTTCAACAAACAACTCAACATATTAGATATATTAGGTACCAAACAATATATATTCAAATTCGACCGTGCGTTGAATACAACCGCAGCAACGCGCGGTCGAATTTTTTTTCTAGTTGTATGTATGGAAGGTGGCAATATCACATTACCTTAACGTAGTCAAAGTTTTAATATCATTAATTATATTTACCCAGCCTTGACTACACGCAATATGTTACCACTATCAAGGGTATTCTAGTCATATCTAATTCCCTAGGAAAAACCGGGTAAATTTCAAGGAAGTCTCTCTCACACACACAAACGTGTATCTATCTGTGCGTGTATCTATTCTTATAACTCCAGCCACCGTCACTGTGTTTGTGAGCGTTACCCCCGTCAGCTATCGCCGATCGTACCGCCGTTCGTGAAATCATTCCAAATTAGAATCCTGCATTCACCTTCAATTGATTGTTCTTATACTTATTATTCGTCATATACACTAATTTTGATCGATTGATTAGACATTCAATCAACTTTTCGGAGTAAAACCCTAGCATTCGAGTTGCATCACTAGTTTCAACTTTCGAGAAAACTAAGTAATTTGAGGTTTTGATCGCTTCAATAAAAGCCCTAATTTAATGGCTTCAATAAACCCTCAGTCAAAAAACGACTGCGACGACGGTTCTAGGTCACCGGCACGTTCGCGAACGGTTTCTTCACCGTGGAGTAAGATCGTAAGTGGTGACACCGGTGAGTTGTCTTCGCCGGGAGTTTCTGTTGTTGCTCCTGCGGCGTCACCGTCGCCATCGCCGGTGACGGAATCTGATCACGGGAAAACTGTTAACACTTCTACCGATCGGTGCTCACCGGAGACTTCGAGTTATCTGAATGAGTCTGGCGCCGACGGTCAGCCTACTGACGGTTTGGATAACTCAGTTAAGAAGCCGGTGTGGAGTAAACCGTTAAACGGTGTCGTTGAGGTTGTTAGTCCAGTTATGGGTGCAGATTCATGGCCTGCTTTAGGAGAGTCTACTAAAGCTGCTACTAAGTCTTCTAGCGAATCCTTACAAGGTCTCTCTGAAGAAGTTTCGATGCTTCCATTGCTGGTATTTGTGTTCTTTATTTATTTATTATATCACTTTTAATAAATATATGCTTTGTTTATGCAAATGGATGACAATCTTATACTTGTTTATGCATATTGTATTTTAAGGGTAGTGGAATTCACCTTATTAGTGGTTTATGTGTTCGTTATGTTATAGGTGAGTGGGAATTCATCTTCTTCATCACATAAACTGGCGATTGAGAATAATGCAAATCCCGTTTCAACTGCGAACCATTTGACACCAGTCCAGAAGTCCATAAAACGAGGTGGTGGGAGTTCAGGTGCACATATATCATCAAACGAAGGGATTTCTCAGCGATCATCATCAAGCCATGTTTCAAAAGTTGAAGCTGCTTCCCATAACACATCTGTAAAACCTGGTACTGTTCCGGTGGATTCTTATTCAAAGGATCATACACACAAGGAGTCACAAAATTTTGGTTTTGGATCACAATCAAACAGTGGTAATAACCATAACCATCAGCATCAAAAGAATTCATATAAAAGAGGCAATGCTTCTTACCATCACAATCATGGAGGCAAGGTGGGCCAGGGCCAGGGCCATGGTTATGGGAATCAGGAGTGGAATCAAAACAGAAACTATAACAACAGGGATACAAACATGCAACCTCAGAGGGGTTCTCGAAGGGGTTATGTGCGGCCCACTGTACTCAATCCAAATCCATTTATTCATCCACCAATGCGTCCTTTCGGACACAATGTCATGTACCCTGGTGAGGTTTATACAAGTAGAAGTTTGTGGTTTTATGTTATTTATTACTCACTTTGTATGATGCTTTTTTTAAAGACTGTATGATGCTTTCCATGTGCTGGCAGATTTTGCATCTGGTATGATATATGTGCAAGGTCCAGTTCCACCAATGGTCGCACCAATGCCGGGTCCAATCTACTTCCCAATTCCAGACCCACTGCATGCCGATATAGTGAAGCAAATTGATTACTATTTCAGGTTCTTCATTGCTCTCATTGAAAACTTGTGTTGTGATTGTGAGATTGTTTGAAAGAGTTAACAGATGGCCTTCTTACTTTCGTTGCAGCAATGAGAATTTGGTTAGAGATACATTCTTGCGACGAAACATGGACGAACAGGGCTGGGTTCCTGTTAGTTTAATAGCAGGCTTCAATAAAGTGAGTTTTTCTATAGATTTGATTCATACACTCTCTTGTTGGAGTTGTTAATGTGATTATAATTTCCTCTTTTTGCATATAAATTAGACATGTATGCTTGTTATGTATTGAAACTTTAGTTATGTTAGGACATGTTATTTTTAGGAATATAGACTTTAGTATGCATGAGAGGCTACACCTTGCTGATTCAGAGCTGAATACGTCACATCACAATATCATTTCATACTGATATGCATGATGCATTAACACCATCATCTTATTATTCAAATAACTTTCTATTTCTTTTATACCTTGTATGTTGTGCTATGAATGTTGTCATCTTACTAATGATTTAGGTGAACCATTGTTGATAATTTTAATCGCAAGAATACAACGTAAACAGTTGTATCTGAATATGTTTTGAAGTTATAATTCGAATTTCTACACAGTGGTCTAAAAATATTCAAAGAATAACATTAACATGTAGAACTGTAAGTTAGTTGCAGTATGTGACATGTACTTTTCTTGTCGTATTCTTTTTTCCTTTCTTGCCCAATCCTTTAATTTTGCTATAGTTACTTGATGGGGCCGTATTAGATTGAATTAAGTGTTACATACGTAGGTCTTGCAATCTTAATAATAGTTACAACAAACAATCCAAAATAAAAAAAGTTATAGCGAACAATCTGCGATGCAGTAAGGACTCAGTTTACATGGATCACACATATTGTATCAGTGTTCTAACTATTTTCAGTATTCTGTCTTCAAATCTACTTTTAACTTTAACTGTAGTTCATTGAAAACTTGATTGCAATATTCAGTCTTCAATGAAAACATGATTTTGAATCACAATGTGTTAATTTGAACGTTCATTCTAGTTTCCATCTAAGAAAGTTCATTATGTATAAATGTAAATTAATGAATTGCTTTATTTATTACAGGTTTCAAGTCTGACTAATGATATTCAGCTAATACTCGGTGTAATGCAGACATCAACTCTTGTAGAAGTGCAGGTGCGTAATATTACTGTTTAATTTGATCAAACTTCTAATTATCTTGCTTTTCTTGTTAACTTAATGACAAATTAAAGTCGCCCAAACTCCAAAGTGTGACTTGCAAAAAAATTATGTTTTCATTTTTGAGACAGTGACACTATTTAGTTATCAAAAGTTTCGAGAATTTTTTGGTCTAAAAGAGTTTTAGATTAACTCGAACCATGTAAACTTCATCTGTTTTGAATCATAAAAAATAAAAATAAAAATATTTCACTGAAATTTGTATATTGTAGGGTGACAAGCTGAGGCGGCGAAACGATTGGATGAGGTGGCTTATGCCACCTGCTCAGTACTCAAGTGTGTCGAGCTTTGAGGCTGTTCCAAGGTCCATTGATCAAGATTCCTTGACGTCGTACTGAAAGTAGTCAGCAAGTGGTTTTGAGCTGGCGGCAGTGGTTTATGTGACACACGAGATTAATCGTATGCGGGAGATATTAACTAATAAACTCTTCTTTGAAACGAGAAGACCTCGATGATGATGCGGGCTATCTTGGATTTCTTTGGAGATTCAATGATAGATGTAATTGATGTTTTGAGAGGTACATTGAACACACTTAACCAAACAAAAAAAAATTTGAAAATGAAAAAAAAAAAAAACAAAAAACAAAAAACAAAAACAAAAATAAAAAATTTGAAAATTTGAAAAACCCCCAAAAAAATTAGAATAAAAACCAAAAAATAAAAAGGATAGAGTTTTTGTGACTTGGAAAATATTATTACTGGTTTGTTGGATATGATGATTTGATACATATATTTTTGGACCTATTCTCCAAAAGAATTTTTTTTTTTTTATATCGTGGTTTACTTTTGAGATTATATCATGGTATGATTCTTATTTAAGGTGGTTCCAAGTTGCTACCTACATCACAGGTGGTAAAATTTTGCGATCCGATTTCTGTTTAGTGTACTACCACATCCGATCATGATTCTGTACGCATTATACTGCGTTTGTTTGAGTATAATGATCTGCTCAACTCTTGGCACATAATCATCTAAGATGTATGCACTTATACGCCTCAAATTTATATGCATTGTCACTGTAGGGATAGTTATGCTTAGTTAATAACCACACAGCAAAATATGTGACAATTTGAGTTAGCCAAGAGCCCAAGATTGTTCATACTGGAATTGTTACTCAGCTGTTAAATTGACTGTCCAATAATAACAACTGGGACCTGTGTGGCTAGTATCTCTTGAAAATATAGAAGTGGCTAGGATTTACATTGTATAACACTGTCTAGAGCTCTAAGTTCAATTCCTACTACATTTTGGCTGTGTTGTCAACTATAGAAATAACATTAGGCCATTTCTAATGGTGACTGTGACGTCACGGGCCGTTAGTGCACTTTTTGGTCAAAATGTGCAATCTGATTGTGACATGTCAATGTCAGTTTCTGACATTTCTTAATGTCAATTTTTGTGTCAAATATTTGGTAGGGTGATGTAAAATCTTACTGGAAATTGGGTGGAAAAAATAAGTTAATTATAATAAATATATATTTATTAATTAGAAGGGGGGTCCAATTGACGCCCAAAACTGACACCCCGCTAGCCTCTGTCAGCTCTCGTCAATTTTGCCATGGTGGTTACACCTCATCTGATGCCTCAAATTGACGGACTGTTATATATGGTCTTAGGGGCTCATGCTTTTTGAACCTGAAATTCATACTTGCTGGACTTGTGTTGTGTGTCCAAGCCTATAGCCTGTCTATGAGGAAAGGGATGATAGTTCTCATCCTATAACGGTTCTGTTAAATCTGTAGAAGTATCTTCTCTAAACACGATTTCTTTTTTGAAATGATTGTTCTGTTTAAGCTGTCGACGTTTGTCATCGTATTTCTTTTATACCAACAATGTTAACGTCATTTTTTATACATATTATACGAAATTTATCTTGTGGCGAATTGCTTTATCCCAGTTAATCCTCGTACTTAGTTGACATGGCTGTAGTTGACATGGCTGCTCGATAAACAAAGTCGACGTCTTAACTCCCTTAACCCTATTCCTCATTGACAATGGCTTCAAAACCCTATAGCCTGTCACCACTTCTGACTTATTTGCAAGTTGCAACTTGCATCCGTGATTTTGTGCATAAATAAAGGACAATATGTAAGAAGAAATTGTTATAATTCAGTAGGCTTATAATTACCTTTAATGGTTATAAGAACAAAGAGAGAAAAAAGAGAAGAAATATTGATATTGATATTTCAAGAGAAATGGTACACCTTAAATGGCTACCATACATGTCTATTTATAGCATAAAATATTACTATGCAAGAAATATAATAATAATAAAATTAACATCCAATCTAGATATTTTATAACACTCCCCCTTGGATGACAATTTTATTAGAGAATAACTAGTACTGCCTCGTTAAAAACCTTGCTAAAGAAAACCCATTGGGATAAAATTTTAGCTAAGGGAAAAAGAGTGCAGCATAGAGTTGACTCCCCTCAAGTAGGCAACGTTTGAGTTGTTACATCTTCTGAACATGCCTCATGTCAATATTATGAACGTGTGTTCTGAAAATAGCAGTTGGCAGTGCTTTGGTATAAAGATCAGCAGAGTTGTTGATTGAACGTATCTCATTTTAATCTGGTTGTCTTTTACGAGATCTTGAGTAAATGAGAAGAATCTGAGGTTTTCATCTGAAACTGTATCATCTAAATCTTTTATGTACAAGTTTAGCCCCTGTGATTTGTCTACAGTCTCCTTCATGGTTTGCTCAAACCTTTGTTTCAATTCCTATTCTCTTGTAGTCTTTTCTGAGCCTTACCAACATACCATTCTTTTCCATCAAACTTATGACCGTTAAGATCGTCTATGATTTTGATGCCTCATCAACATTTATATTTTGTTCTGTCACTTTTGATACTCTTCTTTCATTTGTATTATGCAAGCTGCATTATCTTCATATATAGTTATTGGTGAAGATAGTTGTTGGTCTTTTATAGCGTTCTAGTCCACAAGAATCATTAATGATTTGTGTCATTGATCTCAACCAAACACATTTTCGAGTAGTTTCATATAATACAATCACTTCGTCATGATTTGATGATGTTGCAACAAGTGTTTATTTTAAGAACGCCATGATTTTGTGGTACCTCCATTTAGGAATACATATCGAGTTTGAGATTTATCTTTATGAGGATTTGATGAATGACCTGCATATACATAATCAACCAAATCTTGTTTTGAAGCGTTAGAATAAAATAATTTTAAATAAGCAGTTCCTCAAGGGTATCAAAATATGTGTTTGATCCCGCTCCATTGTCATTTGAGCTGAATCTTGCCAACAAATTAACTGCAAGAGAAATGTCAGGTCTTGTACAATCTATAAGATACATAAGAACCTCAATTGCACTAAAAAAATGGAACTTCCGATCTGTTAAGATTTTCATGATCTTCGCAGGGATGGAATAGATCAGTGTCAATATTGAGTGATCTAACAACAATGAGTTTGTCTTTAAAAAAAAATGTTTTAAAATCTTTTCGGTATAAGTTGTTTGATGTACAAGTAAACCATTAGGCATATGCTGAATTTGCAATTCAAGGTAATACTTGGTTTTTTTTAAGATCTTTCATTTCAAAATAATTCTTTAGAAGTTGAATGATTTCATAGATTTCTTTATTTGTTCATATGATGTTAAGACCATTGACATAAATAACTACGATATATATATCTGGTCATTGTTTTCATAATTAAAACATATGTGCAAATAAGTTTATATGTATACACTTTTCTTATCAAGTAATCACTTAATCCGTTATACTATTGTATCAAACCATATAAAAATCTTTGTGATTCAATAGAACACATTTCTTTAGGTTTTGTATTAGATGTTTCTGATACCTTAAACCCTTCAGGTATATTCATATATATCACTATCAAGTGATCCATATAGATAAGTAGTAACAACATCTATGAGATGCATTTAAGTAACTACCAGGTTAATTAAGTATCTAATAAGTAATTGTATCCATTACATAAAGATAAGTTTTTCTCATAATTCATTTCTGGTCTTTGTGGGAAATCTTGAGTTACAAGTCTAGTTTTGCCTTGTACTTCATTTGCACATTTCTTTTCGGATAAAAATTCATTTGTATCCCGTTGTTTCACATCTTTAAAAGTGATAACGATTGATCCAAAAACTTTTCTTTTATTGAGCGATTCTAATTCAGCTCGTATTGCTCCTTTCCGTTGAGCTCAATCACGTCTATTTTGATATTCAATGACAGATTTTGGTTCCAGATCATCATCTTTATTCATGATGTCATTGTAACATTATATGAAAATATCTCATCAAGATTTTTCATTTCATTTCAGTTCCATAATATTGCATAATTTATTGCAATTTATGTATTTACATTTATCAATATCCTCTGCAGAAGGAGTATTGATTTGTGGTTCTTCTTGAACACTTTCTTTTACCTCATTATCAGCTGATTTTCTTTTTTTGAGGATTTTTATTTTTGGAACCAATTGGTCTCCCACGTTTCTACCGTAGCAAAGACTCATGAGTGACATTATTGCCAGCTTTTGTAATTTCAATTCTAGCTGAAGCATTTACTACTGGTATATATGATTTAGTCACTTATTTTTTGTATCTTTAAATGCATAAAGTAATTAATTTGCAAGTTCTTGCATATGCATTATATTTGAACTTTCTTTTCGCATTCTTTTGTGCGATGATCAATATTCCTTAATTGATGTTCACACCATGAAACATCATTTTATTTATATTTCATTTCTCCCCCTAATATAGGGATCAATGTTTCATTAAAGTGACAATCGACAAAACTTGCTGTAAAAACATCACCCGTCATGGGTTCAATATATCTTATGATTGAAGATGTTTAATATCTAACATATATTTCAATCCTTCTTTGAGGAACCATTTGTTGTGGTTGTTCAATTAAAAATACACTGCACAACCAAATGTTCTAAGATGGAAAATATTTGGTCTCCACCAAAATTAAGTTGGTAATGGAGAATATTTATAACTTGCACTTGATTTAATGCGAATTAATGTCGCATCATGTAAATTTACATGTCCTCATATAAATATTGAGAGTTTTGTACTCATTTCCAATTGTCTAGTTATTAGCTGCAAGCGTTTATCTATTGATTCAGCTAAACCAATTTTGTGTATGCACATGAGCAACTGGATGTTCAACAACAATCCTTGTAGACATATAATAATCATTAAATGCTTGAGATGTTAACTCACCAGCATTATCAAGTCTCATCCTTTTAATGGTGTAATCAGAATAATGTGTTCTTAATTTAATAATTTGTGCAAGAAACTTTGTAAATGCCATATTACGGCTTGATAACACACAAACATGAGACCATCCGATAGATGCGTCTATTAGAACCATGAAATATCAAAATGGTCCACATGATGGATGAATTGGTCCATATATATAATATTGAATTCTTTCAAGAAACATTGGTGATTCTTTCTCAATATTCTTTTCATTAATCACCATATGTGCTTTTCATTAATCATTATATGTGCTTTTCATCATATATCATTTTCACCATATGCGCTGCGTTTTTTTTATCATATGCACTTTTCATCATATGCGCTTTTAATCATATGCACTGTGCTTTTAATCATATGCGATTTTTATCATATGCGCTTCTGGTACATTTATATATGTATAATGTAAACCAGGACTAAGCCTTGGTAGTTTTCAACCACATGATTCTTGTCGGTGATGCATAAATATTTCTCATTTTCTGTTATCATTTACTGATAATCATATCCATTATGATATATATAATAGAGAAACTTAATCAATTTCTCTTTGATTTTGAGAGAAAACAAATCATTATTTACCAGAAAATTTGTACCATTTGGTAACATGAATTTTGCCTTTCTTTTTTATCAAGTTCGCAGGACCTGATATAGTATTAATAATTCTTTCAGTTGATTTCAAATTAATGAAATATTTCTTAGATTTGATTATAGTGTGTGTTACCACTATCTGCAATACATAGGTCTCTACCATTTAATTGATGCTGTGTTTCAGCAAGATCATACTAAAACTTCAAATAAGATAAGCAAATAATGAGTAATATTTTAGCAAAATAATTAAATTAATTTACCTGCAACCAAGTTACAATCTGAAGCACATAAAAGATAACACTTAATAAACATATATATATATTATGCATCATTTAAGAATGGTGACCCTAGTGATTACATTCGATCACTTATTTAAGATACAAATTTTTCTGTGCATGTAGGTGAAATAGTAATGAAATATATTATCTAAATTAACTATACATTTATCACTAGATCTAAATTCATTTGGATTCATGTGAAAATTGGTATCCACCTTCTTTGACTTTAGTATCATAACAAGTTGAATTATTAGTATACATCTCGATATTTATTTTATGAGACATGAATGAAGGTCTTTTGAGGGAATTTACAAATAAAGTATTACTTCCCATTAGAAAAGCCTTTTGATGAAATTTATAATTTTTTTTAATAAAAATAAAAAAACCTTTTTCTATTTTCCATACTATTTTCCAACTTCACTAGCAAAATATTTGAATTATCGGATTGATGATGTGTAAGATGAACATCTGTTCAGGGCCCAATATTCTAATAAGCTCAGCCCGGTTTGAAGAAAAATATTACCCAAATTCAAGAAATGTTAACACACAATATAATAACCTCAAGAAAACAGGCCAATTTGTTACATCATTTTGCTTTACAATACTGTTTTGGAATACATGGACTTTTGATTTTATTTATACAATATATTTTTTTGTTTGTACACCGATGTGGGACAAAACTTGTCCACTGATTTTATAACCTATCGAATAAAATAAAAAATTCTTTTAGACTAAAATTCAACATGGAATTACTGTTACACCTTGAATTTAGTGAATTTTTTTTTTTGTTATTTTGTGGCTTCTATTTGAGGTGTTATTAGTTCACGTGTTCTTGATAATATGAAATATAATATGATACTTTTATTAAAACATACGGAGTATATGCTTAGATAAAAAAATGTGTTTATTCATTCACTTGATGATACAATTAGATAATAAATTAACCTTGTGTGATAATAAATTAACCGTGTGTTTATTGATATGACGTTAATTGTCGTTTTTTTTAATAGTTTATACTATTCGTTAGGGCCTTTTTTTTTCGTTTCGCTCAGGGCACTCAAATTCTCAGGACCGGCCCTGAGTAATATATAATACATATGCCCACTAATCTTGTGATATTCGAATCTCAACAAAAATGTAACTTTATATAACATGGTTGGTGAGCCTACAAAGGAAAACCTCAAACAAATACTACAAACTTAAATAATTCATTTCAAGAAACAACTTTTACCTACTTTCCAAAAAAAAAATGTGAAAATGCTCCATGCTCTTTAATATTGTTCCAAAATAATAGTTTATTGAAATCGATAATTAATAATTAATTGTTGTAATAATTATAAAAACGAATTAGTAACATGGACTTTAATAAAAATACAAACAACTTTTTCTTATTTTAACTTTTAAGATTTACTTTTAATAAAAATACAAACTACTTTTTCTTATTTTAACTTTTAAGATTTACTTTTAATAAAAATACAAACTACTTTTTCTTATTTTAACTTTTAAGATTATAAATTTAAGAATAAATATTAGTATGCGTGAAATAAATAATGATTAATTGCATAAGTAATCATAAATGTTAGATAACATATAAAGACCTCATCGTATTCGTATTGATCGGAATTAATCTCGACCCATGGTACCGTGTTGTCAAATGACGTGTTGCGTACATAAAGTACCGTGTTGTCAAATGACGTATTGCGTACAATCATGAGGTCTTATTAACATAAATATAAATGTTAGTGAAGTTAATAAGAGTTAGATTACAGAAAATATAATTCATGCGGTATAACCGACCATATATAACTTAAATAACATAAATATAAATGTTAGTGAAGTTAATAAGAGTTAGATTACAGAAAATATAATTCAGGCGGTATAACCGACCATATATAACTTAACATAAATATAAATGTTAGTGAAGTTAATAAGAGTTAGATTATTTCTTACCTTGATTAGTGACGTGTGCTTGCTTAGATAAACCTTGATTATACGGAGCACTTCGTGCTGATAACGTGTTATAATTCAGTAGGCTTATAACTACCTTTAATGGTTATAAGAACAAAGAGAGAAAAAAGAGAAGAAATATTGATATTGATATTTCAAGAGAAATGGTACACCTTAAATGGCTACCATACATGTCTATTTATAGCATAAAATATTACTATGCAAGAAATATAATAATAATAAAATTAACATCCAATCTAGATATTTTATAACAGAAATATCTTTTTTACATTGTCGGAAGGTAAAGGCACACGGATTTAATTTGTATGTGTATGTAGTCACTACATTCATCCGTTGAATTTTCTCTTCCTTTTTAATCATAGTGATGATGATTCATATGTTCTTATCGTCTTTTGTCAAGTTTACTCGATGTTTATTCATCATCTATTGTCAAGTTTACTCGATGTTTATTCGTTCAAAATGTGTTTATATTTTTTTGTCAAAAGAAAGATGATTAATTCGTTAATCGTCCACTAAATAAACGTATATTTGTTCATGCATATTTTTTCCAAGGGAAAACCTACACACGAACAGCAATGCGAAAGGGTTTTTTTAGGCGTCAACGTCGTTGATCTCCGGTCCGGTTACCGTGAATAACCCGTACCCGAGATGATGATCTCGGGAGGGTGGCCAACGAATTGCCCGCCGGTCGATAGTCGGACCCTATCGACGGCAAAGGGAGAAAAAACCCTACAAGACCCGTAGGTAAAAACCCTAGTGTTGCGATCGTGAAGACGATCGTGGAGAAGATCCGGCTATGACTGCCGCGTACTTTCATTGAGAGAGTGAGAGGCGAGATTGAATTACCGCATGAGGGTGTATGTGATTGGGAGCGTGTTAACTTGATGTAGGTTTTGCCCCATATTTATAGATGGGAATTAAGGTTACTTGACTTGGGGCCCAAGTTAATTGCGTAGACCCTAATTGGGCCAAAACCCTACGCCATCAAGTCCCCCAAATTCGGTATGATATTTTTGTCAAGTATCGTATCGAACTTCTCATTATGCTGCGGAAAATAAGTTCACAGGAGTCTGCGCAAACAACTGTGCGTAAACCCGCGAACATATGCGCAAAAAACCGCATGCAGAATGCGTGGGGAAACCGCATGAACTAGCATGCGTAAAACCGCATGAAAATTGCGTCTAAAGTCGCGGACAACTGTGCGCAAAGCGTGCGTAACCTGGACAAAAGCGTGTGGACAGTTGCGCAAGCGCGCGAACATCTGCGCTAAATATTCATGTACTTAAACCGCATATAACGAATTAAAAGCTCAATAAGAAAAGACAAACCTTCTCAAACCGAACGATAGACGGTAGAAACACGAGACATAATGCATCGTGCCCCACGGTGGGCGCCAATTGTTCATGCATATTTTTTCCAAGGGAAAACCTACACACGAACAGCAATGCGAAAGGGTTTTTTTTAGGCGTCAACGTCGTTGATCTCCGGTCCGGTTACCGTGAATAACCCGTACCCGAGATGATGATCTCGGGAGGGTGGCCAACGAATTGCCCGCCGGTCGATAGTCGGACCCTATCGACGGCAAAGGGAGAAAAAACCCTACAAGACCCGTAGGTAAAAACCCTAGTGTTGCGATCGTGAAGACGATCGTGGAGAAGATCCGGCGAGAACTGCCGTATGCGTTGCGGACTTGCGGTGGTGGAGGAGTTGCGGTGTGATCGAATGACCGTATGAGAGTGTATGTGATTGGGAGCGTGTTAACTTGATGTAGGTTTTGCCCCATATTTATAGATGGGAATTAAGGTTACTTGACTTGGGGCCCAAGTTAATTGCGTAGACCCTAATTGGGCCAAAACCCTACGTCATCAATATTAAAGCACACAGTTAAGTTATATCTAATCCTTAAAATAGAAAACCAATGGGTACCAATGACTTTCATGGAGAAGGTGGTTGAGTTGTCGATTCAACACACGAGCACAACCAAGCTTGTTTGATATTCAAAGATGCCAATTATTTTACAATTAATCAATTGAGTCATAAAAGTTCGAGTCTAAATGATCTTTGGTCTCCCAAATTAACAAGTTCTATAAATTGCAACCAAAAAGAAGCCATCTAATACGACTTGTTAGACATAACTTGACTGACTTGACTGATTTTTTTTGTTAATACAAAAGTTGTGAACTTTGACCAAGTGTTCTGCTTGTTTCACACATTTTTCAACTAATTTTCAAAATACATATACATAATCATCTTCAAGACCCGTTATAAACACATGTCAAAATACAAATTCTAAACAGATGATTATTTAATTATACTGAGCAACTTTTAATTTTAACTTTAGAATTCAATAATTAAATCCCAGACTGTACAACAGCTAAAAAGCGGTAAGATTTAACTAGCAAGTATCATAATCAAGAAAACTAATGCCTACTGAGAATTGTTTCCTTATGTTCTGTTATAATCAAAACATGAAATACCTTTATTAAAAATGCAAATCGTTAATAATTCAAACTACAAGTTTAAGCAGAATCGCGCAACTTCTAATACAGAAAGCGCATGATCATCCTCTTTCTCATGGCACCACACAACATGCAAATTCCTTTAAGAGTTAACATGAAACTATAAAGTTATTACTAATATAAGCCAAAAGCTAAGCCAAACTTCAGGCTTGTGCACACTTGTGTCCTTTTATGTCGATGCTACGAACAACTCGTACCTCTTATTGATCCGTTGTTGTGTCATTGGTTTCAATGATCTTGCCGTCCCTTGGCACAAGACACGGGATCCCGTCTACTATCTGATGAACATTACAAAAAATGAGAAACTCGGAAATCAAAACGTCTACCCTAATTTGGATACTTAAGGATGCCTTAAGCTACATGAGAACATATTCTTTTCCGTTGAAAACTAGTAACAATTCAAAAATATGTCTAAATGTGAAGCAAATGAAAAATTGTAGAAAACCATGAATTGTAAATTTCCTTTTTCTTAGAACATTTCTTACTAAAAATTCCAACTTGAACACTATATCAATTTTTCGGATTTTTTTTAATAAAAAAGTGATGGGAGTTTTCTGCAAGTACACACTCCCCAACTTTCCACTTCGAAACGAAAAAAGTCATTATTTATGCATTTATAAATTTAAAGATGAAACATTATGTTGATAGCACATAACTTTATGGATATGATAATATCCAAAATTAATGTAAATCAAAACCATGTTCCACAAACTATATGCATTTTGGTTCGAGTTCCAGTTGTCTAACGCAACTTATAATCATTTTGAGCTCATTTTAGTATAATGGTAAACGAAAGAGGTTTCCAGTTGTCCAAAAAAGGTTGAAGTTTTCGTATGGAGAGCAAAGCGAGAACGATTGCCCGTTTTATGTGAACTAGACAAACGGGGAATTGATCTACATTCGACTCTTTGCCCTCTTTGTGATGGGGACATTGAATCGGTGAGACACTCACTGTTTTCGTGTTCGAAGGTTCGAGAAATTTGGGAAAAGGTCCGAGATTGGTGGGGTTTTGATTCGGTTGGTCTATCTTTTGAAAATCTTCTTTGTGGTGTTGTCCCCTCATGTTGCACGGAATTAGGTAGCAAATTATGGCAAGCGGTTGAGTGGATTTGCGTCTATCTTATTTGGAAAAATAGGAATCAAAAAGTTTTCAAGAAGACTTCATGGACCACTACAAATGCGCTTAGTGAGATTCAAGCAAAGAGTTATGATTGGGTTGCGAAGCGTTGTAAAAAGAGAAAGATCGAATGGCACGAATGGTTGCATAATCCACGCGCTTTACTTATGTAATTATTTTATGTAATTATTTTTTTTTTGTGGTGCGCTTCACTCATGTAAATTATTTAGGCGTAGGATTCTAACTCAGCATCTCTACGCTTTGCGATGTAATTAACTTTGTACATGCGATTTTTTCGAGTAATAAAATCTTTCTGCTGTTCAAAAAAAAAAAAAAAAAGAGGTTTCCTGATAACGTTTACTCGAGAGAAAGAATTTTTTACTCAAATTTACACGGTCCAACCAAATTATCTCGCGATCGGTTTCTAACTCTTTCTCTAGACAACTAAAATGGTCGGTTACTGAGATTTATATCTAAAACCTCTCGTAAAAATATCATGACGCTAACACCAGGCTATTTTATGATAGTTTGAGTTCTAAGAATAGGCTATATATCTTATGACAGTTTGAATTATACTCAAACTCAATAAAGTTTGAATATTAGTTTAGCACTTACAGAAATAATGACTAGTATTATTTAATACAAGGTTTGTTTTTTAATCTGAAAGAAATTTACTTATTTGAAGAAACTTATATGACCAAGAGTAAGGGTGCTAAATCATTCAGCATTCAGTGCGTTTATTTTTTACCTCTGAATGACATATAGTGCTGAATGGTTTAGAGCAAACCTTGGCTCTAATCATTCAGTTTTATCAAACGCACCATGAGTGAATCAGAAACTAAAAATGAAATCATGCTGGGAAAATTGCAAAGCAAAGAAAAAAAAAGGGGGGGAATGAGAAGTAATCACCGGAAAAGAAACACCGATTGCCTCACTTATCAGTGAATTCGATTTCTCACAGACCCTAAAAACAATTAACATTAAAGATTATTAATTGGTCAGGATTATAATTTCATTATTAATTTTTAATAAATAAATACAATGAAAAGGTAAAACCTCAAAGGTTGTTTAGAGAGAGGACAAACAAGCATATCTGATAGGGTTTTGCTGATTCCAACTGCGACTAATCTGCTGCTGCTTCCTTTCACCATTTTCTTTTCTATTTTATTTTTCTCCACACCTTTTGCTGTTTCCGATTGTAAGGTCCCGGTGACCACTTTATAATGATAAAAAAATTAATTAAATTAAATAAATAAATTTTTTTTTTTTTTTTTTTTTTTTTGAAAAGCAAGATAATTTTATTGATAACTAAATGATATAACGAGGATTACAACATGAGTAACACTAATTTGAACGAAACTCGAGGACCTATATTAGATATAAAGTAAGAGACTGACAAGATGTAGAATACCTTGATTTCGGAGCAGTATTATCAAACTTAACATCAATCACCATTACCCTCATCATCTACTAATACATAAAAAGAATTGTTTGTTTCAATTCTATCTTTGGAATATGTCTTATTATTACCTTCACCATCAATGCCCTTCCCTTTATCTCTTTTCCTTAAAACATTATGATTTCGATTTTTCTGGGACTCCACATTCCAATTTGTTTCCTCCACAGCAATATTGTCTTTAATACCATAATTATTCTTAACTGCATTTTGCTTAATACCTTTTGCTTCTGTTGACTGGCATTGACTTTTATTATTATCAAAATTCAACTTATGAAATACCCTTCCTTTCTTACCAACAACTTTATAGCCGTCCTCAACACACTGGTTATTTAAATCAACTGTTTCACCATCATTGTTGATTTTCAAAGCGTCTTTTAACACTTGTGCAGATACTTCATCTTCTGTTTTAGGCCTAATTTTACAAGTATTAAAAGAGTGGCCAAACACTTTGCAATGAGTGCATAAAGGCGGTTTCCATTGATAAGTCACCTCAAGTTTACCCACTTTTGCTGGAAAAGAACCAATCACAGGATAGGAAAATTCGACAAAGCTAGGAAGGTCATCAGCTGCATTGACTTCAGTCAAAACTCTAGCAAAACCTAGTCTTCCACTTTTACTTAAACATCTCTCTGAAGTAACTTTGTCCATCAACATAGGCCTACCAATACCACTAACAAGTTTACCTATACTTCTGCCACTCTATAGTTCAATGGGTATATTGTGAATGCAAATCCAAATTGGGACTTTTTCAGGTTCAATTTTTTCAAGCCAAACCCCAGGTTCCCACTGATTCACGAAAAAAGGAACATTATTAACTAACCATGGACCACTCTCAAGAACCTCCTTCATACCCTTTTCATTATTAAATTTGCATAAATAAAATCTTGCAGCTGTTTTGACGATTTCTTTAAGGTCATACCTCCGCCACATTCTCCTTAGATGGGCATTAACAACCCTATATGTGATGACCCGAAAATTTCGACTAAATTTAAACTTAATCTTTGTATGATTAACATTTCCGACACGATAAGCAAAGTCTGTAAAACTGAATCTCAAAATTTTTGAATTACTTTTATATATTTAAATACCCTTCGGTTGTTTTCGACGATTCGCGAACAATTATATGTAAATAGATACATATATACTATAACATGAAAAGGTAACAATGTATTAATTGTTTGATACCGTACATTAAACTTATTGGTTTAAATATCTATTTGAATGTATATGATAAGTTGAAATATTTATTATTAAAATTTATTTATAAATAACTTCCAATGTGTATTTAAAAACTGATTTATGTATATTAAAAAGATATATACATATATATAATAAACGATAGTAACATTCGTTTATTGATTCAATTGATATTTAGATAAGTTAACTAAAGCGTTTAAGATGAACCAGTTAAACACTAATTTGTTACAGTGTTTTCAAATTGCCACATTACTCAAAATGCTACAGTGTTTTCAAAAATCACTATTTGCTACAGTGAAATTGACTTGCTACAGTGAATTGCTACAGTAATATATTTTATGGATGATTTAAGACTATATTTTGACAAAGGTACGATTCACGAAACGTAAAGTACAAGTTTTCTCAGCGTACGAAAGGGCGTTCGAAAAACCGGAACCGGGACATAAGTCGAGTGACAACGTACGACTTATCGGAACAAAAATTACAAGTCAACTATGCACGTGAATTTAATATAATATATAATTAATTAATTTAAATTATATATATTATATTTATATTTTATTATGTCGACAAATGTTAGGACAAAAACAATGTGAGCTGTCCCTGGTCCTCATGCGAGTCGCATGGCCAGAAGGTCATTTCCATGCGAGTCGCATGACTCCAGATTTCAGGCCAAGTGCTATAAATTCTCGAGTTTTGGCCAGATAAATCACACACACACATATATTATTTTTACTCCGTATTTATTTATTTTATTATTATTATTATTATTATTATTATTATTATTATTATTATTATTATTATTATTATTATTATTATTATTATTATTATTATTATTATTATTATTATTAATAAGATTATTATTAATCTTATTATTTTTATTATTAGTGTTATTATTTTTGCGATACAAAAATAATAATGTACATAAAATATTACGACGGAGTGCTGTCCAAGTAATTTTTCAAAACGAGTTTCCGAGAAAGCTAGAGCTAAGGAAAATATGGGTTATTGCCAAGGAGGTTATGGGTAATATTCGGGGGTATTTTTGTGAATCAAACCTCGTGCTTATTATATCCAATGCGTCTACGTGCTTTCCTGCAATATTGTATATCAATATAAAACAGTGAGTTCATTTGATCCCTTTTTACATATATTTTTGGGATGAGAATACATGCGCAGTTTTATAAACTGTTTTACTAAATGGATACAAATACTAAAACTGATTTTGTGTGAGTTTCATATGATCCCTTTTACTCAATATATTTTTGGGCTGAGAATACATGCAAATGCTTTATTAACCGATATACAATATTTATATGCGTGAGTTTCATTTGCTCCCTTTTTAATTGCTTTTAAAATCTATATTTTTGGGCTGAGAATACATGCACTTTATTTTAAACGCAATGGATACAAGTACATACTAAATTCTACACCGAGTTTGAACCGAAAATCCCTTAGCTTTGGTAACTAGTAACTGCCAGTTATAAGAACTGGTGGGCGCGAGTAGTAGTATATGGATCCATAGGGCTTGATATCCCCGTCCGAGCTAGAGCACTAGCCTTTTAACGGACGTATGCTATTTGAAAAGCGTACACGTTGGTTTGCGTGTATTATTAAGATGATTATACAAAGGGTACAAATTATATATACGTTAAAGTTTAGTTACCAGGGTGCTCAATTTCGTAGAATATTTTGATAAACGTTTCTGGATGAAACAACTGAAATCTTGTGATCCACTTTTATATAATCTATTGATAAACGTTTCTGGATGAAACAACTGAAATCTTGTGATCCACCTTTATATACAGATTATACGAAACATTAAAACTATGAACTCACCAACCTTTGTGTTGACACTTGTTAGCATGTTTATTCTCAGGTTCCCTAGAAGTCTTCCGCTATTTGCTTACATGATATACAAGCTATGTGCATGGAGTCTTGCATGCTTTATTCAAGAAAACGTTGCATTCACAAAACCATCATCATGTATCTATTTTGACTGCATTGTCAACGGAAGTATTATTATTGTAAACTATTATTTACGGTGATTGTCTATATGTAGAAATCATCAGATGTCGAAAACCTTGGAATTAAATATTCATTTATGGTATGCCTTTTCAAAAGAATGCAATGTTTACAAAACGTATCATATAGAGGTCAAATACCTCGCAATGAAATCAATGAATGACGTGTTCGTCCATATGGATTTGGAGCGATCGTCACACTATAATCCATAGAAGTTCCAATAAAATACCCATATAATTGAAGAGAAAATGCACTACCGCCCTTCTTAACCTCCTCAGCGGAGAAAACTACTCTCTTTTGACCATTAGACATTAAAACAGGAGGAATGAACTCCATTTTTAATTCTTCTTCATCTTTGTTTTGTTTTAAGAAGTCACCAAAAGTGATGTTTGGATTTACCCATGCTCTTGGGGATTTAGTATTTGTATTGCCTTGCCCATCACTAGTCTCAACCCCTTCCATTGTTGTAGATTTAATCCCAGAAACAACATTATCTTTATCACCACTATTATTATCCTGCGTATTCATTAAAGTTACATTGCCACCCAATGTAAATTGGGAGAAATCATCAGGAACAACAATTGACTCTCTAATACCATCATTCTTAAATAACTTAACAGCATTCTCAACAGCAGCCACTAGGTTTACATCAACCTCATTATAACTACCATCTTTTGAACTCTTAAAGAATACAACAGGACTAGCAGAAACAGTCGGTTTAGCAACAGCAATTGTTTCACCAATAGATTTAGCAATAATATCATCGTTACTAGCTACAACATCATCAATAGAATGATCAGTTACAGCAGAATTCTTACCATACCCATATTTCTTCCTGTTACCCTTGCGTTTTTTAATTACTTCAGGGAGTATTTTTTCATTAGCAGGAATAGAAGAATCACCAGCATAAGGAACAAATTGAGCACTCTTCTTTTCTTTAGACGGACCATCCCCAACATCAATCAGCTGGTTCACTTTACCCTTCCTCTTTCTAGAACTATAGGTTTTCAGAATCATCCCCTCTGAATCACGATTATCCTTCCCAGGTTGATCAATTGGCACATCTCCCTCGTTCTTATTTGGCTGATCAACTTCATCTCCCATCAGATTGGAACGTACAACATCATCCATAATCTGAGATGAACGATCCCCATCAGAATTAGATGAAGACACTTCTCCACTTTTAGAAGCCGCATCCGCTGTTCCACGACTAACCGATCGGTTTCGCAAGACCCTAGTAGCAGTCGTCGTTAAATCTTGGTACTTTTTCTTCTTCTTGGACACCATGATACACAGCAGATAGCAATAGCAGAGATAGCAGGATCGAACTATAACTCAAATTTGAAAGCAACAAATCAGACCAATACTCACCAGGGTTTTGGTCAGAGATCCAAGACAGTCGAACTGGAAGAAAACGGCAGCGAACGGCGGTGGAACAGAGGCTCACGCGCCGGCGCGTGGAATACCGGCAGCGGAACAAGGTGGCGCGTGGGATGGCAGTGGTGGTCGGAACTGAATGAAAATTTCAGGATTTGCAATTCGAGTATGTCTGAATCGATTGGCGGGGGTGGTGAGATGCAAAAATCAAAAGAAAAAACTAAATATTCGACGGTGAACAATGGCCGGATCGCCCTTTTAGGAGAGAGAAAATACCACTATTGAAACTAATAATTTTAATTTTACAATTAATTAAATAAATAAATTAAATAAATAAATTAAATTAGATAAATATATAAGCATATAAATTCTAATGACAAATATGGGCAATTTGATGATCTTACAGTTGACTAAAGATCTTAAAAAGATTGTGATTTTGTTGGATACTAAACTAGTGGGTTAATAGATTTAAGTATTATTTATTCGATTTTTCAACTACAAGTTACAACTCGAATTGTTAATAACAAACGAAGCATTGCTTCAACGACATCCCCTTCACCTTGTGTGTTGGGACTCGGGGTTAGATCATGGGTTTAAGTCTCGCTCTGACCATACTATTAATTAATCTGCCTGAAATATTGTTATCCAGATTGACCCCGTGGGTTTTCTCTCAGATCGATTCAGGATTCAAACCGGATCCGCCTGCCCCTCGGGATGATTAAAGGATCGTTCCTGTAATGCGGTTCGGGTTTCCTCCCGAACGCGTGTGTGTGTGCAAATGATGAGTGTCGTTGAAATAAATGATATACTGATGCAAGCTTGCTGTTCAAAAAAATAAAAATAACAAATTTCATAACCTAAAATTCCATTAACTATATTGCAGTATTGCTATCACTTACATTGTAAAAACATATATGAATTTATCCCAAATATTTGGTTGTTTGAGGAATGTGGTTTCTTGATGTTTGTCATTCATTGAAATGATGACAACATTTTAACACAAAAATGAAGCTCTTCTTCAATACACATTTGTTGATTTATAAATTACTTTCATAAAAATGCAGATTAAATAAATAAATGCCTTCAGAACATGATTATATGACACTTAATTGTTAAGCCGAACATGATGTCCTTTCGAAAGAAGTTGCATTCAAGATTTCATCTGTACATGATAAAGAAGACCAATGAAAAACTGGTAAAAATGAGAAACACGCAGTAAGTTACACAAGTGCCGAGTCTATCAAATACGGAGTACAACTTTACAGAAATCCAAGTCAGTAAGTAAAAGTTAACGACCATAGATATTAACAATGGTGACGTCAGATACACATTTTTATTCGGCCTTCAAACATCTGCTCGTATATCATTTCTAACCATAAGCTTTATGATTCCATCCATTGAGTGGGTGGGGGGCTTATTTTCGTCTTCTCAGGACCTGCAAGTTTCAATTATATCCCATATCAACACATATCAACTACGAACGAAGATTATACCAATGCAAGACCAAAGTTTCAAGCTAAGACATTAGTCACATTACCTATTAACCCATCGTTATCATTTATAAAGTTTGAAAGCTTGATGCTAATTGTTTTTTTATCCGCAAGTTCTGTTGTTTAATTACTATTGAAGAGTATGGTATTTGAATCAGTGTTGCAAAAGTACCCCCGCGCCGCCGCCACAATGGCTAGGAGACTTCCCGACTCGTTTCGGCCAAAGTCAGTCAACATGTTCAAAATCGGTCGAGACGGTCAAATTCGGTCAAAATTAGTTTTTTTTTTTTTTTTTTTTTTTTTTTTTTTTTTTTTTTTGGTCGGTTAAACATTAGTTTTGTTTATTGATGATGTATTTTTGTATTACATGTTAATCACTAAATCTTTAGTTTAAACTTTTAGCACGGCTCATTTCGGTTGCTTTTAATTTTTGTTAAAAATATTTAGGTTTGAAATGTACTTATTTAAAATATATCTACATTTAAAAGCCAACGTTGGTCAACGCCCATCTCGACCCCGTCTCGCTTGACTCGACCCTTCAAGGACCCGAACGACTCTTCCATCTCGCGACTTTTTCAACCTTGATTTGGATACTTCTACGATCTAAATGACAATGGTGTTCCAATATCTCATGCCTCATGGGACAAGGATATATTAAAGTACACCATATGACTTATTTCAAGGCGAAACACTAAAGATTTGAGAAAGAGGCACATACCATGAATTCCACGCATCTCAACTTCACGCAATTCTTGAACAAGAGCACAGCAGCAACACATGACATGCGAAAGAAAGTCATCGCACCACCCACCCTGTCCAAACCAATATTTTGATAATTAGGATTCACATGAAGTCACAAAGATCCATATTTTAACTAGATATTAGAAATCAATATTTATATGGAAAAAAAAGATATAAGGAATAAATCTCAAGCATCTGATATGTTATTAAAAGGATACCGTTATATCGAGGGTCTTTCGAAGCTTCCTCCTGATGCAACAAGTATAGCAACAGCATGATAATATTAATGAATAAGCCATCAGCTCATTGCATGCCTCTCCCGAACCTACTCAAATATGTAACAAACACCAACAGTTATTCGTGCAACTTCAATCTTCAATAAATCATATCAAAATTCCATCTTACAAATTAACCAATAACTAAAGTGTTTTTATTGAAATTACATAGGTGAGAAAACCATGAACAAAAAAAAAAAAAACATTAAAATTGGAAATGCACTGTATGTTGCCATTCGTTGAAGAATGAATATAAGTACAAACTGAAAAAAACATTAATAAAATAAAATGGGACGTTTTATTTACTCAAATGTATAAAGAATCTTACTCATGTGCCTATTTGTTGCAACAGTTGCAATCCTTGAAAAAGTACCACAAGGAAAGAAACAAGTTTTTAAGCCTGCACAATCAAATATAGCTTACTTAGAGTATTACCACAGACACGGCAAAAAGTGTATCTTTTTGTAGAAAGAAATAAACAGAAATTTAGCAAACTTATCGTAGAGCATACACATCTTAGGCTCTGAACAACAACCGAGTAAATCGGAATGCCATTCTCCACGACCATAAGCTTCTCTACTAGAGGCCAAATCCTGTCCATACAAGACTATAGACGTGTTTCTGCAAAACCATATACACATACATACATTGAACTTCTTCCTACAAAGATGAATACTTATAGTACCGACCTGAAGTGTACATAAATTACTTTGTTTTGAACAAGGTTGAAAAAGTCGCAGACGGAGAGGAGTCAGACGGGACTTTGAAACGACTAGTCGGTCGAGTCGAGGTCGAGTCGGACGTTGACTAATGTTGACTTTTGATAATATATATTTAACATATATACTCCTTCTGTCCCGATGTAATAGTTCACAGACAAAAAACACGCAGTTTAAGAAATATGATTATCACATTTTACTTTTTGTTTATTTTACAGTTTTACCCCTAACTTTTTACCTACATTTTTGTTTTACATGGTAAAGTAAGGGTATAAAAGAACCTTACCTCATTATTCTTATCTATTTATGGAAGTGCAGTATCAATTTGGGACATTCCAAAAAGGAAAATATGACTATTAAATTGAGACGGTGGGAGTATATATTACATATAAATATATCAAACATAAATATTTTAAACATATGTATAGGGCACAAAATCTGAGTATGAAAAAATATTAAAATTTTGACCAACTTTGACTATGGCCAACTCGGACCCTTTCAGAGACAGATTCAGACCAACTTTGACATGACTTTTAGCATTGACCAACTAAGTAGACATTTTTGGGAAAAAAGGGATGAGCTTGTCACCATACCGACTAGTCGGCCGAGATGGTCGCCATATACAACACCGCCTTGTCGTCTTGGGTTGGGAAGGATACGACAGGCTCAATTCAAGGTAGGGATGGCATCGGGTCGGGTTTGGGCCGGGTTTAGGTAAACCCGGACCCGATTAGAAAAACCCGAACCTGTCGGGTCCCCATTTAGTTACTAACTAGCAGGTAAACGGGTTTCCCCACGGGTATTTGGGTCCCCATTTACTTACGAACTATTGGATAAATGGGTTATCCCACGGGTTTTCGAGTCCTTTTTCGGGTATACGGGTCGGGTAATTGGGTATACGAGCAGTGTATATGGACTCGGGTCTTTTTCGGGTATACGGGCCGGGTAATCGGGTTTGTGTCTAAAACCATACCCGGACCCGGACCAGCGAAAAAATTAAAAACTATCCCCATACCCGACCCCCAACCCTAGACCCATTTACCCGGCCGAACCCGCCCCAAAAATATCGGGTTTCGGGTTTCCCCATCGAGTACGGGGTTTTTTTGCCACCCCTAATTCAAGGACACTCAATTTCAACTGGTTTACAATAATAAATTTCAAGTGAAGGTGTAAAGGATAATACGTGTTGCTGTTATCTTGAACTTCTTTATTGCTTGTGGCATCTTGATAATGAGTGTCGACCTTCTTTGAAATCTTCTTTGGTGAATCTTGATCATGTTGAGATTTCGAAGCAACAACTTCAGTAACCTCGATCAGATGTTGGATTACTTGACACTGTCCTACATCGTAATTAGCTTGTGATCGTTGTAGTTCCAAATGAAGCTTTTCGTTTTCTTTTTGTATAACTTCTTTAAATGGTAAGTTTGGGTAACTACACGAAAGTGATTTCTTTAAAACGACGGTATCATTATGTGACGGGTCGGGCTTCATGATAACATCTTGCACCTTTCTATCTTCATCATCCAATGTGTATTCACGTTGGTCCCTTTCAATATATTCCAATCTTTCCTGCTCAAACACATCAATAAATTTATATATTTTTGTTTTCTTAGACCGATTTAAGATAAAACATAACCCAAATAGGTCAAATTTATCACAAATTTAAAGAAGTGAAATAACTAAATAGAAAAGACAGTAGAAAAAATTATGCTCATACCCTGACTCGAGCATTATCCACAAGTGTAATAAGCGGGATTATCTTCAAATATCGATCGATCTCATCTTGTGCCCTTCTAAATTGATTAACAATATTCCATCCCATTGCAAGCAAATACAAATAACTCCGATCTTGACAACTGTTAACTAAAATATAAGACCTTCTTAATGCCTCTTCAAGTTGCTCTAACGGTTCTCGTGTTTCCGGATACCGTTTAAGTTCACTAATCCTAAGTTGTTGTAAAAGATTACCAATTAATTTCAAATGCATAGCAAACTGCTTGCAGTTCTTTTTGTGCATCCGTGCAGTACTAGCCGCCTGCACAATCAACCCTATTAACCTAACTGCATCGAGCCCAGTTAGCTGAGCCACATTTGCTATATCTCCAAAATGATCCCATGTTGCAGCCATTTTTCACCCTTTTTTCAAACTAAATCCCAAACCCTAGATTTCTTAGCTTGATATCTTTGTCAAATTGATCAAATCCATCTCAAATTAAGATAACTTTTTATATTTATTCTCAATTTTTGGCATCATGATACAGCTACTTTAATTATTTGAATTGGATCCTCAACAGCAGAATCTGATAAAACATAATAATTATTCACATTTAACTGTAGAATATTTATATTTATATTTATTTATTACTAAATGAAAAGTAAATTCAGTCAAACAAGATCTCAGGGATTCTTTTGGTAATGCTTTCACTTTCTTTGTCTGATAAAAGTGATAAGTTTTACTAAAGAAAAACAATTAGAAAAATAAAAATAATAAAAATAAAAATTAAAAAATAAAAACTAATACTAACTAACAATAACAATATACATCGTTGACTGAAAGTCTTCTAGATCAGGAATTTAAACAAAAATATGCTACAATTATAATTATAATTAAATAATAATTTGTAACTAAAAACAGCGCATAACAAATTAAAAAAAAAAAAAAAAAATAGAAACATATTCAGATTGAATTGAAGTTGACCTTTAAAATTTGAGCTGATTGCAACAGATGTGATTAAAAATAAAATATATACATGCATATTAATCTGTAAGCAGCGATAGATAAACACAGGAGAACGTGAATGTGAACCAAAACGAAGTATATGTATTATTAGTTATCAGTGTATATAATAAATAAAACTATAAATAAATATAAAAAGTTAAAAAGAAAAGTGCAATTTTACCTTTTGATGTTGAGTTTTAGGGTTTCATGAGGAATTAGGAAGATATAGCTGGTGGATGCAATGCGTAAACTTGTACATTGAGCATTGAAGCAAGTACCATGGCAATGCAATTATTTTGCTGGATAAATTGATGAAAAATACAGACGATTTTTTTTTTTTTTTTGTATATCTTTTTTTATTTTATTTGATGAATGAATTTTGGAGGAAAATGAACATAAAAAGGAAGGATGGGAGGTGGTGTAGTTTGTATGTGCGCTGAGCACCGAGAGGGAGAGAGTGAATGGAAACAGTGACAGAGAAGCAAAGTTGTACAATACATATAGATAGATTAGATAGTAGTCTACAGGTGTGTTTCAACTTTGAATTGAACACAAATTTTTTATGTTAAAATGAATACCGTTTTCGACTCATAATAATTGTACTGTTTAACTTTTCAAGATTTTACTTTTAAATTTTTGACTTCAAATATTATTATTTGTGTTATATGTAGTATGTGATGAAACTTATATTAATGGATTAAGTTTTAAAATGTGTTTTCAATTATATAAGTTTCATAAAATATTATATAACACAAAAAAAATATTGAAAATCAAAATAATAGAAGTAAAACCTTAAAAAGTCAAACAAGACACTTATTATAGGATGACAGGAGTATATTGTGATGACCCGAAAATTTCTGACCAAATTTAAACTTAATCTTTAACGTTTCTGACACGATAAGCAAAGTCTATGAAGTTGAATCTCAAAATTTTATAACTGTTTCATGTATTCAATTACATTTGATTGCTCTCGACTATTCATGAACAATTATATGTATGTATATATATATATATATATGTACAAGTAAAAACGACTTTCCTACAGTAAAACACTATTTGCTACAGTAAAACACTATTTGCTACAGTAAACACTATTTGCTGCATAGAAACCGTACTTTGCTACAGTGCTACATTAAAAATGACTTTGCTACAGTGAAACCGTACTTTGCTGCAGTGCTACAGTAAACACTATTTGCTACAGTAAAATACTATTTGCTACGGTAACCACTATTTGCTACAGTACACTATTTGATGTCGACGCACTAGCAAACAAAAACGGATAAGGCGGCCGTGCGATCGCATGGCAAAAACACTGAAAACTCATGCGATCGCATGAGGTACTGTAGCAGGCCACATACTATAAAAGCTCGATCTGGTCTCCACATACTATTATTATTTATTATATTATTATTATTATTATTATTATTAAGATTAACATTATTATTATTAATCTTATTATAATATTATTATTAGTAGTATATATACATAAAATACTACGACGAGGTTATTGTGACAACCCGAAAATTTCCAACCAAATTTAAACTTTAATCTTTATATGTTTCCGACACAATAAGCAATATTTGTTAAGTTAAATTTCAAGAATTTTAAACTATGTTCATACATTCATTCAACCTCGACCAAGTTCCAACGATTCACGAACCATTAAACGAATATGATTATATATGTATATGTGTATATATATTATAACTTGAAACGTAAACGAAATATTAGATTAAATACTTTATATGATTGTATCTGTTTCAAAATGTTTATCAATGGAATTAGAAGATAAGATCAACTGATTGAATTATCAGATATATTAAATTATGATTACAAGTCTCTATTGAAAGGCCCACGTTGATTTGAGAAATCTTTCAATTTTAACAATATTCGGAAAATGGTAAAGTAATTTATAAATAAGAACAAATTGTCAATAATTGAGAACTAGACAAAGGATAGTGGAAGATTGAATCTCATAAAGACTCGATTGATCTATTTAGTTTCAAACGTACAAAAACGTTTTCAGTTTAAAAAGAACTTTATTATTAAAACGTATATAACTTTTATAAATATCTAGAACCACTTTTGACAACTCATTACTTAACTAGTATGATAAAGATAACGATATTTATATTTTATTTTATTAAATATATATAACGATTTAAATTAATATTATATATATTTATACGCATATAATACGTACATAGTTTTATTCTTTTACTATACTTAAACTTTATCTTTACTTTATTTTAACTTTAATAATTCACTTTAATAATTCATACTTTAATAATTTATACTTTAATAATTCACTTTAATAATTCATACTTTAATAATTCACTTTAATAATTCATACTTTAATAATTCACTTTAATAATTCATACTTTAATAATTCATTTTAATAATTCAAAAATCTATTATAAATAGAATTCAATAGGTTTCATTATTTCATAGAAACTTGAAAATATTTTTCTCTAAACTCTCTCAATCGATTTACATATATATATTTACTCCGTATTATTTCAAGATATTATTAGTATACATAAAATATTACGACGGAGTGTTGTCCGAGTGATTTCGAAATTGTTTTTCGAGTAGGATAGGATTAAGGAAATTATGGGTTATAGCTATGGAGGTGATTGAGTATGGTTCATGGGTATGCTCGTGAGGTCAATATAGTGTTTATCATTTCCGTTGCGTCTACGTACCTTTCCTGCAATATTGAATCTCAATATTGATACGTGAGTACTCATAATTTAACTTTTACATACTAATAGTGTATCCCTGACTAGTGCTCGAGTATTTAGGATTATGCATGCTTGTACTTTTGATATTGCCCTTAGACAGGTTAGGTTGAATCTTGAATTAGTTACACTTGCGGTTGAGATAAGGTATAAGATATGCATGTCCTTGGAAAGCTAGCGAAAAATTAAGAACTTTTCCTTTAGATATCGAATGGTTTCGATGAACGGATTAGAAGTTATAATCAATTGAATTTTCGATATTTTTATTAAAAATGATTATTATTATCGTCGTTTTTATCGTCGTTCTAGTTTTATCTTATTATTATCATTATTATTATCTTTATCAATAAAAAGGATTTATCATTAAAAATTGTTTTTTTATTACTATCGTTATTATCGTTAAAGTTATAATTAGTATTATTATTATTATTATCCAATTATCATTATTATTATTATTATTATTATTATTATTATTATTATTATTAGTATTATTATTATTATTATCATTATTAATATATATATATATATATCATTATTTAAAAATGGTTATTGTTATTGTTATTATTATTATTACTATATTATCATTAAGATAATTATTAGTATTATCGTTAATAATATTATAGTAACTATCATTATTAATATTAGTGTAATTAAAACAAATAATTGTAACACCTAAATATTTTGATTACTATTATTATCATTATTATGAACACGATATAAAAGACGATTAAAAGCTATTAAACGAAACGATTAGGAAATAATGAGTAAGAGTATCATGATGAAATTAAAATATTATAAGATATTAATTTAGATAAAATTATCGTTCTTATTATTTTTATCATTACTATTATTATTAAAAGTATCGTTAGTATTAAAACTATTATTTTAACAAAAATTATCATTTTAATAGAAATATCATTGTTACTATAAAATATCATTATTATTATTATTTTAAATAGAATTATTATTTTAAAGATAATATTAAAAATTATCGTAAATATTAAAGTTATCATAATTAGAATTATCGTTTTATCATAATGTCATCTTAGTAATTATAAATATTGATATTTTTATAATAATAATTATTATTACAAAATAATACAACTTTTACTTACTATCATTATAGATATTATTTTATAAAATAAATATGTGATACAAACATATTTTACTACGTGTAATAACTTACTTTAATAATACCTATCATATTATCTTTATGATATTAAATGAACCCTATAAATTTTATTACTTAATATATATAAAAGTATATTTGATTATATAAATTTAATATAAAATTTTATTTATTAATAAATAAATTATATTATTTACTCTAATAAATCTTTTTAAAATATTTAAAAATATAAAATGACGATATTTAAACTATATATTAATCATGTATAGATTTTTAGAAATTATTTTGAGTCAAATTTACTTTTGTTGACTTTTGCATATTAGTCTCGAGCATTAGGATTGTGGTACACTATGACTTGACCTAATTTGTTAGACAAATATTGACCAACATATAAATATATATAATTAATTTAGGTTCGTGAATCCGAGGCCAACCTTGCACTTGTTCAATGACGTTATATGTATTTTTACTACGAAATACAGTATGGTGAGTTTCATTTGCCTTTTTACCCTTTATATTTTTGGGCTGAGAATACATGCGCAACTTTTATAAATGTTTTACGAAATAGACACAAGTACGTGAAACTACATTCTATGGTTGAATTATCGAAATCGAATATGCCCCTTTTTATTAAGTCTGGTAATCTAAGAATTAGGGAACAGACACCCTAATTGACGCGAATCCTAAAGATAGATCTATTGGGCCTAACAAACCCCATCCAAAGTACCGGATGCTTTAGTACTTCGAAATTTATATCATGTCCGAAGGAGGATCCCGGAATGATAGGGGATATTCTTATATGTATCTAGTTAATGTCGGTTACCAGGTGTTCACCATATGAATGATTATTTTTGTCTCTATGCATGGGACGTATATTTATGAGAACTGAAAATGAAATTCTTGTGGTCTATTAAAATGATGGAAATAAATGATTATGATAAACTAATGAACTCACCAACCTTTTGGTTGACACTTTAAAGCATGTTTATTCTCAGGTGTTAAAGAAATCTTCCGCTGTGCATTTGCTCATTTTAAAGATATTACTTGGAGTCTTTCATAGCATATTTTGAAGAACGTTGCATTCGAGTCATTGAGTTCATCAAAGATTATTATTAAATCAATTTATAGTTGGATAGTGGATATTATGAAATGGTATGCATGCCTGTCAATTTTCGATGTAAAGAAAGTTTGTCTTTTAAAAACTAATGCAATGTTTGTAAAATGTATCATATAGAGGTCAAATACCTCGCAATGTAATCAACTATTGTGAATCGTTTATAATGTATATGAAAGGGTCCTTTCAGTTATGAGCGTGTCACCTTCAAAATGGGTTTTTGAGCGGGATAGAGCTAAGGAAATTATGGGTTATTGCCAAGGAGGTTATGGGTAATGTTCGAGGGTATATTTGTGAATCAAATCTAGTGTTTATCATCTCTGTTGCGTCTACGTACTTTCCTACAATATTGAATCTCAATATTGATACGTAAGTATTCATATCTTATCTTTTATATATTAATTGTGTATCCATGTCTAGTGCTCGAGTATATATGTTTATGCATGCTTGTATGCTAAATTTGTCGTTAAACAGTTTATGATGAATCACGAATTTAATATATATATTACTGATAAAAGGTATATGATATGCATGTTTTTGGAAAGCTGACGAAAAATCAATAACTTTTCATTTAGAAATCGCGAAATTTCGATGAACGAATTAAAAGATATGGGCAACTGAATTATGATCAACGTTAATTGAAATTGCTTTTGAATCTGCAATTATGATTTAAACAACTTGTTTACGAGATTGATAAAATGGACTTTTAAATATTACCAGCCGAGTAAATGAATCCTTATTTAAGGCACGTCTCGTTTTGTTGAACAATTGTCAAAATTGACTGTTTTATCATGTTTTAAAGCCTTATAAAAACTATAGACTAATTTTACAAGAATTGGGAAACTATGTGAAATGTTAAAATGCTTCGATTGCCATGATCATTCGACTATAGTATTAAGTCAGAATGACTCTTTGAAATGACTTTTGATAAACTTTTGTATGTCGATCTCGAGCATTAGGATTGTGATACACTATGACATGACCTAGCTTGATAGACATTTATTGACCAACATATGTTCTCTAGGTTGAGATATACGGTTATTTGGTAATCCGAGTTTCAGTCACATTTTGGTGAACGACTTTATATGCTGCTAAGGTGAGTTTCATTTGCTCCATTTTTAATTGCTTTTGCAATATATATTTTTGGACTGAGAATACATGCACTTTATTTTAAACACAATGGATACAAGTACATACTTAATTCTACACTGAGTTTGAACCGAAAATCCCTTAGCTTTGGTAACTAGTAACTGCCGGTTATAAGAACTGGTGGGCCCGAGTAGTTATATATGGATCCATAGGGCTTGATATCCCCGTCCGAGCTAGAGCACTAGCCTTTTAACGGACGTATACTATTTGAGAAGCGTACACGTTGGTTTGCGTGTATTATTAAGATGATTATACAAAGGGTACAAATTATATATACGTTAAGTTTAGTTACCAGGGTGCTCAATTTTGTAGAATATTTTGATAAACGTTTCTGGATTAAACAACTGAAATCTTGTGATCCACCTTTATGTACAGATTATGCAAAACATTAAAACTATGAACTCACCAACCTTTGTGTTGACACTTGTTAGCATGTTTATTCTCAGGTTCCCTAGAAGTCTTCCGCTGTTTGCTTATATGTTAGACAAGCTATGTGCATGGAGTCTTACATGGCATATTTTTCAAGGAAACGTTGCATTCACCAAATCATCACCATGTATCTTATTTTGACTGCATTGTCAACGGAAGTACTATTGTAAACTATTATTTACGGTGATTGTCTATATGTAGAAATCATCAGATGTCGAAAACCTTTGATTTAAATATTCATTTATGGTGTGCTTTTTCAAAAGAATGCAATGTTTACAAAACGTATCATATAGAGGTCAAATACCTCGCAATGAAATCGATGAATGACGTGTTCGTCCATATGGATTTGGAGCGATCGTCACATATATAATTTTCATAAATGTCATAATTTATTTATACTCGTAATTTTTATTATTATTAGGGTTTTGCTAACGTATGCCATGGGAGCGTACGTTAAGCTGCATTTAATGAACTCGCAATTTCCATAAATATCAGAATTTGTAATTAATGCACGCATAGAAATGGAAATTATTAGATAGAACTAACGAGTATTAAATACAGATAATGATACATAAAGAAATTTTATGTTCATTAAATGCACCTTAACGTATGCCTTCATAACACACGTTAGCAAAAACCCTTTTATTATTATTATTATTATTATTATTATTATTATTATTATTATTATTATTATTATTATTATTATTATTATTATTGTAAGTAATAAAAATGAATACATGCATATCTTATTGATTTATAAGTTTTAAATTGGTCTGGCGGTATTGTGGTGGCTCTTTTAACCAAGAGGTTAAGGGTTCAAGTCCCGTCGTGGATATATTTCGTGGTTTATTGTAAATATTCGTGTAAAGTGTGTGTGTATTTGCCTTTGAAAATATATATATATATATATATATATGTTAAAAATTATAGAATTTAAACTTAATCAGATTTAGTATAGAAACACACATTAACAAAACTCGTAATAAAATCAATTTGGTGTAGATTATAATTAATTTTATTGATTGATTTTAATAGTGAAGTGATTCAAAAGAAAATAATTGTTTCTGAAAAAAAGTGGAAGCAATCATCAAATAATTTATCTTAATCCATCACCAATCGTGTCATTTGAAACATTTCATTTACATGGAAGAAGGGTACTATTGTCATTTTAGACATGAATCAATTAATAAGTATGTAGTAATATATTTCGAAATACGATAGTAGCTCTTATTGTTTCCAATGGCATTTTTTTAACAGCATTATGGGATCATCCATGGAAACTTAACCACATACGCGTTCATCTCCCGTAATTCCATAACTCGCCCTCATCTGTTGTCCAGAGAAAACCCGGCTCAATCGAGGACATTGGTGGTAAAACCCCCTATCCCTCACTGCCCCCGCAATGTGATGTTCAGAAGGCATCCTATTTTGAATTCAAAGGTAAATGAGCAACTTTGCGTGCAATGTTGCACCACACGTGAGTCAAACTCCTGACCTCTCGCTAAGAGAGGCAGTCTACTATCACATGAGCTACAACACAAGTTTTTTTTGTTTCCAATGGCATTAAAGTTCAACTTAACTACAATGACGCCATCGTGAATAGTAAAACATGTTCACTTACTAAAAGGATAATAAGATGATCAATGTGTGGTAGTTGAGTTGAGTTGATTAATTTTTTTTAAAGGCAACAGTCGGCATCGAATATTCTCATTTGCCCCACACACACTTTCGGGAGGAAACCCGAATCGCATTGCAGGAACCCGATCCTTAAACCATCCCGACGGGCAGGCGGACCAGGTTTGAATCTTGAATGAATCCGGGAGAAAACCCCCAATGAGGTCAATCTGGAGCTCCATCTTTCAAACAGATTAATTAATAGGATTGGCTGAGTGAGGCTCGAACCCATGACCTAACCCTCGCCCTAACACACAAGGTGTTGGAGATACTGTTGAAGCGAAGCTTCGTTGGTGAGTTGATTAATTATATGTAATGTATATATCAGATTGTGAATGTGTGCGATTTGAACCTTATATGCAAGTGGTTTGAATCATTTTAAAATTGCCCAATGATTTTGTTGTAAAAATAGAAAGAAGACGAACATGAGAAAGAAACAAATAATTAACTCCAATAATCCATTAAATCCATTAAACATAGAAAAAAAATATATATTAATACATGATTGAATATGTTATTGTTATAAATATGTTCTCGGGTTGGCTACGGTTCGATCGTGGTTTGACCGTGGTACATATATTCCGAAGATATGCCCATGACATTAAATAATAAAGGTCCATTTATCCTATTCGGTCACACACAAAGGCCAATCGTAAATTGTTTGATATACCTTCTAATCGGAAATTAATTTATTAATCATTAGTTAATGGTTTAATAAATTAAGCAAGTTTTTTTTTATGTGTGTACATATACTTACAAATCTAAATATATAAGATTTGATTTGATATAAATAAGATTTGATTTGATTTGTAAATCTTATTTTATATAAAGATTTGTACTATAATCATATTTTATATAATATATAAGATTTGATTTGATATAAATAAGATTTGATTTGATTTGTAAATCTTATTTTATATAAAGATTTGATTTTGCAAATCTTTTAAAATCTTTCCAAATCTTTATATTTGTATTATATGTATCAATTTTATTCTATATAATACCAAGTCTTAGTATTGAAAATATATATGTAACTTGAGATACAAAAACACACATACAAAATGCTATTTCTCTTTCTCATTTTCAAGTAACCAAAATACTTTATAATTGGTTTCGGGTTTTGGTGGAAATAAGGAAAAGAAAAGATCCGTTAAGTAGAAGATATAGATCAAAGCAAGGTTGGAACTTTGGGTGTCTACCGTTTAGAGGAACTCTTCTTTGGGTTTTCAAATTCGATCTTCAAAAGGGCTACAAAGGTTGTATTCTAATCTTCTCTTGTTCAGTTTCGTTAATTTGTTTTATTTACTAAAGTTTTGTACAATGATCCGTGGAAGAGTATGATTTTGTAAAGTTTTAAAAATGCTTCCGCTCGCTTTGAATTTGTATCATACTCCAACAGTGGTATCCGAGCCATCTTGTACAAGTTTTAGCAAACTTTTCTTATGATATTTAGTTTTGATGGATGCGTTGTGCATGATTCTTGGAGATGATCATGCATAACAAACATGCAAAACAAGTATCATGATTTATGTTTTATTTTTCATAAATACTAATTTGAATCTTGGATTTTGGCAAAATGTAAAATGGGTTAAATTCATTTTTTTTTCATTTAAGAAATTTTTTTTAGCCTGGACAGTCCGTATTTGACGGACTGTTTTGGGGCTTTAAACTCAATATTATTGTATGAGACCAATTTCATTTGAAAGCTAACTGAAAGAACTTAAATTTGAAAAAAAATTCATCGAAAACGGATTAGAAATGAGTAAGATATGACCATTTAAAGTTACATGTATGAATCTGCCAAAATCCGAAAATTTTAATGGTAACTTGCATGTTGACTATTAAAGATTCAATGTTTAGAAAAATAAAGTACATGAATTCTTTTCATGTTTTACATGAAATGAGAAAATTAAAATTATTAATTTTAGACTTTATGCTTTGGTAAAGTGAATAAATCTCCAACATGTTTTGATTCACTTAATATGTTTATTTGGATGGTTTTGGCATGAAAACCATACTTACAAAATATGAAGTGGGTTTACATACATATGTTATGTAAACAAGGATTGAATATTATAAGTGCCATTAAGTGTTGTTTAAATCAATCCTTATCGAAACATGTTATATGAAAATGGACGGTTGGCACTCCATTTGTTATGTATGCGATTGTTGTATGAAATCGGTAGTATTTGCCTCAATAAGACCCTTGTGTGGATGTTTGGTTGTATGATTTAATTTATTATTTATTCTGGATGAATGTAATAATTTATTAAACGACTTGCATGTCGTCTTTCTATTTATATTGTATTTGTAATAGTATAGAAAATAGAATAGTTATTTTGTAAGATAATGCAACCAAGATTGAAATCAATAAGACGATGTTCACAAGGCAGCCCATCCGAGCATATAATGGAGATGGCGGTTTTAGTGGGAGCCAATTCTCACACAAGGTTATGTCCCTAGTTGACCATGTTTTTTCGTGTGTTGGCTCACCGGAAAAACGCATAGGACTCGAGGCATACTACCGCTAATTGCGTGTCATGATTATTATTGTTTTATTATTTGTCTATGCCATGCTAGCTAGAAAATGTTTTAAAGAAAAACAAAAGGGACAATAATCATATAAAACGGTTTGGTTAAAATTAGTTTAACAAACACAACACGCAATACATAATTAGAAAATGTTTTAAAATGGTGTAAACTACTTTTGCTAAAAGAAAACAAAAACCCGTTTTAAATGTAAACTTTACGCTATCCATGAGTAGTACACACATCCGAACCTTCTACCTGTTAGAGTTCGCGATACCCGAGAGTCTTGGGCCGGACTTTAATTGGGTGTTGGGAAGGGTGAGGTGAATTTCGCGATACCCGAGAGTCTTGGGCCGGATTTCACGTGTATCTATCACGGACGGTTTACAATCTGAAATCGTGGTTTGCGGCAAACCCACCACGAGGAAGGATTAGCGTAGAAGGGATTAAACATGCCAAGTGAAATAATTGATTATCACTAAATCCCGCAGAACCTAAGAATTTCATAATGGATGAAATTGGTAATATAGTTACCTACCTAAATAGCTTATGGTTGGCGATCCGTGACGAACCCGTCATTAACATAAGTGAAATATGGATCTTAGCCTTGTTAATTATAATTGTTTGAATATTAAACACACTTGGGTAATTATCTTAACAAGGTTTAAACATATCAAACTAACTAATACAACTTACTTTAAAAATAAAATATGACAGATGTCTGCAACAAACATAAATCCTACTCCGTCATCAATCACTAATTTCTGCCTTAAAGAGCTCCTCGAAAAGGACAAACTTACGGGCTTGAACTACATGGACTGGCATCGCAACCTAAGAATTGCTCTTAGGATGGAAGGAAAGATCAGGGCAATTGAGGAACCCTTACCGGCAGAACCCGGATCGAGAGCTACTCAAGCGGCTAGGGACGAGTTTGAAAAACGGCGTTCCGAGTCTAATGAGGTAGCATGCTTGATGTTGACGACCATGTCTCCAGAGCTCCAAAAGGGCATGGAGAGCTTAGGGTCATATGACATGCTTAACCAACTCAAGGACATGTTCCAACAACAAGCAAAGCAAGAAAGGTTTGACACCGTGAAAGCTCTCGTATCTTGCGAAATGGCAACGGAAGTAGCGTTAGTGTCCATGTACTACAAATGAAAGGGTACGTAGACCGGTTGGAGCGCCTTGGTTTTTCCATAAGTCAGGAGCTTGCAACGGATTTTATCCTGAACTCGCTGACTAGTGCATATGAAGGATTCATTATGAACTATAATATGAACAATATGGAGAAAACAATCATGGAGCTCCATGGCATGTTGAAAACCGCTGAGGCTAACATGGCCAAAGCTAAACCCACAACTACCGTTCTAGCCATTCGTGAAGGTGGGATTAAGAAGAAGAAAAACAAAGCAAAGGGCAAGAACAAGGGCAAGGGTAAGGTTGGCACATCCAACTTCAAACCTAAACCTAAGGGCATTGCTAACTCTTCTACTTCAAAGATCCCGCAAACCAAGTCTCCTGAAGAAGCAATATGCTTTCATTGTGGGGATAAAGGACATTGGAGGCGCAATTGTACTAAGTACTTGAAGGAACTTAATGAACTACGGGCTAAGGGAGTCGCCGTACCTTCAGGTTTGTTCATGATTAATCTAAACAATACTACTATTTCTAATTCCTGGGTATTGGATACGGGATGTGGTACTCACATTTGTACAAATGTGCAGGGACTCACAAGAAGTAGGAAGCTGAAGACCGGGGAGCTTAATCTAATCATGGGGAATAAGAATGTTGCCTCTGTTGACATGATTGGAGAATACAAGCTTTCTTTTGATTCTGGTTTATGTATTGTTTTATCTAATGTTTGCTACAGTGCCGAAATGGTAAGAAACATTATATCTTTTGATGCTTTATTTAATGATGGTTTTAATTTTAGTTTTGATAATGGATCAATACTTGTTCACAAAAATGAGATGTTTTATTTCAAGGCTAGTCCTTGTAAAGGCATCTTAGAAACCACAGCAAAGCTAAATGATAGTTCAATCTACAATGTTGATTCATCCAAAGATGTTTTGGATAAAACGTATCTATGGCATTGTCGTTTAGGCCCCATAAACAAGAAACGCATAGCCAAACTCCAGTCAGATGGAATTCTAGAATCATTTGATATAATATCGTATGATGAATGCGAATCTTGCTTATCAAGAAAAATGACAAAGGCACCTTTCACAGGAAACTGTGAACGGGCAAAGGATCTGTTGGGGTTGGTACACACCGATGTGTGCGGTCCGTTCAGATCACCTACTAGACACCAGGAACGATACTTCGTTACATTTACTGATGACTTCAGTAGATATGGCTATGTTTATTTAATTAAACAAAAGTCTGAAACTTTTGGAGTGTTCAAGGCATACCAAAACGAAGTAGAAAATCAACTGAACAAAAGAATTAAGATTCTCCGATCTGATAGAGGTGGTGAATATCTTAATGATGAATTTCGTGATCATCTACGGGGTTGTGGGATAATCTCACAATTAGCTCCTCCTAGAACACCACAACATAATGGTGTGGCTGAAAGGAGGAATCAAACATTACTTGACATGGTTCGATCCATGATGAGCCGCACAATACTTCCAATCAGTTTTTGGGGTTACGCCCTACAAACTGCCGCAAAGATCCTTAACCTCATCCCAACCAAGAAAGTTTCCAAAACACCTTATGAGATATGGCATGGTAAAACTGTGTCTCTCTCATATCTAAGAATCTGGGGTTGTGAGGCTTACGTTCGTCGTGAAGCTCAAGATAAACTTGAACCCAGATCTGAAAAGTGTTTATTTGTTGGTTACCCGACTGATTCTTTTGGATATTTGTTTTACAACCCTACTGAGAACAAAGTCTTTGTGTCTCGAAAGGGAGTCTTCCTTGAAAAGGATTTCATATCAAAAGAAACCAGTGGGAGCAAAATAGACCTTGAAGAAATTCAAGAATCAACCGACATGGAAACCGATATTGGAACCGATTCTCCTCAAGAGGTCAACGAACCTGCTGTTGAGAGAGAAACTGACCTACAGCCACCACCCATACGTAGATCTGATAGAGTTCGTCAAACACCAAAGAAATATAGTTTACACATATTTGAGGGTGATGATGAAAATATAGATTCTGATGAACCTATTACCTATCAGGAAGAGATAACAGGCCCTGAGTCTGCCAAATGGAAGGAGGCTATGGACAACGAGATCCAATCCATGCATGATAATCAAGTCTGGACCTTGATTGATCATATACCAGGTATTAAAACCATTGGGTGTAAGTGGGTCTTCAAGAAGAAGACCGATATGGATGGAAATGTACACACATTCAAAGCCAGACTGGTGGCTAAAGGTTACACGCAACAATATGGTGTAGACTATGATGAAACTTTTTCACCAGTATCTATGTTGAAATCTATTAGAATACTTCTTGCCATAGCTGCATTTTATGACTATGAGATATGGCAAATGGATGTAAAAACAGCTTTCCTTAATGGTAAACTAACAGAGGATGTGTTTATGACACAACCTGAGGGTTATGTAGATCCTAAGTATCCTAATAGTGTGTGCAAGCTTCAAAGGTCCATTTATGGACTTAAACAAGCTTCTCGTACCTGGAATCTTTGCTTTAATGAGAAGATCAAAGAATTTGGTTTTATTAGAGGCGAAGATGAGCCATGTGTCTATGTTAGGTCTAGTGGGAGTGTTGTAGTCTTCCTTGTACTATATGTCGATGACATATTACTCATGGGAAACGATATCCCGACATTGAAAGATGTCAAAGCTTGGCTAGGGAAATGTTTCTCCATGAAAGACATAGGAGATGCATCATATATTTTGGGTATAAAGATCTATCGAGATAGGTCAAGGAGATTAATTGGGCTAAACCAAAGTGCATATATAGATAAGATACTGAAGAAATTCGGTATGCATAACTCCAAGAAAGGGTGCGTTCCTATGAACCCTGGAATGATATTGAGCAAGTCTCAATGTCCTAATTCTGACTTGGAATCGGCTACCATGAGTCGAACTCCATATGCTTCAGCTATAGGATCGATCATGTATACGATGATATGCACTAGGCCTGACGTGTGGTATGCACTAAGCATGACTAGTCGTTATCAGGCCAATCCTGGTGAAGCTCATTGGATAGCAGTCAAGAACATTCTAAAGTATCTTAGGAGGACTAAAGAGATGTTCTTGGTCTATGGTGGGAATGACGAGCTGAGCATCAAAGGATACTCAGACGCTAGTTTCCAATCAGATAGAGATGATTGCTCTTCACAATCAGGATTTGTATTTATGTTGAATGGTGGAGCCGTCACATGGAGAAGTGGCAAGCAAAGTACTATTGCTGATTCTACGACAGAAGCCGAGTATATAGCGGTAAATGAAGCTGCTAAAGAGGCCATATGGATAAAGAAATTCATCGGGGATCTAGGAGTGGTTCCTACAATCCATGATCCTGTTAAGATTTTCTGCGACAATGTGAGTGCGGTTGTCTTGGCTCAAGAACCGAGGTCACAAAAGCGCACACGGCACATACTCAGAAAGTACCATTACATCCGTCAACTTGTAGCAGAAAATGACATATTATTAAGTAGAGTAGACACGACTAAGAACTTGGCTGATCCTTTCACCAAGCCTTTACCACAGACTAAGCATGATGCTCATAGCATGTCTATTGGCATTCGTGTCATCGATGATAAAGTTTGATTGTATTTATTATGTTAAGTTTGAAACTTTAAACATTGGGCAATAATATATGTTGCAATTGATCTGATGATTAATATATTGAGATTATATTATACGCACGATGCGATCATTTCATTGTATATTGCCATGTTTCATTTTGCATGTTTTAACTTCCAATGAATATTATTTCATAAACTTCCACAGTCGATCATTCTCTAAGGAAGAGAGAATTGAATTAAGGCTGCTATGAAGTGTAGTAATATAGGCTTATATGAAACTACATTCATGAGGAACATGATAGTTGATTCAAGGTTCTGGAATGACCACACTTAGACATTACTTCATGGTTTTAAGTCACAAGTAAGCTCTAAGATGGCAATATCATTTATCCTAGAGTGGATATGTATGAGGAATCCTGACACAAACTATATTCTACTTTGACCTGTATTTAACGCTGTGCGTAAATACCAGTCATAAGGGTGCAGATCAGGTACAATATGGGATGTGGTGGATGTCTATATAGTTGAAGCAATTTGTTCCTTCTTCTCATAGCAAGTTGAAGCGATATCTCTGGGCCCCTCGTTGATTTGTGCTGCTTTAAATGCATGGCCATGCTACGACTGAATTGATGCAATAGCAGTCTATTTGATCACCACAAATCTCTATCGGGAAACATAATCTTGAATGATGATGATTGACACTTAACCATGTCACACGTTCATATAGATATCTTGAACAAAAGGATGACTGATATAAATCAAAATATAGGAGTGTAACGTAGCAGACTAGTTGTTACACACGGTGTGTCTTTTAAGATAGACCAATATTATTAATGTCAGTGCAAGTGGGAGTCTGTTAGAAATATGTTCTCGGGTTGGCTACGGTTCGATCGTGGTTTGACCGTGGTACATATATTCCGAAGATATGCCCATGACATTAAATAATAAAAGTCCATTTATCCTATTCGGTCACACACAAAGGCCAATCGTAAATTGTTTGATATACCTTCTAATTGGAAATTAATTTATTAATCATTAGTTAATGGTTTAATAAATTAAGTAAGTTTTTTTTATGTGTGTACATATACTTACAAATCTAAATATATAAGATTTGATTTGATATAAATAAGATTTGATTTGATTTGTAAATCTTATTTTATATAAAGATTTGTACTATAATCATATTTTATATAATATATAAGATTTGATTTGATATAAATAAGATTTGATTTGATTTGTAAATCTTATTTTATATAAAGATTTGATTTTGCAAATCTTTTAAAATCTTTCCAAATCTTTATATTTGTATTATATGTATCAATTTTATTCTATATAATACCAAGTCTTGGTATTGAAAATATATATGTAACTTGAGATACAAAAACACACATACAAAATGCTATTTCTCTTTCTCATTTTCAAGTAACCAAAATAATTTATAATTGGGTTCGGGTTTTGGTGGAAATAAGGAAAAGAAAAGATCCGTTAAGTAGACTGTATAGATCAAAGCAAGGTTGGAACTTTGGGTGTCTACCGTTTAGAGGAACTCTTCTTTGGGTTTTCAAATTCGATCTTCAAAAGGGCTACAAAGGTTGTATTCTAATCTTCTCTTGTTCAGTTTCGTTAATTTGTTTTGTTTACTAAAGTTTTGTACAATGATCCGTGGAAGAGTATGATTTTGTAAAGTTTTAAAAATGCTTCCGCTCGCTTTGAATTTGTATCATACTCCAACAGTTATGTGAATGTGAATCGTGTATACAATAACATCACTTTTAGAGGAAGTGCCACATGTCAAATATGCAATAGGCGAATCATTAGTGTTGAATGGTGCAACTTTATGTTGGTAATCTTCAACAACAATTCCTCACTATTTATGGTTATTATTATCATTTTTTATGGCAAAATAATGATAACATTAGAATCGATCCGAAGATCAACAAGTATAACCATTTCAAAAGAATCCAACGAGCCCTAGTCTAACAAAACTAACTAAATCAAACGGCTAACTAACAGGATGAACAAACCAGTTTAATCTAGTAAACATAGTAAACCAGGGCTATAACTAGCGGAAACTTAAATAACATGCTACACTAAAAAGAAAATAAAACATAGCAGCGGGTACCCGCCGGAAAATCACTGGAACAGCAACCGGAAAACAAATCTGACAGCAAACATAACAACCAGCGACAGTCTAGCCAAAAAGTACGGACCGCAAAAAATAAATTTATGGTGATCTTGTCAATATTAACAATATTGATGAACTGAATCCAACCGAAGATCAAAATTCCGATGACTCTGATCGGAATCTAGTCAATCGTGAAGTAGAAGATGGAGAGTCTCGTTGTGGTGCGTATGACAATGTGTCCCAAGACAATGATGATGGCTACATTGGAGACGTAAAAGACACTAAAGAATGTTCCCCACTACTAAAAGATGAAATTATTCAAGACACGCATGCAATTAATAATGAGAATATAAGCATGGATGTTAACACAAAGTCTAACAATGACGTTGTACAAGAGGATCATGCAATTAATAATATTGAAAATAATTGCATGAATGATACAAATTCCAATTCCAACGAGGAGCGAGAGGGGAGTAATGAAGCAAATCAAAACTTAATGGAGGGCCCATTTAATGGTAGCCCAAATGAACCAGGTCCTGTTGTTGGGCCAGCCCAATCCATATTAAATAAAAAGGTTAATAATAATATAAACCCATCCCAATCTATAAGAAATAAAAAGAATAACAATAAAAAGAATCCATTGCGCAGGCCTAATCAATCCAATTCAGAGACATCTAAATACGTGGAAGTCGATGGGAATAGTAGTAAGCAGGTGCATAGACAAAATAGATCTCAGAGTCAAAATCAAAACTGTAAGCAAAAGAACAAGGGACCGGTTGAAGCATTGAGAGAAAAATCATCTAATTCAAGTGAAGGGCGCTCAAAAAGGAAGAAGGTATTGGGTAAATTGAAGAAGGATTGTTGTTGGTACGGTATAAGGCATTGGAAAACATCATCAAGAATGAGGAATCTGAAATCTGCAGCTAGAAGGGTTAATGAGAAAGAACGACCGCTGCAATCTCGATGTACTTCTTGTATTAATGGGGGTGAGCCAGCACATGGGGATAGTGATTCGGGGTCAGTAGGTGATGCAAGTTTAATGGGTGTAGATACAATCTGTGAAAACAACTCATGCTCTCTTAATTCGTTAGATACTAATGGGGTTTATGACTTTGGTTGTAAGCTGGGCCTTAAATGGAAGAAGAACACTCAATATTAGTAAGTTGTTCTTTGTTTCCTCATTTATTTATAGTTTTATTATGAAGATTGTCAGTTATAACATTAGAGGGTATGGTTCGGGGAAAGACTGTAAATTCGGGGCTATTAAGAAATTGATTAGGGCAGAAAAATCATCGTCCCTAGCACTCCAAGAAACTAAATTACACCCAGTCGATCTTTTATGGATTAATAAACTATGGGGGTCGATTGAGTGTAATTTTGTTCAACAGGAAATGCTAGGGAAGTTGGGAGGTCAATTATTAGTTTGGGACTCTGATCGTTTTGAGGCAAAAGAGGCTGTTAAATTTGATAGGGTTATTGGTGTAAAAGGTGTTTGGAAATCTAACGGGGCAAGTCTAAATATCTTGAATGTCTACGGCCCCCATGACGACGCGAAAAAGATAATACTTTGGGATTCACTATCAAGTCTTCTTTCGGGCAGTGATGATAATTGGGTTATTTGTGGGGACTTTAATGAGGTGAGGGTGCAGGATGAACGGTTAAACTGCGAATTCCTGGAATATCGGGCTAGGAGATTTAATAATTTTATTGATTCAAATAGTCTAATTGATATACCACTCGGTGGAAGGTTATTCACTCGAGTAAGCGACGATGGAATAAAATTTAGTAAGCTAGACCGGTTTCTCGTTTCTGGAAATGTCCTCTCAGTATGGGATAACATATCATCAGTTGCTTTAGAGAGAGCAGATTCGGATCACTGCCCCATAATTCTTAAAGATGAGGAGAAGAATTTTAGACATAAACTGTTTAAATTCTTTGATGCATGGTTAGATGTAGAGGGAGTGGAAAGGGTTATTACTGAGGCATGAGATGCACCAACCGTTTCGGGTCGTAGGAAAGATTGTCATTTTATGAATAAATTAAAAAGTGTCAAGGAAGCTCTTAAGTCATGGAGCAGGTCTGAACTTGGGCAATTAGATGGAGATATAGACACTCTAAAAAATCAGACTCTGTCGTACGAACTCAAAGCTGAAGTTGGGTTACTAGATGCTTCGGAAACAGCAGTGTGGCAGAGTACCAGGAAAAAATGGCTCGAAAAGGAGAACCTGAAAACCAACATGTTAAAGCAAAAAGCAAGGGTGAAATGGATAACTGAAGGGGACGAAAACTCAAAATTCTTCCATTCAATTATTCGTTATAACTACAACAGATGCAACATACGGGGTATAAATTTAAATGGTATGTGGAATGAAAACCCACACGACATTAAAGATGCTGCATTCGGTCACTTTAGCCTGTGATTTGAAGAACCAATCTCTTTAAGACCATCTCTCAAAGAGTTATGTTATCCGGTTATATCCAGTGAAGAAGCAGAAGCACTTGAAGGCCAATTTTCTGAATTGGAAATTTTTGAGGCCATTAATGATTGTGGGGGGTCTAAGGCGCCTGGTCCAGACGGGTTCAATTTAAAATTCTATAAGAAATTTTGGAGTACCATAAAGGGCGAATTAATTGAAGCAATTACTTGGTTTTGGCAATCGAGAGATATTTCAAGAGGTTGTAATGCGTCTTTTGTTTCACTCATTCCAAAAAAAGATGATCCACTTTCTCTTGACGATTATAGACCCATTAGTCTCATTGGTAGCTATTATAAAATAGTTGCTAAAATCCTTTCGAATCGTCTCAGAAAGGTTCTACCCGCTTTAATTGGTCAGGAACAAAGCGCCTTTCTAAAAGGGTGTTTCATCCAAGATGGCGCACTAATTGTTAATGAAACAATAGACTTTCTTAAGGCTAATCGTAGAAAAGGGTTTATTCTTAAAGCGGACTTTGAAAAGGCTTTCGATAGTTTGAATTGGAACTTCTTAATGGATGTAATGAAGTCTATGGGGTTTGGTCCTAAATGGAGAAGTTGGATTCTTGCATGTCTAAAGTCGGCTTCAATTTCTATTTTGGTAAATGGCTCACCCACATCCGAATTCCGCCTTGGAAGAGGAGTAAGGCAAGGCGACCCGCTCTAGCCCTTTCTTTTTATTTTGGCGGCCGAGGGGTTGAATATTCTTACGAAAGCGGCTTTACATAAAGGGCTATTTAAAGGGGTTGAGGTCGACAATGATAAGGTGCTTGTTTCACACCTTCGATACGCGGATGATACACTTTTTTTCGGGGAATGGAACCGAACAAATTCTTTTAACCTACGCAACTTCCTAAAGTGTTATGAACTAGCGTCGGGACTAAAAGTTAACTTTCACAAAAGTAATGTATTTGGAATAGGTGTCGAAGATGGGGAGGTTAATGTAGTTGCTCAACACATGGGATGTCAAGTTGGTAAATTTCCTTTCGTATACCTCGAGCTACCAATCGGTGCAAAAATGAATAAAATAAAAGATTGGAAACCGGTGATACAAAAATTCAAGTCGAGACTTTCGGGTTGGAAAATGCGTTCGATGTCCTTTGGTGGAAGATTAGTGTTGATTAAATCGATTCTATCAAGTTTTCCATTGTACTACTTCTCGATCTATCGTGCCCCATCATGTGTACTAAAACTACTTGATAGTGTAAGACGTTCTTTCTTTTGGGGCGGGTGAGGGTCGGGTTCAAAAATGTCGTGGGTCAAATGGGAACAAGTCTTAAATTTTTACGGGAAAGGGGGGTTAAACATTGGGTCTTTGAAAAGTAAAAATCTCTCTTTATTAGGAAAGTGGTGGTGGAGGTTTAAAACCGAAACCGGGTCACTTTGGTCTAAAATAATCCGAAGTATCCATGGCACTTGTGGTGGGTTACTTTCGGATAACATTTCGTCCCCATCTTTTGGTGTTTGGCATAATATTATCCAAGCAGGAGAAGACATCGAAGACTTGCAGGTCCATTTCAGGAGCTCCTTCGCAAAAACAGTTGGTAACGGTGGTAATACGCTCTTCTGGAATGAGCATTGGGTCGGTAGTGATAAGCTATGTAACCTCTTTCCAAGGTTATATAGGTTAGATCTACTGCCTGATGCAACTGTCAAAGAAAGAGTGGGTAACTTCGGGTCTGATTCAACATACAACTGGTGTTGGAAGCGAGAGATTTCTGGAAGGGTAACAAATGAATTCGCTGCGTTATTGAACCTGCTCTCCTCTATCACGATTGAAAACAATGCATCAGACAGTCTCAAATGGTCGTGTGCTTCTAACGGAGTGTTCAAAGTTAGCATCTTCTCCCATTTAATTTACGACAAATTCTTGAATGAGCATTCCTCCCAACAAGGTACTGTACGCAATTATTTAGTACCGAAAAAAATAGATATATTTGTTTGGCGTGCTTTAAAGAAAAGATTACCGGTAAGAGTCGAACTTGATAAACGCGGAATAGATCTACATTCTATACATTGCCCGATTTGTGATGATGACGTGGAGACGGTTGATCATTCGATTACCTCATGCAAAAACGCTAAAGAAATATGGGTCCGTATCTTTAAATGGTGGAATGTTGATGGGTATAACAATCAAAATTTCGATGATATTCTCGGAGGATATAGCCATTCTACTTCTATGTCGGATCTTGGCAAAATAATTTGGGAAGCAATTAAGTGGATTGGGGCGTACTTCATTTGGAAAAACCGAAACAACAAAGTATTCCGAAACAAATCATGGAATACCCCGGTTGCCCTTAATAAAATACAAACCATATCATTTGATTGGATCTCGAATAGGATGAAGAGCAAGAAATTAGATTGGCATATGTGGATTTCCAATCCTGTCATATATCTCAATCTTGTATAAGTTTGGATAATCTTTTGTTTTTGTGTTTTTTCGTGGTTTTCGTGTTCATGTCTTGTATCGGGTCTCTTCAATGTTTAGTTAGGAGTGTACATACTTGATCCATCACTTTTGGATCTCCTCCTTGTATTCATTGTTTTGGCTAATAAAATGTTGCTTGCCTTTCAAAAAAATAAAATAATAAATTTATGGTTATTCGCTGTTCAGACACCAAACGTACATTTACATTTCAAAATAAAGGTAAAAGGTAAATAGAGATTTGAACATTAGAAAATTGGATAATCGCATCATTCTCCATTTCCGTTACCAAAATTGTTAATTATGACCTAATCATAAACATGAAATACAATATTTTGACCACTTAGTTATATTATATCGTTGCAAGAAACATAAGCTAGTAATCTACTTGGGTTTAATACTGGAATAATATACAAACTAATAATGCTAATCATAGTTTAAAAGAGTACAGTTTTAATCTTACTATATTTATTTAACTTAATTTCACATACATAATAACTCACATTTATCATAAACAAATATTCTTATTAAAATTATATAAGAAAAGAGATATTAAAAAGAAATTTTGAAATTATAGAAATTTTGAAATTATAGACAAAATTACTCCCGTCGTCCTTGAACTTGTATCCAAATCACTGACGTCGTCCTTATATATATATATATATATATATATATATATATATATATATATATATATATATATATATATATATATATATATATATATATATATATTTTTTTTTTTTTGCTTGGGTCGTCACTGTACTTTCAAAAAATAACGCTCGTCGTCCTTCTGTTTAGTGGTCGTTGAAATGTCCCGTTCTTATTGATTAAAAACGTTCCATATTAATTGATTTCGTTGCGAGGTTTTGACCTCTATATGAGACATTTTTCAAAGACTGCATTCATTTTAAAACAAACCATAACCTTTATTTCATCAATAAAGGTTTAAAAAGCTTTACGTAGATTATCAAATAATGATAATCTAAAATATCCTGTTTACACACGACCATTACATAATGGTTTACAATACAAATATGTTACAACAAAATAAGTTTCTTGAATGCAGTGTTTACACAATATCATACAAACATGGACTCCAAATCTTGTCCTTATTTAAGTATGCGACAGCGGAAGCTCTTAATAATCACCTGAGAATAAACATGCTTAAAACGTAAACAAAAATGTTGGTGAGTTATAGGTTTAACCTATATATATCAAATCATGATAATAGACCACAAGATTTCATATTTCAATACACATCCCATACATAGAGATAAAAATCATTCATATGGTGAACACCTGGTAACCGACATTAACAAGATGCATATATAAGAATATCCCCATCATTTCGGGACACCCTTCGGATATGATATAAATTTCAAAGTACTAAAGCATCCGGTACTTTGGATGGGGTTTGTTAAGCCCAATAGATCTATCTTTAGGATTCGCGTCAATTAGGGTGTCTGTTCCCTAATTCTTAGATTACCAGACTTAATAAAAAGGGGCATATTCGATTTTGATAATTCAACCATAGAATGTAGTTTCACGTACTTGTGTCTATTTTGTAAATCATTTATAAAACCTGCATGTATTCTCATCCCAAAAATATTAGATTTTAAAAGTGGGACTATAACTCACTTTCACAGATTTTTACTTCGTCGGGAAGTAAGACTTGGCCACTGGTTGATTCACGAACCTATAACAATATATACATATATATCAAAGTATGTTCAAAATATATTTACAACACTTTTAATATATTTTGATGTTTTAAGTTTATTAAGTCAGCTGTCCTCGTTAGTAACCTACAACTAGTTGTCCACAGTTAGATGTACAGAAATAAATCGATAAATATTATCTTGAATCAATCCACGACCCAGTGTATACGTATCTCAGTATTGATCACAACTCAAACTATATATATTTTGGAATCAACCTCAACCCTGTATAGCTAACTCCAACATTCACATATAGAGTGTCTATGGTTGTTCCGAAATATATATAGATGTGTCGACATGATAGGTCGAAACATTGTATACGTGTCTATGGTATCTCAAGATTACATAATATACAATACAAGTTGATTAAGTTATGGTTGGAATAGATTTGTTACCAATTTTCACGTAGCTAAAATGAGAAAAATTATCCAATCTTGTTTTACCCATAACTTCTTCATTTTAAATCCGTTTTGAGTGAATCAAATTGCTATGGTTTCATATTGAACTCTATTTTATGAATCTAAACAGAAAAAGTATAGGTTTATAGTCGGAAAAATAAGTTACAAGTCGTTTTTGTAAAGGTAGTCATTTCAGTCGAAAGAACGACGTCTAGATGACCATTTTAGAAAACATACTTCCACTTTGAGTTTAACCATAATTTTTGGATATAGTTTCATGTTCATAATAAAAATCATTTTCTCAGAATAACAACTTTTAAATCAAAGTTTATCATAGTTTTTAATTAACTAACCCAAAACAGCCCGCGGTGTTACTACGACGGCGTAAATCCGGTTTTACGGTGTTTTTCGTGTTTCCAGGTTTTAAATCATTAAGTTAGCATATCATATAGATATAGAAAATGTGTTTAGTTGATTTTAAAAGTCAAGTTAGAAGGATTAACTTTTGTTTGCGAACAAGTTTAGAATTAACTAAACTATGTTCCAGTGATTACAAGTTTAAACCTTCGAATAAGATAGCTTTATATGTATGAATCGAATGATGTTATGAACATCATTACTACCTTAAGTTCCTTGGATAAACCTACTGGAAAAGAGAAAAATGGATCTAGCTTCAACGGATCCTTGGATGGCTCGAAGTTCTTGAAGCAGAATCATGACACGAAAACAAGTTCAAGTAAGATCATCACTTGAAATAAGATTGTTATAGTTATAGAAATTGAACCAAAGTTTGAATATGATTATTACCTTGTATTAGAATGATAACCTACTGTAAGAAACAAAGATTTCTTGAGGTTGGATGATCACCTTACAAGATTGGAAGTGAGCTAGCAAACTTGAAAGTATTCTTGATTTTATGAAACTAGAACTTTTGGAATTTATGAAGAACACTTAGAACTTGAATATAGAACTTGAGAGAGATCAATTAGATGAAGAAAATTGAAGAATGAAAGTGTTTGTAGGTGTTTTTGGTCGTTGGTGTATGGATTAGATATAAAGGATATGTAATTTTGTTTTCATGTAAATAAGTCATGAATGATTACTCATATTTTTGTAATTTTATGAGATATTTCATGCTAGTTGCCAAATGATGGTTCCCACATGTGTTAGGTGACTCACATGGGCTGATAAGAGCTGATCATTGGAGTGTATATACCAATAGTACATACATCTAAAAGCTGTGTATTGTACGAGTACGAATACGGGTGCATACGAGTAGAATTGTTGATGAAACTGAACGAGGATGCAATTGTAAGCATTTTTGTTAAGTAGAAGTATTTTGATAAGTGTATTGAAGTCTTTCAAAAGTGTATAAATACATATTAAAACACTACATGTATATATATTTTAACTGAGTCGTTAAGTCATCGTTAGTCGTTACATGTAAGTGTTGTTTTGAAACCTTTAGGTTAACGATCTTGTTAAATGTTGTTAACCCAATGTTTATAATATCAAATGAGATTTTAAATTATTATATTATCATGATATTATCATGTATGAATATCTCTTAATATGATATATATACATTAAATGTCTTTACAACGATAATCGTTACATATATGTCTCGTTTAAAAATCATTAAGTTAGTAGTCTTGTTTTTACATATGTAGTTCATTGTTAATATACTTAATGATATGTTTAATTATCATAGTATCATGTTAACTATATATATATCCATATATATGTCATCATATAGTTTTTACAAGTTTTAACGTTCGTGAATCACCGGCCAACTTGGGTGGTCAATTGTCTATATGAAACATATTTTAATTAATCAAGTCTTAACAAGTTTGATTGCTTAACATGTTGGAAACATTTAATCATATAAATATCAATCTCAATTAATATATATAAACATGAAAAAGTTCGGGTCACTACAGTACCTACCCGTTAAATAAATTTCGTCCCGAAATTTTAAGCTGTTGAAGGTGTTGATGAATCTTCTGGAAATAGATGCGGGTATTTCTTCTTCATCTGATCTTCACGCTCCCAGGTGAACTCGGGTCCTCTACGAGCATTCCATCGAACCTTAACAATTGGTATCTTGTTTTGCTTAAGTCTTTTAACCTCACGATCCATTATTTCGACGGGTTCTTCGATGAATTGAAGTTTTTCGTTGATTTGGATTTCATCTAACGGAATAGTGAGATCTTCTTTAGCAAAACATTTCTTCAAATTCGAGACGTGGAAAGTGTTATGTACAGCCGCGAGTTGTTGAGGTAACTCAAGTCGGTAAGCTACTGGTCCGACACGATCAATAATCTTGAATGGTCCAATATACCTTGGATTTAATTTCCCTCGTTTACCAAATCGAACAACGCCTTTCCAAGGTGCAACTTTAAGCATGACCATCTCTCCAATTTCAAATTCTATATCTTTTCTTTTAATGTCAGTGATGTCAAAGCTAAGGTATACGAAATAGTTTATATTTTATTAGGAAAAACTATTAAATACAATACAATTTTACACAAGATATTTATTTATTTATAGAATGGATATACTTAAACCTTGCTACAACACTTATAGGCAGTGTACCTAATCGTACAGTAGTGTAGTTTTTAGTAAGTCCGGTTCGTTCCACAGGGAATCTTTTTTAAACAAAGCTTAACGCTATATTAGTTTACTTTTATAAAAATACAAATATATATATAAGTAATATTATTATTATAGAGGGGGGTTTTTACCGTTTAATGACCGGTTTGTCGATTTTAAAACTTTAGTCGCAGTTAAAACCAAATGTAAAATATTAAAAATAAATACAAGACTTAAATTAAAGCATAAAGTAAATAACGATAATGAAATTGTGAATAATAAAAGTGCGATAAAATAAAATAACAATAAAAATGCGATAATTAGAAGTGCAATTAAATATAAAATAAAGGAAATTAAATATGAAATAAAAGAATTATGCTTATTTAAACTTCCGTAATCATGATGTTTGACGTGTTGATTTTAGTTTTATGCCCATGGGTTAATTGTCCTTTGTCCTGGATTATTTAATATGTCCGTCTGGTTTTTGTCTATAACAGTCCATCAGTCATAAATATAAAGTGCGAGTGTCCTCGTCAAATTATCCTTATACCCGAAGTTAAATATTCCAACTAATTGGGGATTCGAATTGTAACAAGGTTTTAATACTTTGTTTAATGAATACACCAGGTTATCGACTGTTTGTAAACCAAGGTTTTACTACTTTGTTAACAATTACACATATTACCCTTGAATGTAATTTCACCCCTGTTTTAATTATTCTAGTGGCTATTAATCCATTCCCGTATCCGGTTAAATGAACGATTATTCGTACATATAAATACCCCGCCCATCGTGTCCGATCGAGTGTATATGGTAATTTATAGGGACGCCCAATTGTAAATCTTTATATTAACATTAACAAACTTTCATTTAGTTAAACAAATATAAAGCCCATTAATAGCCCATAGTCTAATTTCCACAAGTGTCGTTCTTTTGTCCAAACCCCAATTATGGTACAAAGCCCAATTACCCAATTTTAGTAATTAGCCCAACATCATGATTACTTCGTTTTAAATAAGCATAATAATAACTTAGCTACGAGACATTAATGTAAAAAGGTTGAACATAACTTACAATGATTAAAAATAGCGTAGCGTTACACGGACAGAATTTCGACTTACACCCTTACAACATTTGCTAACATACCCTTATTATTAGAATTATAATTAAAATTAAAATATAAATTATAAATATATATATATGTTTTACGTATGATAAGAAGAAGAAAAAGATTGATGAATTGCGATCAGAATTCGGTTGCTTTTATAGGAAAAGTCGAATTTTGGGGCTCCACGACTCGCGGTGAAAACCTCTTCAAACTCCGCGAGTCGCGGAGAATGAATTTACAGCTCAGTCCCTTTGGAGTCTTTCTCTGCCGACGGTTTTTATTTATAAATATAATATATATATAATTAATATAATTAATTATATATTATATTATATTTATATACATAGTTAACTTGTAATTTTTAGTCCGTTGCGTCGAGCGTTAAGAGTTGACTCTGGTCCCGGTTTCGGATTTTCGAACGTCCTTGCGTACAATTTAATATCTTGTACTTTGTGTTTTGAATCTTGTACTCTTGTAATTTCGAGACGTTTCTTATCAATAATTGGAACCTTTTTGATTGTCTTTTGTACTTTTGAGCTTTTTGGTCGTTTGCGTCTTCAATTCGTCGAATCTGTCTTTTGTCTTCACCTTTTATTATTTAAACGAATATCACTTGTAAATAGAACAATTGCAACTAAAAGCTTGTCTTTCTTGAGGAATAATGCTATGAAATATATGTTCGTTTTTAGCATTATCAAATATTCCCACACTTGAGCGTTGCTTGTCCTCAAGCAATATCGTCTTGAAATACTAGAATCACTTCTTTATTCTTCACACTTTTTACATCAGTGATTTCTATACGGCGGTATAAATAATGGTAGTAACGATATGGTTTACAGTCCCACATGACTATAAAAATTTAGATCCATTAAGGAAATTGGATCTTTATGAAAACATTTGATCTTTTGAAAATTAAATCTAGTTTTTACCCTAGATAAGTTTTCCGGGATAACCCTTTACCGGTGTTTGCAAAATATTTTTGTGGGTTTGGTGGGTTTTAGATTTGAAAATTTTAGCTCAAAACTTGCGGTTTTGTGTCACCCACTTGCTAACCTTGTATTTGGAAAGCAACACGTCCAGTTTACTTGTCCCGTATATTACCTTTCGGTAAACTACCGTCCGGTTGAAAGGAAAGCGTTGAACAAGCAACTGTTAAGGCAATGTCCCCTGACATGCTTTTAATTATGGTCTATAACGTGTCGGACGCAATTACTATCCTTGGTAGGAGCAATAGTAAAGCTCACCCTTATAATTTTTTGGTATGGCACAAGGTCCTGTCTTTGACCATGCTATGCAACCACCGTTCTTACGGTTGACACCCGATTTAGTTCAGGTGACCTAATGAATTCCAGGTGAATTCCTAGGATTTTACGTTCAATGGTAATGAACGCATTGAAAATAGGGTTTTCAGAAAACAAATCGGTTTGTAATTTTGATCAAAATATTTTCTCGTTCAAGCTCGAGTTTAGATATCATTGAATTCCATGAGTTTGTAATTCTCAATCTTTAAGGTCAATCTCAAGGATTGAGTGATATCAGTCTTAAAAGCTGATTTTTAATCTTTAAGGAGATTATCCTTTCTGGGAATTTGTTTCATTAGTCTTATCCAGCTAATTTGCATGGTGCCCCCCCATTGTACGAGATAAATCCTTCTCATGGTTAGGATAAATCTGACCACATGGCGACCCTGTTTTATGCTGAGGTCCGTGGATTTCCAACCGATTTTAGTGATGACTTTTCTAGATTTTTCGTCAACCTACAGCTGGTCTGGATGACAACTTCTTGACCTAAATCAAGAAGCGGGTGTCTTTTTCGGAAGACTTTACTTCCTTTTAATGATGGAATTGATTCATCGTGTAGATCCATCTCTTCTTTTCTTTCATCGGGTAAAACAGTTTAGTTTAGCCCAAAGCAAAAGTATTTTCAGTTATTTGTTACAGAAATATGTGACATATGTTTAAGATAACTTGGTAAATTTTCCCACACTTGGCTTTTATTTTCCTTTTTATCGTCCTCTATTCCATTTTAAATGAATTTTAACATTTTGGTTTGTTTCTCAATTTATGTCCTTTCCGAGGTAACAATAATTTCGGTGTTAAAACCTAGTTTTATCGTTCATAAATATATATAAACATGAATTTGAGTTCATTTAATTGGAAATTTTTTAAAAATTTTACTAGAATTGGGTAGTTAGTATATAAGACTAGGGCTGTTCTTTTTTATCAGAGAGCACTAGATTCTAATACAACTACTGCTTTACTAGTATTTTTAATGGTAACCAAGTGTTTAAGATAAAAAATTTTAAAATTCGAAAGAATTTAACCCCTTCCCACACTTAAGATCTTGCAATGCCCTCATTTGCAAGAAATCAGTAACAATTTAAATTATTGAGGGTGATTAGTGTGATAATGATTAAATTTTTACCAAAGTTTCCAAATATATTGGCGTTTGTTTGCTGAATGATAAATGGTGCACATCATTTGTTCATTCCGTCTTGTTGTTATTTCACATATATTTTGCATCTTGTCGTCAAAATTAGTTGCTTTTGCTGAACTTAATGCCAGTCTTTGAAAATGCATTGTTTTACCCTGTTGTGTACATAAGATAAACTGCAAACATATATACATATTTTTGAAGTTTGGTATATTACCCCACATTCAAAAATTATTAAAATCTAAGAATAAAAGTTAGATAATTATAAAAATGATTACAATATTAACAAAAGTATTAAACGTATCAATAATTACAAATTACAAAATAAAAAAAAAATAATAAGTAAACTAAGGATGATATTGGTACCAATAGGGGTTCCAGGCATAACCATAGGTGCTATAGAATGCTTCGGCAGGGTTATACGTAGGATATGGTGGCTGCATCTCTATAGACCAGGGAGGGAAGATGGGTTTCGGTGTAGGAATATAGTTTCTACCTATATGTTGGCAATGAGCTATGATTTGGTTCTGATGAACTTGCCAATCTTCAAATGCTCTCTGTCTAGCATTTTCGTATTCTTGAGAAGCTATAAACCTTTGCATTTCTTGCATCTCATTCCCCCCTTCTACATTACCTTGCTGTTGGTTTCTCTCCACCTGTGGATGTCTACCATGGTATCGTACTGCAGCGTTATTTCGCCTCTTCAAAACTTTCGCACCATGGTATACATTTAAACCTATAGTATCGCGGGGTTCCGGTTCTTCTACTAATAATCCCCCCCGACTTATATCCACACCGAGATATTCACCAATCAAAGTAATAAAAATACCACCTCCTATTATGCTATGCGGTCGCATCCCCCGAACCATAGCTGATAAATAATAACCCACACAATATGGTATACTTACAGTGCTTTGTGGGTCTCGAATACACATATGGTAAAACAAATCCTGTTCATTTACTTTTTCCTTGTTCTTACCCCTTTGTGTAATCGAATTGGCTAAAAACCTATGAATCACTCTTAATTCGGCTCTATCTATATCCAAATAAGAGTAATTTCCCCCTTTGAAACGGTGATGGCTTGTCATTTGACTCCACACACCGTGTGTATCAAAATTTTCATCTATCTTTCTACCGTTTAGTATCAATCCTCTACAATCGGCAGACGCTAACTCCTCAGGCGTATATATACGTAAAGCCTGAGCCATGTCTAGTAAAGACATGTGGCGCATCGAACCGCCTAACAAAAATCTAATAAAAGAACGATCGGTTAAACTAGCTACCCGATCATTCAACTCTATACTACATAACAATTCTTCACACCATACTTTATATACAGGTCTACGCATGGTGAATAAACGTACCCAGTCATTAAAAGAAGAATTACCATACCTCTGTACAAGTAATTCCCTAATTGGCTCGGCCAATTCTACATCTTCTAAGGGTCCCCATTCTATGACCCTCGGTACCTCAACAACCTTAGAATGAAGAGTATGCAAACCCCTTTGATATTTTGGATAATCTATCCAAAGTCTGTCAAATCTCAGGTTCGGGTGCAACTCTTCCAAGTGCATATCAGAAAAGGTCATGACTGGATGAGGTATATCCTGCTTGTAGTAGTTATCCACCTCCTGTTATTCCACATTCTCAGCAGGAGCATTGCGGGCTTGGGATGAAGATTCACCCCTTTCAGTCTGCAAAACACATTAAACACAATTTTTGTGCATCCAAATATGCATTAGTGTCAGCAAAATCATCAATCAAAATAATTACAATGACATTATCAATTTATATCAAACTTAAGCTCATTTTCATATTTTCATCAAATCTACACTTTTTCAAATAAGCATATACGAAAATGTTCGCCTAGTTCATAATCATTCAACTCAAATAACATGTCAAAATAATCATTACTAGCAATTAAACAAGTCTCAAATGGCATTATCTTTCAAAAATCAAGTTCATGAATTTTAGACTTGAAAAAGTCCACTTTAATTCTCAAAATCATGTTTAGGCTTAAAGTTTGGATCATTTAACTACCTAGACATGTTACACTACTCAATTTAGCAACAATTCATGACAAAAATCGGCCATAACCTGTTTATATCAAAAAGCCCCAAATTTTCTCAAGAACACAAACCCTAGATTACTCAAAATTTGAAGTTTAAGGCTTCTAATCATGTTAAACAGCATCAATCTAGGTTATACAAGCATAATACATAAACAATTTAAGCCTAATTACACTAAAAAGCATCAAAATCAAATTGGGAAAAAAATGACTCAAGAACACCAAATTTCGGATTAAATGGTGTTTAGGTGTAGAAATTTACCGTTTTTCTTGAGTAATTCTTAGATAGCATCCTTCTCAACATGATTTTAGCAAAAGATTTGATGATTAACGGTTAAAAATTGTGATTTTTGGGGTGTTTTTGGGTGGTTTTTCGGAGTATTTCGCGGCTGTGTTTTTGAGTTGTGGAGTTGGGACTGATCTGTTCCAGCTCTTTATTTTTTTTTTCTGTAAATTGGTCCCTCCGCGACTCGCGGTGATATAAGTTTTTTTTTTTTTTTTTTATTATAATCATTAACTTTTGAAACAATTAAGTACTTAATTTTAAAATTTTGTTTCCCTTGTTATTTAGGACGAGGTCGTTTCGGATCGATGTCCTAGTCCGTCCCTCGACAAAATTTTTAAAATTTGTCTTTTTGTAGCGATTATTTTAAAAGCTAAGATTTTTGGGTTTTTTCAATGTTTTTGGCATACTTTAATTCAATAAGATTAAAAATAATGATAATAAAAGTTCTCGTCCCTCCCTCGGGTAAAGCAATTTCGGTTCAATGACCTAGTCTTCAACTTACGACGAATTTTAAAAATCATATTCTTAACTTAATGAGATAAAGTAAATTTTTGTTTTTAAATTCACACAACTTAAATATAAAATTCAAAATTTATATTAAAAATTCACACCAAACTTAAAATTTGAAATGCATAAAATTAAAAATTCATATTTTAAAAATTAAAAATTCACACCAAACTTAATTTAAAAATTTATAAATTCATACCAAACTTATATTAATTTTTCAAATATTTACAATTTTAAATATATTGTTTTTACAAAATTTACAATATTAATTTAAGATTTAAATATTAATTTTAAAAACATGGTAAAAATAAAATTAAAAATGTTTTTGGTTTTTATCCCACTTTAATCAATCAAATATTATCAAAAATATGCGCCCCTCTTTTCGGTAAAGTAATTTCGGTTCCAAGACCTAATTTAACTCATGACGAATTTTTGAAATATTTTGGGTTGATTGTTTAAAGATATTTATACCTTAAGAATAAACGTTAAATTTCGCAGTGATGTAATAAATTTTTGAATGATATCAATAATTTCGGTCGCCAAACCTAATTTTATTCAATACCAATTTAATACTTTTTAGCGAACAAATTAGCGTTTATTATCAAAAGGTTAAAAATAAAAATAAAATAAAAACTGTACAGACATACCTGTGAAATAGATTTCTTAGTTATATGATCTATCCCATTCATAAGATAGTCGGTTTAATTGGTTTTCCATAGCTACATAGGCGTAACCTCGAGCATTCAGTGTCTTTTCTTCTAAACATATAAACGGTCCGTCTCTGCATAAAGTAATAAATTCGGTATTTGAATAGGTTTGATTATTTGAACATTTACCTCCATGTGACCATTTTCCGCATTTGTGACATCGTTCTAGGTGTCGTGCTCTTCTTTTCGCTGCGGATTTTGATTTTCCTTTACCAAATTGTAACTTATTATCTTCGCATCTAGATTCTTTTCTAACTCCGTCCATTCTTTCTCTGATTACTGATACTAATTCACTCGGTAGTATGTCATTATTTCTTTTAGTGATCAAAGCGTGTAGCATTAGACCATGGTTTAGTTCACAGGCAGTCTTCATTTTGTAAAAACTTAAAAAAAATAAAAATTCAGAATGGGGGGAGAAGACTAGTTCTTTAGGGTCTGCTAGGGAAAGACCATTCGGGTTCCATTTTCGAGAACTACACGAAAACAGACAATCTAACTCTAACAGAAATACATATTATCCTTTAAAGACTTGATTCTCCCCACACTTAGTTAGCTGTGGTGTCGAAATTGTGATTAACTTCGTTGTCGACTTCCATCGGACCATGTATGTAATGTTTAACTCTGTGACCATTAACTTTAAATTCAATCCCATTTGAATTTATCAATTCTATCGTTCCGTATGGGAAAACTCTTTTGACTATGAATGGTCCAGACCATCTTGATTTCAATTTTCCAGGAAATAGCTTGAATCGTGAATTGAAAAGAAGAACTCTGTCTCCTTCTTTAAATTCTTTTGAACTTCTGATTCTTTTATCATGCCATTTCTTCGTTCTTTCTTTATAGATTAACGAATTTTCGTATGCTTCATGTCTTAATTCTTCTAATTCGTTTAGTTGACTTAATCGTAGACGTCCAGCTTCATGTAAATCAAGATTACATGTCTTCAAAGCCCAAAATGCTTTGTGTTCAATTTCTACTGGAAGATGACATGCTTTTCCATAAACAAGTCTAAAAGGTGTGGTTCCAATTGGAGTTTTGTAGGCTGTTCTAAAAGCCCAAAGTGCATCCTCCAATTTAATGGACCATTCCTTCGGATTTGATCCTACGGTTTTCTCTAGAATACGTTTTAAAGCTCGGTTGGTATTTTCAACTTGTCCACTTGTTTGTGGATGATATGCGGTGGAGATTTTATGAGTTACTCCATATCTTTTAAGAACTTTATCAAGTTGATTATTACAGAAATGAGTACCCCGATCACTTATTAAAGTTTTCGGTGTTCCAAACCTTGCAAAAAGACGTTTTAAAAAGTTGACTACAACTCGTGCATCGTTAGTTGGGAGAGCTTGTGCTTACGCCCATTTAGATACATAATCAATGGCTACGAGTATATATAGATTATTATGAGATTTTGGAAATGGACCCATAAAGTCAATACCCCAAATGTCAAATACTTCACATACTTGGATGACATTTTGTGGCATTTCATCACGTTGACTTATTTTTCCGGCCCTTTGACATGCATCACAGGATTTGCAAAGAAGGTGTGCGTCTTTGTAAATTGTAGGCCAATAGAATCCAGCTTCATAAACTTTTCTTGCTGTTAGTTGAGGCCCATAATGCCCTCCTGTTGGTCCTGTGTGACAATGGTTTAATATTTTACTAGCTTCATCTCCAAATACACATCGGCGTATTATTCCATCGGGACAACTTTTAAACAGATGTGGATCTTCCCAGAAATAGTGTTTTATATCACTGAAGAATTTCTTTCGTCTTTGGTACGATAATCCTTTTTCAAGGAATCCACAAACTAAGTAGTTTGCATAGTCTGCAAACCATGGGATTTCTTTATAATCTATCTTAAATAGATATTCATCAGGAAAGTTGTCTTGTATGGCTGATTCATTTAGAACTTCTAATTCGGGATTTTCAAGACGAGAAAGATGATCAGCGGCGAGATTTTCTGCTCCTCTTTTATCTCGGATTTCAATATCAAACTCTTGTAAGAGTAAGATCCAACGGATTAATCTTGGTTTAGCATCTTGTTTTGAAAATAAGTATCTAAGAGCAGAATGGTCGGTATAGACCACCGTTTTTGCTAGAACGAGATATGATCGAAATTTGTCAAAAGCAAAGACAATAGCAAGGAGTTCTTTTTCAGTAGTTGTATAGTTCGTTTGTGCTCCTTGTAACGTCTTACTAGCATAATATATAGGTTGAAATCGTTTTTCAATCCTTTGTCCTAAAACGGCTCCCATTGCAAAATCACTTGCATCGCACATTAGTTCAAATGGTAGATTCCAATTTGGTGTTATCATGATCGGCGCATTAGTGAGTTTCTCTTTAAGAATATTAAAAGATTTGATACACTCATCTAAAAAGATGAATGGCGCATCCTTTTCTAGGAGTTTATTCATAGGAGTGGCAATTTTAGAAAAATCTTTTATGAAACGTCGGTAAAAACCGGCATGCCCTAGAAAACTCCTAACTCCTCTAACATTGGTAGGATGTGGAAGTTTAGCAATTACATCTACTTTAGCTCTATCCACTTCAATTCCTTCTTTTGAAATTTTATGTCCAAGAACGATGCCTTCTTTAACCATGAAATGGCATTTCTCCCAATTAAGTACTAGATTTGATTTTTCGCATCTAATTAGCATTCGTTCCAGATTAACTAGACATGATTTAAATGTATCACCGAAGACTGAAAAGTCATCCATGAATACTTCCATGCATTCTTCTATCATGTCGTGAAAAATCGCCATCATACACCTTTGAAAGGTTGCAGGGGCGTTGCAAAGTCCAAATGGCATGCGTTTGTAAGAAAAAGTACCATAAGGGCACGTAAATGTGGTTTTCTCTTGATCTTCGGGTGCTATTGGAATTTGAAAATATCCGGAAAATCCATCTAGAAAACAATAGTAACTATTTCCGGCTAATCTTTCCAACATTTGATCAATGAAAGGTAAGGGAAAGTGATCTTTTCTGGTGGCGTCATTTAATTTTCTATAATCAATACATACACGCCATCCTGTTACAGTCCTAGTAGGAATAAGCTCATTTTTCTCATTTGTGATGACAGTCATGCCACCCTTCTTAGGCACGCATTGAACTGGGCTTACCCATGGACTATCAGAGATTGGATAAATTAAACCTGCATCTAGCAGTTTAATAATCTCTTTCTTAACTACATCTTGCATATTAGGATTTAGTCTTCGTTGGCGTTGCACATACGTTTTATGACCTTCTTCCATAAGGATTTTATGTGTGCAATACGAAGGACTTATTCCTTTAATATCATGAATCTTCCATGCAATGGCTGGTTTATGAGCTTTCAACACAGAAATGAGTTGTGATTTCTCATTTTCAGTAAGAGAAGACGATATTATTACAGGTAATTCAGATTCACCATGTAAATAAGCGTATTCCAAATGGTTTGGAAGTGGCTTTAACTCTAATTTCGGAGGTTCTTCTATCGATGATTTATATCGATATCTGTCTTCTTCTTTTAGCATTTGAATTTCTTCTGTTGTTGGTTCATATCCATTAGCTATAAGTGTAGCTAACATTTCAGCTTCATCAATTGGTTCATTACCTTCTCCTAAAGAACATTCTCCTGTTCCTTGTAATTCTGGAAATTCTTCTAATAATTCTGCATGTGCATCTATAGTTTGAATATAATAACATGTATCATCTGCAGATTGTGGTTGTTGCATTGCTCTATCAACTGAAAAGGTAACACTCTCATCCTCTATACTTAGGGTCAATTTCTTACCGAACACGTCTATCATTGCTTTAGCCGTGTTTAAGAATGGTCTTCCTAATATGAGAGGAACTTGAGAATCTTCTTCCATGTCCAGAACAACAAAATCTACTGGAAATACTAAAGTACCAACTTTAACTAGCATGTTCTACATTATCCCTCTAGGATATTTTATTGATCTATCGGCTAGTTGTATGCTTATTCTGGTTGGTTTATGTATGAAATATTCTCTCTTTGTTCCATTGTTAATTCAATACTGAGACAATCTTTTGTCAAATGTGGTCCTCCACACTGCTCACAACTAATTCGTATTGAGTGAATATCCTTAGTCATCTTTTCCATTCGTCTCTCCACAGCATCTATCTTTGCGGAAATGGAATCTAAGTCATGGCTAGAATCGGCTCTAGCTGCTTTAGATGATCTAACGATGTCTTTTTCTTGGTGCCACTCATGTGAGTGGGAAGCAGTGTTATCAATAATTTTGTAAGCATCAGTTTCGGTTTTCTTCATAATAGAACCACCAGCTGCTATATCTATGTCTTTCCTTGTAGTGATGTCGCATCCTTGGTAGAATATTTGTACTATTTGACAGGTGTCTAAACCATGTTGCGGACATCCTCTTAATAACTTTCCATATCTTGTCCACGCCTCATATAGAGTTTCATTTGGTTTCTGTGTGAACGTAACAATTTCTGCTTGAAGTCTTACGGCTTTAGATGCAGGAAAGAATTGTTTAAGAAATTTGTCAACTAAAACATCCCATGTATCAATCGCCCCTTCAGGTAATGATTCCAACCAATCTTTGGCTTCTCCCTTTAAAGTCCAGGGAAATAACATGAGATATATCTGTTCATCCTCCACTTCTCGTATTTTAAATAGTGTGCAGATCCTATTAAAGGTACGTAGATGTTCATTTGGATCTTCCTTCGGCGCACCACTAAATTGGCATTGATTAGTCACCATGTGTAGAATTTGTCCTTTGATTTCATAATCTGGCGCATTAATGTCTGGATGAGTAATTGCGTGACCTTGGACAGTGCGTTTAGCTCTCATTCGGTCTTCCATACTTAAAGGTTCCAGATTCTCCATAATTGAATTTGTTGAATCGGTATCACTAGATGATTCTGATTTAATGGTTCGTTCCTCAACAATCTCTGTTTGAATAATTGGTGGCTCCGGAGGAAAGTTTAGTGGTTCAGGATCTACGAACCGTTCCTGAATATTCTCCGGATTCTCAATTGTGAGGTTGGGTTCAAAAAATGGATTATCGGAAATTTGAACTGAAGTACTTGGTCTACTGGATGACGATTCTAAAGAAAAATCAATGGCGGTAATATTTGCTAAATGTCTTGATCTAGTTACAGGTGGTGAACGTACAAAAGGTGATGAACGTCTTGCTCGGTGCATTCACTGAATATCCTATTAGTTTTTAAAAGGAAAGAAAAATTATAATAAGTTATCCAATTAATAGACTTTTCTGATTTTGCCCACGTTTCGAATAGCCAAAAGATGCAGCAGAGGGGCAGGATTCGTTTGGTCTCAATATAATTGAGGACTGTTTGGCTCCAATAACCCGGTCCACGTACAAATCCAACTATTACTACGAACCAGAAAATTTTGATGTCTATCAATTTAACCACTTAAAATAAATTTTCGTAATTTTAAGAAATTTAGATAAGAAGTAGAATAAAAATCTATGTCCTAAAACTAGAATGGCGAGAAATAAGAAAGAAAAAGAGTTCGTCGCAAAAGGTCGAAAAAGAAAAATGGTTGAAAAATAAAAGGTGACGAAAAAATAAAAGAAACTTATAAAACTTAAAAATGCTTGACTAACCTAACCTTATTACTACAACTAACTTAAAATTATAATCGCAAATTGAAATTACTAATTGGAATGATAATTGATACATAGTAAAAAGTGTCTAAAAATATTAAAGCTTACAGGAAAAACTAAATCCCAAATGGAAATAACTTAAAAAGAAACTAAAACTTAAAAAGGCGTCGCAAAATTCTAAAGCACCTAAATCTTAGTCTAAAGAAAAAGCACTTAAGGAATTCTACGGCAAAGCCTAAAAATCTAGGAGTAAAAATAACTATGGCAAAATCTAAGTTTAAAATTAAATATGAGCTGAAAATACAAAAGTTACGCTAAAGAGATTAAAAAGGGACAAAATATAAAAATATACAAAAAGTTGTAAAAATTACAAATATTATTTTTATATTATTTATTTAATAAAACTACTAATTTTACAATTTAATAAAACTAATTAATACTAAATACATAAATTAAATAAAAAGTAAAAGTTAAAATAAAATTAATTATAATAATAATAATAATTAGGGTTAATAATAATAATAATAATTAAATAACCCGTAATTAATGCTGAATTAGGGCTTCCTGTTCGCGTGTCAGAGCAGCTCCGCGAGTCGCGGTATTTATTGCATCAAACCCCGCGAGTCGCGGGGTTCAGAATTTCAGATCTGGAGCAGTTTGAAATTTTACGCGTTTTTTTATTTATTTATTTTCTGTTTTCTGTTTTTATATAAATAAAAGATATTTAAATAAAACTAATATTTTTATAAACTAAAATAAAAATAAAGAAACTTATAAAACTTAAATATTTAACAAAATCTTAAAAATACTTATATTTTTGTTTTTCTTTTTATATTTTTGAATAATTAAAACGTATTTTTATAAAAACGAATTTTAATAAAAGTTAACTAAAAATCTCTTTTTTTTTATATATTAGCGTTGCGCTTCCGGCTTTTAAGAGAGTCCCCGGCAGCGGCGCCAAAAATACTTGATGTCAAAGCTAAGGTATACGAAATAGTTTATATTTTATTAGGAAAAACTATTAAATACAATACAATTTTACACAAGATATTTATTTATTTATAGAATGGATATACTTAAACCTTGCTACAACACTTATAGGCAGTGTACCTAATCGTACAGTAGTGTAGTTTTTAGTAAGTCCGGTTCGTTCTACAGGGAATCTTTTTTAAACAAAGCTCAACGCTATATTAGTTTATTTTTATAAAAATACAAATATATATATAAGTAATATTATTATTATAAAGGGGGGTTTTTACCGTTTAATGACCGGTTTGTCGATTTTAAAACTTTAGTCGCAGTTAAAACCAAATGTAAAATATTAAAAATAAATACAAGACTTAAATTAAAGCATAAAGTAAATAACGATAATGAAATTGCGAATAATAAAAGTGCGATAAAATAAACTTGCGATAATTAAAGAGTACGATAATTAAAAGTGCAATAAAATAAAATAACAATAAAAATGCGATAATTAGAAGTGCAATTAAATATAAAATAAAGGAAATTAAATATGAAATAAAAGAATTATGCTTATTTAAACTTCCGTAATCATGATGTTTGACGTGTTGATTTTAGTTTTATGCCCATGGGTTAATTGTCCTTTGTCCTGGATTATTTAATATGTCCGTCTGGTTTTTGTCCATAACAGTCCATCAGTCATAAATATAAAGTGCGAGTGTCCTCGTCAAATTATCCTTATACCCGAAGTTAAATATTCCAACTAATTGGGGATTCGAATTGTAACAAGGTTTTAATACTTTGTTTAATGAATACACCAGGTTATCGACTGCGTGTAAACCAAGGTTTTACTACTTTGTTAACAATTACACCAATTACCCTTGAATGTAATTTCACCCCTGTTTTAATTATTCTAGTGGCTATTAATCCATTCCCGTATCCGGTTAAATGAACGATTATTCGTACATATAAATACCCCGCCCATCGTGTCCGATCGAGTGTATATGGTAATTTATAGGGACGCCCAATTGTAAATCTTTATATTAACATTAACAAACTTTCATTTAGTTAAACAAATATAAAGCCCATTAATAGCCCATAGTCTAATTTCCACAAGTGTCGTTCTTTTGTCCAAACCCCAATTATGGTACAAAGCCCAATTACCCAATTTTAGTAATTAGCCCAACATCATGATTACTTCGTTTTAAATAAGCATAATAATAACTTAGCTACGAGACATTAATGTAAAAAGGTTGAACATAACTTACAATGATTAAAAATAGCGTAGCGTTACACGGACAGAATTTCGACTTACACCCTTACAACATTTGCTAACATACCCTTATTATTAGAATTATAATTAAAATTAAAATATAAATTATAAATATATATATATATGTTTTACGTATGATAAGAAGAAGAAAAAGATTGATGAATTGCGATCAGAATTCGGTTGCTTTTATAGGAAAAGTCGAATTTTGGGGCTCCGCGACTCGCGGTGAAAACCTCTTCAAACTCCGCGAGTCGCGGAGAATGAATTTACAGCTCAGTCCCTTTGGAGTCTTTCTCTGCCGACGGTTTTTATTTATAAATATAATATATATATAATTAATATAATTAATTATATATTATATTATATTTATATACATAGTTAACTTGTAATTTTTAGTCCGTTGCGTCGAGCGTTAAGAGTTGACTCTGGTCCCGGTTCCGGATTTTCGAACGTCCTTGCGTACAATTTAATATCTTGTACTTTGTGTTTTGAATCTTGTACTCTTGTAATTTCGAGACGTTTCTTATCAATAATTGGAACCTTTTTGATTGTCTTTTGTACTTTTGAGCTTTTTGGTCGTTTGCGTCTTCAATTCGTCGAATCTGTCTTTTGTCTTCACCTTTTATTATTTAAACGAATATCACTTGTAAATAGAACAATTGCAACTAAAAGCTTGTCTTTCTTGAGGAATAATGCTATGAAATATATGTTCGTTTTTAGCATTATCAAATATTCCCACACTTGAGCGTTGCTTGTCCTCAAGCAATATCGTCTTGAAATACTAGAATCACTTCTTTATTCTTCACACTTTGTACATCAGTGATTTCTATACGGCGGTATAAATAATGGTAGTAACGATATGGTTTACAGTCCCACATGACTATAAAAATTTAGATCCATTAAGGAAATTGGATCTTTATGAAAACATTTGATCTTTTGAAAATTAAATCTAGTTTTTACCCTAGATAAGTTTTCCGGGATAACCCTTTACCGGTGTTTGCAAAATATTTTTGTGGGTTTGGTGGGTTTTAGATTTGAAAATTTTAGCTCAAAACTTGCGGTTTTGTGTCACCCACTTGCTAACCTTGTATTTGGAAAGCAACACGTCCAGTTTACTTGTCCCGTATATTACCTTTCGGTAAACTACCGTCCGGTTGAAAGGAAAGCGTTGAACAAGCAACTGTTAAGGCAATGTCCCCTGACATGCTTTTAATTATGGTCTATAACGTGTCGGACGCAATTACTATCCTTGGTAGGAGCAATAGTAAAGCTCACCCTTATAATTTTTTGGTATGGCACAAGGTCCTGTCTTTGACCATGCTATGCAACCACCGTTCTTACGGTTGACACCCGATTTAGTTCAGGTGACCTAATGAATTCCAGGTGAATTCCTAGGATTTTACGTTCAATGGTAATGAACGCATTGAAAATAGGGTTTTCAGAAAACAAATCGGTTTGTAATTTTGATCAAAATATTTTCTCGTTCAAGCTCGAGTTTAGATATCATTGAATTCCATGAGTTTGTAATTCTCAATCTTTAAGGTCAATCTCAAGGATTGAGTGATATCAGTCTTAAAAGCTGATTTTTAATCTTTAAGGAGATTATCCTTTCTGGGAATTTGATTCATTAGTCTTATCCAGCTAATTTGCATGGTGCCCCCCCATTGTACGAGATAAATCCTTCTCATGGTTAGGATAAATCTGACCACATGGCGACCCTGTTTTATGCTGAGGTCCGTGGATTTCCAACCGATTTTAGTGATGACTTTTCTAGATTTTTCGTCAACCTACAGCTGGTCTGGATGACAACTTCTTGACCTAAATCAAGAAGCGCGTGTCTTTTTCGGAAGACTTTACTTCCTTTTAATGATGGAATTGATTCATCGTGTAGATCCATCTCTTCTTTTCTTTCATCGGGTAAAACAGTTTAGTTTAGCCCATCATGTCATCTTCTCTTATTGGTAGGAAGTGTGCTGATTTGGTGAGACGATCAACTATTACCCAAATAGTATCAAAACCACTTGCAGTCCTTGGCAATTTAGTGATGAAATCCATGGTAATGTTTTCCCATTTCCATTCTGGGATTTCGGGTTGTTGAAGTAGACCTGATGGTTTCTGATGCTCAGCTTTGACCTTAGAACACGTCAAACATTCTCCTACGTATTTAGCAACATCGGCTTTCATACCCGGCCACCAAAAATGTTTCTTGAGATCCTTGTACATCTTCCCCGTTCCAGGATGTATTGAGTATCTGGTTTTATGAGCTTCTCTAAGTACCATTTCTCTCATATCTCCAAATTTTGGTACCCAAATCCTTTCAGCCCTATACCGGGTTCCGTCTTCCCGAATATTAAGATGCTTCTCCGATCCTTTGGGTATTTCATCCTTTAAATTTCCCTCTTTTAAAACTCCTTGTTGCGCCTCCTTTATTTGAGTAGTAAGGTTATTATGAATCATTATATTCATAGATTTTACTCGAATGGGTTCTCTGTCCTTCCTGCTCAAGGCATCGGCTACCACCTTTGCCTTCCCTGGGTGGTAACGAATCTCAAAGTCGTAATCATTCAACAATTCAATCTACCTACGCTGCCTCATATTCAGTTGTTTCTGATTAAATATATGCTGAAGACTTTTGTGGTCGGTATATATAATACTTTTGACCCCATATAAGTAGTGCCTCCAAGTCTTTAATGCAAAAACAACCGCTCCTAATTCCAAATCATGCGTCGTATAATTTTGTTCGTGAATCTTCAATTGTCTAGATGCATAAGCAATCACCTTCGTTCATTGCATTAATACACAACCGAGACCTTGCTTTGATGCGTCACAATAAATCACAAAATCATCATTCCCTTCAGGCAATGACAATATAGGTGCCGTAGTTAGCTTTTTCTTCAATAACTGAAACGCTTTCTCTTGTTCATCATTCCATTCAAATTTCTTCCCTTTATGCGTTAATGCAGTCAAGGGTTTTGCTATTCTGGAAAAGTCTTGGATGAACCTTCTGTAGTAACCAGCTAGTCCTAAAAACTGGCGTATGTGTTTCGGAGTTTTCGGGGTTTCCCACTTTTCAACAGTTTCTATCTTTGCCGGATCCACCTTAATACCTTCTTTGTTCACTATGTGACCGAGGAATTGAACTTCTTCCAACCAAAATGCACACTTTGAAAACTTAGCGTACAATTCTTCCTTCCTCAATACTTCTAACACCTTTCTCAAATGTTCACCGTGTTCTTGGTCATTCTTTGAGTAAATCAGTATGTCATCAATGAAAACAATGACAAACTTGTCAAGGTATGGTCCACACACTCGGTTCATAAGGTCCATGAACACAGCTGGTGCATTAGTTAAACCAAATGGCATGACCATAAACTCATAATGACCGTAACGTGTTCTGAAAGCAGTCTTTGGAATATCATCTTCTTTCACCCGCATTTGATCATACCCGGAATGTAAGTCAATCTTTGAATAAACAGACGAGCCTTGTAGCTGATCAAATAAGTCGTCGATTCTCGGTAGTGGGTAGCGGTTCTTGATGGTAAGTTTGTTCAACTCTCGGTAGTCGATACACAACCTGAATGTACCATCTTTTTTCTTGACAAACAAAACAGGAGCTCCCCACGGTGATGTGCTTGGTCGAATGAAACCACGCTCTAAAAGTTCTTGTAATTGGCTTTGCAGTTCTTTCATCTCGCTGGGTGCGAGTCTGTAAGGAGCACGAGCTATTGGTGCAGCTCCTGGTACAAGATCTATTTGAAATTCAACGGATCGATGTGGGGGTAATCCCGGTAATTCTTTCGGAAATACATCGGGAAATTCTTTTGCAATGGGAACATCATTGATGCTCTTTTCTTCAGTTTGTACTTTCTCGACGTGTGCTAGAACAGCATAGCAACCTTTTCTTATTAGTTTTTGTGCCTTCAAATTACTAATAAGATGTAGCTTCGTGTTGCCCTTTTCTCCGTACACCATTAAGGGTTTTCCTTTTTCTCGTATAATGCGAATTGCATTTTTGTAACAAACGATCTCTGCTTTCACTTCTTTCAACCAGTCCATACCGATTATCACATCAAAACTCCCTAACTCTACTGGTATCAAATCAATCTTAAATGTTTCGCTAACCAGTTTAATTTCTCGATTCCGACATATATTATCTGCTGAAATTAATTTACCATTTGCTAATTCGAGTAAAAATTTACTATCCAAAGGTGTCAATGGACAACTTAATTTAGCACAAAAATCTCTACTCATATAGCTTCTATCCGCACCCGAATCAAATAAAACGTAAGCAGATTTATTGTCAATAAGAAACGTACCAGTAACAAGCTCCGGGTCTTCTTGTGCCTCTGCCGCATTAATATTGAATACTCTTCCGCGGCCGTGTCCATTTGTGTTCTCCTGGTTCGGGCAATTTCTAATAATGTGGCCCGGTTTTCCACATTTATAACAAACTACATTGGCATAACTTGCTCCGACACTACTTGCTCCGCCATTACTCGTTCCGACACCATTTGTTCCTTTCGTTCTGTTAACCCCTGGTCCATAGACCTCACACTTCGCCGCGCTATGACCATTTCTTTTACACTTGTTACAAAATTTGGTGCAGAACCCCGAGTGATACTTTTCACACCTTTGGCATAGCTGCTTCTGATTGTTGTTGTTGTTGCGGTTGTTATTGTTGTTGGGATGATTGTTGTAGTTGTTGTTGTTGTTGTTGTTGTTGTTGTTGTTGTTGTTGTTGTTGTTATTGTTGGGCCATTTGTTGTAGTTGCGATTGATGTTGCGATTGTTGGGATAATTGTTGCGATTATTGTTGTAATTGCTGCTGTTGTTGTATTGGTGATTCTTATCACCGTTTTCCTCCCACTTTCTTTTGACTTGCTTCACATTGGCCTCTTCAGCAGTCTGTTCTTTAATTCTTTCTTCAATCTGGTTCACTAGTTTGTGAGCCATTCTACATGCCTGTTGTATGGAGGCGGGCTCGTGTGAACTTATATCTTCTTGGATTCTTTCCGGTAATCCTTTCACAAACACGTCGATCTTCTCTTCCTCATCTTCGAATGCTCCCGGACATAATAGGCACAATTCTGTGAATCGTCTTTCGTACGTGGTAATATCAAATCCTTGGGTTCGTAACCCTCTAAGTTCTGTCTTGAGCTTATTGACCTCGGTTCTGGGACGGTACTTCTCGTTCATCAAGTGCTTGAATGCTGACCACGGTAGTGCGTACGCATCGTCTTGTCCCACTTGCTCTAGATAGGTATTCCACCATGTTAACGCAGAACCTGTGAAGGTATGCGTAGCGTACTTCACTTTATCCTCTTCAGTACACTTACTTATGGCAAACACCGATTCGACCTTCTCGGTCTACCGGTTCAATCCGATCGGTCCTTCGGTTCCATCAAATTCCAAAGGTTTGCAGGCAGTGAATTCTTTGTAGGTGCATCCTACACGATTTCCTGTACTGCTAGATCCAAGGTTATTGTTGGTATGTAGCGCAGCCTGTACTGCGGCTATGTTTGAAGCTAGAAAAGTACGGAATTCCTCTTCATTCATATTCACGGTGTGTCGAGTAGTCGGTGCCATTTCCTTCAAAATAGTCAAATGGAACAAGTTAATCATATAGAATATTAAGAGTAGTTAATAGTATTTCGTAGCATAATATGAACTCATTTATAAAAGCTTTTTCTTCATATTAGCATTTTATAAGTTTAAATTCGGGTAGTACCTACCCGTTAAGTTCATACTTAGTAGCTAATATACAATTCAACTACTACAATTCTATATGAAAAACTGATTATAATAATATTTCGCGTTCAAACTTTTACACAATATTTTACAAACTTACAATACCGCTTATTTTACATATAGCATGAAATATAGCATACAATAAATTTGATACAAGATGGTTGTGAAGATAATTCTAGCTAGTACACAAGTCGTTCAGCAAAGGCAATAAAGACACGTAATTCATACGTCCAGAAACAAGTCATGCATTCTGGTTTTACTAGGATTACTTCCCATCCTTGGTCTTGTGGAACATAACCGTTATGGCCGTTGATAAGACAGCGTGTTGTAACGTCGTCAAAGGGACGAGGGTTACGTAATGTCCAACAGTCCCGTAACAATCTAAAAACCTCATTTCTTACCCCAATTACCGACTCTGTCACTTGTGGAAACGTTTTGTTTAATAGTTGTAGCCCGATGTTCTTGTTCTCACTTTAGTGAGAAGCGAACATTACTAATCCGTAAGCATAACATGCTTCTTTATGTTGCATGTTAGCCGCTTTTTCTAAATCACGAAGTCCAATATTCGGATATATTGAGTCAAAATAATTTCTTAACCGATTGCGTAAAATAGCATTTGGGTTCCCCGCAATATATGCGTCAAAGTAAACACATCGTAACTTATGGATTTCCCAATGTGATATCCCCCATCTTTCGAACGAAAGCCTTTTATAAACCAAGGCATTCTTGGAACGTTCTTCGAATGTCTTACAAACTGATCTCGCCTTAAATAGTTGTGCCGAAGAATTCTGACCGACTCTAGACAAGATTTCATCAATCATGTCTCCGGGTAGGTCTCTTAAAATATTGGGTTGTCTATCCATTTTGTGTTTTATACTGTAAAATAGACAAGAGTTAGATTCATAAAAAAAAATACTTATTAATACAAGCAATTTTTACATATATCATAAAGCATAAGCACACTATATTACATATATTACACCACACGAATACAACTATCTTATTCCGACTCGCTTGTTTCTTCTTCTTCGGTTTTGGTTCGTTTTGCCAAGTTTCTAGGGATATATGATGTTCCCCTAATACGAGACGTCGTTATCCACATTGGTTTAGAAAAACCTGGTGGTTTAGAGGTTCCCGGGTCATTGTTACAACTTAAGGACTTCGGGGGTTGACGATACATATAAAGTTCATCGGGGTTGGAATTAGATTTCTCTATTTTTATGCCCTTTCCCTTATTATTTTCTTTTACCTTTTTAAATTCAGTTGGGGTAATTTCTATAACATCATCGGAATTCTCGTCGGAATTCGATTCATCGGAGAATTGGTAATCCTCCCAATATTTTGCTTCCTTGGCGGAAACACCATTGACCATAATTAACCTTGGTCGGTTGGTTGAGGATTTTCTTTTACTTAATCGTTTTATTATTTCCCCCACTGGTTCTATTTCTTCATCCGGTTCCGATTCTTCTTCCGGTTCCGATTCTTCTTCCGGTTCTGACTCTTCTTCCGGTTCCTCTTCGGGAACTTGTGAATCAGTCCACGAATCATTCCAATTTACATTTGACTCTTCATTATTATTAGGTGAGTCAATGAGACTTGTTCTAGAGGTAGACATCTATCACATAATATCAAACGCGTTAAGAGATTAATATATCACATAATATTCACATGTTAAAAATATATAGTTTCCAACAAAATTTGTTAAGCAATCATTTTTCAAGTAAACACGGTCGAAGTCCAGACTCACTAATGCATCCTAACAAACTCGATAAGACACACTAATGCAAAATTCTGGTTCTCTAAGACCAACGCTCTGATACCAACTGAAATGTCCCGTTCTTATTGATTAAAAACGTTCCATATTAATTGATTTCGTTGCGAGGTTTTGACCTCTATATGAGACGTTTTTCAAAGACTGCATTCATTTTAAAACAAACCATAACCTTTATTTCATCAATAAAGGTTTAAAAAGCTTTACGTAGATTATCAAATAATGATAATCTAAAATATCCTGTTTACACACGACCATTACATAATGGTTTACAATACAAATATGTTACAACAAAATAAGTTTCTTGAATGCAGTGTTTACACAATATCATACAAACATGGACTCCAAATCTTGTCCTTATTTAAGTATGCGACAGCGGAACCTCTTAATAATCACCTGAGAATAAACATGCTTAAAACGTCAACAAAAATGTTGGTGAGTTATAGGTTTAACCTATATATATCAAATCATGATAATAGACCACAAGATTTCATATTTCAATACACATTCCATACATAGAGATAAAAATCATTCATATGGTGAACACCTGGTAACCGACATTAACAAGATGCATATATAAGAATATCCCCATCATTCCGGGACACCCTTCGGATATGATATAAATTTCGAAGTACTAAAGCATCCGGTACTTTGGATGGGGTTTGTTAAGCCCAATAGATCTATCTTTAGGATTCGCGTCAATTAGGGTGTCTGTTCCCTAATTCTTAGATTACCAGACTTAATAAAAAGGGGCATATTCGATTTCGATAATTCAACCATAGAATGTAGTTTCACGTACTTGTGTCTATTTTGTAAATCATTTATAAAACCTGCATGTATTCTCATCCCAAAAATATTAGATTTTAAAAGTGGGACTATAACTCACTTTCACAGATTTTTACTTCGTCGGGAAGTAAGACTTGGCCACTGGTTGATTTACGAACCTATAACAATATATACATATATATCAAAGTATGTTCAAAATATATTTACAACACTTTTAATATATTTTGATGTTTTAAGTTTATTAAGTCAGCTGTCCTCGTTAGTAACCTACAACTAGTTGTCCACAGTTAGATGTACAGAAATAAATCGATAAATATTATCTTGAATCAATCCACGACCCAGTGTATACGTATCTCAGTATTGATCACAACTCAAACTATATATATTTTGGAATCAACCTCAACCCTGTATAGCTAACTCCAACATTCACATATAGAGTGTCTATGGTTGTTCCGAAATATATATAGATGTGTCGACATGATAGGTCGAAACATTGTATACGTGTCTATGGTATCTCAAGATTACATAATATACAATACAAGTTGATTAAGTTATGGTTGGAATAGATTTGTTACCAGTTTTCACGTAGCTAAAATGAGAAAAATTATCCAATCTTGTTTTACCCATAACTTCTTCATTTTAAATCCGTTTTGAGTGAATCAAATTGCTATGGTTTCATATTGAACTCTATTTTATGAATCTAAACAGAAAAAGTATAGGTTTATAGTCAGAAAAATAAGTTACAAGTCATTTTTGTAAAGGTAGTCATTTCAGTCGAAAGAACGACGTCTAGATGACCATTTTAGAAAACATACTTCCACTTTGAGTTTAACCATAATTTTTGGATATAGTTTCATGTTCATAATAAAAATCATTTTCTCAGAATAACAACTTTTAAATCAAAGTTTATCATAGTTTTTAATTAACTAACCCAAAACAGCCCGCGATGTTACTACGACGGCGTAAATCCGGTTTTACGGTATTTTTCGTGTTTCCAGGTTTTAAATCATTAAGTTAGCATATCATATAGATATAGAACATGTGTTTAGTTGATTTTAAAAGTCAAGTTAGAAGGATTAACTTTTGTTTGCGAACAAGTTTAGAATTAACTAAACTATGTTCTAGTGATTACAAGTTTAAACCTTCGAATAAGATAGCTTTATATGTATGAATCGAATGATGTTATGAACATCATTACTACCTTAAGTTCCTTGGATAAACCTACTGGAAAAGAGAAAAATGGATCTAGCTTCAACGGATCCTTGGATGGCTCGAAGTTCTTGAAGCAGAATCATGACACGAAAACAAGTTCAAGTAAGATCATCACTTGAAATAAGATTGTTATAGTTATAGAAATTGAACCAAAGTTTGAATATGATTATTACCTTGTATTAGAATGATAACCTACTGTAAGAAACAAAGATTTCTTGAGGTTGGATGATCACCTTACAAGATTGGAAGTGAGCTAGCAAACTTGAAAGTATTCTTGATTTTATGAAACTAGAACTTTTGGAATTTATGAAGAACACTTAGAACTTGAATATAGAACTTGAGAGAGATCAATTAGATGAAGAAAATTGAAGAATGAAAGTTTTTGTAGGTGTTTTTGGTCGTTGGTGTATGGATTAGATATAAAGGATATGTAATTTTGTTTTCATGTAAATAAGTCATGAATGATTACTCATATTTTTGTAATTTTATGAGATATTTCATGCTAGTTGCCAAATGATGGTTCCCACATGTGTTAGGTGACTCACATGGGCTGATAATAGCTGATCATTGGAGTGTATATACCAATAGTACATACATCTAAAAGCTGTGTATTGTACGAGTACGAATACGGGTGCATACGAGTAGAATTGTTGATGAAACTGAACGAGGATGTAATTGTAAGCATTTTTGTTAAGTAGAAGTATTTTGATAAGTGTATTGAAGTCTTTCAAAAGTGTATAAATACATATTAAAACACTACATGTATATATATTTTAACTGAGTCGTTAAGTCATCGTTAGTCGTTACATGTAAGTGTTGTTTTGAAACCTTTAGGTTAACGATCTTGTTAAATGTTGTTAACCCAATGTTTATAATATCAAATGAGATTTTAAATTATTATATTATCATGATATTATCATGTATGAATATCTCTTAATATGATATATATACATTAAATGTCTTTACAATGATAATCGTTACATATATGTCTCGTTTAAAAATCATTAAGTTAGTAGTCTTGTTTTTACATATGTAGTTCATTGTTAATATACTTAATGATATGTTTAATTATCATAGTATCATGTTAACTATATATATATCCATATATATGTCATCATATAGTTTTTACAAGTTTTAACGTTCGTGAATCACCGGTCAACTTGGGTGGTCAATTGTCTATATGAAACATATTTTAATTAATCAAGTCTTAATAAGTTTGATTGCTTAACATGTTGGAAACATTTAATCATGTAAATATCAATCTCAATTAATATATATAAACATGGAAAAGTTCGGGTCACTACAGCCGTCTCTTTTTTCTGTTAACCTGAAACATGTGCAAGACATGTGAGGGTAGTTTTGTCACTTTAATCTTATTCTTCCTTTCCACTTCTTCATCTCTTTCCTTCTCCTTCATTCATCCCAAATTCATATACTTTAATATCCAACAGAATTCATATACCCTAATATCTAACTAAATTCATCTCAAATCATAACCCTAATATCAAAAAGTCATCGCGTATAAATGGCTCAACACCACAATGACTACTACAATCAAAAAGTCATCGCAATCATCGAGATCTACCACGAAGACTACTACTTAAATGCCATCGCATTAAAAAAACGCCGCTAACCACCATGGATCCGGCTGTTACAACTACTAATCGAACCGTTGGTGGTCGTCGATACGTTTATTCGAACTGCTGTGAGTTGAATTTAAAATTGGGGCCTTAGATTTTCGGTTTAGTCTACCCTGGAATACGAGCCATGAATTCACTACTATATGAAGTTTTGTAATATTTAGGTGTCGTAGCTTGACAAATTGGGTTTGTAAGTTTAGGGGTTTTAGAAATAAAATCAGATAGGGTATCTGATATGGTGGGCTTTGTTCATAGCCTGAGAAAATTACTCCATAGATCTTGATGCCTAACTTCAAGTACGTGATTCTTTATCTTTATTTTACTCTGTAGATCTTGATGCATCTGGGTTTTATTTTTATTTTTACTCCGTAGATTTTGATGACAAAAATTACTCCGTAGATCTTTGATGCATCTGAAACGCCCCGTCCTAATCCATCCGGACGAAGTCCATATTGATTATAAACGATTCATAATAGTTGATTACATCGCGAGGTACTTGACCTTTAAATGATAAATTTTACAAACATTGCATTCGTTTTTAAAAGACAAACTTTCATTTCATCGAAAGTTGACAGGTATGCATACCATTTCATAATATCCAACTATAAATGACCTAATCCGTCATTTACTTAATAATCTCTAATGAACTTCAATGACTCGAATGCAACGTCTTTTGAAATATGTCATGAATGACTCCAAGTAATATCCTTAAAATGAGCTAATGCACAGCGAAAGATTTCTTTCAAACCTGAGAATAAACATGCTTTCAAGTGTCAACTAAAAGGTTGGTGAGTTCATTAGTTTATAGTAATCATTTCATTTTCATCATTTTAATAGACCACAAGATTTTAAATATTATAAAACGTGCAGAAGTCCCATTCCAACTGCATAAAAAAATATATCTTTCATATGAAGAACACCTGGTGAGGATTCAAAATATAATAGTAACCATCTGTGCCGGTCTTTCACCCCACGACTGAATACATGTGCCTTCAAAATATAGAACCTCTGTGCCGGTCTTTACACCCCACGGCTGAACACATGTTTATAAAATATAGGACAACCGGTGCCAAAATGTCGTAAATAATAAACCATCCACCGGCTCGGGAGCTCATACGCTCTAACGGAAATCGGGGACTAATGCGTGTCATAATAATCATTCCCAATCCCAGATAATTCTATCATAGAATGCAGTTAAGGTACTTGTGTCTATTGCGTCAAACATTTATAAAAGCGCATGTATTCTCAGTTCCAAAAATGTAAAGAGTAAAAAGGGAATCAAATGAAACTCACCTATTGTATTTTGTAGTAAAAATACATATAACGATATTGAACAAATGCAAGGTTGGCCTCGGATTCACGAACCTATATCATTCGTATGTATATATTAAAACATATATTCGTAATCGATCCAATTTGTTATATCTTAATTTATATTTTATATATTTAATTTGTATATATAATCAAAATGATTAATATTTATTTAGTTATATTGTTTAGTGTTATATTTAAAAATCAATAGTTTGTTATGTATAAGTATTTATATAAGCAACATTATTAGGTTTGATATATATATAGTTATGTGAAGTTTTAATAAATTTTTAGTATATGTAATAACTATATTTTATGTACAAAATACTTATCTGTTTTAAAAAAAATAGTTTTTGGTATTAATGATTTACTAATAATAATAATAATAATAATTTTATTAAAAATGATAATATAATAATAACGATATTATTAATAACGATACTTTTGTTTAATAATAAAAATAGTAATACTAATAATTACAAAAAATGACATTAATACTAATACTAGTGAAAATAATAATAACTTGTATTATTGTTATAATAGTACTAATAATCCTAATCATAATCATAATGATAATTGTAGTTCTAAAATGATAAATTAATAATGATAATAACATTAATAATACTTATAGTAATAATAATAATAATAATAATAATAATAATAATAATAACACTAATAATTATGACTTTAATACTTAATGATAATAACAATACTAATAGTCATGATATTCATAACAATTAATATTAATGATCATAACATTAGTAATACTTTTAATTCTTTTAATTATGATATTTATAATAATTACTATTTTACTAATATTAACTATCATATTAATAGCCATAATAATAATAATAATAATAATAATAATAATAATAATAATAATAATAATAATAATAATAATAATAATAATAATAATAATAATAATGATAATAATAATAATAAAGAAAAAGAAAACTACCTTTCTATGAAAATGGCTTCTTAAAAAAAAGAAACTGCTCCAACAGAGAATCGAACTTAGGACCTCCCGTAAACCCTCTTAACCATTGAACCGTTGCAGCTTTTCTGATTAATACCTTAAACTAATTAATATATAACTCGTATATAACTATTTTCAACTTCATCTTCTTTCTCTTCTAAATCCAAATCGACAAAGATGATTCATAACTAGAACAATCTTATTCGCTAATCATATAATTATCATCTTCCTTAACAATACCACATCTATCATTTATCTTCTCGATACCGTAACTCCATAATCATCTATACCACCATCTATCATCGTACTCTTAATCATAATCATTATCCCATGCCGATCATCATCATCATTACTCCATTTCCTAACCGTAATTATCATCATTTTCATAATCTAATCGTGATTAATGGAAACAAGAACAGAAAGCACCAGTAGCAGCAAGAACAGACAATTATCAGTATCGTTTTTGTGTCATCTTGTGATTCATTATCATTAATGTTATCCTTCAGCCCAAAAGAGCATAACAGCCCAACAGAAAACCGAAGCACAACTGAAAATTGACTTACGGCCCAACAACAGCAAAATACAGCCATGTGACTTGCTAAACCCAATTCAAAACGTGGGATCTCTTTTGTGAGATGTGGGGTGACGGCTTCAAAAAGTAAATGGAACACCAGCTGGATGCCATCTATTAGTTTAATACTACATCCTTTATTGTCTTATGTATCATTATAGACTTTATTAAAAGAAAAGATAGTGGGTGTCGGTTCTTTATTTCACGGTTTATATGCCAACATATATGGTGAATAGCATGGTTCATCAAATATTATTGTAGACAGAAAATAATAAACAGCAACAAGTCGACTTGCAGGTGAGTTTTAATGATAGGTTTCGTGACATAAAACAAGAAAGAAGAAAAGAAAAAGAGCCGCAGTAGCTTCAGTGGTGATGGCTGCAACTTGCAGCTAGGTGGCGGTTTGGTTTTATAGAATAAGAAAGAGAAAAAAATAAATAGTGAAGATGGTTATGAGTTGAATTAAGGATGGTGTTTGGTTTTGATTGAAAAAGGAAATGAATTCATTTATAAAGGTGATGGTCGTTTATGGTTCTCGTGAGATTGAAGATAGTTGCATTGGAGATTGTTCAAGAAGAAAGGAAAAGAAAACGAGGTATTGTAATATGTAAGGATGTATACTATTTGATGTGTTTGTGGTGGTAGTCACGAAAATGTAGAGGATGGAAGTGGGTTTGACATATATGATGATGATTGTGGTGATCAAAGTAAGGTTGGGTTTGTTTTGATGGTTCATGGTGATGATATAATGGAGTGAGTTAACCAAATTTACATATCAATGTGATTGTTTATTAATCCAAGTAGTCGACAGATTATATTCGATCGTACAAGAAGATAGATATTAAAATAAAAGGCGATTTGGATTGCTAACAGAATTTAGTTTCTTCTGATTTGGATTTCAACAATTAAAAGTAACGAGTACCAATCATGAACAGCAATTAACTTAGTTGATTGTGATGCTTAACAATTACGTGCTGTATCAATATCATGTATATATCTGTACGCAATGTAACTATATTTATTTGTTTATCTGTTATATATTTATTATTTGTTATATATTTATACATACTGTATTTTATATATTCATATATCTGTATTTCTTGTATTTACTTTTATGTATAGACTGAAGTTTGTATATATATATGTATCTTTGTATATCTGATTATTTTTCAGTATTTATATATCTGCAGTTATATATTTATTTGTATTCCTCTTATATTTGTATATTTATATTTATAGATTATAGTTAATCTTTTAATAAATAGTATAATAATAATACTCTTAATATTTTAACTATTAATAATACAAGTATAATAATAATATTATTACTAATCATAAAAATGATATTAATAATATTCTTAATGATAATAATAATTAATTTATGTTATTTTCTAGTAACTATAATAATGATAATAATAATAATTTATAATTTCAATAATATTGATAATACTGATATTAATCATAACAACTAGAATTAAAATTTCACTATTAGATATATTAGTAATTAGTAATGATATTAACGATGATAACATAATAATGATACTATAACAAATCAATGTATCAAATTTCATATTATAATTTTTATTAATATTTATAGTACCAATATGGATATTAATAATAATAATGAATGTAATAATATAACAACTATAATTCAACTTGGAATTACATTTAATTTATTAATTATGTAATAATTATATATGATATGATAATATTTATTGAATATTTAATATTTTTATATTTCATATGTTTTACAATATAATAGTTATAAATAAAAATCATATATAGATTCATATATAGATTTATATCATATCATATATATATATATATATATATATATATATATATATATATATATATATATATATATATATATATAACACTTGTTCGTGAATCATCGAAAATAGTCAAAGGTCGATTGAATATATGAACATTGTTCCAAAATTTTCTAGACTCAACATTACATACTTTGCTTATCGTATCGAAATCATTTAAAGATTAAGTTTAAATTTAGTTGGAAATTCCCGGGTCATCACAGCACCTACCCGTTAAAAGAAATTTCGTCCCGAAATTTGATAGAGGTTGTCATGGCTAACAGTAAGAATGTTATTATGACGAATATAAACTGATACATAGAGTTTTATCATGATTAGGAAATACGGAGAAAATAATTCAATTTCTCGAAGCGTATGAGTGAAGCTATCGTAAAAGAGTGAAATGAGTAAATGTAGAATCGTTTTAACTGATGACGTAGTTATGATTGATTTTCGGAATTCATGGATTTTAAAGAAAATTTTCGTAATAAGATTTGGTGTTTCGGCGATTTAGGAAATCAGGATCTTCTTTGATTAAATGTAATAATCTATTCCAATTTCTCTGTCGGATATTTCACTAAAAATTCACCCCCTTCGTTTCCTTATTTCATATCTCACATCTTCCATTCTTTCTGTTTACTTCATACTTTAAAATAATTTGTCAATATGCTCCATCCCATTCTGATCCTTGATATACTCTTAAGTTTCACATCTGTCATTCTTCTTTTTCATCTACCACCGGAGGATTTTATTTACTTCTACTAGTATCTTGGGGTTATAGTGTTATTAATTTTTCCCGTGTCATTACGTTGCAATACGTATTGATATACATGGTTTGTAAATTATGTGTTGTTGTCGGGATTTATATATTTCCTTATTCTTCAAAGTCCATGCTTCTGTTTCCTATAACCATTGTCATCCACAGTTAAGGCCCTCTCCTATTTGCTGCGGTTTATACCCCTAATTTACACTTCGAAACTTCATTTTTTCATTTCCTCTTCTTGTCATTAAGCACCGCATGTAATGGTCCAGAGTTTGTAGGTATGAATTTTTGGATGAAATAGTTAATGTTGTAAGAAGGAAATCATAATGGCACGATCTTGATTTGTCAAATTACCAGAATATCCGAAAAGATAGAACTATCAAGAAGATATGTTCTTAATATGTTTGGAGATGGGGTAGAATGTAAGAGTCGTGTAACATGGCACATGATGATACTGAGAATCATCACGTTTCATTAGAAACTCAGCATGACTTACTGTAATATAATCACGTTGATCAAGTGTCATTATATTATACTAACTCATGCATCAGTTCCCAACACTACTTCAAAAACATTCATATTTTAAATTCGAAGGTTCGCAGAATATAGAAACTAAAACAATTTCCTTTTATGATATAATACGGATAGCGCAGAGAGATAATTAATATCGAACGAGAATATTTATGAAGATATCTTCAGAAATATTGAGGATATTGATAAAGAAAGGTACGATGATATCTTAGGATTTCAGAATCAAATTGTGATGAAGAAATTCATTCACGATGATTTAGAGTGGTTAAGGAGTAAGGTATTCGCTACAGATTTCTGCAGACACTGAATCATTTGGATCCTTTGAAGGTAGATTTCGTCCTTGTGATTTGTCCACAGTCTCCTTCATGGTCTGCTCAATCCGTTTTCCAGTTCCAAACTTCTCTTTTTCTCAGCTTTACCACCATATCATTCTTTATCATCAAACTTTTGATTATTAAAGTCGTTTACAGTTTTTGCTGCTTCATAAGCATTTCGAGAACTATCCGTAGTTCGAGATGTTTTTCAGAAACCTCACATTCGAAGTATGTAAGTCTTGGAGGTAGACGTTTTATATATACATATAACTGTTAGTGTAAAATTGTTGCGAAATTCAAAATACTGATTGCTGATTCTCAGTAATTGGTATGACAATTATCGTTACAAGATGTAGGTGAGTACATGATGGGTTTTTAATGAATAAGTATAGTGACTTTTCGGAGAGGCTTAAGTCAATGAGTAATGAAGTTGCTGGTAAGTTTAATGCTAATGTGGCAGAATATAAACGGTTCTCCGGTAACGATGATGAAGGGGTAATCTTTATCATAACGTTTATTCGAATGAAAAACTTGAAGTTGATTTGCTGGAGCTGTCACAAAATTGGCTAATTTGAAAAGAAATTGCGTTGTTATTTTCGAAAATAACAATGCCAAAGAAGCTAGCACAGATACGTGTTAAACATTTATACAGGTTCCGAGAATTTTTCAGGTGCATAACTATATGCGTAAATCTTTTCTTCCGTAGATGAAGTGCGGTTGATTCATCCTCCCGATTGAGGTGTTTTCAAGAATTACGAAAGGTTTGAATGCAGATTGTAATCGTCAATATACAAATGAGGTTTAAGATGAAATCAAGTGGCAACTTGAAGAATTGTTTAGTTTCATATGTTATAATTAATATTTTAATTCATTTTAATTGTCCACTGTTGGTAGTCCTCAGTTGATTAGTCCACTGTAACAACCCTGGATTTTTCCAACGTTTATTTATTAATAATTGTTATTATTAATACTTGTGATTAAACGAATGTATGTTATTACATTTACATGTTGCCATGATTGCCCGTACTTGACTTTTAAGTGCCCGAAACGTCTTTGTGACACACGAAACTTCACGAATAATATTTTTAGAGTATTTGATAATGCTAAAAATGAACATATATTTCATAGCATTATTCCTCAAGAAAGACAAGCTTTTAGTTGCAATTGTTCTATTTACAAGTGATATTCGTTTAAATAATAAAAGGTGAAGACAAAAGACAGATTCGATGAATTGAAGACGCAAAGGTCCAAAAAGCTCAAAAGTACAAAGTACAATCAAAGAGGTTCCAAATATTTATGAGAAACGTCTCGAAATTACAAGAGTACAAGATTCAAAAACGCAAAGTACAAAATATAAAATTGTACGCAAGGACGTTCGAAAATCCGGAACCGGGACATGAGTCAACTCTCAACGCTCGACGCAATGGACTAAAAATTACGAGTCAACTATGCACATAAATATAATATAATATATAATTAATTCTTAAAATTAATATATATATATTATAATATATTTATAAATCGTCGGCAAGAAAGAAGCCAAAGGAGGGTGAGCTATATTTTCAAACTCCGCGACTCGCGGAGTTTGAAGGCAAAAATTACCACGAGTCGCGGAGTATCCCTGAACTCAATTCCCTATAAAGCCAAACGAATTCTGATCATTTTTATCATCCAAATTCAATCTCTCTCTATATATGTATACGTAAATATATTTATATTTATATTTTAATTTTAATTTTAATTATAATTCTAATAATAAGGGTATGTTAGCGAATGTTGTAAGGGTGTAAGTCGAAATTCTGTCCGTGTAACGCTACGCTATTTTTAATCATTGTAAGTTATGTTCAACCTTTTTAATTTAATGTCTCGTAGCTAAGTTATTATTATGCTTATTTAAAACGAAGTAATCATGATGTTGGGCTAATTATTAAAATTGGGTAATTAGGCCTTGTACCATAATTGGGGTTTGGATAAAAAAACGACACTTGTGGAAATTAGACTATGGGCTATTAATGGGTTTTATATTAACTAAATAATACCTTGTTAATTTAATATACAAACTTATAATTCGACGTATTTATATATAACCACATACGCTTGACTGGGTACGGTGGGCGGGATATCTATAAATACCAATAATTATTCATTTTACCGGACACGGAACTGGATTAATAGTTAATAGACTTGTTGAAACAGGGGTGAATTACATTCAAGGGTAATTGGTGTAATTGTTAACAAAGTAGTAAAACCTTGTTTTACACGCAGTCGATAACCTGGTGTATTCATTAAATAAAGTATTAAAACCTTGTTACAATTCGAATCCCCAATTAGTTAGAATATTTGACTTCGGGAATAAGAATAATTTGACGAAGGCTTTTGCTCTTTATATTTATGACTGATGGATTATTATGGACAAATTCGTATGGACATATTAAATAATCCAGGACAGGACAATTAACCCATGAACATAAAACTAAAATCAACACATCAAACATCATGATTACGGAAGTTTAAATAAGCATAATTCTTTTATTTCATATTTAATTTCCTTTATTTTATATTTAATTGCACTTCTAATTATCGCATTTTTATTTATTGTTATTGTATTTAATTGCACTTTTAATTATCGTACTTTTTAATTATCGCAAGTTTATTTTATCGCACTTTTATTATTCGCAATTTCATTATCGTTATTTACTTTACGCTTTAAATTAAAGTCCTTTTAATATTTTACATTTGGTTTTAACTGCGACTAAAGTTTTAAAATCGACAAACCGGCCATTAAACGGTAAAAACCCCCCTTTATAATAATAATATTACTTATATATATATTTATATTTTTATAAATTTAAACTAATATAGCGTTAAGCTTTGTGAAAAAGATTCCCTGTGGAACGAACTGGACTTACTAAAAACTACACTATTGTACGATTAGGTACACTGCCTATAAGTGTTGTAGCAAGGTTTAAGTATATCCATTCAATAAATAAATAAATATCTTGTGTAAAATTGTATCGTATTTAATAGTATTTTCTTGTAAAATATAAAGCTATTTTATATACCCCTCGCATAACATCAAGTATTTTTGGCGCCGCTGCCGGGGACTCTTAAACGCCGAAAGCGCAACGCTAAATATTAAAAAAAAAAAGGATTTTCATTTTTAGTTTACTTTTTAAAAAAAAAATACACTTTTGTAAAAATACGTGTTAATTATTCGAAAACATAAAAAGAAAATATAAATATAAATATTTTTAAGAGTTTGTTAAATATTTAAGTTTTATAAAGTTTCTTTATTTTTATTTTATAAAAATATAAGTTTTATTTAAATATTTTGTGTTTTTTTAGAACATAAAATTAAAAACCGAAAAAAAAAAATTTATAAATCTAGTTTTAAGATTTTTATTATAAAGTAGTTCTATTTTTATTTTTTTTAATATAAGTTTTTATTATATAAATATTTTTATTTAAACAAAAAATATAAAACAGAATATAAAAAAAAAAACGCGTCGAATTTTAATCAACCTGTCATTTGAATTTTGGAACCCCGCGACTCGCGGAGTTTGCTGCTTCGGGCACCGCAACTCGCGGAGACACTCTGACACGCCGACAGAACCCTAATTTAGCATTAATTACGTAATTATTATTATTATTTTTTAATTAAAACCCTAATTAGGTTTTTAGTTTTTAATTAGTTTTTAGTTTTTATTATTATTTTGTATATTTAGTTTATTTAGTTTAATTAAAATATAAAATTAATAGTTTAATAAAATAAATAATATTTTTATAAAAATTGTAATTTTTACAACTTTTTGTATATTTTTATATTTTGTCTTTTTTAATTGTTTTAGCGTAATATTTGTATTTTTCGCTAGTTTTTAGTTTTAAACTTAGTTTTTGCCATAGTTATTTTTTTACTTCTAGATTTTTAAGCTTTGCCGTAAAATCCCTTAAGTGCTTTTTCTTTAGACTAAGATTTAGGTACTTTAGAATTTTGTGACGCCTTTTTAAGTTTTAGTACCTTTTTAAGTTATTTCCATTTGAGATATAGTTTTACTTGTAAGCTTTAATATTTTTAGACACCTTTTACCTATGTATCAATTATCATTCCAATTAGTAATCTCAATTTGCGATTATAATTTTAAGTTAGTGATAGTAATAAGGTTGGGTTAGTCTAGTGTTTTTAAGTTCTATAAGTCACTTTTTTTTCTTTCTTATTTTTATTTTTCGATCTTTTTCCGACACGCTCTTTTTCTTTCTTATTTCTCGTCATTCTAGTTTTTAGGACTTAGAATTTTTTTCTACTTCTTATCTAAATTTCTTAAAATTACGAAAATTTATTTTAAGTGGTTAAATTGATAGACATCAAAATTTTCTGGTTCGTAGTAATAGTTGGATTTGTATGTGGACCGGGTTATTGGAGCCAAACAGTCCTCAATTATATTGAGACCAAATGAATCCTGCCCCTCTGCTGCATCTTTTGGCTATTCGAAACGTGGGCAAAATCAGAAAAGTCTATTAATTGGATAACTTATATAATTTTTCTTTCCTTTTAAAAACTAATAGGATATTCAGTGAATGCACCGAGCAAGACGTTCACCACCTTTTGTACGTTCATCACCTGTAACTAGATCAAGACATTTAGCAAATATTACCGCCGTTGATTTTTCTTTAGAATCGTCATCCAGTCGACCAAGTACTCCAGTTCAAATTTTCGATAATCCATTTTTTGAACCCGACCTCACAATTGAGAATCCGGAGAATATTCAGGGACGATTCATAGATCCTGAACCATTAAATTTTCCTCCGGAACCACCAATCATTCAAACAGAGATTGTTGAGGAACGAACCATTAAATCAGAATCCTCTAGTGATTCCGATTCAACAAATTCAATTATGGAAGTAACAGAACGTTTAAGTATGGAAGACCGAATGAGAGCTAAACGCACTGGGCAAGGTCACGCAATTACTCATCCAGACATTAATGCGCCATATTATGAAATCAAAGGACAAATTCTACACATGGTGACTAATCAATGCCAATTTAGTGGTGCGCCGAAGGAAGATTCAAATGAACATCTACGTACCTTTAATAGGATCTGCACACTATTTAAAATAAGAGAAGTTGAGGATGAACAGATATATCTCATGTTATTTCCCTGGACTTTAAAGGGAGAAGCCAAAGATTGGTTGGAATTGTTACCTGAAGGGGCGATTGATACATGGGACGTTTTAGTTGAAAAATTTCTTAAACAATTCTTTCCGGCATCTACAGCCGTAAGACTTCAAGGAGAAATTGTTACGTTCACACAGAAACCAAATGAAACTCTATATGAGGCGTGGACAAGATTTGGAAAATTATTAAGAGGATGTCCGCAACATGGTTTAGACACCTGTCAAATAGTACAAATATTCTACCAAGGATGCGACATCACTACAAGGAAAGACATAGATATAGCAGCTGGTGGTTCTATTATGAAGAAAACCGAAACTGATGCTTACAAAATTATTGATAACACTGCTTCCCACTCACATGAGTGGCACCAAGAAAAAGATATCGTTAGATCATCTAAAGCAGCTAGAGCCAATTCTAGCCATGACTTAGATTCCATTTCCGCAAAGATAGATGCTGTCGAGAGACGAATGGAAAAGATGACTAAGGATATTCACTCAATACGAATTAGTTGTGAGCAGTGTGGAGGACCACATTTGACAAAAGATTGTCTCAGTATTGAATTAACAATGGAACAAAGAGAGAATATTTCATACATAAACCAAAGGCCTGGAAATAATTATCAGAATAATTATCAACCGCCAAGACCGATTTACAATCAAAACCAGAATTATAACCGAAATATTCCATACAACAACCAACAAGGTCCTAGCAATCAACAAGTGTCTAACAATAATTACAATCAGCAAAGACCTAATTTTCAAAACAAACCACCACAACAAACCGATGATAAAAAACCGAATTTAGAAGATATGATGACGAAGCTAGTTGAAACTCAAACACAGTTTTTCACATCTCAAAAACAAACTAATGAACAAAATGCTCAAGCATTTAGAAATCAACAAGCTTCTATTCAAAACTTGAAACAAGAAGTAAGTAACCTAGCAAGGTTAATAGGTGAAAGAAAACCGGGAAGTCTACCTAGTGATACAAATGCTAACCCCCGGAATAAAACAGCTAAAGCCATTACCACAAGAAGTGGTACAACACTTAAACCACCTGAAATACCTGTAACTTCTGATGAAACTATTCCTACTCTACAAGAACCACAACCTGATCAAGATAAGGAAAAAGAACCGGTATGTTAAACCATACCAACCACCACTTCCTTACCCGAGTAAAATGAAAAAAGAGAAACTTGAAGCCGAGCAATCCAAATTCTTGGATATGTTTAAACAGATAAATGTAAATCTTCCTTTCATTGATGTAATTTCAGTAATGCCTAGATATGCTAAATTCTTGAAAGATCTAATCTCGAATAGAAAGAAAATGGAAGAACTCTCGGCTGTTACTATGAACGCTAATTGTTCAGCAGTGCTGTTGAATAAGATACCAGAAAAACTATCTGATCCAGGAAGTTTCACAATTCCATGTTTTCTGGGTAGTCTTAGTTCAATAGAAGCATTGGCAGACTTAGGTGCTAGTATAAATTTAATGCCGTTTTCACTATACACTAAACTAGACCTTGGAGATTGAAACCAACAAGAATAAGTATACAACTAGCCGATCGATCAATAAAATATCCTAGAGGGATAATGGAGAACATGCTAGTTAAAGTTGGTACTTTAGTATTTCCAGTAGATTTTGTTGTTCTGGACATGGAAGAAGATTCTCAAGTTCCTCTCATATTAGGAAGACCATTCTTAAACACGGCTAAAGCAATGATAGACGTGTTTGGTAAGAAATTGACCCTAAGTATAAAGGACGAGAGTGTTACCTTTTCAGTTGATAGAGCAATGCAACAACCATAATCTGCAGATGATACATGTTATTATATTCAAACTATAGATGCACATGCAGAATTGTTAGAAGAATTTCCAGAATTACAAGGAACAAGAGAATGTTCTTTAGGAGAAGGAACTGAACCAATTGATGAAGCTGAAATGTTAGCTACACTTATAGCTAATGGATATGAACCAACAACAGAAGAAATTCAAATGCTAAAAGAAGAAGACAGATATCGATATAAATCATCGATAGAAGAACCTCCGAAATTAGAGTTAAAGCCACTTCCAAACCATTTGGAATACGCTTATTTACATGGTGAATCTGAATTACCTGTAATAATATCGTCCTCTCTTACTGAAAATGAGAAATCATAACTCATTTCTGTGTTGAAAGCTCATAAACCAGCCATTGCATGGAAGATTCATGATATTAAAGGAATAAGTCCTTCGTATTGCACACATAAAATCCTTATGGAAGAAGGTCATAAAACGTATGTGCAACGCCAACGAAGACTAAATCCTAATATGCAAGATGTAGTTAAGAAAGAGATTATTAAACTGCTAGATGCAGGTTTAATTTATCCAATCTCTGATAGTCCATGGGTAAGCCCAGTTCAATGCGTGCCTAAGAAGGGTGGCATGACTGTCATTACAAATGAGAAAAATGAGCTTATTCCTACTAGGACTGTAACAGGATGGCGTGTGTGTATTGATTATAGAAAATTAAATGACGCCACCAGAAAAGATCACTTTCCCTTACCTTTCATTGATCAAATGTTGGAAAGGCTAGCCGGAAATAGTTACTATTGTTTTCTAGATGGATTTTCTGGATATTTTCAAATTCCAATAGCACCCGAAGATCAAGAGAAAACCACATTCACGTTCCCTTATGGTACTTTTGCTTACAAACGCATGCCATTTGGACTTTGCAACGCCCCTGCAACCTTTCAAAGGTGTATGATGGCAATTTTTCATGACATGATAGAAGAATGCATGGAAGTTTTCATGGATGACTTTTCAGTCTTCGGTGATACATTTGAAACATGTCTAGCTAATCTTGAACGAATGCTTATTAGATGCAAACAATCAAATCTAGTTCTTAATTGGGAGAAATGTCATTTCATGGTTAAAGAATGCATCGTTCTTGGACATAAAATTTCAAAAGAAGGAATTGAAGTGGATAGAGCTAAAGTAGATGTGATTGCTAAACTTCCACATCCCACCAATGTTAGAGGAGTTAGGAGTTTTCTAGGGCATGCCGGTTTTTACCGACGTTTCATAAAAGATTTTTCTAAAATTGCCACTCCTATGAATAAACTCCTAGAAAAGGATGCTCCATTCATCTTTTCAGATGAATGTATCAAATCTTTTAATATTCTTAAAGAGAAACTCACTAATGCGCCGATCATGATAACACCAAATTGGAATCTACCATTTGAACTAATGTGCGATGCAAGTGATTTTGCAATGGGAGCCGTTTTAGGACAAAGGATTGAAAAACGATTTCAACCTATATATTATGCTAGTAAGACGTTACAAGGAGCACAAACAAATTACACAACTACTGAAAAATAACTCCTTGCTATTGTCTTTGCTTTTGACAAATTTTGATCATATCTCGTTCTAGCTAAAACGGTGGTCTATACCGATCATTCTGCTCTTAGATACCTATTTTCGAAACAAGATGCCAAACCAAGATTAATCCGTTGGATCTTACTCTTACAAGAGTTTGATATTGAAATCCGAGATAAAAGAGGAGCAGAAAATCTCGCCACTGATCATCTTTCTCGTCTTGAAAATCCTGAATTAGAAGTTCTAAATGAATCGGCCATACAAGACAACTTTCCTGATGAATATCTATTGAAGATAGATTATAATGAAATACCATGGTTTGCAGACTATGCAAACTACTTAGTATGTGGATTTCTTGAAAAAGGATTATCGTACCAAAAACGAAAGAAATTCTTCAGTGATATAAAACACTATTTCTGGGAAGATCCACATCTGTTTAAAAGTTGTCCAGATGGAATAATACGCCGATGTGTATTCGGAGATGAAGCTAGCAAAATTTTAAACCATTGTCACACAGGACCAACAGGAGGGCATTATGGGCCTCAACTAATAGCAAGAAAAGTTTATGATGCTGGATTCTATTGGCCTACAATTTACAAAGACGCACACCTTCTTTGCAAATCCTGTGATGCTTGTCAAAGGGCCAGAAAAATAAGTCAACGTGATGAAATGCCACAAAATGTCATACAAGTATGTGAAGTATTTGACATTTGGGGTATTGACTTTATGGGTCCATTTCCAAAATCTCATAATAATCTCTATATTCTCGTAGCCATTGATTATGTATCTAAATGGGCGGAAGCACAAGCTCTCCCAACTAATGATGCACGAGTTGTAGTCAATTTTTTAAAACGTCTTTTTGCAAGGTTTGGAACACCGAAAGCTTTAATAAGTGATCGGGGAACTCATTTCTGTAATAATCAACTTGAGAAAGTTCTTAAAAGATATGGAGTAACTCATAAAATCTCCACTGCTTATCATCCACAAACTAGTGGACAAGTTGAAAATACAAACCGAGCTTTAAAACGTATTCTAGAGAAAACCGTAGGATCAAATCCGAAGGAATGGTCCATTAAATTGGAGGATGCACTCTGGGCTTTTAGAACAGCCTACAAAACTCCAATTGGAACCACACCTTTTAGACTTGTTTATGGAAAAGCATGTCATCTTCCAGTAGAAATTGAACACAAAGCATTTTGGGCTTTGAAGACATGTAATCTTGATTTACATGAAGCCGGACGTCTACGATTAAGTCAACTAAACGAATTAGAAGAATTAAGACATGAAGCATACGAAAATTCGTTAATCTATAAAGAAAGAATGAAGAAATGGCATGATAAAAGAATCAGAAGTTCAAAAGAATTTAAAGAAGGAGACAGAGTTCTTCTTTTCAATTCACGATTCAAGCTATTTCCTGGAAAATTGAAATCAAGATGGTCTGGACCATTCATAGTTAAAAGAGTTTTTCCATACGGAACAGTAGAATTGATAAATTCAAATGGGATTGAATTTAAAGTTAATGGTCACAGAGTTAAACACTACATAGATAGTCCGATGGAAGTCGACAACGAAGTTAATCACAATTTCGACACCACAGCTAACTAAGTGTGGGGAGAATCAAGTCTTTTAAGGATAATATGTATTTCTGTTAGAGTTAGATTGTCTGTTTTCGTGTAGTTCTCGAAAATGGAACCCGAATGGTCTTTCCCTAGCAGACCCTAAAGAACTAGTCTTCTCCCCCCATTCTGAATTTTTATTTTTTTTTAGGTTTTTACAAAATGAAGACTGCCTGTGAACTAAACCATGGTCTAATGCTACACGCTTTGATCACTAAACGTGATAATGACACACTTCCGAGTGATCTAGTATCAGTAATCAGAGAAAGATTGGACGAAGTAAGAAAAGAATCCAGATGCAAAGATAATAAGATACAATTTGGTAAAGGAAAATCAAAATCCGCAGTGAAGAGGAGAGCACGACACCTTGAAAAATGTCACAAATGCGGAAAATGGTCACATGGAGGTAAATGTTCAAATAATCAAACCTATTCAAACACCGAATTTGTTACTTTATGCAGAGACGGACCGTACATATGTTTAGAAGAAAAATCATTGAATGCTTGAGGTTACGCCTATGTAGCCATGGAAAACCAATTAAACCGACTATCTTATGAATGGGATAGATCGTATAACTAAGAAATCTATTTCACAGGTATGTCTGTACAGTTTTTATTTTTATTTTTATTTTTATTTTTAACCTTTTGATAAGAAACGCTAATTTGTTCGCTAAAAAGTATTAAATTGGTATTGAATAAAATTAGGTTTGGCGACCGAAATTATTGATATCATACAAAAATTTATTACATCACTGCGAAATTTAACGTTTATTCTTAAGGTATAAATATCTTTAATCAATCAACCCAAAATATTTCAAAAATTCGTCATGAGTTAAATTAGGTTATGGAACCGAAATTACTTTACCGAAAAGAGGGGCGCATATTTTTGATAATATTTGATTGATTAAAGTGGGATAAAAAGCCAAAAAGATTTTTAATTTTATTTTTACCATGTTTTTAAAATTAATATATAAATCTTAAATTAATATTGTAAACTTTGTAAAAACAATATATTTAAAATTGTAAATATTTGAAAAATATAATATAAGTTTTGTGTGATTTTATAATATGAATTTTTAAATTAAGTTTGGTGTGAATTTTTAATTTTTAAAATATGAATTTTATTTTTATGAATTTTTAATTTAAGTTTGGTGTGAATTTAAAAACAAAAATTTACTTTATTTCGCTAAGTTAAAAATATGATTTTTAAAATTCATCGTAAGTTGAAGACTAGGTCTTTGAACCGAAATTGCTTTACCCGAGGGAGGGACGAGTACTTTTATTATCATTATTTTTAATCTTATTGAATTAAAGTATGCCAAAAACATTAAAAAAAAAACCCAAAAATCTAAGCTTTTAAAACAATCGCTTGAAAAAGACAAATTTTAAAATTTTGTCGAAGGACGGACTAGGACATCGATCCGAAACGACCTCGTCCTAAAACAAAGGGAAACAAAATTTTAAAATTAATTACTTAATTGTTTCATAAGTTAAGATTTTATAAAAAAAAAACAAAATACAAACCCCGCGACTCGCGGAGTTTGAAGGGTAAAAACCCCGCGACTCGCGGAGGGACCGAATTACAGAAAAAAAATAAAGGAGCTGGAACAGCTCAGTCCACACAACACCCACAAAACATACTACGAAAAAACCCAAAAATATCACACAAAAATCGAATTTTTTCACCATTAATCATCAAATCTTTTACTAAAATTATGTTGAGAAGGATTCTATCAAGGAATTACTCAAGAAAAACGGTAAATTTCTACACCTAAACACCATTTAATCTGAAAATTAGTGTTCTTGAGCAATTTTTTTCCCAATTCGATTTTGATGCTTTCTAGTGTAATTATGCTTAAATTGTTTATGTATTATGCTTGTATAACCTAGATTGATGCTATTTAATATGATTAGAAGCCTTAAACTTCAAATTTTGAATAATCTAGGGTTTGTGTTCTTGAGCAATTTGGGGCTTTTTGATATAAACAGGTTATGGCCGATTTTTGTCATGAATTGTTGCTAAATTAAGAAGTGTAACATGTTTAGGTAGTTAAATGATCCAAACTTTGAGCCTAAGCATGATTTTGAGAATTAAAGTGGACTTTTTCAAGTCTAAAATTCATGAACTTGATATTTTGATAGATAATGCCATTTGAAACTTGTTTAATTGCTAGTAATGATTATTTTGACATGTTATTTGAGTTGAATGCTTATGAACTTGGAGAACATTTTCGTATATGCTTATTTGAAAAAGTGTAGATTTGATGAAAATATGTAAATGAGCTTAAGTTTGATATAAATTGATCATGTCATTGTAATTATTTTGATTGATGATTTTGCTGACACTAATGCATATTTGGATGCACAAAAATTGTGTTTGATGTGTTTTGCAGACTGAAAGGGGTGAATCTTCATCCCAAGCTCGCAATGCTCCTACTGAGAATGCGGAACAACAGGAGGTGGATAACTACTACAAACAAGAAATACCTCATCCAGTCATGACATTTTCTGATATGCACTTGGAAGATTTGCACCCGAACCTGAGATTTGATAGACTTTGGATAGTGTGATGACCCGGAAATTTCTGACCAAATTTAAACTTAATCTTTGTATGATTAACATTTCCGATACGATAAGCAAAGTCTGTAAAACTGAATCTCAAAATTTTTGAACTACTTTTATATATTTAAATACCCTTCGGTTGTTTTCGACGATTCGCGAACAATTATATGTAAATAGATACATATATACAATAACTTGAAAAGGTAACAATGTATTAATTATTTGATACCGTACATTAAACTTATTGGTTTAAATATCTATTTGAATATATATGATAAGTTGAAATATTTATTATTAAAATTTATTTATAAATAACTTTCAATGTGTATTTAAAAACTGATTTATGTATATTAAAAAGATATATACATATATATAATTTCAAGTTATTTAGTAAACGATAGTAACATTCATTTATTGATTCGATTGATATTTAGATAAGTTAACTAAAGCGTTTAAGATGAACCAGTAAAACACTAATTTGCTGCAGTATTTTCAAATTGCTACAGTACCCAAAATGCTACAGTGTTTTCAAAAATCACTATTTGCTACAGTGAATTGCTACAGTAACTTTGGTACATTAACTTTGGTACAGTAAAACACTATTTAAAATGAAAATGTATACATGTATATGTATATATAACGAGGCGATAATTTATAGAAGTAAATGACCAAAACACTCAAAAGTTTAAGATATACTTTGAGTGATATAATTTAGGGATAATTTAAGGCTATATTTTGACAAAGGTACGTGTCCCAAAATGTAAATTACAAGTTTTCTAAGCGTATGAAGGGACACTCGAAAAATCGGAACTGGGACATAAGTCGCGTGATGACGTACGACTTATCGGAACAAAATTTACAAATCAACTGTGCACGTGAATTTAATATAATATATAATTAATTATATAAATTAAATATATTATATTAATATAATAATATGTCGACGAACTAGTGTACAAAACATATGTGAGCTGGAAATTGGTCCCATGCGATCGCATGGGAATAACCCATCAAAGTCATGCGATCGCATGGCTATGGGGGACAGGCCACATCTATAAATTCGAACGTTTCTCTGATTTTTTTTTATTCATTCTTCATTCTTCCTTCGTATTATTAGTTATATTTATATTTATTATTATTATTATTATTATTATTATTATTATTATTATTATTATTATTATTATTATTAAGATTAATAATATTATTAATCTTATTATTATTAGTAGTATTATACATAAAATACTACGACGAGGTTATGAGCGTGTCACTTTCAAAATGAGTTTTCGAGCGGGATAAAGCTAAGGAAATTATGGGTTATTGCCAAGGAGGTTATGGGTAATGTTGGGGGGTATATTTGTGAATCAAACCTAGTGTTTATCATCTCCGTTACGTCTACGTACTTTCCTACAATATTGAATCTCAATACTGATACGTTGAGATCTACGGTTATTTGGTAATCCGAGTTTCGGTCACATTTTGGTGAACGACTATATATGCTGCTAAGGTGAGTTTCATAAGATCCCTTTTACTCTCTACATTTTTGGGCTGAGAATACATGCAAATGCTTTATTAACCGATATACAATATTTATATGCGTGAGTTTCATTTGCTCCCCTTTTAATTGCTTTTGCAATCTATATTTTTGGGCTGAGAATACATGCACTTTATTTTAAATGCAATGGATACAAGTACATACTAAATTCTACACCGAGTTTGAACCAAAAATCCCTTAGCTTTGGTAACTAGTAACTGCCAGTTATAAGAACTGGTGGGCGCGAGTAGTTGTATATGGATCCATAGGGCTTGACATCCCCGTCTGTTCCAGGTATAGAAACCCTAGCCTGAACTATTAAACAGACGTATGCTATTTGAGTTTAGTACACGTTGGTTTGCGTGTATTGTACATGTTGGTTGCATGTATGTTAAAACAGGGGTACTTATTATATAGACGTTAAAGTTTAGTTATCAGGGTGCTCAATTTCGTAGAATATTTTGATAAACGTTTCTGGATGAAACAACTGAAATCTTGTGATCCACTTTTATATACAGATTATGCAAAACACTAAAACTATGAACTCACCAACCTTTGTGTTGACACTTGTTAGCATGTTTATTCTCAGGTTTCCTAGAAGTCTTCCGCTGTTTGCTTATATGTTAGACAAGCTATGTGCATGGAGTCGTACATGGCATATTTTTCAAGGAAACGTTGCATTCACCAAATCATCACCATGTATCTTATTTTGACTGCATTGTCAATGGAAGTACTATTGTAAACTATTATTTACAGTGATTGTCTATATGTAGAAATCATCAGATGTCGAAAACCTTTGATTTAAATATTCATTTATGGTATGCCTTTTCAAAAGAATGCAATGTTTACAAAACGTATCATATAGAGGTCAAATACCTCGCAATGAAATCGATGAATGACGTGTTCGTCCATATGGATTTGGAGCGATCGTCACAGATAGATTATCCAAAATACCAAAGGGGTTTGCATACTCTTCATTCTAAAGCTGTTGAAGTACCTAGGGTCATAGAATGGGGACCATTAGAAGCTGTAGAATTAGCCGGGCCAATTAGGGAATTACTTGCACAGAGGTATGGTAATTCTACTTTTAACGATTGGGTACGGTTATTCAACATGCGTAGACCTGTATATAAAGTATGGTGTGAAGAATTGTTGTGTAGTATAGAATTAAATGATCGGGTAGCTAGTTTGACCGATCGATCTTTTATTAGATTTTTGTTAGGAGGTTCGATGCGTCACATGTCTTTACTAGACATGGCTCAGGCTTTACGTATATATACGCCTGAGGAGTTAGCATCTGCCGATTGTAGAGGGTTGATATTGAACGGTAGGAAGATAGACGAAAATTTTGATACGCATGGTGTATGGAGTCAAATGACTAGCCATCACCGATTTAAAGGGGAAATTACTCTTATTTGGATATAGATAGAGCTGTATTAAGAGTAATTCATAGGTTTTTAGCCAATTCGATTACACAACGAGGTAAGAACAAGGAAAAGGTAAATGAACAGGATTTGTTTTACCATATGTGTATTCGAGACCCACTGATCAAGCATATTTCCGCCTTGGATAGAAACATACTTGAGTGCAATAGAAGGAGGGTTTTATTAGTTCAGCGGCATTAACCTTCGGTCCGGTTACCGTGATAACCCTAGCCGAGATGATGATCTCGGGAGGGTGGCTAAGGGTTGACCGTCGGCCGATGGACGGCGCTCCGATTGGCGGCGAAGGGGAAAACCCTACCAAGAGTGGTAGGTAAAAACCCTAGAGAGAATTGTCTACCCTAAATGCTTAGATTACCCCTCTATTTATAAGAGGGAATTAGGGTTTAGGAGGGAGACTTAATAGCGACCCATGGACCAAGCCCAATTGCTAGGCCCGATGGGTACCGCCCATCATCAAGTCCCCCAAGTTCGGTGTGACATATTAATGTCATATCGAAATTATGAATAGGCCACCGCAGATAACTCATCACCTAACCTGCATCGACTATGAAGTCAAGCGTAATGCATAATGAATCCACATAGTAATGTGATGACGCGAAGTAATAATTCCGCCTGCTATGTAGTCATGCGGTGGGAAGAGATCCGTAGGGTGGAACCCTTAACAGTACGGCCTACACATCATAACTATGCGCGACATAGCTCCGCGTGTTGCACTTTTACGCGATACGACCAAATGTGACGCATGCATGTTAACCACAATTACTCGCGATGCATCCTTGCGCTTAACGCAATGTAGCAATGTGAGCATGCTAACTTCCACTACCATCCGCAATGCACAAAGTAGCGATGTAGCAAAAACAAAACTGAAGGGATACTGATAGTATACCATCACTCTCCCCAGTTCGGTATGAAATGTGAAAACATGTCATGGCGAACTATAAATAAGACCACGCCAAAACGACATCCTGAAACAACTAGCTGATCGGAACTTGTAGTTGTATACAAGGCATCTCAGACTCGCGGAGTCCGATCTCAGAGTCATATTGAAGCCCCCTACCACATTTGTGAGGGGTATCAAGTAACCATGCGCTTACGCAGCGTAATCATGGACATTTATGCATTTGATTGTAATTGCCTATCATCGCGAATTATGACAATTCACACAATGTGCGCATAAGTTAACCAAAACTTATGCACAATTTTGGGGGCTGCTTAAAATAAACCTATATTTTAACAAAAAGCCCGTGTGCGAGTCTGCACTAAAAAAGTTTATACTCATAAGTTACAGCATCACTTGCTCTGTCACGTACTAGGGGTGCACTTAGTTGTGTGGTAAGGCAATGCTAACTAAAAACAAACCAATGTTTTTATACTTAAGAGTTTCCCCAAGTAAACCAATACTTAGGATAATTTAATATGCACAAGCAAACCAATGCTCGTATTTTAAGTCGACTTGGCAGCCTTCTAGTCTGCGTGGCGCTTGGCTAGGGGAAACCCAATTCCCTTCACCTGCCGTTATATTCTAGCCTTGTAACCAAACAGGCTTCTGCCGCACGGGGGCTAGAGGACACCCCTTAAGTAGGCAAGAACCGCACAATAAACTATTGATAAAATATGTGCGAGAGATTTATTGGCATTTGAAAGTTATTATATCCGCGACGCGTTTTATCTTGCCATGAACAATAGAGTTTTGAGGATAACAGAATTCCACTCTTCGGTTCGTAAACCGTAGACAATTCTAGCGGGATTGTGAGTAATGTGGGGTTTAAGGATCTTAGAATTTAACTCTCCGGTCCGGCTACCGTGAATAACCCAGATCAATATGATGATATCGATGGGGTGGTTAAATGTTAAGTCCACCATCGATAACGTTCGTTAATCGATGGCCCCGTGAAGGTTGTAGGTTACCGTCGCGAGAGACTCTCCTGTTAACCTTAACCACAAATGATGATAATGATGGTTTACGTAACTTGACTATCGATTCGATAGAGTATGATCTACGTAATGTTGTCTCCTCCCGTCGAATGATCGTAATCATGTGACGAACTGGGAAAAACCTGTATAGTAATCATACAGTTAAAACCCGAAAACCAATCGGGAAAACAATTGTAGGCAAGGAAGTAAGCAAGAAATCGTATGAAGAAGATGTGTATCGTGGTCGTAAAGAACGTAAGCTAATAAATCGGGTGATCAAGTCCAACTAGCTCTATTACATATCTTCAACGTCGTCGCATGCCAAATGTGATGCTTCTGTGGGTTTATTCAGAACTACCACGGTTGTAAGCAATTTGCGTAATGCGCAAATGAAATGCCGCCATGGCGCAAAGCAAAACGCGTGCAACACATGCAAAGTGTTGCGCAACGCACAAGTAATCATGCGGCCAGGAGCTTACACAGCCGCCATGGCACAATAGACAATGCGTAAAAGTATTTTCAGCTTAAAGTCGTCGCCAAAGGAACCAATCAGTTTAAGCCATATATCCTGGTAGCCCCCATTTCAATACTACTAAGTATTTAGTGGTGTTGAAATCCAACATTAAGTTGACACCACCTTCAAGGGTGATACAATAATGCATATAGAAATTCTAATAGAAAAGAACTGCGCAAAGCATTACATAAAGAACTGCGCTCGAATGGGGGCGCGCAAAAGGGGCATAGAAAAGACCGCGCATCGCGTTGTGCAAAAGACCCTGCACAAATAACCGCTCAAAGAACTATGCAAGGTGCGCGAAGTAAAACTGCGGCCATGGGCTTATGCGAGGCCACCATGGTGAAATGTGCGCGGATCACAGAAACTACGGTCATAGACTTACGAGGAGCCGCCATGACGCTAAGAAAAGTGTGCCATGTGTTGCATGTTGCAACTCGCGCGAACAAATTGCAGCCATGGGATTATGCGGAGCCGCTGAGGCGTAATGTAAGTTGATCTAAGCATGTACAACGTACAATAGAGTCGCGAGAAGCACGAATGGTGCTATGCGAGATTAATGCCATAAATGACACTTAACGCGTAAAGGTAATATGGGAAGATGCCGTATATTGTTGAAGCGTGTTACGGAATATTTGTGTCATAATTCTACGCCTTTATCATAAAGAAGGTAATGAAGTGCGTCAGTTCCGAAAAACTAGTATAGTCAATGACGACACAACGAAACATGAAATGGGAGCGACCCGATGTTATATAGAGGCATAATGACGCTCCTCCCAAAGGGGAAATATTCCTAAGAACACATTGCAAACTAGCCACCAAAAATAAGTTGTACGACCGCACCTGAAAATGGAACACGTCTTTCCCACTAAGAGCCTAATACCATGCTAGCCCCCATTTCAATACTAATAAAGTATTTAGTGGTGTTGAAATCCAACATTAAGTTGACACCACCTTTGGGAGCGATGAACGTGTAAGGAACAAGAATTAAAAATCTATGATCTATGATTTACCATTATAAAGTAATGGAAATGTACAAGGTATAGTACCCAAAAGACACTAGGCAAAACACATAAACTACCACCGTGGCCTTACGCGGAGCCACCATGGTGCAAATGCAAAGTACGCACAACACATTCAAAGTGTTGCGCAATGCATAAAAAAAAAACATGCAACCATGCGTCTTCTCACTGAAATAGCATTTCAATATATAAGATGCAGCTTAAAGTAAAGGTAAACGAGCCTGATATATATTATCAACCTTCATTGGAATAGGAATAAGCAATCAACTAAACGACCGAATAATTCGTGAAATAAGTCGTGATGGTTATTCATTTTAAACCGAGCACCCCGACTTCCCAAATAAAACTTTGGCCTTACTAATAACATAACGTAATCATAATGCAATAATTGGTCATGATAATTAACTTGCTTTTCAATACCACATGAAATAAATTGAACAGACCCTTTTTAGTCGGCAATTTAGACGCGTAATATGTTGTACGTGTAAATACCTGCATAAAGGTCCAATTACAGAGCAGCATAAATGGTCATGCAACCACACATAACTACGCAAATGACTGCATTCAGGCTGCAAGAACAGTGCACAAGGGCTATACAGAATCGTGCCAATTGCTGTACGAAGGGCTGCGCAATGGGGATGCAATCAAGTTGCACAAATACCGTGCAATGAGCTGTAATTAGGATACACAAATACCGCATCAAGGATCGCGTAGGGAACTGCGCAAAATACCCGCGTAAGTGGGGCGCAAATGAGCTGCGCAAACGAGCTCATGAGACCCGAACAAAGTATGCGCAAGGAGCTGCGCAAATGGGGTGCGACTAGGCTGCGCAAATGTGTATAGTATTATAATGTTCAATATTTTCTCAAATGTGTTCAAATAATGCTGAAAGAAAGCTTTCGATGCATGACTGTTGAGCAGCCATGAGTTTATGTGAAACAGTCATGAATCAAAACTATCAACTTCGTTGGAATAGTTTTGCAGATTAAGCTTTCTTCACAAAAACATCGTTAATTAAGCTTCCCGATTTAGCTACTAGTTGTGAATATTATAATGATAATGATTGACTACCAACTTAATGGGTCGATAGCATGCAAGGTGCAAACACAACTCACTTTACGCATTATAATATTAACTATTACGTATGACCGCTTGCCATCGGGCAACATGCCGTTGATACGCAATATGATAACAACCATCCACAAGAATGATATTATATCAATGTGAGGTTTTAACTACCCATAAATTATGTATGTTAGATATGATGAAAAAATGTGACTTTTAAAAATAACTTTGGGCATGATTCGCGGAAAGAATTATAAAAAGTATTAGCCACTTTCCAACGAAACCATCGACAAAAATAATATCATGCCAAAATATTTTATGACTAAAACCTTCTAACGCCTCGATCGGATCCTATATTTTAGCGGAAAAATGCACAAATCTTGGTATGTTATATCGGATATACCAGAGGTGTTTTTCAAAGGCAAAGTGAAACAGCCTGCTCGGAGGCGATACGGCGTGGCCGAAAGCGGTACTGCCCATCCGGGATTATTGTGCTCCCGAAGGCAATGCGATCTGCGCGTCCATAAATGTATCCGCAAGGTTTTCGCTACTTGAAATCAAGACACATCAACCGAATATCCCAACACCGCCGTCACCCAGAAGCGATGATCGCTAACGGTGGGTAGTGAAGTCGTTGGAAAATAAATATAAAACAACGAATACATAAGTATGTTACGTTGCTGTGTAAAGTATATATGATCAATATCTTGTCACATACCATACAACAAATATGTACATATTTTATTAAGAAAAATAAAAGTCGATGATGTTTAATTGAAAAAGAAAAATTAGATGTGCGACTGCACAAATTAGCTGTGAGGCCTGCCGCATAACTGTGCGATGCACAAGTGAGGCAGGTTAGCGACTGAGTAACGCAGATTAAGTCGTGAAAAAAAAAAGAGAAACCTCGCGAAATAAGCGACTGAGTAACACAACCGTGTACAAACTGCCCGAATGCGTTACGATCTGCCCGGAGATGTTATAATCTGCCCGGAAACATTACGATCCTCTCGGAGGCGCTGCGGCCTGCTCAGAAACATAACGCTATGCACGGAGACGTTACGCTATGCCCGAAGGCATTGCAGCTTATTCATAGAGGTTCCGATATGCCCGGAAACATTACGATATGCCCGGAAGCGTTGCGGTCTATCCGTAAACGTTGAGATACGCGTTGAAGCGTATATTCACCGCATTATTCAATATTGATACCTAATATGTGATATTAGTGGTACGACGAGGGTTTTAAAACCAATACCAGTTCCGCATATTATTTAGCAATCACGTCGTATGAATCTGTAACCAATCAGTGCTTTACCGGGTTTTCAAGCAACCAAAAATTGTAAAAATAAAATAGTTGCATCAAACCACAACACATGGTGACTAACGAATCCACTTTTATTGTGTTATTCAATTGATTGTTAGACCCGATGTGTTTAAAAGCTGATATCAATATTAATACACAGTAAATACATGTAAATTAATCAACAAAAACTTACAAAACTTACAAACGGATCTATATGAGACTCTTGTTCAGCTCTCAATGAAAGCACCACTTGATCAAGCATATTTTCGCCTTGGATAGAAACATACTTGAGTGCAATAGAAGGAGGGTTTTATTAGTTCAGTGGCATTAACCTCCGGTCCGGTTACCGTGATAACCCTAGCCGAGATGATGATCTCGGGAGGGTGGCTAAGGGCTGACCGCCGGCCGATGGACGGCGCTCCGATTGGCGGCGAAGGGGAAAACCCTACCAAGAGTGGTAGGTAAAAACCCTAGAGAGAATTGTCTACCCTAAATGCTTAGATTACCCCTCTATTTATAAGAGGGAATTAGGGTTTAGGAGGGAGACTTAATAGCGACCCATGGACCAAGCCCAATTGCTAGGCCCGATGGGTACCGCCCATCATCACCCACAAAGCGCTGTAAGTATACCTTATTGTGTGGGTTATTATTTATCAGCTATGGTTAGGGGGATGAGACCGCATAGCATAATAGGAGGTGGTATATTTATTACTTTAATTGCTGAATATCTCGGTGTGGATATAAGTCGGGGGGATTACTAATCGAAGAACCAGAACCCCGAGATACAATAGGTTTAAATTTATACCATGGTGCGAAAGTTTTGAAGAGGCGAAATAACGCCGCAACACGATATAATGGTAGACATCCACAGGTTGAGAGAAACCAACAGCAAGGTAATGTAGGAGGGGGAAATGAAATGGCAGAAATGCAAAGGTTTATAGCTTCACAAGAGTATGAAAATGCTAGACATAGAGCATTTGAAGATTGGCAAGTTCATCAAAACCAAATCATAGCTTATTGCCAACATATAGGTAGAAACTATATTCCTACTCCATCGCCCATATTCCCTCCCTGGTCTATAGAGATTCAACCACCGTATCCTACGTATAACCCAGCCGAAGCATTTTATAGCACATATGGTTATGCATGGAACCCCTACTGGTATCAGTATCATCCCTAGTCTACTTAGTTTTTTTTTATTTTATTATTTGTAATGTTGATACATTTAATACTTATGTTGGATTTGTAATAGTTTTATTATTTTCTAAATTTTATTATTAGATTTTAATAATTTTTGAATGTGGGGTAATATACCAAACTTCAAAAATATGTATATATGTTTGCAGTTTATCTTATGTACACAACAGGGTAAAACAACGCATTTTCAAAGACTGGCATTAAGTTCAGCAAAAGCAACTAATTTTGACGACAAGATGCAAAATATATGTGAAATAATAACAAGACGGAATGAACAAATGATATGCACCATTTATCATTCAGCAAGCAAACACAAATATGTTTGGAAACTTTGGTAAAATTTAATCATTTCCACACAAATCACCCTCAATAATTTAAATTGTTACTGATTTCTTGCAAATGAGGGCATTGCAAGATCTTAAGTGTGGGAAGGGGTTAAATTCTTTCGGATTTTAAAATTTTTTGATCTTAAACACTTGGTTACCATTAAAAATGCTAGTAAAAGTAGTAGTTGTATTAGAATCTAGTGCTCTCTGATAATAAAGAACAGCCCTAGTCTTATATACTGACTACCCACTTCTAGTAAAATTTTCAAAATTTCCAATTAAATGAACTCAAAATCATATTTATACATATTTATGAACGATAAAACTAGGTGTTAACACCGAAATTATTGTTACCCCGGAAAGGACATAAATTGAGAAACAAATCAAAATGTTAGAATTCATTTAAGAATGGAATAGAGGAGAACAAAAAGGAAAAATAAAAGCCAAGTGTGGGAAAATTCTCCAAGTTATTCAAAACATATATCACATATTTTTGTACAAATAACTGAAAATACTTTTGCTTTGGACTAAACTAAAAAGTTTTACCTGATTTACTGTAAGAAAGGTGGATCTACACGATGAATCAATTCCATCACTAAAAGGAAGTAAAGTCTTCCGAAAAAGAAACGCGCTTCTTGATTTAGGTCAGGAAGTTGTCGTCCAGACCAGCTGTAGGTTGACAAAAAATCTAGAAAAGTCATCACTAAAATCAGCAGGAAATCCACGGACCTCAGCATTAAACAGGGTCGCCAAGTGGTCAGATTTATCCTAACTATGAGAAGGATTTATCTCGTACAATGGGGGGCACCGTGCAAATTAGCTTGATAAGACTAATGAATCAGATCCTCAGAAAGGATAATCTCCTTAAAGATTAAAAATCAGCTTTTAAGACTGATATTACTCAATCCTTGAGATTGACCTTAAAGATTGAGAATTACTAACTCATGGAATTCAATGATATCTAAACTCGAGCTTGAACGAGAAAATATTTTGATCAAAATTATAAACCGATTTGTTTTCTAAAAACCCATTTTCAATGCGTTCATTACCATTGAACGTAAAATCCTAGGAATTCACCTGGAATTCATTAGGTCACCTGAACTAAATCGGGTGTCAACCGTAAGAACGGTGGTTGCATAGTGGTTAAAGACAGGACCTTGTGCCAGACCGACAAATTATAAGGGTGAGCTTTACTATTGCTCCTACCAAGGATAGTAATTGCGTCCGACACGTTATAGACCATAATTAAAAGCATGTCAGGGGACATTGCCTTAACAGTTGCTTGTTCAACGCTTTCCTTTACAACCGGACGGTAGTTTACCGAAAGGTAATATACGGGACAAGTAAACAGGACGTGTTGCTTTCCTAATACAAGGTTAGCAAGTGGGCGACACAAAACCGTAAGTTTTGAGCTAAAATTTTCAAATCTGAAACCCACCAAACCCATAAAAATAATTTGCAAACACCGGTGAAGGGTTATTCCGGAAAACTTATCTATGGTAAAAAACTAGATTTAATTTTCAAAAGATCAAATGTTTTCATAAAGATCCAATTTCCTTAATGGATCTAAATTTTTATAGTCATCTGGAACTGTAAACCATATCGTTACTATCATTGTTTATACCGCCGTATAGAAATCACTGATGTACAAAGTGTGAAGAATAAAGAAGTGATTCTAGTATTTCAAGACGATATTGCTTGAGGACAAGCAACGCTCAAGTGTGGCAATATTTGATAATGCTAAAAACGAACATATATTTCATAGCATTATTCCTCAAGAAATACAAGCTTTTAGTTGCAATTGTTCTATTTACAAGTGATATTCGTTTAAATAATAAAAGGTGAAGACAAAAGACAGATTCGATGAATTGAAGACGCAAAGGTCCAAAAAGCTCAAAAGTACAAAGTACAATCAAAGAGGTTCCAAATATTGATGAGAAACGTCTCGAAATTACAAGAGTACAAGATTCAAAAACGCAAAGTACAAAATATAAAATTGTACGCAAGGACGTTCGAAAATCCGGAACCGGGACATGAGTCAACTCTCAACGCTCGACGCAATGGACTAAAAATTACGAGTCAACCATGCACATAAATATAATATAATATATAATGAATTCTTAAAATTAATATATATATATATATATATTATAATATATTTATAAATCGTCGGCAAGAAAGAAGCCAAAGGAGGGTGAGCTGTATTTTCAAACTCCGCGACTCGCGGAGTTTGAAGGCAAAAATTACCGCGAGTCGCGGAGTACCCCTGAACTCAATTCCCTATAAAGCCAAACGAATTCTGATCATTTTTATCATCCAAATTCAATCTCTCTCTATATATGTATACGTAAATATATTTATATTTATATTTTAATTTTAATTTTAATTATAATTCTAATAATAAGGGTATGTTAGCGAATGTTGTAAGGGTGTAAGTCGAAATTATGTCCGTGTAACGCTACGCTATTTTTAATCATTGTAAGTTATGTTCAACCTTTTTAATTTAATGTCTCGTAGCTAAGTTATTATTATGCTTATTTAAAACGAAGTAATCATGATGTTAGGCTAATTACTAAAATTGGATAATTGGGCCTTGTACCATAATTGGGGTTTGGATAAAAGAACGACACTTGTGGAAATTAGACTATGGGCTATTAATGGGTTTTATATTAACTAAACAATACCCTGTTAATTTAATATACAAACTTATAATTCGATGTATTTATATATAACCACATACGCTTGACTGAGTACGGTGGGCGGGATATCTATAAATACCAATAATTATTCATTTTACCGGACACGGAACTGGATTAATAGTTAATAGACTTATTGAAACAGGGGTGAATTACATTCAAGGGTAATTGGTGTAATTGTTAACAAAGTAGTAAAACCTTGTTTTACACGCAGTCGATAACCTGGTGTATTCATTAAACAAAGTATTAAAACCTTGTTACAATTCGAATCCCCAATTAGTTGGAATATTTGACTTCGGGAATAAGAATAATTTGACGAAGGCTTTCGCTCTTTATATTTATGACTGATGGACTATTATGGACAAATCCGTATGGACATATTAAATAATCCAGGACAGGACAATTAACCCATGGGCATAAAACTAAAATCAACACATCAAACATCATGATTACGAAAGTTTAAATAAGCATAATTCTTTTATTTCATATTTAATTTCCTTTATTTTATATTTAATTGCACTTCTAATTATCGCATTTTTATTTATTATTATTGTATTTAATTGCACTTTTAATTATCGTACTTTTTAATTATCGCAAGTTTATTTTATCGCACTTTTATTATTCGCAATTTCATTATTGTTATTTACTTTACGCTTTAAATTAAAGTCCTTTTAATATTTTACATTTGGTTTTAACTGCGACTAAAGTTTTAAAATCGACAAACCGGTCATTAAACGGTAAAAACCCCCCTTTATAATAATAATATTACTTATATATATATTTGTATTTTTATAAATTTAAACTAATATAGCGTTAAGCTTTGTGAAAAAGATTCCATGTGGAACGAACCGGACTTACTAAAAACTACACTACTGTACGATTAGGTACACTGCCTATAAGTGTTGTAGCAAGGTTTAAGTATATCCATTCAATAAATAAATAAATATCTTGTGTAAAATTGTATCGTATTTAATAGTATTTTCTTGTAAAATATAAAGCTATTTTATATACCCCTTACATAACATCAGTATTATTTACATTCATGATTAGTTTTATTAATCATTTTAATTAACTAAGGTTTTTAGTTAATTACTTGGGCTTTAATTGGATTACTTGTTAATTACTTACAAACTTGGGCTTTATTTTTGTACATGGACTTGATTAGCCCACCCTACTTCTTTAATGGACCATTTAGCCCAAGTCTTTTACATGTAAGTATCATATTTGAATGGAACTAGTTAGTTAAGGCATTAGGAATCTAGTTTGCACATAATCCCCATGAGACTACCTCCATTAACCAACTTTGTAAGACTTTACAAGCTAATAACCAACAAACTTTTTCCTCCTCCCCATGGGTGCTCAAACCGTCGGCCATCCTCAAGCATATGGGGAGTTTTTGTTTCATTTTTCATTACTTCAAACTCTCACATTCTCTCATTCACAAAAACACTCTCAAACTTGCAACTTTCTTTCTCACTTTTTCTCTCATATTGTAAGCAACTTGAACTCTTTTCTCTCCTTGTTCTTCATCCAAAACCGTAGCCTTGGCTACCAAATCATCATCATCTTTTATTACTTGCTTGTTTGATTACTTGTTTATTGTTGTTTACTTAAATGTTACAAGAATAAACTTTCTAGTTTGATTCTCCTTTTATCTTGTTTTACAAGAACAACAAGAACATAAACTTACTAGTTATGTTCTACATACACTTTCTTAAAAGTTTGTAAGTTCATGTGTTGTGAAAACATACTTGTAATTCATGTTAGTAAACCTTAAAGTTTACTTTACTTAAAGATCAAACCTTGGTTGAATCTTTAAAAGTATGAACAACCATGAACCTTTTACTTATTTACTTAGTTTATCTCTTTATATCATGCACTTTAATTTCATGTTTGTTAGTTAAATGGTCAAGTACTACAAGTTAGTCTTGATCTCATTAATCTTGAACTAAAAGTTAACTTGAAAGTTCAAGAACACATAAATAAGCTTTCTTTAACTATAACTTTGTACACTTATGCTTGAACTAGGCTTTTGAGTCTTGGATCTTCAAGATCTAACTAAGAACTATGTTTTACTACTTAAGATCTTGATTTCATAAGTTTACTTCAAGTTTGTAACTTGTTTTTACTTTTATATTTCATGTAAGTGTTAGATCTAAGACCTTGATGTAACTTTGGTTCATCAACTTCATACAACTCTTAAGTGAGTTGATCTACATGTCTTAGACTAACACTTGTGTCATAATTGTCAAAACTTAGTTAGTATTACTTTTATATTTCATGTATGTGTTAAATCTAAGACTTTGATGTAACTTTGGTTCATCAAAACACTTGCAACACTTAAGTGAGTTGTGCTTCATGTCTTAGACTTACACTTGGGTTATGATGGTCAAACCATGGTAAAGATGATGTAAACACATCAATGAGTTGTACACTTGAAGCTATAGGCATCAAGGACGAGAACCATGATGAACATCAAGCACCAAACTCACCGGAACCCATTATTTTTCTGCTTTCTGTCTTCTACCTACTGTTTTCTGGTTTCTGTAACATACCAGTAGACCTGGGCTATTGTGATAATGATTTTTAAATAGATATTTTCGAGTAGATAACTTTTCATATAGGACTCGTCTTAATCCGAGTTACGGTTTAGGATTTATGGCCCTCCGATCGTCACTATGTCCTTTTAACGTTGTGCAGAAATTTCTGACCTACTCGCACTTAGACCGTCGCCACGGTCAAAAAAAGACGAGTTTGCTTCTGTAAATTTTACCACACTTAAAGGACTCATATACGGAGCCATGGCCACTGGTCTAACCTTATTTCAGTAAGGGTAGAGGCCGTGGTGACTGATCGATGTCAGCCTTTGTTTTAAACTACTTTCATGAACGAAACCTACTTTACACCTTTTGTTTGATGATAAATGATGATGACCCTTAAGACCTTATTTACATACTTTTAAACCTTTTTGGACGATTTACTGACTTAGTACTATTTGACTTAGGTTGAGGACTTTCGGACCGATTACTTGCACACTTTTCCCGACTCGACTTTACGACTAGTTTATCATTGTGAGTTATAGCATTCCCTTTTTACTTTAACTTATTTTGGGAACTGAGAATACATGCGGATTTTATGTTTTACATACTAGGCATGAGTACTTAAACTTTATATATGTGTGGGTTATATAACGGCAGAAACATTCCATTTAGCTCGGTAACGTTTAGTCATTGGTTATTGAACCTGTGAACGCGAATCTTAGATATGGATCCATAGGGTTTGACATCCCCACTCGGGCTAGTCGCGCTAGCATTTAACGAGTGTTTAATACTTCGTAGACATACGCACTTACCGAGTGTACTTTCAGGGGGTATAAACGTTAAGTTAGTTACCAAGTGCCCACGGTTAACATATACTTTATCATACTGTTTTGAAACGCTCTTTGTAGCACTGAAATCTCGTGGCCTACCTTACTTACTGTTATACTTAAACTATAGCTCACCAACCTTTGTGTTGACGTTTTAAAGCATGTTTTTCTCAGGTGCTTGAGGTTAGCTTCCGATGTGTACTAGTCGTGCTGTAGACACCCGCTGCTTAGAGTTGTTATCGCATGAACTACTTTATTTTGCATTCAAACATTAGTACTTTTGAACTATGACTTGTAACGACTGTTGTGGTCACATACACTTATTATTTGCTTCTACTTAGCGAAGCATGCTTTTGGATTGTAAAACATTCGATGTTGGTTTAGACATCACTTTATTTATGAATGCAAACTCTTTTTGAAATCGCATATAGTACTTAACCTTGTAATGATCCTGTTGTTGATGATTCGTACACGATGGTTTTGTACGGGGCATCACATTTTGTATCAGAGCATTGGTTGTAGGGAATTAGGTTGCATTAGTGAGTCTAAGACCAACCCGAGTAGGATTCACTAATAGTTCTAATCTACAACTTGCTAGTTTACTTGTTTCCGCTTAACTTACTGCATGCTGCTGCTTGCTTTTACTTATATGCCGTATGCTACTACATGATTACACTACTGTATGATATCACTTGCTTTCAATTGCATGCTACTTCTGTACGATTCGTTATTATTGCCATGCTACTTATTGTTATACATGATTTAAACTGTTGGCCTAATACGTGCTTGCTTTATGACTTACTGACATGGAAAATTTATTTTTCCTTGTTCAGATGTCGGATGTTCCACCTGCTATCGTTTTGGGCAGTTTAGACTCTTCAGCTACTCCACCTACCACCGTTGCCGATCCACCGATCCCGATACGCACGAGTGACTCCGGCGCTTCATCTTCCGGGACTAGCAGCCAGCCGCCTGCACCAGTGGCTACTATTAACGGACACGTAGACCCTACGGAGATTCCAGCTCTGTCTGCTCCCGGACCCTCGGAGCCACAGCCCCGCATCGGTGGTGTTGTGATTCCTGTAGAGTTCGGGGAAGGGCCATTCCGTAACCATATGCGCATGCCGTGCCGACGCGCTGCTAATGGACGTTTAGTGCCGATCCCGCCAGGCAGACACAGAGAGATGTTGGCTGCCTTCGGACTGCCAGTTCAGCCACCCGTGCCACCACCACATGATTCGGATGACTCATCATCCGCCGATTCTTCATCAGATGATTCTTCATCAGACTCCAGTGACGACGAGGACCCTGCCGATATACCTATTCAGCCACCCTCCACCCCGCCAAAGAAGCGGTATCTCTTCGACGGTACCATCATTCTGGGGATCAACGGAGGACGTGCTTTCACTGACGCATTCGGTTGGCGTCGTAGGGTTACTGCTCGTAAGCGGCTTGTGCCGTACCCTGCCGACCCACAAGTGCGTAAGACACCCCGTTACGTACTGACTATTTCTGGAGCCGGAACGTCTGCACCCCGTTTCGTGCGGTCTGCACCACCCGCACCACTGGCACCACCCGCACCACCTGCCACACCATCTCCCACTGTCGAGAAATTGACAAGGGAGGTGGGAATCCTCCGAGCTCGGGATACTGAGCTCGAGGAGCAGATGGCTCAGGTTTTAGACATCCTACACCCACCTTCACCGTAGGACCTTTTGTATTAGATTTCATGATGTAATCTAGTTGTAGTTTCATATTTCACTTATGTATTGTACGGACTTATTCAGATGTATGAAACTTATTATTATTAATGGAACTTTGCGTTATTTAAATTCTTACACGATGTTCTATTTACATTACTGTATGATGATTCTGTGATATTTGTACCTACATGCGTTATTTAATAACATGTGATGTTTTGATTCCATGTTGGTTACTATATACTGTATTATTATATATTAAATACTGGATTTTGACTTGAGTCAAAATTTTTGTTTAGAACATCATGGCTAACGGTCGATCCACACCTACTGCTGCTCAAATTGAAGAGATGATCCAAGAACGTGTAGCCGCAGCCCTAGCAGAAAGAAACCTCCAAGCTCCACCGCCACCACCACCGGTTATCCCACCCGTTCGAAATGGGTGTACTTACAAGGAATTCCAGAGCTGTAAACCACATAACTTCAGTGACACTGAGGGACCGGTTGGTCTCACCAGATGGTTCGAGAAACTTGAATCAGTATTCCGAGTTAGCAACTGTTCGGAGGACAATAAGACCAAGTTTGCATCTTGCACGCTATCTGACGGCGCACTAACGTGGTGGAACACGTTAGCTCAAGCGAAAGGTATCGATGAGGCGTATGCTACGCCATGGGAGGAATTCAAAGCGGCTATGATTGAGGAGTATTGTCCGAGAACCGAAATCCAAAAGATGGAAATGGAATTCATGCAGTTAAAGGCCGTTGGGAACGACCTTGATGGTTACAACAGGAGATTTTTGGAACTAGCCCTGATGTGTCCGACAATGGTCACCCCGGAATTCAAGCGAATGGAAAGGTACTTTTGGGGACTCCCTAAGAGCATTAAGGGAAACGTCACCTCGTCCAAGCCACCGAATGTTCCCGAAGTGATGCGCATGGCGCATACTTTGATGAATCAAATAACCATCGATGAACCGGAGAAAACTAAGTCTGAAGCAGGTACTAGTGAGAAATGCAAATGGGATAACCACAACAACAACAACAACAACAACAACAACAACAACAGGGGAAGAAACTATGAACAGAACCCGGCGAAACGACATGAGGGTTTTAGGGGAAACAACAATGGTGGAAATCCCAACCCCAACAACAACACCAACTCCAACCCGAACTACAAGGGAACCTTACCACAATGCAAGAGGTGTTACAAACACCACACTCGGTATTGCAATGTTATTTGTGAGAAATGTCAACGGGCTGAGCATACCGGGAAAGACTGCAAGGTCACCACTTTGAATGGGAAGCCGAACCCCACAGGGCCAAGGAAGTGTTACGAATGCGGGCAGACGGGCCATTTCAGAAATGCGTGCCCAAACAAGCGAAAAGACGGTGGACCACCGCGTGCTAGAGCTTTCAATGTTAATTCAAGGGACGCCCGAGAAAACCCCGACTTGGTGACAGGTATATTCAAAATCAACAATCTTTTAGCTTCTGTCTTGTTTGATACTGGTGCAGATAGAAGTTATATATGTAGACATTTTTGCGATAAGATTAATTGGTCTTTAGTCCCGTTAAAAGAGAGTATGCTTGTCGAGGTCGCCAATGGAAAACTTGAAAAAGTTGACCATATTAGTCGAGGAGCTATTATCAACATAGCTGATGCAGATTTCGAAATTGATTTGATACCTATCAAACTGAGAAGTTTTGACGTGATCGTTGGTATGGATTGGTTGAGTAAGATAAGGGCCGATATTATCTGTGGAGATAAAGCACTTCGCATACCCCAAGGAGATGGCGAAAGAAAGCCTTTTATAAACCAAGGCATTCTTGGAACGTTCTTCGAATGTCTTACAAACTGATGTCGCCTTAAATAGTTGTGCCGAGAAATTCTGACCGACTCTAGACAAGATTTCATCAATCATGTCTCCGGGTAGGTCTCTTAAAATATTGGGTTGTCTATCCATTTTGTGTTTTTATACTGTAAAATAGACAAGAGTTAGATTCATAAAAAAAAAATACTTATTAATACAAGCAATTTTTACATATATCATAAAGCATAAGCACACTATATTACATATATTACACCACACGAATACAACTATCTTATTCCGACTCGCTCGTTTCTTCTTCTTCGGTTTTGGTTCTTTTTGCCAAGTTTCTAGGGATATATGATGTTCCCCTAATACGAGCCGTCGTTTTCCACATTGGTTTAGAAAAACCTGGTGGTTTAGAGGTTCCCGGGTTATTGTCACAACTTAAGAAATACGGGTGTTGACGATACATATAAAGTTCATCGGGTTTGGAATCAAATTTCTCTATTTTTATGCCCTTTCCCTTATTGTTCTCTTTTTTCTTATTAAATTGTGTTGGGGTAATTTCTATAACATCATCGGAATCCTTGTCGGGATCCGATTCATCGGAGAATTGGTAATCCTCCTAATAATTTGCTTCCTTGGCGGAAACACCATTGACCATAATTAACTTTGGTCGGTTGGTTGAGGATTTTCTTCTACTTAACCGTTTTATTATTTCCCCCACTGGTTCTATTTCTTCTTCCGGTTCCGATTCTTCTTCCAGTTCCGATTCTTCTTTCGGTTCCTTTTCGGGAACTTGTGAATCAGTCCATGAATCATTCCAATTTACATTTAACTCTTCATTATTATTAGGTGAGTCAATGGGACTTGTTCTAGAGGTAGACATCTATCACATAATATCAAACACGTTAAGAGATTAATATATCACATAATATTCACATGTTAAAAATATATAGTTTCCAACAAAATTTGTTAAGCAATCATTTTTCAAGTAAACACGGTCGAAGTCCAGACTCACTAATGCATCCTAACAAACTCGATAAGACACACTAATGCAAAATTCTGGTTCTCTAAGACCAACGCTCGGATACCAACTGAAATGTCCCGTTCATATTGATTATAAACGTTCCATATTAATTGATTTCGTCGCGAGGTTTTGACCTCTATATGAGACGTTTTTCAAAGACTGCATTCATTTTTAAAACAACCATAACCTTTATTTTATCTATAAAGGTTTAAAAAGCATTACGTAGATTATCAAATAATGATAATCTAAAATATACCGTTTACACACGACCATTACATAATGGTTTACAATAAGAATATATTACATCAAAAATAAGTTTCTTGAATGCAGTTTTTACATAATATCATACAAGCATGGACTCCAAATCTTGTCCTTATTTTAGTATGCAACAGCGGAAGCTCTTAATAATCACCTGAGAATAAACATGCTTAAAACATCAACAAAAATGTTGGTGAGTTATAGGTTTAACCTATATATTATCAAATCATAATAATAGACCACAAGATTTCATATTTCAATATACATCCCATACATAGAGATAAAATTCATTCATATGGTGAACACCTGGTAACCGACATTAACAAGATGCATATATAAGAATATCCCCATCATTCCAGGACACCCTTCGGATATGATATAAATTTCGAAGTACTAAAGCATCCGGTACTTTGGATGGGGTTTGTTAGGCCCAATAGATCTATCTTTAGGATTCGCGTCAATTAGGGTGTCTGTTCCCTAATTCTTAGATTATCATACTTAATAAAAAGGGGCATATTCGATTTCAATAATTCAACCATAGAATGTAGTTTCACGTACTTGTGTCTATTTTGTAAATCATTTATAAAACCTGCATGTATTCTCATCCCAAAATATTAGATTTTAAAAGTGGGACTATAACTCACTTTCACAGATTTTTACTTCGTCGGGAAGTAAGACTTGGCCACTGGCCGATTCACGAACCTATAACAATATATACATATATATCAAAGTATGTTCAAAATATATTTACAACACTTTTAATATATTTTGATGTTTTAAGTTTATTAAGTCAGTTGTCCTCGTTAGTAACCTACAACTAGTTGTCCACAGTTAGATGTACAGAAATAAATCTATAAATATTATCTTGAATCAATCCACGACCCAGTGTATACGTATCTCAGTATTGATCACAACTCAAACTATATATATTTTGGAATCAACCTCAACCCTGTATAGCTAACTCCAACATTCACATATAGAGTGTCTATGGTTGTTCCGAAATATATATAGATGTGTCGACATGATAGGTCGAAACATTGTATACGTGTCTATGGTATCTCAAGATTACATAATATACAATACAAGTTGATTAAGTTATGGTTGGAATAGATTTGTTACCAATTTTCACGTAGCTAAAATGGGAAAAATTATCCAATCTTGTTTTACCCATAACTTCTTCATTTTAAATCCGTTTTGAGTGAATCAAATTGCAATTGTTTCATATTGAACTCTATTTTATGAATCTAAACAGAAAAATTATAGGTTTATAGTCGGAAAAATAAGTTACAAGTCATTTTTGTAAAGGTAGTCATTTCAGTCGAAAGAACGACGTCTAGATGACCATTTTAGAAAACATACTTCCACTTTGAGTTTAACCATAATTTTTGGATATAGTTTCATGTTCATAATAAAAATCATTTTTCCAGAATAACAACTTTTAAATCAAAGTTTATCATAGTTTTTAATTAACTAACCCAAAACAGCCCGCGGTGTTACTACGACGGCGTAAATCAGGTTTTACGGTGTTTTTCGTGTTTCCAGGTTTTAAATCATTAAGTTAGCATATCATATAGATATAGAACATGTGTTTAGTTGATTTTAAAAGTCAAGTTAGAAGGATTAACTTTTATTTGCGAACAAGTTTAGAATTAACTAAACTATGTTCTAGTGATTACAAGTTTAAACCTTCGAATAAGATAGCTTTATATGTATGAATCGAATGATGTTATGAACATCATTACTACCTCAAGTTCCTTGGATAAACCTACTGGAAATAATAAAAATGGATCTAGCTTCAAAGGATCCTTGGATGGCTTGAAAGTTCTTGAAGCAGAATCATGACACGAAAACAATTTCAAGTAAGATTTCCACTCGAAATAAGATTGTTATAGTTATAGAAATTGAATTAAAGTTTGAATATGATTATTACCTTGTATTAGAAAGATAACCTACTGTAAGTAACAAAGATTTCTTGATCTTGGATGATTACTTGGAATGGATTTAGAAAACTTGGAAGTAAACTTGCAATCTTGGAAGTATTCTTGATTTTATGAAACTAGAACTTTTGGAATTTATGAAGAACACTTAGAACTTGAAGATAGACCTTGAGAGAGATCAATTAGATGAAGAAAATTGAAGAATGAAAGTGTTTGTAGGTGTTTTTGGTCGTTGGTGTATGGATTAGATATAAAGGATATGTAATTTTGTTTTCATGTAAATAAGTCATGAATGATTACTCATATTTTTGTAATTTTATGAGATATTTCATGCTAGTTGCCAAATGATGGTTCCCACATGTGTTAGGTGACTCACATGGGCTGCTAAGAGCTGATCATTGGAGTGTATATACCAATAGTACATACATCTAAAAGCTGTGTATTGTACGAGTACGAATACGGGTGCATACGAGTAGAATTGTTGATGAAACTGAACGAGGATGTAATTGTAAGCATTTTTGTTAAGTAGAAGTATTTTGATAAGTGTCTTGAAGTCTTTCAAAAGTGTATGAATACATATTAAAACACTACATGTATATACATTTTAACTGAGTCGTTAAGTCATCGTTAGTCGTTACATGTAAATGTTGTTTTGAAACCTTTAGGTTAACGATCTTGTTGAATGTTGTTAACTCATTGTTTATTATAACAAATGAGATATTAAATTGTTATATTATCATGATATTATGATATATAATATATCTTAGTATGATGTATATACAGTTAAATGTCGTTACAACGATAATCGTTACATATATGTCTCGTTTCGAAATTATTAAGTTAGTAGTCTTATTTTTACATACGTATTTCATTGTTAATACACTTAATAATATATTTACTTATCATTTAACATAATTAACCAAGTGTATCAATATCTTAATATGATTCATATGTACCTAGTAAGACGTTGTTATAACGATAATCGTTATATATATCGTTTTCGAGTTTCTTAAATTAATAGTCTCATTTTTATGTATATAACTCATTGTTAAAATACCTAATGAGATACATACTTATAATAAAATCATGTTAACTATATATATAACCATATATATGTCATCGTATAGTTTTTACAAGTTTTAACGTTCGTGAATCACCGGTCAACTTGGGTGGTCAATTGTCTATATGAAACCTATTTCAATTAATCAAGTCTTAACAAGTTTGATTGCTTAACATGTTGGAAACACTTAATCATGTAAATAACAATTTCATTTAATATATATATATAAACATGGAAAAGTTCGGGTCACTACAGAGTTAACCAAATTTACATATCAATGTGATTGTTTATTAATCCAAGTAGTCGACAGATTATATTCGATCATACAAGAAGATAGATATTAAAATAAAAGGCGATTTGGATTGCTAACAGAATTTGGTTTCTTCTTATTTGGATTTCAACAATTAAAAGTAACGAGTACCAATCATGAACAACAATTAACTTAGTTGATTGTGATGCTTAACAATTACGTGCTGTATCAATATCATGTATATATCTCTACGCAATGTAACTATATTTATTTGTTTATCTGTTATATATTTATTATTTGTTATATATTTATACATACTGTATTTTATATATTCATATATCTGTATTTCCTGTATTTACTTTTATGTATAGACTGAAGTTTGTATATGTATATGTATCTTTGTATATCTGATTATTTTTCAGTATTTATATATCTGCAGTTATATATTTATTTGTATTCCTCTTATATTTGTATATTTATATTTATAGATTATAGTTAATCTTTTAATAAATAGTATAATAATAATACTCTTAATATTTTAACTATTAATAATACAAGTATAATAATAATATTATTACTATTCATAAAAATGATATTAATAATATTCTTAATGATAATAATAATTAATTTGTGTTATTTTCTAGTAACTATAATAATGATAATAATAATAATTTCTAATTTCAATAATATTGATAATACTGATATTAATCATAACAACTAGAATTAAAATTTTACTATTAGATATATTAGTAATGATATTAACGATGATAACATAATAATGATACTATAACAAATCAATGTATCAAATTTCATATTATAATTTTTATTAATATTTATAGTACCAATATGGATATTAATAATAATAATGAATGTAATAATATAACAACTATAATTCAACTTGGAATTACATTTAATTTATTAATTATGTAATAATTATATATGATATGATAATATTTATTGAATATTTAATATTTTTATATTTCATATGTTTTACAATATAATAGTTATAAATAAAAATCATATATATATATTCATATATAGATTTATATCATATCATATATATATTTATAACACTTGTTCGTGAATCGTCGAAAATAGTCAATGGTCAATTGAATATATGAACATTGTTCCAAAATTTTCTAGACTCAACATTACATACTTTGCTTATCGTATCGAAATCATTTAAAGATTAAGTTTAAATTTAGTTGGAAATTCCCGGGTCATCATTTGATTGGATCTCGAATAGGATGAAGAGCAAGAAATTAGATTGGCATATGTGGATTTCCAATCCTGTCGTATATCTCAATCTTGTATAAGTTTGGATAATCTTTTGTTTTTGTGTTTTTTCGTGGTTTTCGTGTTCATGTCTTGTATCGGGTCTCTTCAATGTTTAGTTAGGAGTGTACATACTTGATCCATCACTTTTGGATCTCCTCCTTGTATTCATTGTTTTGGCTAATAAAATGTTGCTTGCCTTTCAAAAAAAAAATTAATAATAAATTTATGGTTATTCGCTGTTCAGACACCAAACGTACATTTACATTTCAAAATAAAGGTAAAAGGTAAATAGAGATTTGAACATTAGAAAATTGGATAATCGCATCATTCTCCATTTCCGTTACCCAAATTGTTAATTATGACCTAATCCTAAACATGAAATACAATATTTTGACCACTTAGTTATATTATATCGTTGCAAGAAACATAAGCTAGTAATCTACTTGGGTTTAATACTGGAATAATATACAAACTAATAATGCTAATCATAGTTTAAAAGAGTACAGTTTTAATCTTACTATATTTATTTTAACTTAATTTCACATACATAATAACTCACATTTATCATAAACAAATATTCTTATTAAAATTATATAAGAAAAGAGATATTAAAAAGAAAATTTAAAATTATAGACAAAATTACTCCCGTCGTCCTTGAACTTGTATCCAAATCACTGATGTCGTCCTTATATATATATATTTTATTTTTTTTTGCTTGGGTCGTCACTGTACTTTCAAAAAATAACGCTCGTCGTCCTTCTGTTTAGTGGCCGTCTCTTTTTTCTGTTAACCTGAAACATGTGCAAGACATGTGAGGGTAGTTTTGTCACTTTAATCTTATTCTTCCTTTTCACTTCTTCATCTCTTTCCTTCTCCTTCATTCATCCCAAATTCATATACTTTAATATCCAACAGAATTCATATACCCTAATATCTAACTAAATTCATCTCAAATCATAACCCTAATATCAAAAAGTCATCGCGTATAAATGGCTCAGCACCACAAAGACTACTACAATCAAAAAGTCATCGCAATCATCGAGATCTACCACGAAGACTACTACTTAAATGCCATCGCATTAAAAAAACGCCGCTAACCACCATGGATCCGGCTGTTACAACTACTAATCGAACCGTTGGTGGTCGTCGATACGTTTATTCGAACTGCTGTGAGTTGAATTTAAAATTGGGGCCTTAGATTTTCGGTTTAGTCGACCCTGGAATACGAGCCATGAATTCACTACTATATGAAGTTTTGTAATATTTAGGTGTCGTAACTTGACAAATTGGGTTTGTAAGTTTAGGGGTTTTAGAAATAAAATCAGATATGGTATCTGATATGGTGGGCTTTGTTCATAGCCTGAGAAAATTACTCCATAGATCTTGATGCCTAACTTCAAGTACGTGATTCTTTATCTTTATTTTACTCTGTAGATCTTGATGCATCTGGGTTTTATTTTTATTTTTACTCTGTAGATTTTGATGACAAAAATTACTCCGTAGATCTTTGATGCATCTGGGTTTTTATATTATTCGTATCTATGTAAAAATTAATGAGTGTGTGAAAAGATTAGTCGTTTGTTTGTACGTATTCGATGCGTCACACAGAAACAAGAACAAGGTCAAATTGAATTTAAAGGTATTCATTTATTTTTATAAATTAATTGTTATTAATTTTATGTAATTTTGGTGGAGAAGGTAGATATTTAAAAGGAGTAAAAAAGGGGAAAGGACTGAAATACCCTCACACGTCTTGCACATGTTTCATGTTAACAGAAAAAGAGACGGCAACTAAACAGAAGGACGACGAGCGATATTTTTTGAAAGTACATTGACGACCCAAGCAAAAAAAAAAGTTTAAGAACGACGTCAGTTATTTGGATACAAGTTCAAGGACGACGGGAGTAATTTTGTCAAAATTATACTCTATATTTAATTCATGTGAGTTTAAATTACAAATATAGTAAGTTTAATCATAAACTTTTAGGATTGTGTTATTATTCTCTTTAATTAAAATTAATTAACTTATGGTTATTAAACTAGTGTAGTTAATGTGAAAGGGTTAACACAAGATAAATTCCAACAGTGGAAAAAACAAGGTGGCCGCCCTATGGTTTTTTCACTTTGATCGCTCGATTTCTCATAATCATCTGCTCGTTTTCTTTGAAGGTCTGAAACCGGGCAAAGAAGTTCAGGGATTTCCCTATCATTAGCAACGCTTGAAAGGACTTCATTTCGCTTTTATCTCCATTCGCGAAAAAACATGAGTGCTCGGTTTGTTATCATGAAGGTTTTATTTTATTCGTCTGTTTACTTCATCTAACAGGAAGGAAAAATCGGATATTCGAAAAGAATAGAAGATCTTGTGAGCAGTTATTTGATGTCATTTCTCGGTGGTACGTTTCAAGATTATGAACGTGAAGTTGAAATGTTCTCCTCAGGTGTTGCGCATGTAATCGGTTTGAAGATATCTTAGGTTGTTTGTTTTTTTACTTGAGCTACTGTTGGAAAATCGTGTGTACTTTTACCAAAACAGATTAACGCAGCGGATAGTTAAAATAATAATCTTTTATTATTTTATGAACAAAATTTAACAAGATTAAATTTTCACTTATTTAATGAAACATGCACATGATTAACGATCCCAAAAATCCAGTTACACCATAATAATTGTCAAGAATATAAATCATAAGATGAGTGAACGATATACCTTTCTTGAAGAAACTGATTGAAGGAGAGAAACCTTTCTTGAAGAACCTGATTGAAGGAGAGAAACCTACGATCAAAAATATGACCGTCTCTTTGGATAGTCCACACTACACTTCAAACAACGTCAATGGATGCTAGTCCAAACCCAAGTAATAATCAATCAACCTTTGATTAATATTATGAACCCAAAATATGTAATATGTGTTTTTCCTTTTAGTTCATCGAAAGCATTAGAATGATTCAAAAATTACTTCGTAATATGATACACATATATGAATATATAATATATCCCATTTGTTTGGTAGCATAAAGTAAATCAAAAGAAATCAAGATTCGTTTGTTTGATAGCAAAAAGCAAATCAAAAGAAATCAAGATCATTTTCAAATACAATGCTATATTTTAAAAAGTCGTATTTCTCAAATACTTTAGGGGTAGTTTATGAAACTTATAATTAATAATTTCTATCATGTCACTTTCATGTGAATAGTAAATTAATTAATTTCATTTCATTTACTATTCACATGAATAGTAAATGAATTAATTTTGATTTACTATTTTGTTACTTGAGTAATATATATACATCATATATATATTTTATTTGACGTCTCGGTGTATATGTGTGTGATCCCGAAGGCTCAAATGAGGTTGGCCATATAGTTATATGTTGTACCTTGCACATTAATCCTACAGACTCCCACTTGTGCATGGCACAACACCAAGTAACTATACAAACAATGATAAGCGTCTAGCAACACGTCATTGTCCCCAAATTCACGTGAGGATAGTTTCTCGAAACTGTTTATGGTAAGTGTTAAATGTCATTCGTCCTTTTGTTTCAGATACTTTAGTTAAACTTGAGATATGGATCATCGGTCATTCTCATTTGTTTAACAATTTTATTTATCGATCTTAGAACTGAATTAGATCACCAAATTAATTAAGTATCATCTTAATTACATCTGGGTGCAGCCACACAAATATCTTATTCATTCATCGAGGAGCTCAAAAAGTATCTAACTCCAAACATTTTAGAGGAACAAATCCTATATTGCATACACGTGTCTATCACGAGCTTTACATTATACCCAATAATGGCCTTTATAACAGCCTTATTCAGGACAGCGTTTAACCATATCAAAATACAATGCTACACTCATCAAGACGGGCGTGCATCTCAAGTCTAAGGACACAAAGACATAATCACTAAAAGATTCACTACTGACTACGATCCATGTAGTGACATCTCATGGTTGGGTCATTCCAATATTCATCATCAATGAATACATATGAATTTTGGTCTCAACAAGTTAACTATTCATCATCAATGAATATAACCAAAATTTCACATTAATCTTAATTCATGTTATTCCCATAACATGACCGATTATGGAGATTTTGAATAATCAATAATTATTCATGGATTAAACATGCTAATATAGAACACAGTGATATAAATAAAAACGACCATATCAAGTATGTCAGTTCATTAATATAAAACTGCTTAATGTTCCAAAAATATCCAAATATTAAATTACAAATGAAAAAGATCAGCAGCATAACGAAGTCCAATATTACTAGCATGATCATCATGCTTGTTGTGCATCATGGGCTTCGTGAACGGGTCAGCCACATTATCATTTGTATGAACCTTTAAGAATACTAATATCATTCCTCTTAATGACTTAATGAATGTAGTCAAACTTTTGAAGAATGTGCCGGATACTTTTATATACATGTGATTCTTTCAAAAGTATATTAACACTCGAACTATCACAGTACATATTATAGAAGATTAAATGTTGTGTACTACTCTGAGTATAACAACGAACTTCCTTACCCAGACAGCTTTCTGAGTAGCTTCTCAGTCAACAATGTATTCTGTTTTTGTTGTAGATTGTTCAATAGTGCTCTGCCTAGAGCTCTTCCAATCAAATGTCTTGCCCATCATGACAAAGAAACAACGTGACTGGATCGAGAATCATCTTGATCAGTTTGGAAACTAGAATAAGTATAAAACTTAATACTTAACTCTTTTTCCAAACCACCGTAAACCAAGAACATATCATTAGTACTATGCAAATACTAAAGAATATTCTTAACAACAATCCAATGTACTTCACCCGGATTATGTTGACAATGACTCGTCAAACTCAAAACTAACGAAACATCGAGTATAGTACATATCATGGCATACATAATGGATCATATAGCCGAAGCATATGTGATACATTTCATTTGTCTCATCTCATCTACTGTGATAGGACTTTTGAGACTTTCTCAAGGTTATGCCCTTTTGCATTGGCAAAGCTCCATGCTTGGAGTTTTGCATGCTAAATCTCTGCAAGATAATGTATGTACTTTGATTCAAACCAATAAGCCAATTGAATCTATTGTATAGATCCTCATTCTAATAATATAAGTAGCTTCATCAAGATCCTTTATGGAAATACATTTTTCAAGCCAAGACTTGACATCTTGCAAGTTGGAATGTTATTTCTAATAAGTAATATGTCATCAACATATAAGATCAAGAAGACTACTCTGCTCCCACTAGCTCTAATGTAAACTCAGAGCTTATCTTGGTTTTGAGAATTGATTTTCTCATTAAACTTAAGATTCTAGCTCCTGGATGCTTGCTTTTATCCATAAATGAATTTTAGAAGCTTGCATACTTTATTAGGATGCTTAGGATTCATAAACCCTTCCGGCTGAACCATATATACGTCCTCGCTTAGGTCGCCATTTAGGAAAGCGGTTTTGACATCCATTAGCCATATTTTATTATCATGAAAAGTAACCATGGCAATAAGTATCCTAATTGTTTTAGGGCTCACGACTGGTGAAAAACTTTCATCATAACCTTTTATCACCAATAGAGCTTTAAAAGTGTTTACATTACCGTCCATATCAGTCTTCCTTTGAAGACCCATTTTTACCTCATTGTCTTACAATTGGGTAGAAGATCAATCAAGTCTCATACTTGATTATCCTTCATGGACTGCATATCTGTATTCATAGAATCTAGTCATTTTCAGATTCAGAATCTGATATGGCCTCACACAGCTAGAGGGTTCATCATAATCCCTTAGTTGAGGTTTATCTGAATTAATCAGATAATTAAACCTCATAAGCCGATGAGCTCTACTAGATCTATAAAGTGCAGGTGTAACACGTTCTGGCTTACCAACAGTGTGCTCAGTTTCAACGTGTGGATTGCTAGTGCTTATTGAAGGTATGTTACTTTAAAGTACTTGAATTTCTTCAAGATCTACTTTACTCCCACTGACTTCTTGTAAGAGAAGATCTCTTTCTAGGAATTCAGCAGACCGAGCAGAAAACACGTTGTCTTCAGCTTGGTAGTAAAAGTAGTAACCTGTTGTTTCCTTTATGTATCGTACAAAGTAACATTGGATAGTTCTGGGTACTAATTTGTTTGAAGTGTCATGCTTCACATACGCTTCACAACCCCAGAATTTGAGATAAGACAACTTGGGATTCTTCCCATGCCATAACTCATATGGTGTCTTTTCTACCTTCATAGTTGGAATCACATTGAGTATGCCTGCAGCAGACTCTCATACATATCCCTAAAAGACGGTAGTAGAGAAATCAGACTCATCATAAATCAAACTATATCAAGTAAAGTTGATTCCTCTTACTCAGACACACCATCGTGTTGTGGTGTGTAAGGTAGAGTGAACCATGAGACAATCCCACAATTCTTTAGGTGGTCCAAAAACTCTTGACTCATAAACTCACTTACTCCATCGGAGCGAAGTGCTTTAATGGTCTTTCCAAGCTGATTATCTACTTCATTTTGGAATACTTTTGAATGGTAAAATAGTTGTATGTTTATGTTTCAGCAAGTGAACATAATCATAGCTACTATACTCATCAGTAAATGTAATGAAGTAAAATTAACTAAATCTATACATTGTTCTTAAAGGGCTACATACAACAGTATGTATTAGTCCTAAAAGATCTTTAGCTCTTTTACCTAAATCGGAGAAAGAAGCATTTGTCATCTTTTCACATAAACATGACTCGCATACATCAAATGACTCAGAGCCAATTGATTCCAAAAGTCCATTAGACTGGAGTTTTGAAATGCATTGTTTGTTTATATGACTCATATGACAATGTCATAGATAGGTCTTATTCAAGTCTTGCTTGAAGACTTTGGCGATGTAGGTATACACAGAATTCTCATTTGAAATTACACTATGCATATCAATTTCAAAAATACCATCACGTGGATAGGTATTAAGATAAATATATTATCCTTAGAAACTGAAATATCTAAGTGTGTAAATGCAAGTTCAAAACTAGCATCTTTCAAACTATGTCGCTCGCAGTATTGAGAGCATAATGCTATTGTTCCAACAAAACAATAAGACCACTTAGAGAAGTAAGTTCAGAGGTACCAATAGCTTTAACAAAAGCTTGATCCCCCTTGCCTACTTGCAAATCCAGTGTGCCTTTCTTTAGTCTATTACTTCTTCTCATTCCCTTCATATTGTTACAGGTGTGAAGGCCACAACCAGTTAACAAAGATATAGGAATCACTAGAAGAAGTATATAACTATTTATGGAATATACTTGATTTGCTAGTCTCACCAGCGTTGCCTTTTCTCAGCTCAGATTGGAAGATAGGACAACTTCCTTCTCCAATTGCCAACCTTTCCACAATGGAAACATTCGGCGTCTTTTGTTGGACTTTCCTTCTTGGAAGGTGGAATATTTTTCCTAGCAAATGATTTGTCATTTTCCTTCCACAAAATATTCGGCTTATTCTTTTTCACCCTTCAATCATATTTCTTCCTGATCATCGAGCAACATCCGATAGAAATTTTGCTGAGCAGCAGCAACTGCCACAACAGGAAGTATGAATAAGGGTTCTAAATTTTGTTCAACTTCCATGTATGCTTGAGAACAATTCTCAGGTTGCAGTGTCAGTCTAGGAAGTTTGAACATTGAGTTTATCCTTCTCCAACAAAGAAGGAAGTGTGTTTTGGTTTACGTCTTGATTATTTGACATCTACAATAGATATAAGATTCAATTTAGTATTTTCGATATTGAGCTTTAATAAATTAACTACCCAAGTTTTTATAATATTATAAAAAAAACAATTAATTTACGAAAGCCTAAGATCCACATAGAGGTTCCATAGCCACATCTGTTGATCAGCTAGCAGTTATGGAGTCTATTGGTAGGTAACGGGTACCAATTGCATTACAAGTGCAACTCTTAGATCTTTATGAGACCTTGAGATATGTGTAGTTCAACAAACCACTATTATCTACTAACATGTTTATCTCATCCTTGCCTCGAACTCAGGTCTCACCGTGAATACGATTAAGTCGTCCAATTTGAAAACAGTGGAAATTCACGCTAGTCTCACTAGATCGAAAAATCCACCTCGTGGCTATAATTCAGCCTAGTCTCACTAGATCAGAAAAATAACGAGGAGTGTTTGCAAGCTCATTGGATGGCATGACTTAAATTTGACGGGTATTTTGTAAAAAGTTTGTGTCAACGAATAATGCATGCACACAAGATTCGCTACACTACTAGTTAAAAAAACATTTTAACCAATTGTATATGTCGATTATGTTTGTGATCTAATTTGTTATTTAATTTATAGGATATAAAAATAACAAATACACAAACGTGTATCGTTTTAAAACAGTTTTAAAAGATGTCGTCCATATATTTTATTTGACTTTCAAAATCATTTATCATTAAACTCGTTAGAGTTTAACTTATTTTAAAATCATCAATTTTAATCTTTGAAACTCGTTTAGAGTTTTAGTTAATGTTTTCATCAAAAAACATATATATATAATTTGAGTCTCAAAATTATTTAACTTTAAACTCGTTAGAATTTAACCTTTTAAAATCATCAATTTTAATATTTGAAACTCGTTACCGGTTTTATTTAATGTTTTCATCAAAAACATTTAGCATATATTATAATCAACCATTAAATATAAATGCGTAAAATAAAACACAACCATGCATCACACACACATAGCCTAGCCCAAAAAATCCTATGCTTAATCCCATGAGCCGACATGGGATCAAGAGGTCAAACTAAGGGTAATATCGTAGCTCCCACTTAATTCAAGAATCAAGTGAAAACTTGACAAACGCCATCGTTGTCAACTTGACCTGTTCGCCATCTTCTAAGTCAAACTTCGTGTTGCATCTTTATCTTCAATTTTCATCTTGTTACATTTATTTAAATTTGAAAATACAACTAAACTAGTACTTTTACAAATTAAAATAAACTGAAATACAATACTATGAAAATGAAAAATAAATACAATACAACTTTGGCTTCAAAATGGCCTTTCTAATAAAATAAATAATCAACATGATATAATATTGCCGTAATCAACAATCACAACAATCACATAGGTCGGGGCATTACGGGCTATGTATGCAATCACAATTTTAATAACTACATTATTAAAACCTATATATGGCTTGTCCATGGTTACAATGCATGTGTATAACCATGGAATATAACAATCAACAATTATAATAAATATTCAAGCCATAACAATTAAATCTACAATTTAAAATAGTGATATTCTTTCAATCATATTTGTGCGTCATGAGGTTAAGTCTAAATCAACCGCGTTGACTTTAAAAACCAAAAAGGTTTCGACTTTTACCAATTCACCACAAAGCTAAATTTAAAGAAAATCACGCGACAATTAAGATGGTGTAAAAGCGGCTCGGATACCACTGTTAGAAAATCGTGTGTACTTTTACCAAAACAGATTAACGCAGCGGATAGTTAAAATAATAATCTTTTATTATTTTATGAACAAAATTTAACAAGATTAAATTTTCACTTATTTAATGAAACATGCACATGATTAACGATCCCAAAAATCCAGTTACACCATAATAATTGTCAAGAATATAAATCATAAGATGAGTGAACGATATACCTTTCTTGAAGAAACTGATTGAAGGAGAGAAACCTTTCTTGAAGAACCTGATTGAAGGAGAGAAACCTACGATCAAAAATATGACCGTCTCTTTGGATAGTCCACACTACACTTCAAACAACGTCAATGGATGCTAGTCCAAACCCAAGTAATAATCAATCAACCTTTGATTAATATTATGAACCCAAAATATGTAATATGTGTTTTTCCTTTTAGTTCATCGAAAGCATTAGAATGATTCAAAAATTACTTCGTAATATGATACACATATATGAATATATAATATATCCCATTTGTTTGGTAGCATAAAGTAAATCAAAAGAAATCAAGATTCGTTTGTTTGATAGCAAAAAGCAAATCAAAAGAAATCAAGATCATTTTCAAATACAATGCTATATTTTAAAAAGTCGTATTTCTCAAATACTTTAGGGGTAGTTTATGAAACTTATAATTAATAATTTCTATCATGTCACTTTCATGTGAATAGTAAATTAATTAATTTCATTTCATTTACTATTCACATGAATAGTAAATGAATTAATTTTGATTTACTATTTTGTTACTTGAGTAATATATATACATCATATATATATTTTATTTGACGTCTCGGTGTATATGTGTGTGATCCCGAAGGCTCAAATGAGGTTGGCCATATAGTTATATGTTGTACCTTGCACATTAATCCTACAGCTATGACTCGTTTGCTCTTGATGTTTAATTGATTGAGTTTGGTTTGTTTGAGAGGTTAAAGGGTATGTCCTTTAGTCGTTTGTTTTGTAACGTTTATTTTTTATTTTTTTAATATAGTTTATCGAGTGATACCTTTTAAAAAGATGATGTCAGTAAACTTTAATGAAACTATAATATTTTTATTTTACCTATTTTTGGGATGGGATGAGTTTCAAGGACTTTAATGAAATTATAATATTTTTATTTTACTTATTATTTTTTGGGGATGAGTATTAAGTTTTGATCTCTAACGGAAAAAGACTTGTAGCGTAAATTCAAGTTAAGACCAAACAGAAATAACGATGGGGCATGTTCCAAATTCAACGGTCCAACTGCTTGTTTGGCCCCAACCAGATAAAGCCATATAAAGTTCACATGACCCTCACCTTTTTATCACTATGTTTTTTATTTTGTAAAACCGACACTACTTTTTGCAAAATAAAATAGAAAAATTGGAGAGAAGCATATACAATTGTCGATTATTTATATTCAATTTTTAAATTATGTTCACAACGAACACATGGTATTATTAATTCATGCATATTGTATTTGCTTTATTCACTGTAAACATCGCTTTATGAACAACAAAGGTTAGTGTGAGATTTTTAATACAGAAATTGAGTGATGATAAATGTTTCATATATGTTGCTACTAGAATGCTAATGAATATAGAATTTGATGAGGAATATAATATTTTTTGTTTTGTTTCTTGGCCATACCTAACATGTCTGGTGCTCAGCCCCAACCTATATAAGTATATAGCCATATAGGTAAAAGGTTGTGAAATATATTACCCCCAAAAAAGTGAAAATAATTGAGACAATTAAGAATTATGATGTTAGGGTCCAACTTTACACAATGATTATATTGTACATGTTTATAATTACTGATACAAAATTATGATTAAAATTATGATTATAATTATGATTATAATTTATATGATTTCATAGTTATCATCATTGTTTACTAAAAAAAGATGAACTGAATTCAATTAGAGATTATGCTAAATATTTGCAATTGTGATTGTGACACTAACATTTTATAGTGATTTATAAGGTTGATGCAGTATGCATGTCCATCAAAATGAAACAGAAGGAACAACTAAGAAAGAAGACACAAAATTTGTTTTCTTAATCACAAATTCAAGCTTTATCGGTGATATAAATTTATTCAATCCTATTGATTGATTGATGTTTTAAAGAATTCGGATGTTATACAAGTTAAATGATTTGTTTCAATTCATATATATTTTACGGAGTAATATTTTATCTTGTATGCTTAACCAGATAATTTTTTTTGAAAGGCAAGCCCCCAAAGTGTGGGTAGTGAGGATTGAACCTTGATCTCCTTTGGAGATTTTCAAGCACCTAACCACTAGGCCACCCTTTGTGGTTACTTGACCAGATAATTGTTCTAACAGCCTTGACTTTTTAGACTCGTATTAAGCAAGCTATATTGTAATGTAAATCCTTACAAATGATCAATGTGTAGCAACATTTAGATAATTGTTCTTCGTTCTATCTTTATTCAAACCGACCAATTTTACTTCTAAGTTTATTCTCAATGCCAATGAACATCGATCATTTCGTATAAAGCTTTTGAATATGCAGGAGTTGTAAGAAACAAATTATACATCCTCAGTGTAAGTAAAACAGATAGCTTTACAGGTGAGGCTCTATTCATAAACTGACTGATACCGCATCAGCAGCTTGAACCATCGTATGTTTCATATCACGTATGACGTAACCTTTTATATGACTTCTATGGGTAATTACAGGTATAGATAAGTGATCAGCGAGCATTCACGAGGAAAGGATGCTGGCAGACACTACATTCTATTGTTTTTGAACCCGTAGCTGGAACCTCAACCTGAAAGAAAAATAGGACATAGATTAGATCAGAGTCGGAGTATTAATGAAAGTAGAAATGTATTCCTCTAAAAAGGTAAGTTACGTTGTGTGTTATATGTGTTGTATGTCTTATTTAATAAGAAACGCTATTCCATATTGTTAACATCATCAAGTAAGCTGGAATGCGAAATTATTTTTCTTTTTTGCAAATTCATACAGATGGTTATGGTTATTCCAGCAATACGATTAAAGTGAAAGAAAATTTTGTGAAAAAAAAAAGAGAGAGATTAGTTTCGGCTACACAAAATGATAAGAATAGCACACCTGTAAATGGACTGTGCAAGTTGGACATTCCACCTCTTTCATGTGCTCATCGGTAACATTTGACTTCAGTTCTGTACAAGTATCCTGGTTAGTAACACAGATCTCTCTGTTGCAGTCTTTATATTAAAAAAATAATAATAAGCAAACACAATCAAATTAACACTCTTGAATAACTAAGAGTAAATAAAACACAACTGCTGGCAGCATACTAAGCTATTAGTTCCATTTTTATAATATGTATGAATTATGAATATGAATTATTATTATTATTATTATTAAATAATAATAGGGTCATTCCTTGTCTATCCTAATAGGGTTAAAGAAAACTTGAATGGAAGATAAAGATCTAATCATCATGTTGTGTGATATAATTACTATCGAGATTTTTGCAAATATGGCTTGGACAAATTTTTGCTTTCAATAGTTTAGGGAAACATAAACTATTTATGATGATGACACAGACTGATTTAAGAAGTTCTTAATGATGGTACATACCAGCTAGAGTTTTACGCTTCTTTTCCATCTCCTCCTGTCATCCAGAAACAAACAAGAAAATATAACATTCATTCAATACGTCCAACCAAATGATGTGATTAATATGTCCAAGATAAGTTCAAGCAAGAGACATATATAATTACCACCCTTTACTAATATGTGTAAAAAAACAGAAGTCAAACTGCTAATTATGCCAGTAAATTACAAAGCAGATCAAGGTTAAAAAAACATGACAACAAATTATGTCAGCTTGTGGGTAGCTAGAAGCTTCAAATTTATTCAGTTCTGTTGTAGCTTTTGTTGTGTACCAAAAACAAAATGAGATAAAGATATGGAGACTTGACGGCATTAATACTTTGATAGATATTCAGAGGCAAACTCGAAAGTGCACACATTTATAGCAACTATAGCTCATGGCACACTGCACATTCGTTTCGGTTATACATGTATTTGTATCACTACTATCGACCCATAACAATGTGGAAGTTAAACCCAATTAAAACTGAAAGTTAACAATACCTGAAGTTTCTTTGCAAGATCCTCATGTCTATTATAGCCAGACGCTCTACCAGCCACTTCATTTGCATGACTCAGCCTCTGAGTAACTTCTACCTGTAAAAAAGAACATGAAATGCCATCAAACAGTAAAAATTAGAGGCAGAAAATTGTCATATCTAACGTTACAATGCAGCAAAAATGGCCAAATATCAACAGTGTCAGCCTGCATATATTTGAAGCCATTTAAGTTGAGACATGATTTTGCTTTGGTTGTGGCATCTATCATGATCAAACTTTGGGACAATCATCATAACAAGCTTATTGATGACTTCTATAACAAGAAACGAATGCTACAAAACTATTTTAGTATTTACTTCTCAAGGCATCATGTTCATTAACTCTTGTCTAATAATTAGAGTGGTGCATCCAAGAAGTCAACTAGAAAGCCAAAAGATTATAATAATAACCGGCAATTATCAAAGATAAAGCCAGACAATAATACTAACAACCACCAATCATCAAAGATTTAATTCAATTAAATAAAAATTATGTCACACAATTCAAGCATACCATGCATTGGTCACAAACTCGAACTTGTTGAGCATGCTCTTCTGCAGTGAGAGCAATTCTACCTTGAGTGCACTTATCACAGAAAATATCACCACAATTTCTACAGTGATGCTGAAATAAGAAAGCAAAGACTTAAAATAACAAAGAGATTACAAAATACAAACAAATGATAATCCTCATTAGAAATTAGAATGAAGAGGCGGCTAACCCTTCGCACAAAAGCTCCAAAATATGTGTTACAACCTGTGCACTTGATTGATGCTTCATCTGGAACCTAAAATAAGAAAAGAAAAATCAATGGTAAAAGAACTTATACTGGTCACATATTTCACCAGAACTGTAATTAACTTGCAAATTTATGTTGGTTTAAATGAACATATTAAGAATATTAAACTATTAACCCAGTGGTCTTTCTCCTCATTGCCAGGCTTCATCAAGTTTATCCAATCAGGGAAGCCTTTTTTCTTCTCGGTTAGTTGTTCGGACACTGTCACTTCATCCATCTCCTAGAACTGCATCAAGATAATAAGAATGAAGCGTGTTTTTTATGCATATCAAAAGTTAGTTTTAGCCTATCGCCCAACCCCAAGTAGTTCGGACTCTGAAAATTCTAATACATAATCTCTTCTGTAGCACACAGTTTGCATTGAATATATCAAAATAGCTTACTAAAGCTTGGAGAAAAGAAAACCATCCAAAGATGAACTCTAATGTGGAGAAAAACAACAATAAAAAAAAATATGGCATTTACTAACAAAGTCACGTTTTCTTATCATAAGTTAAGTGGGATTGTTTGATAACTCCACCAAATGGATATATCATATGTCCCAAACTTATGATGCTGATTAAAAATGAAACATATAATACAAGTCATTTCATACACTCATATTTCATGGAACCCATTCAAGCAGAGGAAGTGAGGCTCTAGAATGCTAAAAATAGTTACTGAATTTCTGTTCTCCATTTCTTAATTAGGTTATCCACATAAATACTATATCAACAGGGAGGGGAATAAAATTTCAATTCTTGAAAAAAAATTAAGATATCCAAATCCAGAACCTGAATACTTGCAGCAGCCACCATGTCAAGAATGTTTGTTGTGGTATATCTGTTGGACTTCAATCTGACACGTCTGGGATTAATTTCAATGGAACTTTTGGCCCAGAATGCAAGTGTATTTGAATCCAAAACCTAGGAGACAAGTATTTATAATTATAATTCACTTACTTCTAATTCTAATATTAGAAAGCATAGTTTCCTGATACAACATGATTACCTCCCATCTAGTTACTGTATCAAGGGCATACACTTTTAGCGTTCGACTAGTTGCAGGATCAAGTATCCGAATACCATCTAAACCAATCTGCACATTATACAAAAAATTAAGACTATTATACTTCACGAAGATGAAAATGATATGATTCTTACAGGGAAAGACTTCCATATTTACATTTCATATAGGTCATCTACTCTAGTATATGTAAAATAAACAATATTTCAATTTGGTTATCTAGCCAACATATTAGCTATGTAGTTTAATTTCCTTAAATATTTAACTAAAAGCACACTATCCACAAATAAGCAAGACAATTCATGATAAACTCAGAATATAAACCTGACAAAGCACATCCATGTCCCCCTGCACTCCGCCACCACCTTCCGATAAAAGCACTACACGAAATTTCTGGACACCATTACTCACATCGTCGAGTTTCAGTGTAGATTTTAACATCTTATCACCATCCAACGATGTGTTTGAACCCCTCTTGTCATTCACACTATTATTGCCATTAGTTATAGGTCTTCCATAATCATCAAATCTCAAAACAGGCAGCCTAGAAGACTCATTTTCATATTCATTATTACCTCCTCCTTTGTTACTATAAACACTTTGATCATTTTTAAGTATCTCCTCATTTTTAGCAATATTCAAAGGCCTTCCATAATCATCAAACCTAGCTGCAGTAGTACCGATATTAACTCCAGTGTAACCATACGCATTTTCATTAACTGTACTACCTCCGAAATTCGCAGGCGTCTGATTCTGATGGTTATACCACAAAGGCATCGAGTTTGGATCATAACTCGGATCACTAGATGCAAAATCCCGAACCGTTGGATTGTGATGATCGGCAGGGTAATTGTTGTAATAATCGGATGAATAGTAACTGGAAGGATCTGGAGGTGCAGATGCGATGGTAGCAGAAGGAAAATGATCGAATTGGGGATTATGAGGTGTATTAGGGTTTAATTGGAAGTCAGATTGGTAATTACTGTAATACGACGATGTTGATGCTTGATAGTTACCATCATTTTGATGATTCATATTTCAAAGTGGAGTTTGATTTGATAAGAATGCAAAATTAGGGTTTAATTGGATTGAAAATTTACAAGGGATTTTTGATTTAGCGTGTGAGAAAGTAAGATTGATTGTAGACGAAGTAACCTGAAGAAGAAACAGGGGAAATGTGGTGTCCTGTACCCGCCAAAGATCGTTGTATCGAACGGTTCGAGTCGGTTCCAGCAGATACGGGTCAGCCCAAATTCGGTCGGGCCATTTTGCGTTGCTTTTACGGAACTGTTTCCGAGTTGCCCATGTTGATTTTAACCAAATTACAAGTAGACCCCTTAACTTGATGGCGTGAGTTAAATTTGACCATATGTGATTAACTTCATCATATTTGTTGTTATGTGTATATAAGTAGAAATTATATATGTAGATATATCATGTATTGAACGTACAGTATTTTTTATGTTGACGTTATTAAAATATAACCATGTGTTGAATTGGACTTTATTTGTCTTTTAATTTTTGGCACGTAAAAGATCAATAAATACAACCGATACAATAAATTCAGTATGTGCCCTAGCATATTAAACAAATTAAACATAAAGGCATCACCAACAGGGTGAGAACACGTTTAACTAAGAAGTAAAACGAAGCTAAAACTATAACTAATGGAAACAAAATACCGATTATATTAAACTACAAACAAAATAAAAACAAGGCGGTGGTCGCAGAACGCCAACCACCACCGCAACAGTCCAGCAGCCATCAGAAACCCTAACCGTCACAAAATAACCAAAACTTGCAAAAGACAAGAAACAACCATCAAATATGGATCAGAATCCAACATGGAGATCGTCGCCTGATCCAAACCAGAAAACCAGAAAGGTGATGGCCCGAGATACAACCACGACACATAAACGCCCAAACCTGCAAACGAAGCCACACCCATCACCACCTCCTATTACCTCGTAAACTTCGAATAAATCACCACCAACAGGGAGGTGATTTACCCAACCTCCACGGAGATCAACCTCGAACCACCATCATTTTGGCGACCGTCAGTAGCCATCACTAACTGGGTGGTAGACAGCCGCCGCCACCATAAGACAGTGCATAGCATCCCAACACCAAACAGTCGTCGTTGGCCGTTACCAACAGGGTGGTGGACTACCACGCGTCGCCGGCAGAAAAGTAAGCAAGAATCGAAATAGAAGGAGGAAACCGCCAACAGGGTGGTGGAACACCAACCACCCACGCGTAGGGAGAACTCCAGTGACGCTCCGAGCCGGAGTGAAGCGTAGGTGAGGTGGAATGAGCAATTTCTAATTGTAACACCCCGTTTTTCAGTTACGCATTATTTTGGACGTCATTCGAATTACGGGGCGTGTAAGCGTATATTTAGATCCCAAATAAAGTTTGAGTTGATGCTCAAAAACCTTACCATTTGATAGTAAATCTCATTACGTTTCCAACAATATTTGATTCATCGAAAACGGAGTTACGGTATGAAAGTTACGACCAAAACAAGATTCAGTTTCAGTCTCAGTTGGTTTGGACGCCGTCCGGCCATTTTGGACGCCGTCCGGTCATTGTGGACACCTCCGTCAAAACGTTAAAACAAAGCCGAATTCCAATTGTCAAGGTCCGTTGGAACGCCAAAAGGGGACCCAAGTTTACTTGGGAAAGACAAGACCAAATGCAAAGGAAGTACCCTCATCTATTCGCGGATGCGGAAACGCAAGGTCTCGAGGAAGAAACAACGACTACTACGCCTACTTAAATTTCGGGACGAAATTTCTTTTAAGGAGTAGGTAATGTAACATCCCGCCTTTTTCCGTTTTCCTTCCGTTTTACTATTTTAAAGTCCGTTATAAAATTTTAACATCTCCCGTTAATACCATCTCGTTTAGGTAATTCACGCACCCGCAACCGAACTCGAGGGACTAGTTTCTCCAATTAATCAAAGATGTGACTAGATGGACTAGTCAACACCCACCTCCTTTCATTATCCATTTCATTTACTTTTTTCTTTAATACTTTCACATTTTCTCTCAAAACCCAAAACAAAGATTCATCATCTATTTCAAATCGGGCAAGCTTCAATCCAAACAAATTACATATTTGGAATCCTCGCATCTTCCTCTTCGAATCCATACCGATTACATCTCATTTGGGTAACTTTCTAAAAACACTAGATTTTGTGTTCTTGATGTTTTTAACTTATAAAAGTGTTAATTAGTGTCTATGGCTCAAGTCTAGCATGATTATGTGATTTGTATACTCGTTCTTGCTATTTTGATGTAACTAGCATGAATTTGCAAAGTGTGTGTTTAATCTTGAGTTTTAGATGATCATAAGTTGTTAGATGTTAAAAGTTCATGTTTTAATTGTGTTACTAGTATCACTAGCTTCAATTTGATGTGTAGGTTGCCTTAGAAAACTTCATAAACTTGATTATTGATTTTGGTGATGTTGGTAAGGGTTTGATAGAACTAAATGTGAATATTTGATGCATTGAATGCCATGAATTGTTGTTGGTAAGTGTTTGGTTGGATTGTATGTAACATCCCAATTATTTAAGGTATTATTTTATGTGAATTTTATTGCTAAGAAATTAAATGGTAAAGATTATTTTATTTTAGAATGGACAAAAGTTAAGTTTATTGGTTAAGTTAAGAAGGACTAATAGTGTAAAGTTAGAATTAAGGACCTCCTTAACTATAGATGTGATGGGGAGGGTAGAAAGTGTAAATAAGCCAAAGTTATTTTAAATAAAAGAAATCAAATGCTGGAAATCTAGTTTTATTCACACAAAAAAAAAAAAATACAGAAAGCCTCCTGTATATGTGTGTGTGTCGATTTTAGAGGGAGAAGAAGAAGGAAACCATAAATTGATAAAAGTGTGTTCATGCAAGCTCAAATTGGTGAAATTTAAGATATTCTAAGCACACTAGCAAGCCTTAATTCTTCTTATTTCTCTTCTTGTGCACAAAGTAGGGTTCTTGAACTCTAGAAGACAAGGTATGAATTTTATGTCTAAGTATTGCTTATATTGTGTGATAATGATGAGTTTTATGATTAAGAAGTTGTTATTTGCTGAATTATGCGCATTAGTATGTGTTAGAATGAAATTGCTTATGATTTTGTAAGTAGATACATGTACAAACTTGCATTAAGAATTTATGGCATGAATATGGTGAAGTTGATGATATTCTAGTGCAAATTCTAGTCATGCACACCAAGTGTTTGATAAAATGTCTCAATGAGAAGTCATGTGTTCTAGTTAGTAAATTTGATGAAGGATGTTCATGTATGAGTTATTGTTATTGTTGAAAGTTATAGAAATTGGTTACTTGATAATTTAAGGGTGCTAGTAATGAAATTGGATTATTATGCACATTGAGGAATAACGAAAGGATTGAAGGAAAATTGCATGTTATTGCTAAAAGAGATGAACTAGTAATGTACATGATTAAAGTTATGAAGTCTAATTGGTAATATTGTTACCTTAGAATAGATGAAATCAAAAGCTATATGTATGTTTGTTGTGTTTAGGGGGTTAAATGAATGTATAAGTATATGAAGATGTAAAGATTCATGAATGTTGTGATTTTGTTTTGAGTTGTGTGATTAATGGGATTAGCTCATGTATAGGTGCTAATCAAGTTAACGAGGCTCCAAGCGATCAAGGAATTTCGTTTAAGCAAGGTGAGTTTATAGGGGGTAAAATGGGTGGGTTAAGAGTGGCTTAGTGTTCTCGGATTGCATCCGTGCAAGAGAGTAACGACTAAGTGCACTAGTCATGTAGCTTAGATAGAATTATTAGGTTAGCCTAATAATTGTATCTATGGTTGATGTTTAGCTTAGGCAAGGTTATTACATTGCTAGTAATCTTGCCTATGGTTTGTTTTAGCTTAGGCACATTAAGTGTCTATGTATGAAATGATGATAGCTTAGGCATTTTTAGTATGCCTATGGTTAGCTTAGGCATGATTACTAGGGTCGGCCTAGTAAGTCATGCCTATGGTATGAATGAATCGGATCCAAAGTAAGCAAGCAACCGATAGGTTGAAGGATAAGTATTGTGATTTATGCCCATTGATTTATGTTTTAAGTTTTATTACTTGCCTATAACTCACTAAGTGTAAAAGCTTACCCCCTTGATGTTTTATATTTTAGGGACTAAAGTTCATCGCGAAGGTAAAGAGCCCATTTGAAGTGTTAGCGGAGCATTGGCAATATAGTAAGTGGTATTGCAAGTCTTTCTTAAAATCAGGCTCTAAGGTTACCGCTTACCAACGCCGAACGTTTTGTATGTGTCATTGATGTCGTCGTTTAACTTTTGGGACCAAATGTGAATTTGAAAGTAAAAACATGTTTTTGTAGTTTATTTGGTCATTGTAATGTCTGATGATGAATTGAAAGTGGTTTATGAGATTGGGTTATTGAAATGTTCATGATTTGTGGTTTAGATAAAATGTTGCAGGTCAGGCCCTGGGCCCGTTATATGTCGCGCCGCGGCAAGAGGCTCCGCGCCGCGGCAATGGCCTAGTATTGGTAACAGAAACTGAGTTAAGAAGTGCAATTTTTCCTGTTATGTACCGCGCCGCGACAAGGCAAGCCGCGCCGCGGCGATTGCCCTGTCTGGGCAGTAACTTAGTTTTTCAAAAAAAAAAAAAAAAAAAAATTTTACTCGTTCTAAGGCGTTAAAAGTTGGTATCAGAGCTGTGGTTTAAGGGACTTGGATAACCCACGCTAGGGATTATCTAGGCTTAAACCATTGTTGTGAAGGGATAAGCGGTTAGGACTTGCATAAGTGTTAAGGTCGAATAGTTGTGCCATGCTCCATAGGGTAGAGTCGTTGACGAGACTTGTAGTATAATGATTGAGATTATGATTGGTTTATGTAAGGAGTTTAATACTCGTTAGCCATGATGTCGTAGTAGACTAGATGTGTAATGAAATGGTGTAATAACAACAGGCCATTGTTATTACTTCATTTTAGTACACATGAACGTCTACTATGGTCATGGTGAATCGAGTTAGGAATTCTTTCGATTTGTTTGGTTATGATGATGATGATGTAGGTATTTGAACTAACGAGTTGAATGTAATTTTCAGAATGGCTATTGTATCACCGAATAGAGGTAATGAGGAGGACGACGAGTACGTCCACACCCCATCCATGGAGTCTATTGAAGACTCTCAAAATGAACCCGAAGAAGTTAACATGCCAAATGACATTTCGGGGCAAATAGGGCAAGCCTTGATACGTTATACCCCAACCTTGTTAGAAAAGATCAAGACAATGATAAACGATCAATTAGACGAGAAGTTAAAGACTCTTATTGCTAATAACCCTACTTTAAGAGGTGAAGGGGGAAGTGGGGTAAGGCAAGAAGAGGTAGAAGCCCCTAAAAGAAAGGATGATCGTTTTGAATATAAGAACTTTGCAAATTGCCATCCCCCTGAGTTTCATGGTAAGGTTGACCCTATTGTTAGTCAAAGATGGATTGATGAGATTGAAGAAACTTTTATGCTATGTGAATGCCCCGAGCATTTAAAGGTAATTTACGCGGCACATCAAATGAAGGGTAGTGGTTATGAGTGGTGGAATTTTATAGTTAAGTCTCATGGGCGAGACGTGGCTACAAGTTTCTCATGGGACAAGTTCCGTGAAATGTTTATGACTCAATTTGCTCCACCCGCTGAGGTTAGTAGGTTGAAATCCGAGTTTATGAATATAGAGCATGGAAGTAAATCGGTGACCGAGTTTAATGCCGAGTTCAATGATAAGTCTCGTTTTTGTCCGGACTTTGTGTCAAGTCCCAAGTTGATGATGGATCATTATCATGAAAAGTTGAATCCCGAGATAAGTGAATTTATCGACAAGAGCACTTATAAGACCTTAGCCGAAATGATGAATAGAGCACTTGTTAGAGAGCATGAACTTAGGAAGAAGGCGGCGTTTAAGCGAAAGTTAGATCAAGACTCTAAGGCGATGCATAATGTTAGTCCGAAGAAGGGTAAGTTTGGTTCCGAATCCCCGCACAAGTCAAAAGGGAGTTTTGTGTCGGGTAAGAGCGGTGGGAAAGAAGCAAAGTCGTGTACTAGGTGTGGTAAAAATCATACGGGTGAATGTAAAGCGGGTACCTCCGATTGTTACTCTTGTGGAAAGCCGGGACATAGGGCCGCTGAATGTCCTAAGAAAGGTAAGCAATGTTATTATTGTTTTGAGAAAGGTCACTTTCAAGCCGAATGTCCGGAATACAAGAAGGATTTAGCTAGTGGTAGTGTTAAGAAAGAGGTTAAGACGGAACCGAAGACTAGTGATAGCCGACCAAGGGCCCGAGCTCATCAGATTACCGCACTCGAAGCGAAGGAGTCCCAAAATGTGGTGTCAGGTACCTTTATTGTAAACTCTTTACCTGCGCATGTTTTGTTTGATTCCGGTGCTACGCGGTCGTTTGTATCATATTCTTTTTGTAAGCATTTTAATATGACCCCAAGTATGTTAGAACACCCATTAGAGGTTGAAATAGCGGATAATAAGACCGTGATGGTGTATAGTATCATTAAGGGGTGTGAAATTATTTTGGATGATGAAAAGTTTGTCATTGATTTAATACCCATGCAAATGGGGGAATTTCAAGTAATTGTGGGCATGGATTGGCTAGATGACAATGAGGGGATAATTTTGTGTCGTAAGAAAATAGTGTTAGTTCAATCACCAAGTGGAAAAGTTATATGGATTTATGGGGAACGAGCTAGGCGTGCAATTCCTATATGCACATATGCTAAGGCTAAAAGATTTTTGTCTCATGGGTGTTGTGCGTTTTTGGCACATGTTGTTGATGATTCGAAAAAGGTTGTTGAATTAGATGATGTACCAATAGTTAACGAGTTTCCGGATGTGTTTCCAAGTGAATTGCCCGGTGTACCTCCCGAGCGAGAGGTAGAGTTTAGAATAGATTTGATACCCGGGGCCACGCCAATTGCCAAAGCTCCCTATCGATTAGCCCCGTCGGAAATGAGAGAAATGATGACTCAATTACAAGATTTGATAGATAAAGGTTTTATACGTCCTAGTAGTTCACCTTGGGGAGCTCCGGTTTTATTTGTGAAAAAGAAGGATGGAACTATGAGAATGTGTATTGATTATCGAGAATTGAATAAAGTCACTATTAAGAACAAGTACCCGTTGCCAAGGATAGACGATTTGTTTGATCAACTACAAGGTGCTAGTTTCTTTTCAAAGATAGATTTAAGGTCGGGTTACCATCAATTGAAGGTGAGGGAAGAAGATGTCCCTAAAACGGCTTTTCGAACAAGGTATGGTCATTATGAGTTTGTGGTTATGCCGTTTGGATTAACAAATGCTCCGGCCGCGTTTATGGATTTGATGAATAGAGTTTGTCGACCGATGCTTGATAGGTTTGTAATTGTGTTCATTGATGACATTTTGGTATATTCTAAGAGTGAAGAGGAACATACGGTACATTTAAGACAAGTATTAGAGACTTTAAGAAGAGAAAGATTGTTTGCTAAGTTCTCTAAGTGCGAGTTTTGGCTTCGTGAAGTTCAATTTTTGGGCCATGTCATTAACAAGAAGGGTATTTGTGTTGATCCGGTGAAGATAGAGGCAATTATGAGATGGGAACCACCTACGAATCCCACCGAGATTAGAAGTTTTCTAGGCTTAGCGGGGTATTATCGACGGTTTATACAAGATTTTTCTAGAATAGCCACCCCACTCACCAAGTTGACTCGTAAAAGTGTACCATGGAAATGGGAAGAAAAGCAAGAACAAGCGTTTCAACTCCTTAAGGAGAAGCTTGTTCAAGCGCCCATATTGGTTTTACCGGAAGGGAATGAGAACATGACGGTTTATTGTGATGCTTCTAAGAAAGGCTTAGGGTGTGTATTGATGCAAAATGGGAAGGTCATAGCTTATGCTTCCCGACAATTGAAGGAACACGAGAAACGCTATCCTACGCATGATTTAGAATTGACGGCCGTGGTTTTTGCTCTAAAGATTTGGCGTCATTATCTTTATGGTGTTAAGTTTTCCATTTATACCGATCATAAGAACTTAAAGTATTTGTTTGATCAAAGGGATTTGAACGATAGGCAAAGGAGAGGTCTCGATTTGGTGAAAGATTATGATTGTGAGATCTTATATCACCCCGAAAAAGCGAATGTAGTAGCGGATGCTCTTAGTAGGAAGTCAAGTCATCAACCGATTAAGATAACAAGCTTGGCTATGGTAATATCACCTCAAATATTTGATGATATTCGTGTTGCACAAGGTGAAGCATTATCGCCCGAAAACGTGAGAAAAGAAAGAATCAAGGGGCAAGTTGACGATTTTGTGGTAGATTCTCGTGGTTTAAGGCTTAGATATGGGAGAATTTGGGTACCTTTGCAAAGTGATGTTAGAAGTGAGCTCCTTGACTTAGCTCACAAGTCTAAGTATTCGATTCACCCCGGTGCTACGAAAATGTATAGAGATTTAAGGAAAGACTATTGGTGGCCGGGAATGAAGAGGGATATAGTTAAGTATGTGCACAAATGTCTTACTTGTCTTCAAGTGAAAGCCGATCATCAAATGCCCTACGGTAAAATGCAACCTTTAGAGGTACCGGTGTGGAAATGGGAGCATATTACGATGGATTTAGTGACTAAGTTGCCTAAGACCCCTAGACAACACGATGCAATTTGGGTTATTGTTGATAGATTGACTAAGAGTGCATTATTTTTGGCAATAAGAGAAGCTTCGTCGTCGGAAGCAATGTCAAAGTTATATATGAAAGAAGTTGTTGCAAGGCATGGAGTACCGGTTTCCATAGTTTCGGATCGAGACACTCGATTTACATCTCGATATTGGAGAAAGTTTCAAGAGGAAATGGGTACTAAGTTACATATAAGTACCGCGTTTCACCCACAAACGGATGGTCAAAGTGAACGGACTATACAAACTCTCGAGGATATGTTAAGAGCACGCGTCATCGATTTTGGTGGTAGTTGGGATACTCACTTACCTTTAGTTGAATTTTCGTACAACAATAGTTATCATTCTACAATCGGAATGGCGCCTTATGAGATGTTGTATGGAAGGAGGTTGTAAGACCCGAATATTTATCTTGCTTGTTTGTGTATTAAGACGTTCGAGATTGGGTTTCGCGGATTATTTATATAAAGTTTAAAATGCAAAAGAATCTGTTTCAGTTAGGTCGCGCGCCGCGCGGGGATTCGGCGCGCCGCGCCGTTTGCTGCTGACAGAATCCCTTGTTTTTAATTGGTTTAAATGAAGGGCAAATGGGTAATTTCACTTGAGGCCGGATTTGTGAGGCTTATGAGCTAGTTTGGATCAGTTTTGGATGATATTCACATCCATCCATCACTCCCAACTATCTAGAGAGAGAGAGAGAGATTCTAGAGAGAGATTTGGGGTTTTGGAGAAGAAGGAGGCCGTTTGGATCAAAAGCTCGAGTTTTAAAGTTGTTCCTTTCGTTCTCGGCTACACGGTGATAGTATTGGTAAGCTCAAACTCCGAATTTCAATTATTTAATTTGATATTCAAGTTAGGGATTTGAGTTAATTAGTTGTAAAACCCTTTTATGTGATGAAATGGATTTATGGTGACTAGTTATTCTTGTCACTTGGCGGGTTTTGGGTTGATTGACGATTTGGCCTTGATTAGGCTTTAATCTTGGGATTTATCACTTGGATTAGTGATTATGGAAGTGTTGAAACCTATTTAGGGTTAATTGATTGACTAACTTTGACTTTGGGTCAAATTAGGGTTTGGTGGTGATTATGACCCATTTGGTGACTTAATGAGGTTTACGAACTTAAAATGGATTAAGTTGAAGTATAAGTCCGAGTTAAATGTGTTTTGGTGTCAAAACTTATAAAGGACGAGATTTTGACCTTTATGGGTCAAAATTAGGGTTTAAGTGTCTAAATGGGTATGACACGTGTTTGACACTTGAGTTCGGGTTTAATTGGCGTATTAGGACCATTCTCACTTGTGTTAGTGATTATTGGTCAGTTTTGGGCACGGTTTGTGCTTGGAAGTGCATTTGGGTCGAAATTGCACTAAGTGACGAATTGGGTTGATTTGTAAATCCACTCTAAGCGTATTGTTGTAATTGTGATAATGGAATAGGTACTTTCCATTGACGAGTTGCGGATTACTTGGAAGCATTCTTCAAGACTTCAAGGTGAGTGATATTATCCTATGTACATATGTATGTGTAGGATGGGTGCGGGTCGGGTGAAGTGATTCTCGGCTATAGAGCTCACTTCACATGTAGGTGGACTTGATGGACTTTTGTATAAGTCCAATTGGCACGGTTGTGCGTTTGGTTGACCATCTTTGGCGAAGTACACGTTCGTGTGTACATTATCACACGTGATTGTGATTTGGATGTTGTGGCCCCGATGTGGTGGATTATATAATCCCGTGACCGTGGGTTTGAGTTGGAGAAGTGAATCGCGTGTGGTTTCGGATTCACGATGACGCGTGTGGTTTCGGTCATCTTATCAAATGAATCTCGTGTAGTTCGGATTCATGGTGACTCGTGTAGTTCGGTCATCTTATTGAGGTAGTAATCTCGTGTGGTTTCGGATTACTAAGGCTCGTGTAGTTCGGCCAACCTCGATGATGTGAAGATAGTAATCTCGTGTGGTTTCGGATTACTAAGGCTCGTGTAGTTCGGCCAATCTTCATTGTGGTATTTGGTTCTCGGTATTGGGTTAAGGTGTTAACCTTGTTCGTTTATATTGTTATATATATTAATGTATTGTTGTGTTGTAGCTAACCCTCCGGGTGTAGCTATTTGGAGATGTTCACTTTGTCGTTGGTGGACTCATATTTGTTGTTGTACCTTTAGCTTGATGCTTAGAGATTGTACGGTATGCTTAGTGTAGTTGCTTTATATTTGGATGCTACGGTATGCGGTATTTGTTTGTGTGGCGTATTCATTTTATACATATATATGTATGTAGTATATTATCATTCACTAAGCGTTAGCTTACCCTCTCGTTGTTGACTCTTTTTATAGATCGCATGTGGATTGGTGGCTCGGGTAAGCGCGAGGACTAGAAGACGTGCATAGTTGCTTTAGAGACTTGCTTTTGGATTGATTAGGATTGGGTAGCGTATCCCCAATCGCCATGCTCGGCTTTGTCTTGTATTAAGAGTCTTATGGTCTAAAATTGTATTTTTATACTTAAAGGGTAATTTGGGCACGTGTGGGCCCCACTTTGTGAAACTCGCTCAAACCTTAGTTATGTGCTAGTTTTACATATATTAATGTACGGTTAAAAGCGTTTTGGCTAAATGTGTCGGGAACTAGTCAAACATTTTCGTTAAATTGACTTCCGGGGACAGCGGGCTGTCCAGGCGATTCGGCGCGCCGCGCGCCCACCTGGCGCGCCGCGCAAATGATCTGCACCAGAAATTTTTTTTTGTGTTGTGAAATTTAACGGGAATTGTCGTGGTTTGGTTTGGGTTGTTACAAGTGGTATCAGAGCATGGTCTAAGGGATTTAGGTGACTTGAGATAGGTGCCTAGACTTAGACTTGTGTGTGCTTAAATTGTTGCGGGACTTGTAGGATTACGGGTCGGAATGGGTTTAGTTAGTGCCTTGTTTATAGGTTGACTAACGTTTATATTAGTAATGCGGATATTATTAATATGCTCTTGTGTTATGATAGTAATTCTCGCGTGTGTTTGTACCGCGTAGAATTTTGGTTGTGTTTGTGTATATCATCGAGCGAGACGGTCGTTGTACTAACGAGTCGATACGGCATGTGTGCGTAATAAGAACTTGCAAACCTTATTACGGGTGCAAATCGTGTCTAACAAGTGATGTACGACGAGTGCTTAGCAAGATGGGTCGGGGTTGTGCGTGTTTACTTATACGTTCGTGATCTAATCGTTTTGCATTCCTTAGAATGGCGACGGGAAGTGGGATCGATACGAACAACGCGGAGGTTAACGCTAGAGTTGCGGCCGCCGTTGCGGAGCAAATGGGTGCGTTGGAAGAAAGAATGGAAAGGAAGTATTCCGAACTTCAAAGTAGTAGTGAAATGGAGCGTTATCTTAAAAGCTTCATGAGGACTAAACCCCCGATGTACGACGGAAAACCGGATCCTTTGGTAAGCACAACTTGGATTTCGGATGTCGAAGGGTGTTTTCGTACTATTGATTGCCCTCCCGAGAGGAAGACGAGACTCGCTACGAGTTTGTTGCGGGGTAGGGCAAGGGATTGGTTGGATGGTAAGATTGATCTTGTCGGTGGTGAGACGTTTATGGCCTTATCATGGGACGAGTTTAAGGAGGAATTCTTTGAGGAGTTCCGGACTTCGGCCGATTTGTGGGAATTGCGTAATGAGTTGCGAAATTTGCGACAAGGATCTATGGAATTGAGTACTCTTAAGGCGACCTTTATGGCAAAGGCTCGTTTTTGTCCGGAGTATTTGAGGAATGATCGTTTGTTGATGGGGGATTTCTATCGGACCTTGAATGATGACTTGAAAAGTAAGATTAGTCGGGGTCAAGCGAAATCGTTTTCGGAATTATTCGACTTGGCTAGAGGTTTCGAGTCGTATTCACGATCGAAGAGGGGTGAATCTTCAAGTGAGAGAAGAGTTGTTTCTTATGGTGCTCCGAGTAAGAGGACTAAGGGTCCGAGTGTGAGCACGGGTGGTACGCGAACGGGTATATCAGATTCTAGTACGGCTAGATGTTACAATTGTGGCGTGAGGGGTCACAAGTCTTGGGAATGTTCGGTACCAAAGGGTGATGGTATGGTGTGCTTCAATTGCCAAAAAGAAGGACACCGTAAGTCGGAATGTCCCAAGTTAGCGGGGACGGGTGCGGCGAGGAGACGTTAAGGTACGTTTCATTTTAATAAATAGGTCTTTTGATTATTTATAAAATGCCGGTTGAGTTTGAGTTGTATGCCTTGTTGTGCATGTTATGCTATGGGTGACGTTCCTAATGGAAGTACCCTAAGGTGATGTTTGATTGTCGGGCGAAGGGCGTAAGACTTGGTGCAACCAAGCATTCCTTAGTATTTGGGGTATGTTTCTACCAAGCCACGGAAATGGTTTTGGTGTTCGATTGTTAAGTGCGTGTTCGCTTGTGTGTTGAAGTTGATGAACCACGAGGTTCGTCGGGTGATTGGAACCTTTGAGATCGAGTGTTTAAAATCTTGATGTGTGTTGGTGATGGAGTCTTTATGACGCGACATTAGGTGCCTCTTTTATACCTACTAGCGTGGTGTCGACTCCGATTGTGTTGTAGTCACATTGTACTTAGGGTACCGGGAGGAACCCTTAAGTACACGAGTGACTCGGTGAAATTGACAACTATAGTAATTGGATGATTGCGAGGGTGTAGTTTGTGTAATGCGTGGTACACTTTTCGTTCGAAATATTTAAGGATTGTTTGAAATCCTTCGTATGCTCAAGGTTGGAGCAAGGTGTAGTGATGGGTCGTGTGTACCCAATCGTTGGTAAAGTCTACCTTTGGTAGCATTGTACGGTTGTACGAGTGTGATATAGGAACGTGGTTCCAAGAGGGGGAGTCGCATTTCCGCACGAGGAAGTTTTAGTGTGATATTTCGGATGATGCTATTGGTAGATCCGGAAATTTCGTCGAGACCTAGTTTTGGTCAACTTGTGGTAGAGTACAATTTTGGTTAAATTGTACTTATGATATTGGATTGGAATTACCACTGAGGTGGTAATGTGGTAAATCTCGTTGAGAGATAATGGACGTGTTTGGTGAGCAAGGTGAAATCCTTCGGTTAAGGGAGGTGTGTGTCGGATTCTCTTTTGGGGAATCATTGTTTGGTACCTATGTTTGATATAGGTGGTTCTTGCTCGATTGTGGGGATGGTTAGTGGTATCCGTTAGGATTCACTATAGTGTAGCAGGGCGCGATGTTGCACTACTCGTTGTTTGAGGCCGAAAGTGCGTATGTGATCGATGAAGCATGATCTTTAGGGTCCGCTGACTTCATCGTGGTATTGATGATTAATGAAGCATGATCTTCGGGTCCGCTGACTTCATTATGGTATGGTTGATTGATGAAGCATGATCTTTAGGGTCCGCTGACTTCATCATGGGAGTACGTGATTGGTGGAGCATGACTTTCGGGGTCCGCTGACTTCATCATGAGCGTGGTGTTATATCGGTGAAGCATGATCTTCGGGTCCGCTGACTTCATCCGGTGTTGAGATTGGTGAAGCATGATCTTCGGGTCCGCTGACTTCATCATGGTTGTGAATCGCGTGTGTTTTCGGATTCACGATGACGCGTGTGGTTTCGGTCATCTTATCAAATGAATCTCGTGTAGTTCGGATTCATGGTGACTCGTGTAGTTCGGTCATCTTATTGAGGTAGTAATCTCGTGTGGTTTCGGATTACTAAGGCTCGTGTAGTTCGGCCAACCTCGATGTTGTGGAAGTGAATCTCGTGTAGTACGGATTCACAAATGACTCGTGTGGTTTCGGTCATTGTATTGAGGAGTGAGTCTCGTGTAGTTCGGATTCACAAATGACTCGTGTAGTTCGGTCATTCCTCCGGGATAGTGACTCTCGTGTAGTTCGGATTCACTATGGCGCGTGTAGTTCGGCCATTCCCGATTGTTGTTGTGGTGAAGGTAGTGAGTCGCGTGTGGTTCGGATTCACTAAGGCGCGTGTGTTTTCGGCCAGCCTTCGTGTTGTGTGATCTGTCGGTTGTTTTATACACCGATGGTGGGGTCGTGAGGACCATGTTGTGTGATTAGTGATGCGATAGCCGTGTTTCGCTCACATGTTGTTACGGGTGTGACGAAAGTCGATTTTGTACACCTTGGTTTAGCGTTGCCATCATCGTTTTGGACGTTATCGGTTTTAGCCGTTTGTTATGATGTTACGGTAGTTGCGCTTTGGTCGTATTGCGCACTACAAGGGATGTTAGTGGTTGGTGTTGTCCGTAAGGATTCGTTTGGTTCGTTCTTCATCGTTTCGGGTTGTTGACCTTAGGTTGAGACTTGGTTGCTTTTAGCGTTGTACTCGGTAATAGTACGCTAAGGGATTGATATCTCGGTATGAGATTGGTTGAGTTTTCCCGATGTTAGGGAATGAGCATGGTTTTAGTGCTCGGATGGTGATTTGAATAAATCGCGGGTGACGATTTAGTTGTGGAAGGCGATTCGTTGGGAAGGAATTGCTTAGGAAAGTCGGATTGGGACTTATGTCGAGGACCGTAGGGTGAGGTCCACTTGGTTAAGTGATGAGGATCACGAGGACGTGATCGAGTTTAAGTGGGGGAGAGTTGTAAGACCCGAATATTTATCTTGCTTGTTTGTGTATTAAGACGTTCGAGATTGGGTTTCGCGGATTATTTATATAAAGTTTAAAATGCAAAAGAATCTGTTTCAGTTAGGTCGCGCGCCGCGCGGGGATTCGGCGCGCCGCGCCGTTTGCTGCTGACAGAATCCCTTGTTTTTAATTGGTTTAAATGAAGGGCAAATGGGTAATTTCACTTGAGGCCGGATTTGTGAGGCTTATGAGCTAGTTTGGATCAGTTTTGGATGATATTCACATCCATCCATCACTCCCAACTATCTAGAGAGAGAGAGAGAGATTCTAGAGAGAGATTTGGGGTTTTGGAGAAGAAGGAGGCCGTTTGGATCAAAAGCTCGAGTTTTAAAGTTGTTCCTTTCGTTCTCGGCTACACGGTGATAGTATTGGTAAGCTCAAACTCCGAATTTCAATTATTTAATTTGATATTCAAGTTAGGGATTTGAGTTAATTAGTTGTAAAACCCTTTTATGTGATGAAATGGATTTATGGTGACTAGTTATTCTTGTCACTTGGCGGGTTTTGGGTTGATTGACGATTTGGCCTTGATTAGGCTTTAATCTTGGGATTTATCACTTGGATTAGTGATTATGGAAGTGTTGAAACCTATTTAGGGTTAATTGATTGACTAACTTTGACTTTGGGTCAAATTAGGGTTTGGTGGTGATTATGACCCATTTGGTGACTTAATGAGGTTTACGAACTTAAAATGGATTAAGTTGAAGTATAAGTCCGAGTTAAATGTGTTTTGGTGTCAAAACTTATAAAGGACGAGATTTTGACCTTTATGGGTCAAAATTAGGGTTTAAGTGTCTAAATGGGTATGACACGTGTTTGACACTTGAGTTCGGGTTTAATTGGCGTATTAGGACCATTCTCACTTGTGTTAGTGATTATTGGTCAGTTTTGGGCACGGTTTGTGCTTGGAAGTGCATTTGGGTCGAAATTGCACTAAGTGACGAATTGGGTTGATTTGTAAATCCACTCTAAGCGTATTGTTGTAATTGTGATAATGGAATAGGTACTTTCCATTGACGAGTTGCGGATTACTTGGAAGCATTCTTCAAGACTTCAAGGTGAGTGATATTATCCTATGTACATATGTATGTGTAGGATGGGTGCGGGTCGGGTGAAGTGATTCTCGGCTATAGAGCTCACTTCACATGTAGGTGGACTTGATGGACTTTTGTATAAGTCCAATTGGCACGGTTGTGCGTTTGGTTGACCATCTTTGGCGAAGTACACGTTCGTGTGTACATTATCACACGTGATTGTGATTTGGATGTTGTGGCCCCGATGTGGTGGATTATATAATCCCGTGACCGTGGGTTTGAGTTGGAGAAGTGAATCGCGTGTGGTTTCGGATTCACGATGACGCGTGTGGTTTCGGTCATCTTATCAAATGAATCTCGTGTAGTTCGGATTCATGGTGACTCGTGTAGTTCGGTCATCTTATTGAGGTAGTAATCTCGTGTGGTTTCGGATTACTAAGGCTCGTGTAGTTCGGCCAACCTCGATGATGTGAAGATAGTAATCTCGTGTGGTTTCGGATTACTAAGGCTCGTGTAGTTCGGCCAATCTTCATTGTGGTATTTGGTTCTCGGTATTGGGTTAAGGTGTTAACCTTGTTCGTTTATATTGTTATATATATTAATGTATTGTTGTGTTGTAGCTAACCCTCCGGGTGTAGCTATTTGGAGATGTTCACTTTGTCGTTGGTGGACTCATATTTGTTGTTGTACCTTTAGCTTGATGCTTAGAGATTGTACGGTATGCTTAGTGTAGTTGCTTTATATTTGGATGCTACGGTATGCGGTATTTGTTTGTGTGGCGTATTCATTTTATACATATATATGTATGTAGTATATTATCATTCACTAAGCGTTAGCTTACCCTCTCGTTGTTGACTCTTTTTATAGATCGCATGTGGATTGGTGGCTCGGGTAAGCGCGAGGACTAGAAGACGTGCATAGTTGCTTTAGAGACTTGCTTTTGGATTGATTAGGATTGGGTAGCGTATCCCCAATCGCCATGCTCGGCTTTGTCTTGTATTAAGAGTCTTATGGTCTAAAATTGTATTTTTATACTTAAAGGGTAATTTGGGCACGTGTGGGCCCCACTTTGTGAAACTCGCTCAAACCTTAGTTATGTGCTAGTTTTACATATATTAATGTACGGTTAAAAGCGTTTTGGCTAAATGTGTCGGGAACTAGTCAAACATTTTCGTTAAATTGACTTCCGGGGACAGCGGGCTGTCCAGGCGATTCGGCGCGCCGCGCGCCCACCTGGCGCGCCGCGCAAATGATCTGCACCAGAAATTTTTTTTTGTGTTGTGAAATTTAACGGGAATTGTCGTGGTTTGGTTTGGGTTGTTACAGAGGTGTAGAACCCCGATATGTTGGGGCGAAGTAGGTCAACGGGAATTAGGAAGCACGGAAATAGTGCAACAAACCACCGAGATGATTGATCAAATTCGTGAAAGAATGAAGGCGGCACAAGATCGACAAAAGTCCTATGTGGATAAAAGGAGAAAACCGATAGAATTCCAAGTAGGTGATAAAGTGATGCTAAAAGTTTCTCCATGGAAAGGCATCATCCGTTTTAGAAAGAGGGGAAAATTGGGTCCAAGGTTCGTGGGACCATTCGAGATAGTGGCAAAGGTTGGGAAGGTGGCCTACCGTTTGGCTTTACCCAATGAATTGAGTAATATACATGACACATTTCACGTGTCGCAATTGAGAAAGTGTTTGGCGGATGAATCAACCTATGTTCCTTTGAATGAAATTGAGGTCGATAATAAGTTAAGATATGCGGAAAAGCCAATAAAGATTTTGGATCAAAAGGCTAAACACTTGAGGAATAAGTCGGTAATATTATTGAAGGTATTATGGCAATTTAGAAATGGTTCTGAATGTACATGGGAACCCGAAGAATGGCTTATGAAGTATTATCCGTCGTTGCATCAAGAATGGTTCGCGAGGACGCGAACGATCCAAGAGGGGGAGAGTTGTAACATCCCAATTATTTAAGGTATTATTTTATGTGAATTTTATTGCTAAGAAATTAAATGGTAAAGATTATTTTATTTTAGAATGGACAAAAGTTAAGTTTATTGGTTAAGTTAAGAAGGACTAATAGTGTAAAGTTAGAATTAAGGACCTCCTTAACTATAGATGTGATGGGGAGGGTAGAAAGTGTAAATAAGCCAAAGTTATTTTAAATAAAAGAAATCAAATGCTGGAAATCTAGTTTTATTCACACAAAAAAAAAAATAATACAGAAAGCCTCCTGTATATGTGTGTGTGTCGATTTTAGAGGGAGAAGAAGAAAGAAACCATAAATTGATAAAAGTGTGTTCATGCAAGCTCAAATTGGTGAAATTTAAGATATTCTAAGCACACTAGCAAGCCTTAATTCTTCTTATTTCTCTTCTTGTGCACAAATTAGGGTTCTTGAACTCTAGAAGACAAGGTATGAATTTTATGTCTAAGTATTGCTTATATTGTGTGATAATGATGAGTTTTATGATTAAGAAGTTGTTATTTGCTGAATTATGCGCATTAGTATGTGTTAGAATGAAATTGCTTATGATTTTGTAAGTAGATACATGTACAAACTTGCATTAAGAATTTATGGCATGAATATGGTGAAGTTGATGATATTCTAGTGCAAATTCTAGTCATGCACACCAAGTGTTTGATAAAATGTCTCAATGAGAAGTCATGTGTTCTAGTTAGTAAATTTGATGAAGGATGTTCATGTATGAGTTATTGTTATTGTTGAAAGTTATAGAAATTGGTTACTTGATAATTTAAGGGTGCTAGTAATGAAATTGGATTATTATGCACATTGAGGAATAACGAAAGGATTGAAGGAAAGTTGCATGTTATTGCTAAAAGAGATGAACTAGTAATGTACATGATTAAAGTTATGAAGTCTAATTGGTAATATTGTTACCTTAGAATAGATGAAATCAAAAGCTATATGTATGTTTGTTGTGTTTAGGGGGTTAAATGAATGTATAAGTATATGAAGATGTAAAGATTCATGAATGTTGTGATTTTGTTTTGAGTTGTGTGATTAATGGGATTAGCTCATGTATAGGTGCTAATCAAGTTAACGAGGCTCCAAGCGATCAAGGAATTTCGTTTAAGCAAGGTGAGTTTATAGGGGGTAAAATGGGTGGGTTAAGAGTGGCTTAGTGTTCTCGGATTGCATCCGTGCAAGAGAGTAACGACTAAGTGCACTAGTCATGTAGCTTAGATAGAATTATTAGGTTAGCCTAATAATTGTATCTATGGTTGATGTTTAGCTTAGGCAAGGTTATTACATTGCTAGTAATCTTGCCTATGGTTTGTTTTAGCTTAGGCACATTAAGTGTCTATGTATGAAATGATGATAGCTTAGGCATTTTTAGTATGCCTATGGTTAGCTTAGGCATGATTACTAGGGTCGGCCTAGTAAGTCATGCCTATGGTATGAATGAATCGGATCCGAAAGTAAGCAAGCAACCGATAGGTTGAAGGATAAGTATTGTGATTTATGCCCATTGATTTATGTTTTAAGTTTTATTACTTGCCTATAACTCACTAAGTGTAAAAGCTTACCCCCTTGATGTTTTATATTTTAGGGACTAAAGTTCATCGCGAAGGTAAAGAGCCCATTTGAAGTGTTAGCGGAGCATTGGCAATATAGTAAGTGGTATTGCAAGTCTTTCTTAAAATCAGGCTCTAAGGTTACCGCTTACCAACGCCGAACGTTTTGTATGTGTCATTGATGTCGTCGTTTAACTTTTGGGACCAAATGTGAATTTGAAAGTAAAAACATGTTTTTGTAGTTTATTTGGTCATTGTAATGTCTGATGATGAATTGAAAGTGGTTTATGAGATTGGGTTATTGAAATGTTCATGATTTGTGGTTTAGATAAAATGTTGCAGGTCAGGCCCTGGGCCCGTTATATGTCGCGCCGCGGCAAGAGGCTCCGCGCCGCGGCAATGGCCTAGTATTGGTAACAGAAACTGAGTTAAGAAGTGCAATTTTTCCTGTTATGTACCGCGCCGCGACAAGGCAAGCCGCGCCGCGGCGATTGCCCTGTCTGGGCAGTAACTTAGTTTTTCAAAAAAAAAAAAAAAAAAAAAAATTTTTACTCGTTCTAAGGCGTTAAATTGTATGCTTGATTACCTACGAAACGGCGTATTGTATGTAGGTATTAAGTTCTCGAAACACCAAACCGCATTTATGAACTTGAATGTAATAAATGTTGAGCATTTTATGTGATTTTAGTTGTTGTAAGTGTCAAGGTGATTGATTAAAAGTTTTTAGTCATTTTCCTCGTCAAAATACCTTTCCGATGATATAAGATACATGTTTTGATTGTTTGCGGATCATAAATTGTGAATGTTTAAAGCTTGGTTCGTGCATTTGTATGTTGCCGCAAAACAGGACCTGCATACTGATCTGGACGCCGTCCAGATTCTTGGACGCCGTCCAGGCCTTCACATCTGGACGCCGTCCAGCAAATCTGGACACCGTACAGATGAACTGCCAGGGACTGTTTTGGTTGGTCGTTTTACGAAAAATGTTTGCTATGCTATGGACCTCCGATTCACATGTAACTTGTTCTAACATGCTTATATATGATTAAAAATCTCAGAAAAATAGTTCGGGACCCGACCCGAACGTTTTGACTTTTTCGTTGACTTTGACCCGACCAAAGTTGACTTTTAATCAAACTTCACCAAATACTTATGCAACCATTCTAACATGTTTTTATACTTGTACCTCGCATGAAACTTGGCAATTTGATTCACATGCTATAATAATCGAGTCGAAACGAGCTATAGGACTAGTTAAACACTTTGATCAATCGTGTTTACCGTTATTGATACGACCTACTTGTTTAGGTCAAGACTAGCATTCGTTCTTGCACACGTTTACTTGCGAAGTACTTTTATACGCTTGCACTCAAGGTGAGATCATAGTCCCACTTTTACTCTTTTGAACTCACATTTGGGATGAGAAAACATAAACATTTCTTTTTACTAAGTGAACACAAGTACAGGAAAACAAACATTCTACATACGAGTTTGAACAAAAATCCTCAATTCGATTATCATTAGTTACACTTACTGGGTGTGAGCGAGAACTTATGTTATATGGCCATATGGGTTTGACAAACCCTCATTCGGACGGTTCGCTACCGTTATTCGGATGAAATATATTTTCGATAAACAGTGTATGTTCTAACACTATTGTGATGGGGTTCTATGGATGGAAAGTTAAGCCTTGATAATTGGGTGCTCGTGATAACAATTTTTAGAATGGTTTACTATTAGTTCAATGATATAAATCTTGTGGTTCATTTGTACTTACTTACTTAAACCTATGATTTCACCAACGTTTTCGTTGACAAATTTCTATGTTTTTCTCAGGTCCTTGAACGTTTTGTGATACATGCTTCCGCTCATTACTTTTGATACTTGCTTGGATGTCGAGTATACATGCATATGTGGAGCGTCTTTTGACTTATTCTTAAATTGTGTCGCATATGTTTCAATCGTACTTTAAACTTCATAATGTAACTAGTTGTCGAACTACTTTGTAAACCTTAAAACATCCTTACTTTTGAAATGAATGCGACATACTTTTGGTCAAACGTTGTTTTAAAGACTTATGACCACGTAACGGGACCTAAGTAGACGGCGCCGTCAATGACAATTTTGTCGGGTCGCTACAGATGGTATCAGAGCGTTGGTTGTAGGGATTTAGAGCTCATTGGTGTCAACCCCGAGTCATAGGGTACATTAGTGGTCTAGACTACGACCGGCATATAGACTTGAAGTAGGAATTACTTGACTACTTGTGCATTTATACTCGAACTCTTCGATTCATATCTAACTTTTATTCCATCTTAATCTCACGTTGTTTAATTTGATTGACACGCCACCTTGACTTAGTGAAATAATGCCGAATGCACATATGAATTAGGGTAATATAATTTCCGGGATTATATTACGGTGACTCATATGAACGTTCCGACATTATGACATAAAAAATTTAAGGCAAGTCAAGGAAAATTTTCTCTTTATCCTCATTCCATATCATGGTTAGTATTATTAAGAATGCTAATCAACGATATTCTTGTGTTTTGAAGGAACAATGCCTCCTCGCCGTGTGCCACGCCATGAGACTCCCGAACAAGCCCATCAACGGATGATAGCCACCGCCGTGGATGCGGCCATGGCCGGTCACTCCTCCAACAACAACAATAACAACAACCACAACAACAACAATCAAGGGGCCGGTAACTCAAGCGAAGGGTGCTCCTACAAAGCCTTCATGGGGTGCAAACCTCATACTTTTGATGGGACCGGGGGACCGGTTACTCTCACTCGATGGTTCGAACAAACGGAGGTCGTTTTTAGCATAAGCGGTTGTCGGGACCAAGATAAGGTTAAATACTCCACTCACACTTTCGCCGGTGTCGCCTTCACATGGTGGAACACCTATGTACAATCGGTGGGTACCGATGAAGCTCACATCCTCTCTTGGGCCGACTTAAGGGAAAAGATGATCGTCGAATATTTCCCTCGTGAAGAAACCCGAAGGCTCGAACAAGAGCTAAGAACTTTGAAAGCGGTCGAAAACGATCTCAAGGCCTATAATCAACGATTTTCCGAACTAGCCTTGATGTGCCCAAACCTTGTGAACCCCGAATCTTTAAGGGTTAAACTTTACATGGATGGTCTTCCAAAGAGCATCAAACACGGAGTAATGTCATCCAAACCCACTAATCATCAAGAAGCTTTGAACATGGCCTGCACATTGATAGAAACGATGGACGAAATTGTAGTGCCGGCACCTAAAGCCGAGGATAAGTCAGGTAACAACAAAATAAAATGGGAAGCCCCCCAATCAAGCAACAACAACTTTGCCAAGAAGCCTTTCACCTCCGACGGCAAGAAGGGTTATGACTTATGCCGGAAACCTACCACTTTGCAACAAATGCAACAAGCATCACTTTAGTGAATGTGGCAAGCTAATTTGCCATCGGTGCCAAGGAATTGGTCACAAGGCCAACGAATGTAAAAGTGCCGCCCCCGTCGCTCGAAAGGGGCCCAATGCACCAAAGACGGTCACTTGTTACGAATGTGGGAAAACGGGTCATTATAGAAATGCATGCCCAAAGAAGAAAGATAACCCCAATACGCGCGTCCGAGCTTTCAACATCAACACCGAGGAAGCCCGAGATGACAATGAACTAGTCACGGGTACGTTTCTTCTCAATAATTCTTATGTTTCTTGTTTATTCGATTCGGGTGCCGATAAGAGTTTTGTATCCAAGACTTTGACTCATTCTTTTAGCACTCCACCACTTCCACTAGATACCACTTATACCATTGAAGTGGCCAACGGGAAACTATTGAGTGCCGACAAATATTATTGGGGGTGTACGTTAAACTTATTGGGTAAGGAATTTGAAATTGACTTGATACCTATGGAACTAGGGAGCTTCGATGTAATAATTGGTATGAATTGGTTAGCAAAAACAAAATCTCACATCCTTTGTGATCTTAATGCAATCCGAATTTCTATCGAGAATGGTGAACCTTTGATTGTTTATGGCGATAAGAGTTGCACCGGACTCAACCTCGTCTTGTGCCTTAAAGTTAGAAAACTACTTCGTAAGGGTTGTTTTGCGATCCTTGCCCACGTTAAGAAAGTCGAGTCCGATGAGAAGCATATCAATGATGTGCCAATTGTTCGTAACTTTTCCGATGTATTTCCCGACGAATTGCCGGGTCTTCCACCTCATCGACCGGTAGAATTCCAAATAGATCTTATTCTGGGAGCCGCACCCATAGCACGTGCACCATATAGACTTGCTCCCTCCAAAATGCAAGAATTGCAAATTCAAATCCAAGAACTACTTGACCGTGGTTTTATCCAACCTAGCCATTCACCATGGGGCGCTCCGATTTTGTTTGTTAAAAAGAAAGATGGATCCCTACGAATGTGAATCGACTATCGTGAACTAAATAAATTGATGGTTAAGAACTGATATCCTCTTCCTCGCATCGATGACCTCTTTGATCAACTACAAGGATCTCGTGTATATTCGAAAATCGATCTCCGCTCGGGTTATCATCAATTAAGGGTTAAGGGGGGAGATGTCTCCAAACCGCTTTCCGGACTCGTTATGGTAGTTATGAATTTCTTATAATGCCATTTGGTCTCACTAATGCACTGGCGGTGTTCATGGACCTCATGAACCGCGTGTGCAAACCATACCTCGACAAATTCGTTATCGTGTTTATCGATGATATTTTAGTTTATTCTAAAAGCGAAGAAGAGCACGAACAACATCTCCAACTTGTGCTTGAACTCTTGAGACAATAACGACTCTATGCCAAATTCTCCAAATGTAAATTTTAGTTGAAGGAAGTTCAATTTCTTGGTTATGTTGTAAGTGATCAAGTTATTAAAGTCGATCCCACGAAAATCGAAGCCATTAGTAAAAGGGAGACTCCTACTACTCCTACTCACATTCGTCAATTTTTGGGTCTCGCCTGATACTATCGTAGATTCATCGAAAACTTCTCCTTGGTTGCTCGTCCTCTAATCGAGTTAACTCACAAGGGAAAGAAATTCATTTGGGTGACTGAGCAAGAATTCACGTTTCAAATCTTGAAGACAAAGCTAACCACCGCTCCTATCTTGTCACTTCCCAAAGGCAATGATGATTTTGTTATATATTGCGATGCCTCGAAACATGGTTTTGGGTGTGTATTGATGCAACAAAATAAAGTCATTGCTTATGCCTCTCGATAATTGAAAATTACGAAACTATACGACACATGATCTCAAACTCGGAGCCGTTGTCTTTGCACTTAAAATGTGGAGACACTAACTTTATGGGACCAAAAGTACCATCTTTACCGATCACAAAAGCCTCCAACACATCTTCGATAAAAAACAACTAAACATGAGACAACGACGGTGGATTGAAACTTTAAACGATTATGATTGTGAGCTTCGTTACCATCCTGGGAAGGCAAACGTAGTAGCCGATGCCTTAAGTCGAAAAGAAAGAGCGGTGCCTCTTCGTGTCCGAGCTTTAAACATCACCATCCACACCAATCTCAATAGTCAAATTCGTGTAGCCCAAGACGAGGCTCTCAAGGATGAAAACATCTCTCTCGAACACTTGAACGTGCTCACCTCTCGATTCGAAGTTAAAGAAACCGGACTCCGATATTTCGCCGGAAGAATTTGGGTACCTAGTTATGGGGACCTACGAAGCCTTATTTTAGATGAAGCCCATAAGTCAAGGTATTCGATTCACCCCGGTGCCAATAAGATGTATCACGACCTCAAAGAACAATATTGGTGGCCGAACATTAAAAGGGACATTGCTACTTATGTTGGATAGTGCCTAACTTGCTCCAAAGTCAAAGCCGAACATCAAAGACCGTCCGGACTACTTCAACAATCCAAAATCCCGCAATGGAAGTGGGAGAGGATAACGATGGATTTTATCACCAAACTACCAAAGACGTTGGGCGGTTACGATACTATTTGGGTCATTGTTGACCGACTCACCAAATCCGCACACTTCCTAGCTATGAAGGAAACCGACAACATGGAAAAACTTGCACAACTTTACATTAAGGAGATCATAGCCCGTCACGGTGTGCCCTTATCGATTATTTCCAACCGAGATGTCCGTTTTGTTTCTAGATTTTGGCATACTTTACAAGAAGCGTTGGGAACGCGTTTAGACATGAGCACCGCATATCATCCACAAACCGACGGACACAGCGAACACACAATTCAAACTTTGGAAGACATGCTACGAGCTTGTGTTATCGACTTTGGAAAAGCTTGGGATAAGAACTTGCCTCTCGCCGAATTCTCCTACAACAATAGTTATCACGCGAGTATCAACGCCGCACCATTCGAAGCTTTATATGGCCGAAAATGTCGTTCACCTCTTTGTTGGGCCGAAGTAGGAGATCTACAAATCACCGGACCCGAACTCATTCATGAAACAACCGAGAAGATCGTTCAAATCCGAGATATACTTAGGATGGCCCGAATTCGTCAAAAGAGCTATACCGACAAAAGATGCAACGACCTCGAATTTCAAGTCGGTGACCGCGTAATGTTAAAAGTCGTGCCTTGTAAAGGTGTAATCTGTTTCGGGAAATGCGGGAAGCTAAATCCGCCGTATATTGGTCCTTTCAAAATCTTGGAGCATGTTGGAACCATTGCTTATCGTTTAGATCTTCCGCATCAATTGAGCTCCGTTCATCCTACTTTTCATGTATCCAACTTGAAAAAGTGCCTTGCCGAACCCGATATCGTCATCCCTCTCGAGGAGCTTACCATTGATGACAAACTTCATTTCGTGGAGGAACCGGTTGAAATTGTGGACACCTCCGTCAAAACGTTAAAACAAAGCCGAATTCTAATTGTCAAGGTCCGTTGGAATGCCAAAAGGGGACCCGAGTTTACTTGGAAAAGACAAGACCAAATGCAAAGGAAGTACCCTCATCTATTCGTGGATGCGGAAACGCAAGGTCTCGAGGAAGAAACAACGACTACTACGCCTACTTAAATTTCAGGACGAAATTTCTTTTAAGGAGTAGGTAATGTAACATCCTTCCTTTTTCCGTTTACCTTCCGTTTTACTATTTTAAAGTCCGTTATATAATTTTAACATCGCCCGTTAATACCATCTCGTTTAGGTAATTCACGCACCCGCAACCGAACTCGAGGGACTAGTTTCGCCAATTAATCAAAGATGTGACTAGATGGACTAGTCAACACCCACCTCCTTTCATTATCCATTTCATTTCCTTTTTTCTTTAATACTTTCACATTTTCTCTCAAAACCCAAAACAAAGATTCATCATCTATTTCAAATTGGGCAAGCTTCAATCCAAACAAATTACATATTTGGAATCCTCGCATCTTCCTCTTCGAATCCATACCGATTACATCTCATTTGGGTAACTTTATAAAAATACTAGATTTTGTGTTCTTGGTGTTTTTAACTTATAAAAGTATTAATTAGTGTCTATGGCTCAAGTCTAGCATGATTATGTGATTTGTATACTCGTTCTTGCTATTTTGATGTAACTAGCATGAATTTGCAAAGTGTGTGTTTAATCTTGAGTTTTAGATGATCATATGTTGTTAGATGTTAAAAGTTCATGTTTTAACTGTAGTGACCCGAACTTTTCCATGTTTTTATATATTAAATGAAATTGATATTTACATGATTAAATGTTTCCAACATGTTAAGCAATCAAACTTGTTAAGACTTGATTAATTGAAATAGGTTTCATATAGACAATTGACCACCCAAGTTGACCGGTGATTCACGAACGTTAAAACTTGTAAAAACTATATGATGACATATATATGGATATATATATAGTTAACATGATATTATGATAAGTAAACATATCATTAAGTATATTAACAATGAACTACATATGTAAAAACAAGACTACTAACTTAATGATTTTGAAACGAGATATATATGTAATGATTATCGTTGTAACGACATTTAATGTATATATATATATCATATTAAGATATATTAATACATCATGATATCATGATAATGTAATAATTTAACATCTCATTTGATTTAATAAACAATGGGTTAACAATATTTAACAAGATCGTTAACCTAAAGGTTTCAAAACAACACTTACATGTAACGACTAACGATGACTTAACGACTCAGTTAAAATGTATATACATGTAGTGTTTCAATATGTATTAAAACACTTTTGAAAGACTTCAAGACACTTATCAAAATACTTCTACTTAACAAAAATGCTTACAATTACATCCTCGTTCAGTTTCATCAACAATTCTACTCTTATGCACCCGTATTCGTACTCGTACAATACACAGCTTTTAGATGTATGTACTATTGGTATATACACTCCAATGATCAGCTCTTAGCAGCCCATGTGAGTCACCTAACATATGTGGGAACCATCATTTGGCAACTAGCATGAAATATCTCATAAAATTACAAAAATATGAGTAATCATTCATGACTTATTTACATGTAAACAAAATTACACATCCTTTATATCTAATCCATATACCAACGACCAAAAACACCTACAAATACTTTCATTCTTCAATTTTCTTCATCTAATTAATCTCTCTCAAGTTCTATCTTCAAGTTCTAAGTGTTCTTCATAAATTCTACAAGTTCTAGTTTCATAAAGTCAAGAATACTTCCAAGTTTGCTAGCTTACTTCCAATCTTGTAGAGTGATCATCCAACCTCAAGAAATCTTTATTATTTACAGTAAGATATCTTTCTAATACAAGGTAATACTCATATTCAAACTTTGATTCAATTTCTATAACTATAATAATCTTATTTCGAGTGGAAATCTTACTTGAACTTGTTTTCGTGTCATGATTCTGCTTCAAGAACTTTCAAGCCATCCAAGGATCCTTTGAAGCTAGATCCATTTTTTTCATTTCTAGTAGCTTTATCCAGAAAACTTGAGGTAGTAATGATGTTCATAACATCATTCGATTCATACATATAAAGCTATCTTATTCGAAGGTTTAAACTTGAAATCACTAGAACATAGTTTAGTTAATTCTAAACTTGTTCGCAAACAAAAGTTAATCCTTCTAACTTGACTTTTAAAATCAACTAAACACATGTTCTATATCTATATGATATGCTAACTTAATGATTTAAAACCTGGAAACACGAAGAACACTGTAAAACCGGACATACGCCGTCGTAGTAACACCGCGGCCTGTTTTGGGTTTGTTAATTAAAAACTATGATAAACTTTGATTTAAAAGTTGTTCTTCTGGGAAAATTATTTTTCTTATGAACATGAAACTATATCCAAAAATCATGGTTAAACTCAAAGTGGAAGTATGTTTTCTAAAATGGTCATCTAGACGTCGTTCTTTCGACTGAAATGACTACCTTTACAAAAACGACTTGTAACTTATATTTCCGACTATAAACCTATACTTTTTCTGTTTAGATTCATAAAATAGAGTTCAATATAAAACCATAGCAATTTGATTCACTCAAAACGGATTTAAAATGAAGAAGTTATGGGTAAAACAAGATTGGATAATTTTTCTTGTTATAGCAACGTGAAAATTGGTAACAAATCTATATTAATCATATCCTAGCTAACTTATATTGTATTATACATGTATTCTAATATATTATGTAATCTTGGGATACCATAGACACGTATGCAAATGTTTTGATATATCATATCGACCCATTATATATATTATTTGGAACAACCATAGACACTCTATATGTAGTAATGTGGGAGTTAGCTATACAGGGTTGAGGTTGATTCCAAAAATATATATACTTTGAGTTGTGATCTAGCCTGAGACGTGTATACACTGGGTCATGAATTGATTCAAGATAATATATATCAATTTTTTTCTGTACATCTAACGTTGGACAACTAGTTGTAGGTTACTAACGAGGACAGCTGACTTAATAAACTTAAAACATCAAAATGTATTAAAAGTGTTGTAAATATATTTTGAATATACTTTGATATATATGTACATATTTGTTATAGGTTCGTGAATCGACCAGTGGCCAAGTCTTACTTCCCGATGAAGTAAAAATCTGTGAAAGTGAGTTATAGTCCCACTTTTAAAATCTAATATTTTTGGGATGAGAATACATGCAGGTTTTATAAATGATTTACAAAATAGACACAAGTACGTGAAACTACATTCCATGGTTGAATTATCGAAATCGAATATACCCCTTTTTATTAAGTCTGGTAATCTAAGAATTAGGGAACAGACACCCTAATTGACGCGAATCCTAAAGATAGATCTATTGGGCCTAACAAACCCCATCCAAAGTACAGGATGCTTTAGTACTTCGAAATTTATATCATATCTGAAGGGTGTCCTGGAATGATGGGGATATTCTTATATATGCATCTTGTTAATGTCGGTTACCAGGTGTTCACCATATGAATGATTTTTATCTCTATGTATGGGATGTATATTGAAATATGAAATCTTGTGGTCTATTGTTACGATTTGATATATATAGGTTAAACCTATAGCTCACCAACATTTTTGTTGACGTTTAAAGCATGTTTATTCTCAGGTGAATATTAAGAGCTTCCGCTGTTGCATACTAAAATAAGGACAAGATTTGGAGTCCATGTTTGTATGATATTATGTAAAAACTGCATTCAAGAAACATATGTCGATGTAATATATTTCTATTGTAAACCATTATGTAATGGTCGTGTGTAAACAGTATATTTTAGATTATCATTATTTGATAATCTACGTAATGCTTTTGAAACCTTTATTGATAAAATAAAGGTTATGGTTGTTTTAAAAATGAATGCAGTCTTTAAAAAATATCTCATATATAGGTCAAAACCTCGCAACGAAATCAATTAATATGGAACGTTTATAATCAATATGAACGGGACATTTCATTAATTGTGTTACTAGTATCACTAGCTTCAATTTGATGTGTAGGTTGCCTTAGAAAACTTCATAAACTTGATTATTGATTTTGGTGATGTTGGTTAGGGTTTGATAGAACTAAATGTGAACATTTGATACATTGAATGCCATGAATTGTTGTTGGTAAGTGTTTGGTTGGATTGTATGCTTGATTACCTACGAAACGGCGTATTGTATGTAGGTATTAAGTTCCCGAAACACCAAACCGCATTTATGAACTTGAATGTAATAAATGTTGAGCATTTAATGTGATTTTAGTTGTTGTAAGTGTCAAGGTGATTGATGAAAAGTGTTTAGTCGTTTTCCTCGTCAAAATACCTTTCCGATGATATAAGATACATGTTTTGATTGTTTGCGGATCATAAATTGTGAATGTTTAAAGCTTGGTTCGTGCATTTGTGTGTTGCAGCAAAACAGGACCTGCATACTGATCTGGACGCCGTCCAGATTCTTGGACGCCGTCCAGGCCTTCACATCTGGACGCCGTCCAGCAAATCTGGACGCCGTCCAGATGAACTGCCAGGGACTGTTTTGGTTGGTCATTTTATGAAAAATGTTTGCTATGCTATGGACCTCCGATTCACATGTAACTTGTTCTAATATGCTTATATATGATTAAAAATCTCAGAAAAATAGTTCGGGACCCGACCCGAACGTGTTGACTTTTTCGTTGACTTTGACCCGACCAAAGTTGACTTTTAATCAAACTTAACCAAATACTTATGCAACCATTCTAACATGTTTTTATACTTGTACCTCGCATGAAACTTGACAATTTGATTCACATGCTATAATAATCGAGTCGAAATGAGCCATAGGACTAGTTAATCAATCGTGTTTACCATTATTGATACGACCTACTTGTTTAGGTCAAGACTAGCGTTCGTTCTTGCACACGTTTACTTGCGAAGTACTTTTATATGATTGCACTCAAGGTGAGATCATAGTCCCACTTTTACTCTTTTGAACTCACATTTGGGATGAGAAAACATAAACGTTTCTTTTTACTAAGTGAACACAAGTACAGGAAAACAAACATTCTACATACGAGTTTGAACAAAAATCCTCAATTCGATTATCATTAGTTACACTTACCGGGTGTGAGCGAGAACTTATGTTATATGGCCATATGGGTTTGACAAACCCTCATTCGGACGGTTCGCTACCGTTATTCGGATGAAATATATTTTCGAGAAACAGTGTATGTTCTAACACTATTGTGATGGGGTTCTATGGATGGAAAGTTAAGCCTTGATAATTGGGTGCTCGTGATAACAATTTTTAGAATGGTTTACTATTAGTTCAATGATATAAATCTTGTGGTTCATTTGTACTTACTTACTTAAACCTATGGTTTCACCAACGTTTTCTTTGACAGATTTCTATGTTTTTCTCAGGTTCTTGAACGTTTTGTGATACATGCTTCCGCTCATTACTTTTGATACTTGCTTGGATGTCGAGTATACATGCATATGTGGAGCGTCTTTTGACTTATTCTTAAATTGTGTCGCATATGTTTCAATCGTACTTTAAACTTCGTAATGTAACTAGTTGTCGAACTACTTTGTAAACCTTGAAACATCCTTACTTTTGAAATGAATGCGACATACTTTTGGTCAAAAGTTGTTTTTAAGACTTATGACCACGTAACGGGACCTAAGTAGACGGCGCCGTCAATGACGATTTTGTCGGGTCGCTACATTTGATGGGTCGAAATTACCACCCGTAATGGTAATTGGTAAGTCCCCTTTAGGTGTCTAAATGGGCGGTTTGTGGAGGTAGGTATAAACCCTTGGTTAAGGGTGTTGGAGCCGAATTCTCTTGTAGAGAATGTATGTTTATTCTTTGTATATCTATATGCGTATTATAGGTAAAAGCTTGCTCAGTTGCGTTTGGTGGAGATTTCACGCATGGTTTCTATTGTTCGAGTTCGAGGTGAGTGGAATAATTATGCGTGTACGTATATAATGTACTTATTTGTGTAACGTGAGATGTGAAGTGTCGACGTGTTAAGGCACCACGTTTCACGTGATGAGTGAAGTGTCGACGTGTTAAGACACCACTCGGGGTGAAGCATCGACGTGTTAAGATGCCATCCCAAGTATTGATGAGTGAAGTGTCGACGTGTTAAGACACCATTCGGGGTGAAGCATCGACGTGTTAAGATGCCATCCCCAGTAATATGAAGAGTGAAGTGTCGACGTGATAAGACACCACTCGAAGTGAAGTTTCGACGTGTTAAGATGCCACTCCAAGGAAAGACGAGTGAAGTGTCGACGTGTTAAGACACCACTCGGGGTGAAGTGTCGACGTGTTAAGACACCACTCGGGGTGAAATATCGACGTGTTAAGATGCCACATGTGGGGTTAGTGTACGATGTGTTAAGTACTCTAATGGTTGTTATGAACACCGATGGGAAATTCGAGTACCATTCCCTTGTACCATTGGTTAACCATGGTTATGTGTTGTAGTGTAGCATATTATATTGTTCGAGTTATATATGCTATTGTTTATGCTAGCTTGTGGTAATGGAGATTTAACGTTATACGTTGTGATGGAATGCTATTTAAATTGCTAGCGTGTATGTGGTAATTGTGTAGGTGTTTGCAAGTAGGTATATTATATATGTATATGTATAATTATTGCATTTACTAAGCTTTAGCTTACCCCTCTCGTTGTTTACCTTTTTACAGATATTGTATTGTGAAGCTAGCTAGTTGATAGGCTAGATGCGTAGGAGCACTTGGGCTCGATGGGGTAGCTTTTGGAGATATGGACGTGGATTGGGGATTTGGTAGTCCCCGGGATTATGCTCTTGGTATTGGGTTGGGTTATCGAGTCATAATCCGTAGTTCGTGGTGTAAACACTTTCATTTAACGTTTTATTGATGTAAAACTTGAGTTGGTTGTTACAAAACGTTTGGTTGTGGATTTGAAGTGTTAAAGTTTGTTTTGGGAAGAAGAGTGCAGGTCAGGTCTGCTGGACGCCGTCCCAGTCTTCTGGACGCCGTCCAGTATAACGTGGGTTGGGTTTTTCTGTCTCAGAACATTTTAGTTCAATTGGACGCCGTCCTATTTTCTGGACGCCGTCCTGGTCCTTGTAACTAGACGCCGTCCAAGAGTCTGGACGCCGTCCAGATGTACTGTACTTATAAAAAAAAAAAATTAAGACGTGTTTTTGGTAAAACAAAGTTGGATCGTTACAAGTGGTATCAGAGCGTAGTCTAAGAGAATTAGGTGACCTTGGAATAGGTGCCTAGTCTTAGACTTATTGGCAGTTATGCAATATATGCAGGACTTGTAGGAATATGGGTCAGACTTAGATTTGAAAGTGCCTAATGTAAGTAGGTGAACCTGGACATGGTTAGTGATAGTCACCTAGGTTGTAGGTTGACTTTTTGTTGCGGTGTACTTGTGTACATTTATTATTATATTGTATATATGTGTATATATACAGGTATCTATTTGGTGCGGTGTCATAGGGATGAATCTATTGGAGAGATTCGAATGTTTGACGGTTTTGAGTGATCAAGTTCACGGTAAGGACTTTGGTCATTCGGGTACTAGGAGTTATCGCATGTTGTCTTGTGTGAATGTTGCGTCAGTCCGGGTAATGTACTTTGCTTGACCATGTGAAAATGGTAAGGTACGCATTTGTAATAGTGACCGATCACCATTATTACGAAAGTGTATTTTGACATCAAGCATGACATGACGAGTACTGAACGGAGGAAACGTGGCATGGTTGGGGTATATTCGGGATAAATAAGGAATCTTTTATTGGTTCCTAGGATATAGTTATCTCGGGTGATGTGCTTGCAGTCACATGGGGTCCATTGCGAGTCGGGAAGTGTTACGGTGGGTTCGTTTAGTTAAGTGAGTAAGCCAACTCACGAGTTCGGCGCATACTTAGTCACCCTAAGTAGTGGGTGCATTATTGATATTATCATTCGTTGTGGTTACTCATCGTAACTAGGATGACCGATTAGTGTATGTGTGTGCGACGAGGACTTGAATCCCGTAATGGGACGTAGCAAGTCTAATGATTTTAGAATCAGGTTACACTCTGTATAGTGTGTGGTTAGAGGATCGTGTGAGGATTCTAGTTGTGAGTCGCCTTGGAATTGGCGAACCGAGGAGTCTTTGGGTCATTTAACTCATGGGAGTAGGACCCGTATGACGATGATTGCGTTAGCGTGTTATGGATTATAGGGTAACATTCCTAACGGAATATCCCTTGTTATAGTGGTGGTGTCTATATTTGGAAGGGTGTAAGACTTGGTGTACCAAGCACCTCTTAGCGTTAGACGGAAGGTTTCGTTAGGCTATATCGTTTGGCCTTGTGGAGTTGCGGGCAGTGTGTGATCGCTAGTAAATTTCATAAGACAATGAACCGTAAGATTTGTCGGGTAAGTATGACTTTGGGTCATTATTGGGGAGAGATGGGCAATGTCGGGTGTATGGAACCCAAAGATGGAGTTCTAAATCTCGATAGGTTGCGGTGGGAGTTTGCATGACATGGCGTGAGGTGCCCTCTTATACCTGCTAGTGTAATGTTCAACTCCGGTGATGGCGTGATCATTTTGTGCTTAGGGTGCCCGTGAGATACCCTTAGAAGCATCGAAGGTTATAATAATGATCGAGGAGTGAAAGTAATTCGACGGTTGAAAAAGTTGAAGTTTAAGAGCATTGCGGTAAATACTTCTTATGAAGTGACGAGTGAGCGAAGCTTGTTGCTCTTAAGTGATAGACGAGTAAAGATGATCGGTGAGTCAATGATGGACTTAATGGTTGGTTAGGCCGAAGGTCATGATGAAGTGATGATATTGTGGTCGATACAATTATTGTGTCGGGTTGGTCACTCTTCTCCATGAGAGTGAGCAATTGTAAATAAAGGTTCATTGCGGGGAAGGTCAGGTGATCTCGATTGAGATGCACGACCGATTAAGCGGAGTGGTGTATGCCTAGGTTTAGAGGCGTACATCGGATTTTGGTGGTGTTCGCTTTGCGAACGATGAAGGGATGTTAGTTGTTAATCATGGTACGAAGGTGCGATGTCGTCGCATGTACGACATCTCTAGTAATTGTGTATGACGGCTCTGAGAGCCTAAGGTGAATTTACGATGATTAAGTGTGTATATCCAATGGTGAGGATGGTCATGTGTGTCGTGGAATGACAATTCCGCGGGATGATATCATCTTGGCGGTGAGAATGAGGAGCTGAATCCTAAGTGGGGGAGTTTTTACTGCTGTTTGAGGAAGCTCAGGTGGATTTAGACCTATAAGACTTCTTAGGTAAGGTGGTCGTGTAGTACCAAGGTGCGGTATGAGACCAAGTACGAAGTTGGAGATCACGGAGGTGAGAGAATGAAGTTGTGTTGCAGGTGCTCTCATAATGTAAAATCTTGGTTGCAATGAAACTCAGATAGTATTATTGAATGGATACAAGTTCGATATTGTGGTGGATACTGTATTTTCCCTGTCGGGAAACGTGATCGTGAAAATTGTCAAGTGGATTATTCCACTTAACGGACGATTGTGAGGCGAGAGTGTCGGTTCTGATTGTCTCGCATAGAGACACGCGAGTTTTGTTTGGCGGCGAGGGTGTGTACCATAGTGATGTGACCCGTAGGTTGCATTGAAATGTCAAGGCCATCCTTAACGGACGGTCTAGGTAGGAAGGTTCACCCGGCTTGGGTGAATATTTTGTGGGTCGTGTGGCGAAATGCAGAAATTTTGTGATGATAAATCGCCGTTGAAGGGATTCTGGTATGTGAATAGTGTTATGCTAGTACTAGGAAGCCGTATTGTATGAATGTGTTGTAGGGTTTAGGAGAGAAACCCTGTGATAAGTGTTGATGTTTCGTCTAATTCGTGGTGTATTGTTGTCTCCCTGGATTAATCCAGTGACGGATGGTCGTGCTCGGATCGATTGATCGGGAGGTGGTGCCCCTAAAGTGATTATTTTTGGGTACCTAAATTTCTTCGTTGAAGGAATGACCGGTTGGGCATTACGTTTATGAACCAATGGAGTACGAAGTTTTAAGTAGGCATGAATCCTTCTCGTTTTGGATTAATGCAAGACATGGTTCGCGACGTAGTGAATTTTAGTAGATCGCTTTGGGTGATATAGTTATGGATGTAGCTTGTTGTGAGTTGTAGCCAAGAGAACTTGAAGGGTTATGTGGTGTATTCGTATTTCCTAAATGGGAATTCTGGACGTTAAGTGTACGAGATATCGCTTGTTGCGGTAGTGCAAGCTAGTGATTATTAGCGTGTGGTGAGATCTTCGGATTTGCAGAAGATGTTATGGATGTCGGGCTTGGTTGTGTTTCATAGGATCGTGAGGCGTGACGAGGATGATTGTCGGTGAACTGTTCTACTTTTAGGACGATTGTGAAATGTATGGTACGAGTTTGGATACTCGGCGTAGGAACAACGGTTACGGATGTTGTTAAATGTTGAGTTAGTGTACGAAGCGAGAATTCGGATGCGTGATTACTACATGTGTGACTCCGCGTTGGAAGCAGAAATGTCCGAGGGAGAAGTGCTTAACTTCTAGTGTTAGTGCAGATCACGAGGACGTGATCCAATTTAAGTGGGGGAGAGTTGTAACACCCCGTTTTTCAGTTACGCGTTATTTTGGACGTCATTCAAATTATGGGGCGTGTAAGCGTATATTTGGATCCTAAATAAAGTTTGAGTTGATGTTCCAAAACCTTACCATTGGATAGTAAATCTCATTACGTTTCCAACGATATTTGATTCATCGAAAACGGAGTTACGGTTTGAAAGTTACGACCAAAACAAGATTCAGTTTCAGTCTCAGTTGGTTTGGACGCCGTCCGGCCATTTTGGACGCCGTCCAAATGGCCTGACGGCTGTGATATTTTAATATTTTTAAAGGGTATATTTTGGGGTGTTTTAGTCTTTTCACTTTGGGGTCGGTTTGGGATCATCAAAACTGATCCAAGGCTCTTTCAAGCCTCATTTTCACACACCAAACACTCTCATCTTCAACCCTAGAGAGAGAGGAGAGAGTTTAAAGAGAGAAAGCTCCATTTGGAGAAGAAGAAGAGTGTTTCGGGTCGAACCTCAAGTGTTAAAGTTGTTCATCTCGTGAACGGCTACGTTATGATAGTGTTGGTAAGTTCTAACTCCGAATTTCATTTTGTTACTTTGATATTCTAGTTAGGGTTTGAGCTTTAATTGGTGAAGAAAACCCATCTAGACCTCAATTGGGTTCTTTGTAGCTAGTTATTGTTGTTGTTGGTGGGTTTAGGGTATAATGATGAAATTGGCTAGTTTTGTCATGGTTTTGGGTGTTAATTACTAGATTGTAAGTGTGTTGGTGATTTAGATGTTCATAAGAACATGTTAGTTGGTCAAAATGGGTATTAACCTTGAATTGTTGTCAAACTAAGTTATGGGTTAAGATTTGATGAATCAAGTATATAAATGTTTGATTCATGTGTTAAATGGTGTTTTGGAAAGTTAATCACTAGCCGTTAGTGATTATGGGGCGTTTTATGACTTTGGTCAAAATGGGTAAATTGAATTGGGTCAAAATTAATGAAGACACTAATTTTGGATTAAATGGATGTTAAACACTTTTGTAAAGTGTTAAATGGCGTTTTTGGAATGGATGTAATCGTGGGAGGTGATTTTGGGTTAAAATGACATTTTAACAAAAGTCAAAGGTAGTCAAAAGCAATATGGGTCAATATTGCACGTGTTGGGGTTTTGGTGTAATTGGCGTTTGAAATGATTACTACCTAAATAGTAATTTAGTGTTAAGACCTATGTTTGGTCTAATTGGTGTAAAGTATAATTTAGGTTAAATTGTACTTGTTTGATGAGTCGAAATTACCACCCGTAGTGGTAATTGGTAAGTCCCCTTTAGGTGTCTAAATGGGCGGTTTGTGGAGGTAGGTATAAATCCTTGGTTAAGGGTGTTGGAGCCGAATTCTCTTGTAAAGAATGTATGTTGATTGTGTGTATATCTATATGCGTATTATAGGTAAAAGCTTGCTCAGTTGCGTTTGGTGGAGATTTTACGCATGGTTTGTATTGCTCGAGTTCGAGGTGAGTGAAATAATTATGCGTGTACGTATATAATGTATTTATTTGTGTAACGTGAGATGTGAAGTGTCGACGTGTTAAGGCACCACGTTTCACGTGATGAGTGAAGTGTCGACGTGTTAAGACACCACTCGGGGTGAAGCATCGACGTGTTAAGATGCCATCCCAAGTAATTGATGAGTGAAGTGTCGACGTGTTAAGACACCACTCGGGGTGAAGCATCGACGTGTTAAGATGTGTGATGACCCGGAAATTTCTGACCAAATTTAAACTTAATCTTTGTATGATTAACATTTTCGACACGATAAGCAAAGTCTGTAAAACTGAATCTCAAAATTTTTGAACTACTTTTATATATTTAAATACCCTTCGGTTATTTTCGACGATTCGAGAACAATTATATGTAAATAGATACATATATACTATAACATGAAAAGGTAACAATGTATTAATTGTTTGATACCGTACATTAAACTTATTGGTTTAAATATCTATTTGAATGTATATGATAAGTTGAAATATTTATTATTAAAATTTATTTATAAATAACTTCCAATGTGTATTTAAAAACTGATTTATGTATATTAAAAAGATATATACATATATATAACAAACGATAGTAACATTCGTTTATTGATTCAATTGATATTTAGATAAGTTAACTAAAGCGTTTAAGATGAACCAGTTAAACACTAATTTGTTACAGTGTTTTCAAATTGCCACATTACTCAAAATGCTACAGTGTTTTCGAAAATCACTATTTGCTACAGTGAAATTGACTTTGCTACAGTGAATTGCTACAGTAAAATTTGACTTTGCAAAGTAACTTTGCTACAGTAAAACGCTATTATAAAAATGTATTTTAACAAATAGCGAGACGATGATTTATAGAAGTAAATGACCAAAACACTCGAAAGTTTAAGATACACTTTGAGTGATATAATTAAGGGATAATTTAAGGCTATTGATAAGGCTAAAAAGGAACATATATTTCATAGCATTATCCCCCAAGAAAGACAGGATTTTAGTTGTAATTGTTCCATATTCAAGTAATATTCGTTTATATTTAATAAGTGCGAAGACAAAAGGCGAAAACGAAGAATTGAAGACGGAAAGGTCCAAAATGCTAAAATGTACAAGATACAATTAAAAAGGTTCAAATTATTGATGAAGAACGTCTAAAAAAAATGACAAGAGTACAAGTTGCGGAACGCAAAGTACACGATATAAAATAGTACGCAAGGACGTCTGAAAATCCGGAACCGGGACCCGAGTCAAGAAGAAACGCCCGACGCAACGGACCAAAAATATCTAGTCTACTATGCACAAGAATAAAATATAATATATAAATAATTATATTAATTATTTATATATTTATATTTATTTTATATTATGTCGACAAGCTAGGAGCCAAAACAATGTGAGCTGTCCCTGGTCCTCATGCGAGTCGCATGGCCAGAAGGCCATTTCCATGCGAGTCGCATGACTCCAGATTTCAGGCCACATCTATAAATTTCAGTGTTTTCGCTCGATTTAAATCACACACATACACAAATATATATATACTCCGTAATATTATTTATTATTTATTATTATTATTATTATTATTATTATTATTATTAATAAGATTATTATTAATCTTATTATTTTTTATTATTATTAGTGTTATTATTTTTGCGATACAAAAATAATAATGTACAAAAAAATATTACGACGAAGTGCTGTCCAAGTAATTTTCAAAACGAGTTTCCGAGCGAGCTAGAGCTAAGGAAAATATGGGTTATTGCCAAGGAAATTATGGGTAATGTTCGGGGGTATTTTTGTGAATCAAACCTCGTGTTTATCATCTCCGATGCGTCTACGTGCTTTCCTGCAATATTGTATATCAATATTAAACAGTGAGTTCATTTAATTCCCTTTTACTCTTTATATTTTTGGGACTGAGAATACATGCGCTATTTTTACAACTGCTTTATTAAATGCTTTTGAAATATATTTTTAACTGCGAATACATGCAAATGCTTTATTAACCGATATACAATATTTATATGCGTGAGTTTCATTTGCTCCCTTTTTAATTGCTTTTGCAATCTATATTTTTGGGCTGAGAATACATGCACTTTATTTTAAACACAATGGATACAAGTACATACTAAATTCTACACTGAGTTTGAACCGAAAATCCCTTAGCTTTGGTAACTAGTAACTGCCAGTTATAAGAACTGGTGGGCGCGAGTAGTAGTATATGGATCCATAGGGCTTGACATCCCCGTCCGAGCTAGAGCGCTAGCCTTTTAACGGACGTATGCTATTTGAGAAACGTACACGTTGGTTTGCGTGTATTATTAAGATGATTATACAAAGGGTACAAATTATATAAACGTTAAAGTTTAGTTACCAGGGTGCTCAATTTTGTAGAACTGATTGATAAACGTTTCGGATGAAACAACTGAAATCTTGTGATTCACCTTTTATGTAAAACCTATTGATAAACGTTTTGAATAAAACAACTGAACTTTTGTAATCCACATTGATATACGGATTATGTGTAATATTAAAACTATGAACTCACCAACCTTTGTGTTGACACTTGAAGCATGTTTATTCTCAGGATTCTAGAAGTCTTCCGCTGTTTGCTCATACGTGATACAAGTTATGTGCTTGGAGTCATACATGCTATATACAAGAAACTTGCATTCATCAAACCATTACCATGTATCTTATTTTGACTGTATTGTTAACAGATGTATTATTGTAAACCATTTAAATGGTGATTGTCTATACGTAGGAATCATCAGATGTAAAAAAACTGGAATTTATATATTCATTTATGAAATACCTTTTCTAACGAATGCAATGTTACAAAACGTATCACATAGAGGTCAAATACCTCGCAATGAAATCAATAAATGATGTGTTCGTCCATATGGATTTGGAGCGATCGTCACAGTTGGTATCAGAGCGTTGGTCTTAGCGAACCAGAATTTGCATTAGTGTATCTAACCAGTTATTGTTAGGATACATTAGTGAGTCTGGACTTCGACCATGTCTGCATGATAAAAGTTGTTGCTTATAATTTTTTTGTTAGAAATTACCTGCTTATCATTCCTTGTGTGGAAAATTACCTGCTTATCATTTGTAGTCTAGACACACCTTATTGCATGGATTGCATGACTAGTGTATAGACAAAATGAATATCTTAGCGTATCTGTTACTGTTACCTTTACTTGATAGTTTCCGAAAGTTTCTCCATAATTTACGGATCCTTTGTACTATATAAAGGTATTCTATGTAATTAAAATATCATCCGATATCCGAAAATCATTTCACATCGAAAATTATTTATCTAACCGTGTAAGATGAATTCTGCAAGTAATTCGAGTTCTTCGGATTCCGATATGAATTTCCACCTGAGTTCCGAAAGCAGTGTAACCGGAATGAATCAACCAATCAGTCATCACCAATTCTGGATGAATTGGGGATGGATTCGTAATCAACTTAATCAATGGAGACAAGAGGAAGGCGATCCTTTCCACCAACCGAATTCACCTCTTGGTGAGGAACCTGAGGCACTTACCGGCGAACCCGTTCGAAACACTATCTTTACCCTAATTTCCAGGATATTTCGCAACGATTATATGATAACCAGAATTTTAAACTTTATTCATCCTCTCGTACCAACCGCCAATCATCCCGGAATAATAGAAGAAGTTAACGAGCTTCGCGCTCGAGTTGTGGCTTTGGAGAATATGATGCACAATTTGCAGGCATCACAGGCAGCACCGGTAGCACCACCAGTACCAGCAGCACAACCAACAACAGTACCAGTACCACCAACAACAACATCCGCACCGGAAACCTCAACCTCACAATCTGTTCCACGAGTATCAACCTCATATGCACCGTAGGCACCGAAGAATACTAATAACCATAAACGATGAAGTATTGATTCATAACTTCATTGGAGAAATATCCTGCGACGATTATGTAATCTTTAATATAGAAGAGATTATTCGTTTCTAGTTCCAACCGAAAATCAAATGAGTTTAATAACTCATTAAATCTATATTACATCTGAAGGAAATATACATACATATATTTTCATAAAGATTGTAATTGAAAATCCTTTTGTACAAACTGTTAATGATGAGAATATTTTAATGGGTAGGTAATACCCTAGAAATATATAAATTCCACATTAATATGTTAAACTATACATTCTTCAATTCTGATTCAGCAATCATTAACTATACTGCTCAAACCTATAGATATACGTATCTGTTCATCGCAGAATAACCATTTTCATTCAATTTCATATTCTAATTTCGATAGATCAGAATCCAAGTCAAGATTAAACGAAAAACATCACTCTTAGATTCCTACATCTTTCAAAACCATGCTTCGAAACCCATGCTTTGAATTCAGAACAGTACTAGAACATCATATGATTATATTTTGCGTTCAAACCCATCGAAATTCTTGGAAACACTTCAACTAATGAACAAACGAGAAGACAAACCAACTACACGATATCTACGAGAAGAAAGATTTGTACTTATAATCATATATCTGGAAAGCTCTCGAAACCTAAGTAAAACTTTAACACGTATCTGTGATAAATCCTTCGGCATTATTATTACTGAAAGTAACCTTGCAATTCCTTTTTAAAGTATCCAGTATTATCACCCATTCAACTAGTCAACCACGACCTTTCAGACTTATAACTTTGGCATATACGTTTTTGTTACTGGGGAACCTTTTATGTTCCACCATATTAGCAGTAAATGTACCAGCGACTCCGTCACTCTGCTATTTGAAACTCTCCGGAAATCACTATATATACATTGAAACCCTATCATGTACTCATCCACATCTTGTAACAATAGTTGCCATTCCAACTATCGGGAATTTGCAATCAGTATTTTGAAATCTTGCAGCACGTCTACGCCAACAGTTATATGTGTACATATAACGTCTACCTCCTCGAATTACATACTTCGAATGTGAAGTTTTTGAAAAACACCCCAAACTATGAAACTAGTTCTCTGAAATTGGAACAATGCTGATGAAGCAGTAAAAACTGTAAACGACCTTAACAGTCAAAAGTTTGATGATAAAGAATAATATGGTGGTAAAGCTGAGAAAAAGAGAAGGTTTGAAACTGGAAAACGGATTGAGCAAAGTATGAAGGAGGGTTGTGGATAAATCACAAAGACTAAACCTGCCTTCAAAGAATACAAATGATTCAGTATCTGCTGAAGTCATTAACGAATACCTTGCTCCTGATACTAAACCCCTACTGACAATATTCTTCATCATCCTTCGATATTAGAAATTCTAAGATATTATCATATCTTTCATTATAAATATCTTCGATATTTCTGAAGATATCTTCATAACTATTATCATCCGAAATTATTTATCTCTTCACGCTATCTGTGTTACATCATAAAAGAAACTATTTTAGTTTCTAATTTCTGAAAATTTTGAAAAATGGATGTTTTTGAAGTAGTGTTGGGAACTGAAGCATGAGTTAGTATAATATAATGACACTTGATCAACGTGATTATATTACAGTAAGTCATGCTGAGTTTCTAATGGAACGTGATAAAGGTTCACAGATCCCACCCTCATAATGAACCATGTTACATAACTCTTTTATTCTATTTAACCTCTAAACATATCAAGAAAATATTTTCTTGATGATTAGGTCTTTTTCGAGGTATTCTGGTAATTTGACAAGTCAGATTGTGCCATTACCATTTCTTTCTTAGAATATTAATTATGTTCATTTCAAAATCCATACCTACGAATTTTGGACCATTATTCGCTTGACTTAAAGTCGGGAAAAGAAAACGAAAGCATGAGGCTCCGAAATATAATGGAAAATATAAAGCCCGAAAACAACCCCGAAATTACAAACCGTGTATATCAATGCGTATAGCAATATAAAGACACGGGAGAATGAAAAACACTATAACCCCAAGGTAATAGTAGAAGAAAATAACTTCCTCTGGTGGCAGATGAAAAAGAAGAATGAAGGATACGATAGCCAGGAAAATATCAAGAATCAGAACTGGATTAAGCATTTTCACAATCTATTGGGATGTATGAAATAATAAAGAAAATTATAGGAGTGTTGAAAATAAATGAAACGGAAGAGGTCAATTTATAGCAAAATATCGGACGCAGTAATAGAGTCAGATTACGCATTTAATCAAAGAAAATCCTAATTTCCGCAAATTCCGAAAAATCAAATCTTATTTAAATTATGAAGATTTTCTATTCCTTAAAATCCGGAAATCAATCGTTACTACATCAAGAGATAAGACGCATCTCTATTCTCCATTTCACTTGATTACGATAACTTCTCTCATACGCTTCGAGTAATTGGATTATTTTATCCATATTATTCAAACATAGATAAAACTCTATTATCAACTCATATTCATCATTAAAACATTTTTATTGTTAGCCATGACGACCTCACTCAAATTTCGGGACGAAATTTCTTTAACGGGTAGGTACTGTGATGACCCGGAAATTTCTGACCAAATTTAAACTTAATCTTTGTATGATTAACATTTTCGACACGATAAGCAAAGTCTGTAAAACTGAATCTCAAAATTTTTGAACTACTTTTATATATTTAAATACCCTTCGGTTATTTTCGACGATTCGAGAACAATTATATGTAAATAGATACATATATACTATAACATGAAAAGGTAACAATGTATTAATTGTTTGATACCGTACATTAAACTTATTGGTTTAAATATCTATTTGAATGTATATGATAAGTTGAAATATTTATTATTAAAATTTATTTATAAATAACTTCCAATGTGTATTTAAAAACTGATTTATGTATATTAAAAAGATATATACATATATATATAACAAACGATAGTAACATTCGTTTATTGATTCAATTGATATTTAGATAAGTTAACTAAAGCGTTTAAGATGAACCAGTTAAACACTAATTTGTTACAGTGTTTTCAAATTGCCACATTACTCAAAATGCTACAGTGTTTTCGAAAATCACTATTTGCTACAGTGAAATTGACTTTGCTACAGTGAATTGCTACAGTAAAATTTGACTTTGCAAAGTAACTTTGCTACAGTAAAACGCTATTATAAAAATGTATTTTAACAAATAGCGAGACGATGATTTATAGAAGTAAATGACCAAAACACTCGAAAGTTTAAGATACACTTTGAGTGATATAATTAAGGGATAATTTAAGGCTATTGATAAGGCTAAAAAGGAACATATATTTCATAGCATTATCCCCCAAGAAAGACAGGATTTTAGTTGTAATTGTTCCATATTCAAGTAATATTCGTTTATATTTAATAAGTGCGAAGACAAAAGGCGAAAACGAAGAATTGAAGACGGAAAGGTCCAAAATGCTAAAATGTACAAGATACAATTAAAAAGGTTCAAATTATTGATGAAGAACGTCTAAAAAAATGACAAGAGTACAAGTTGCGGAACGCAAAGTACACGATATAAAATAGTACGCAAGGACGTCTGAAAATCCGGAACCGGGACCCGAGTCAAGAAGAAACGCCCGACGCAACGGACCAAAAATATCTAGTCTACTATGCACAAGAATAAAATATAATATATAAATAATTATATTAATTATTTATATATTTATATTTATTTTATATTATGTCGACAAGCTAGGAGCTAAAACAATGTGAGCTGTCCCTGGTCCTCATGCGAGTCGCATGGCCAGAAGGCCATTTCCATGCGAGTCGCATGACTCCAGATTTCAGGCCACATCTATAAATTTCAGTGTTTTCGCTCGATTTAAATCACACACATACACAAATATATATATACTCCGTAATATTATTTATTATTTATTATTATTATTATTATTATTATTATTATTATTATTATTATTAATAAGATTATTATTAATCTTATTATTTTTTATTATTATTAGTGTTATTATTTTTGCGATACAAAAATAATAATGTACAAAAAAATATTACGACGGAGTGCTGTCCAAGTAATTTTCAAAACGAGTTTCCGAGCGAGCTAGAGCTAAGGAAAATATGGGTTATTGCCAAAGAAATTATGGGTAATGTTCGGGGGTATTTTTGTGAATCAAACCTCGTGTTTATCATCTCCGATGCGTCTACGTGCTTTCCTGCAATATTGTATATCAATATTAAATAGTGAGTTCATTTGATTCCCTTTTACTCTTTATATTTTTGGGACTGAGAATACATGCGCTATTTTTACAACTGCTTTATTAAATGCTTTTGAAATATATTTTTAACTGCGAATACATGCAAATGCTTTATTAACCGATATACAATATTTATATGCGTGAGTTTCATTTGCTCCCTTTTTAATTGCTTTTGCAATCTATATTTTTGGGCTGAGAATACATGCACTTTATTTTAAACACAATGGATACAAGTACATACTAAATTCTACACTGAGTTTGAACCGAAAATCCCTTAGCTTTGGTAACTAGTAACTGCCAGTTATAAGAACTGGTGGGCGTGAGTAGTAGTATATGGATCCATAGGGCTTGACATCCCCGTCCGAGCTAGAGCGCTAGCCTTTTAACGGACGTATGCTATTTGAGAAGCGTACACGTTGGTTTGCGTGTATTATTAAGATGATTATACAAAGGGTACAAATTATATAAACGTTAAAGTTTAGTTACCAGGGTGCTCAATTTTGTAGAACTGATTGATAAACGTTTCGGATGAAACAACTGAAATCTTGTGATTCACCTTTTATGTAAAACCTATTGATAAACGTTTTGAATAAAACAACTGAACTTTTGTAATCCACATTGATATACGGATTATGTGTAATATTAAAACTATGAACTCACCAACCTTTGTGTTGACACTTGAAGCATGTTTATTCTCAGGATTCTAGAAGTCTTCCGCTGTTTGCTCATACGTGATACAAGTTATGTGCTTGGAGTCATACATGCTATATACAAGAAACTTGCATTCATCAAACCATTACCATGTATCTTATTTTGACTGTATTGTTAACAGATGTATTATTGTAAACCATTTAAATGGTGATTGTCTATACGTAGGAATCATCAGATGTAAAAAAACTGGAATTTATATATTCATTTATGAAATACCTTTTCTAACGAATGCAGTGTTACAAAACGTATCACATAGAGGTCAAATACCTCGCAATGAAATCAATAAATGACGTGTTCGTCCATATGGATTTGGAGCGATCGTCACAAGATGCCATCCCAAGTAATATGAAGAGTGAAGTGTCGACGTGATAAGACACCACTCGGAGTGAAGTATCGACGTGTTAAGATGCCCTTCCAAGGAAAGACGAGTGAAGTGTCGACGTGTTAAGACACCACTCGGGGTGAAGTGTCGACGTGTTAAGACACCACCCGGGGTGAAGTATCGACATGTTAAGATGCTACCCGTGGGGTTAGTGTACGATGTGTTAAGTACTCTAATGGTTGTTATGAACACCGATGGGAAATTCGAGTACCATTCCCTTGTACTATTGGTTAACCATGGTTATGTGTTGTAGTGTAGCATATTATATTGTTCGAGTTATATATGCTATTGTTTATGCTAGCTTGTGGTAATGGAGATTTAGCGTTATACGTTGTGATGGTATGCTATTTAAATTGCCAGCGTGTATGTGGTAATTGTGTAGGTATTTGCAAGTAGGTATATTATATATGTATGTGTATAATTATTGCATTCACTAAGCTTTAGCTTACCCCTCTCGTTGTTTACCATTTTTCGGGTATCGTGTTGTGAAGCTAGCTAGTTGATAGGCTAGATGCGTAGGAGCACTTGGGCTCGATGGGGTAACTTTTGGAGATATGGACGTGGATTGGGGATTTGGTAGTCCCCGGGATTATGCTCTTGGTATTGGGTTGGGTTATCTAGTCATAGTCCGTAGTTCATGGTGTAAACACTTTCATTTAACGTTTTATTGATGTAAAACTTGAGTTGGTTGTTACAAAACGTTTGGTTGTGGATTTGAAGTGTTAAAGTTTGTTTTGGGAAGAAGAGTGCAGGTCAGGTCTGCTGGACGCCGTCCCAGTCTTCTGGACGCCGTCCAGTATAACGTGGGTTGGATTTTTCTGTCTCAGAACATTTTAGTTCAATTGGACGCCGTCCCATTTTCTGGACGCCGTCCTGGTCCTTGTAACTAGACGCCGTCCAAGAGTCTGGACGCCGTCCAGATGTACTGTACTTAAAAAAAAAAAAATTAAGACGTGTTTTTGGTAAAACGAAGTTGGGTCGTTACACTAATAACCATAGCCAACCCCACTGTGAGAACGGCGGTGGTAAAGGGCTATGGCCGTCATAGCAAACCACAAAAATCAAGGGAGATAAGCAAATGCCAATCGGAAAAAGGACCAAACCACCAGCTTGATGTCGGCGACTAGTAATGAAGACAAATGAGCACCACCAAAACGGTAATAGGTCTAGGGTTTAGAACAAGCTTTTGTAGGGAAAATGGAAGAAGCGAGACTGAAATGGATTTATTCAACAAGTTGTCACAAAAAAACAAGCCGTTAGACTTTATAGGCTGATTTGTTAAGTTGTTTTTCGTTGTTTCTGCAAGTATATGTTTGGTTAATAATGACGTCACGAAAATAAAATATTGTTTAAACTAGAGATTTAGTTACGAAGTACATCATTTGCAAATTGCACTATCATTTGTGAGTAATTTAGTGGTTTCTTTTAACATATATGCCACATGATCTGATTTTGTGGTTGTTTTATAAACGCTCCCATAACTTTGTGTAAGTCATTTTTTGCACGTTTTCTCCAACTTCTCAAAAGATTATTGCACGTAAAGACTCCAGCTTTTGAAGAACCCCAATCAAACATTTGATAATGGAAAGAAAGTAGATGTCTAAATGAACCATTTAGATTTAAATTTTTTATGTTTTATCCAATCATCTATCTATTACAAACACCAAATAACATTTATAAATCAAATCAAGTCAAATCGACTACTATTCAACCAACAACATTCAATGATAAAGCATTTTACAGCTTGAGTGCCAAACGGTAGTATGTTTGGAGATTTATTGTTTGTTCTTTAATATTCGTGCAATCTCGGTTCATTATTTGGTAATCTGATGATGGTGGCTTAACAATCCACCTATGACGTTTGACTCGGTAGAGAACTTGAGTGAGTTGACCCCACCGAGTTTATGAGAAAGTGATTGTGTGTGAGAGAAAAAACAAGTGCTCGATCACTAAGTGTCAGAGTGTGTGAAGTGAACTGTACATGATGATACTCTACTATTTATAGACAAGTAGTAGGGTTTGTACTTTTGATGCCTAATCATGTTAACGTGTCATAGTATTGACCAACCTTGGGAGTGGCTTACGCGACATAAATATGACGTGCACGGACACTTTCGTGTGTATGGCTTATGTGTTACCTCGGCCCGAAAGACTTGCACATTGCTTGCAGTAGATAGCATCTTTCGCGTGTCCAGTCATAGCCTCTCGATGGATTTAGTGTCCGTGTCGAGAATCTATTTGCCGTGTGAAAATAGCATAAGTTACTAATATTTTACGTCTTTTGGATACAGATCGGGTAGGCGTCAAAATTTTCTGTTAGAATAAGAGGGATAAATGAATTTAAGCATATTTACCTGATATATACCTGGCGAGTGGCGACTGCAGTCCAAACTTAAAGCGGTCTTTCCAATCCAAGTACAGGCACCACTTACATTGCAATTGCAATTGCAATCAAATTAAATTAAATTAAATAACCAACAACTCAAAATCGATTCTAACATATTGATCCACACAGAATACAGATCGGTGACAAAATGATGCACGACGGTGTTGAAGATGAAGAGAAATGGTTGACTGCTGCCATCGCAGGACTTCAACAAAACGCCTTTTACATGCATCGCGCTTTGGTAATCAATTCAATTCCATAAATCCTAATTTACGGATTTTTATCTCTTCAAACACCTAAACCCTAATTTATGAACTTCTGGTTTTATTGTTGTGTTCTTCGATTCAGGATTCGAATAATATAAAAGACGCATTAAAATACTCTGCTCAGATGCTGTCAGAGCTACGCACTTCGAGGCTTTCACCTCATAAATACTACGAGCTTTGTAATTACACTATTGAACTCATTGTTTAACTCTGTGATCTGATATTGTTGTGTATTGAGTGCTATTGTTGATGATTTTGTGTTTAACTGTGTATGTGCTTAGATATGAGAGCATTTGATGAATTGAGGAAGCTGGAGATATTTTTTAAGGAGGAGAGTAAGCGTAGTTGCTCGATTATCGAGTTGTATGAACTTGTGCAGCATGCAGGAAACATATTGCCTAGATTGTAAGTTTGGAACTATTTACCTTTATGATCCTTAGTGCTCAATCTATGTGCCTTTGCTGTTATATATTCCCTGCATCCTATAATATAAGTATTGATGATTAGTTGAATATCTAAAATATCTTTCTATACGGAAGATAAGAATTTCCTTTATCAGTATCTATTGTTTTCACAAATGTGATTAGTTCTTGATTATTGTGTTTACATTGATTCAGGTATCTACTCTGTACAGTAGGATCTGTGTACATTAAGTCAAAGGAGGCTCCTGCTAAGGATATTCTGAAGGATCTTGTTGAAATGTGTCGTGGTATTCAGCATCCACTTCGTGGACTCTTTTTAAGGAGTTATCTTTCTCAAGTCAGTAGGGATAAGTTACCTGATATTGGTTCAGAGTACGAAGGGTAAGTTTATTCAACTTTCACTTGCCTCATTAACCAATTACAAAATTAAGTTTAACGATCCTGAATATTATGCATTGAACTTATTATTAGGCATAGTGCAAAAATAATGATAAACAGTATTTCATCGGTATATTCGTATATGGATAAGCTTATCCTTAGCTTGATATATCTTAGTTGTGTCATCGATCGTTCAAAGTTGTTATTCAGGATTAAGCCCATAATTTATGGTCTGTACCATTCTCACTCAAAAGGTCATTTACGTACTCAGAGAGTTTGATATGTAGTTTCTTATTGTTTTATCTTGTAAGGACAATTTCTTAACAGTTGTGGTCATAAATTCCTTTTTAAAGATGGTCTTAGTTATAAATTCAGTTTGAGGTTTCTTTATGTGATCTGCCATAATTTTCTTTTACATGATCTGAATATGAAATTGAAGACCTAAGCATGTGTCCAGAATAATATATTGACCACTTGGACCTAATAAATAGGTTGATATCTTGCTGTTGTAGGGATGAAAACACTGTTATGGATGCTGTAGAGTTTGTACTTCAGAACTTTACAGAGATGAACAAACTTTGGGTTCGAATGCAACATCAGGTTGGTAATTATCTTAAGTGTCATTAGCAACCTGTATCATGCTCTTTTGCTTAAGCATATATGCTTTTGTGCTTGAATACCGTGAAAAGCTAAACAGAAATCACTAGGGTTTATTTTAGATAGCGTCTATTTGGTTATCTGGACTAGAAGGGGTATTGGAATAAACCAGGTAATGGAATGATACATTCCATTATTATGTTTGGTTGGCCTGTAGGAATGTATAAAATTTTCATATGAATCTTTTATATAAATAAAGAAAATGTATGAATTTATATCCCTAACAAATTGTTAAATGTTAAATAGCACATATTTAAATCTTCGGTACAAGTGATATGGAAACAGGAAAGAAAGGCTCATTACAATAAAGGCTCTTTAGAACTTCTATTAAGAGTACAACGAAAGCACACATTTTTGTAGTTATTTTTGGATAATATAGCACTAATTTAGTTAAGGCTTTGTATTTTTATGTATGACAAAATGACAAATATTAAGTTGCATTGTATTATTTTGTAACTTTTCATAATGAAATGGATTAAACACACCCACACCCATGGAATGGAAAATACTAAATGGAAGGAATTACATTGCTTCAATAACCATTCCATTTATATTTAAATTCCAGCATACCAAATGCTATGTTGGTGCTTGTGAATTACCATTAATTTTTACTGATGTTAATCTAAGACTTGCAAGTGGACTTTCTGTCTTGCAGGGACCTGCTCGGGAGAAGGAGAAACGTGAGAAAGAGAGAAACGAGCTTCGTGATCTTGTAAACTACTATTGATAACCTTATTTTCTGTATTACACTAAAAAACAGTACAACTTTGTGTGTATAATCTCATGCATGGCTGCTTTCTGTCATAATGTTTTGTTAGGTTGGAAAGAATCTCCATGTTCTTGGTCAAATTGAAGGCATTGACCTAGAGCTCTACAGAGACGTTGTTCTTCCAAGAATCCTGGAGCAGGTATTATATGTTTGTATAAATGACATTCGTTATCTTTGTATAAATGTATTGGTTATGTATCTTGTTATGAACTCAAGATTCTCACAATAATTTGCAGGTTGTGAATTGCAAGGATGATCTCGCGCAGTATTATTTAATGGACTGTATTATTCAAGTCTTTCCTGATGAGTACCATTTACAGACTCTTGAAACGTTATTGGGTGCTTGTCCACAGCTTCAGGTGGGTTTTACTAAACCTTTTGTACAATCATAAACATATTTCAGTGCGTTTTGTTTAAGATTTAACCCTCCAAATTTCAGTACTTAGAATTACTTTATTATAGTCATTGAACTTTTTAATTATAAATATCCCTTTCTAGAGTTGTCTTGCATGTCTTGATTATTTGCTAAGATTATTGTGGCTTTTGTTATTTGTAGCATTTTGTTATCAAGTTTCTATCTTTACTTTTTTCAGCCGTCAGTTGACATTAAGACAGTTCTTTCTGGTTTAATGGAGAGACTATCTAATTATGCAGCATCAAGCATTGAGGTGCGTGAACGTTTGCTACATATAAAGAAGTTCAATTTCATTAGCCTTGATATTAGTTTTGCTGCAGGTCATACCAGAATTTGTCCAAGTAGAAGCTTTTGCAAAACTGAACAATGCCATCGGTCAGGTAAAGAACTCACTTAATGTCTCGGAGCATTTAAAGTATAATTGGCAACAAAATCTTGTTGAAGGGGCACCGTTATCTTCCTCAGAAACATCTTTATTTATTACAGTATCTTATTTTTCATGGTTTTGGAATTCTGTTAAGCAATTTTGAACCTTTTTCTCAATACAGGTGATAGAAGCACAACCCGATATGCCTGTTTTTGGAGCTGTAACTTTGTATTCATCTCTTCTGACATTTACGCTTCATGTCCATCCTGATCGGCTGGACTATGTGGATCAAATATTGGTATTTCTCTCTTTAGATTATTAATTTTTCTAATGTCTTTATTGAAGTTAACTTTTGCGTTGGTTTTGCTTTTAGTTATCTATAATAAGTAGTATTCTCTTAACCCGGTCAGGTCAGGTAGTGTACGCCTGGGTAAAAAGAATTGCCTTCTTTGGGCCACTTGAATGGGGAAAACCTTGTATGTTTACCCGTTAACGGCTATTGAATATGCCATGCATGTGCTTAGCTTAGCTTAGCATTAAGTACCAACCACTGCTGTATTATTCTCTAGAGAGAAGTTTCATACCTATCATCTGTTCTACCTATTTATTTTGGTTGAATTAATTTGAAAATCTGTTGAACTACAAAAAATGGGATCTAAATCCGTATCTGATCATAAGGGTCACAAACAGTAGTCTTGCTGTACTTAAATGAATTAAGACTGATGATCATTTTTTGCGTTAATTTTTTGTTTAAAATGCTTAGCAATATCTCAAAACATGTGTAAAACTAGTTCTTTTTAATCCGACAACCAATGATGGTGATGTTCTTAGCTTCACCTCTGAACTTCTTGGCCAGCAAAAGTTTAATTACTAAACTAATTGGAGTAGGCTCAAATTGAAACAAAGCCTATTATATTACTCTGTATGAAAAGGCAAAACCTTATAGCAAGTATGAGATATATCATATATCTATACCTGGCAAACGGGTCAGGTTGGGTCAGTTTGGGTAACGGGTTAAAACGGTTTTGGGTTGAAATGGGTCGTGGGTCAAACGGGAAAAAATTTGAACGTGTCCAAACGGTCAGGTTGGGTTGGTTTGGGTAACAAGTCGAAACGGGTAACAGGTCAAATAGGTCCAAACAGGGCATATACTTTTACATTTGTTTTTTTACATTTATTATATTGTTTTAGCTATTATTAATATTTATTATTTGTTATATATATAAAGAAAATATTAATATACATAATAATTGATATAACCATTAATACTTTCATAAATTATTGACGGATGAATCTTGTTATGCTTCTGAGTTTTTTTTAGGGTTTAAAAATTAGGGTTTAGTAATTATGGTTTAGAAATTATGGTTAAAAAATTAGGGTTTAGAAATTAGGGTTTAGCGTTTAGAATTTAGAGTTCAGGGTTTAGAAATTAGGGTTTAGATTGAATTTTTAACACGGACGGTTTAGAGTTTAGGGTTTTGGGTTTAGTTACTCGCTTATATTCTAACACTTCACATATGTCATGTTTTCACAAGACATATATTAAGAATGACATGCTACTTCAATTATTTTCACTAGTTATCAATATATCAACATCATCTAAGCTACTAAGCTTTATTATGAGAAGTGGTGGTATCCCTAGATCTCACTCTTATAAAATTTTCGCATCAGCTGAACTGAATCATACAATTTGTGTTGTAATTTATCATTGACAATCTATTTGTCCACCAACATATTGTGGTATAATGTCATTGTACTATGTAAATAAATGAACGTGTTACCATAGTGATACACTTATGACTATTGTCTGGACTCTGGATTCTGGTCAATCTTGTACATCATAACTGATGTCTGTTATATGCTAATATCAAACTTGTTCATGATTGATCACTTTAGGTCCTGGCCACAATTACTGATTATTTTATAGAATTGACCTTTTGTATCTGCTCTCATTCTGATAGGGCGCATGCGTTAACAAAATCACTGTCAAAGGAAAGCTGGAAGGCAAAGCTACAAAACAGATTGTTGCACTTTTAAGTGCTCCATTGGAAAAGTATAATGATATAGATACCGCCCTAAAACTTTCAAACTATCCTTTAGTCCTGGAGCATCTTGATGATAGAACAAATAAAGTGATGTCTAATGTCATTATTCAAAGCATCATGAAAAATAAAACTCACATTTCAACTGCTGAGAAGGTACATTTGATCTTTACGTGTTTTGCTTAGACATTCTACTTTCTAATAATTGTGATCCTTTTTATAGGTTGGGACTTTATTTGAGCTAATAAAAGGGCTTGTTAAAGATTTGGATGCCGATAGTGATGACGAGGTTACTTTTTTATTTAGTCTAAGTTATTTTATTAATTTTAAATTCACTTTTATGAGGTATACATGTTATCTCATGTTTCTGAAAAATTGGTGTTGCATGATGCCATTTAGTAGAAGTTTGTAAATTCAATCAAAGGTTTATTACTGCCTTTTGTAGATGGATGAGGATGACTTTAAGGAAGAGCAGAATTCGGTTGCTCGTCTAATTCAAATGTTACACAATGATGATCCAGAAGAGATGTTAAAGGTATTCCTTCGAATTAGTAATGTTGTTCTCCTCTTCTGTATGTGAATATTTCGGTGCTCAACAATGCTTCTTATAATTTATAACTTCAAGTTAAATGAAGGTCAATTGTATGCATCATGGCGTTATAAGTTGAATGAGATGAATGTCTAGATATCGAACACATGATGGTTGTTGATCTCTCTATTATGTTGCATGGCAGATAATATGTACAGTGAAGAAGCATATTCTGAGTGGAGGGTCGAAACGACTTCCTTTTACAATTCCTCCTCTTATATACAATGCTCTCAAGGTATAATAATTCTTACTTTTGGATTTCGTGAAGATTGGTCTAAAGTGATATATGCACACAGGTCTGGCACAAATTATAACTGTGATAACTTATGAATTATGTTGGTTGGTTGATGTGTTTTCACTGAAAGATAAATCGTACTCCTTCCGCCCAAAATAATTCTCTCAGTTTGACTTTTGAAGTCTTTCTCTTTTAACTTTGATTTTAAATATTCTTGTTTGTGTCATATAATATTTGATTTTAAAAATTATACCAATGAAAACACGTTTAAAACCTAGTCCATATATATAAATTTCATCAAATAAGTCAAAGTTATAAAAGAAAGATTTTTAAAAGTCAAATGGGACACTTATTTTGGGACTGAGGGAGTATATTATTAGATATCCCAGTCATACTAAATAGCGAAAAATGAAATATTTCTTTTACTATCAAGAATAAGATTATTATTACCATGCTTAGAAAATTGTTCAGAAATTCTCAACACCAGTATGAAAGTATCATACATGAACAACAACAACAATAACAAAACCCAATACCACATAAGTGGTGTATGGGGGAGGTGAGATGTAGACACTCCTTCCCCTACATGAAATGCATAAATATTCCAGCAAGCTTGATGTTGTGTATACAAGTTTAAAGTGAGCATTTAAAGTTAATGCACTTCGTAGAATATTATCTCAACTGTCAGAGAGACTTTTATTCTTTCAAGTTACTTTTTTGTAGTCGAGTCACAATTAAAAGTGTCGTGTATTTGATCTGATATTGGTTTTAATGGACTTTGCATGCGATTATATAGTTGGTTAGACGAGTACAAACTCAGGATGAGAATGTTACTGAAGAGGAGACAGCATCAGCCACTCCTAAGAAGATCTTCCAGTTATTGAATCAGGTTACTATTCATGACCTTTTTTACTCAATCCTGTCCACCTTACTATTTGTATATGTCCCAAAATAATTGTTCACTTGCAAAAGTAACAACTAAACTCTCTAATCTACTATCATTTATTACCCATCAATCATTTATTACTTTAATAAATTTAGTCAAACTTACTTCGAATTTAAGTACAAAATTGACATTTATCAAACTTATCTTGAATCCAATAAAATTTCCCAAGGGACGTATGAGGGAGTATAATATACCCAATATGGCCTAAAGATTCAGGTTCAAACGTCACTAGCAACACATCATCTTGGGGATGGTCATGGAATTGGTCACAGGATAACTTGGTTAGGCAGTGCACATCTAAGTCAAAATACTCACCCTTCCCGAGTAACCTTAACAGGGAACATTTCCTCCGTTTTACCCGGCCCATCAATGATCTAACATATCATGGATGAACACGTGCATAAGTAATTGGGTCAAAATTGTCCTTCACCCTTATTTAATTAATGAAGAAATAGAGAATGAAGCATTATGTTCTATCATAACTTTCTATGCTTAACAATAACGGCACTCTTCTGGATTTCATTAATTTGTTAGTAACCTATATCATCTTAATATCAACCTGCATTATTTAATAAGAGGAACCCTACTGGATCTAGTATCCACTTACGTGGGATACTTACCAGAGTATTCTCGGAATGAATTTTAAACCTTCATTATTTCCTATAGTAATAAACCATTAGCTAACTAGTTGGGGTCTTTATATCCTAACAAGAGGTCTCAGTTTCAAAACCTCACTATTTACATATCAGGGAAAGGGTCATAAACGGTCCTTAGTTAGGCTGTATACATTTGAGTACTTGAAATTGAAAAAACTTGTTTTATTTCTGTGGTAATATAACCTCAAAACAAGCTAGACAAAGAACTTATTTCTCAAGCCAGAAGTTTCCATAAATAAACTTTTCTAATATGGTTGTTATATATGCTAATATGGTTTTGATTTGTTGTGTCAGACAATTGAGGTTTTGTCAATGGTTCCGGTACCAGAACTTGCATTGAGGTTGTACTTGGAATGCGCTGAGGTATGTCTCTATCTCTTGGCTTAAATAACTCCCCGAGACACTTTTTCAAAAATGCAGGGCACGAGCTTTAGGATTATTACATGAACTAATATATTTAGCAATCCTTTTTATACAGGCTGCCAATGACTGTGATCTTGAACCTGTAGCATACGAGTTTTTCACCCAAGCGTATATATTATATGAAGAAGAAATTTCGGTGAATTTTCTAATTTTATCCTACTCCAGTTTTATGGTATCCGATCCATTGACTTTATGTAATTCATGTTCTCATTTTCTTTATGGTTTTACAGGATTCTAAGGCACAAGTAACAGCACTGTACCTGATAATAGGGACTCTTCAACGGATGCACACTTTTGGGGTTGAGAACAGGGATACTTTAACCCACAAAGCCACAGGGGTACAATTTTGAACTACTCATCTGTTCATTCATTTCGTTTGTTATCGTCTATCAATATCACATTAATTTAACATTTTTATATTCTTATTTTTTTTTTTTATATACTGTGGTAGTATTCGGCAAAGCTCTTGAAGAAGCCAGATCAGTGCAGAGCTGTTTATGCCTGTTCTCATCTGTTCTGGGTTGAGGATCAGGACGGAATCAAGGATGGTGAAAGGTATGCTGAACGGCTGCTATATTACTTGCATTTCAATATAGGTGTAAAAATGGGTGGGTTAGTAACGGGTCAAATTATTCGGTTGGTTCTTTGGACTGATCAGGCTGCACTTTGTAATATGTCAAAACAGGTTCAAACCAAGTTGTTAATTTTTTATGGTTGGGCATGGCTTAACACGAAACACATAATGACCATTATAAAGGATTAGTATGTCTTAAGTATATATTATCTAAAACAATTTAGTATTGTGAAATATAAAAAATTACGAGGTTGGTTTGCATCTAAAAACGTTATGGGCAAAAATACAACCTGAATCAACTCATTTATATGTAAATGTTAATTGGCCGAAATATGATGACTTAGGATCTTAACAAACTTATGAAGTAATTGAATCGATTTGTTTTTTGTGTGATGTAGAGTATTGCTTTGCTTGAAGCGTGCCTTAAGAATTGCAAATGCTGCTCAACAAATGGCAAATGTAACAAAAGGTAGTGGCGGATCAGTCGTGCTCTTCATCGAGATTCTGAACAAGTAAGTAATTATCCACTTACAATCTACTCATATAAATCCTTCTTAAGTGAAGATGTGGAGATATTAGTTCTGGATTTATACTATTATGTGATTCATTTTGGTACCTTTTTTATTACAAAAGAATTAAATTAAAAAGTTTGTTGAAAAATGAAATTGGTGGAAGGGTAAGACCATCTTCAACCACGGCGGGCAAAAGTGGTGTGTTGATGGGTAGGGGTGGGGTGCTTGACGGGCTTGCTGGGAAACTGTAAATGATGGATGGCGTGCTGACTGGCGTGTTTGGGGGGGGGGGGGGGGTATTTTTAATATCTTGTTTATTTTTCATATTATATAAATGATTTTAGTGTTTATTTTGTTTAATTAGTTAGATTTAAATTTTGTAATTATAAAAACAAATTAATTTAATAAAATACACTAAAATTAAAATTAATAATACGATTACTTTTAATAAAAAGTCCTAAAAATAGAAATTTACAATAACTAAAGTTCTAAACTCTCTTTATTTTTAAAAAGTTCTAAAAATTGAAAAATATAATAATATAAATATTAAAACTACTCGTTGTCCTCATCCGACAATTGAATTAAGTCGCCGTACTCTTCGAGCAAGTTCTTCTTCATCTTCATGCTACGCTTCCTTTCTTTCGGGTTCCGTATGTTTGAGATGTCCAAGGACGACAGAAATTTGATAGCTTCGAGTGCGGCTTTCATACAACTTCGTTCTTGTACGCGTTAACTTGTTCACATAACTCCTCAAATTTTGAAGAGTTTCTTGAACGAGAGCTTGTCGTTACATCTGAAGATACGGAACTCCTAGCCGCTTTCTTTCAATGGGCGTTGGAATCAGATCATCACCTAAAAGCTCATCATTAGCGCGATCATCCGTGACATCAATCATATGGACCGCGTCTTCATCATCCTCATCCCGTAAACCTATACCAATAACAGCTCCACCAACCGGAGTAGGCGTAAGCCACTTCAGTTTGTCTTTTAAAAATACCCAAGCATCTTTAAACGCCCACATTTTCCCCTCGTTCATATAATACGATTTTACCACACCGTCGTAAAAGTCTTGTTCGTTATTTCCACTACGCCTTGGATTGCGTTTTTCTTCCTCATAATAACCTTCAAAAGCTTTACATCCATTGTCCACATAACGCCATTATCCCGATAACGCATTTTCATTTCGAAACCATTCGTTGTTATCGTTAAATTTGCTTGCTACGGTACCCCACAAAGAACGATATTTTTGGGAGTTTCTAATAATCGGATTCTCGGACGAATCAATCCAACATTTTGCCAACCAAACCTCTTCAGCCACCGTCCAAATTTGTGTGTTGCACGGTTCGCGTGCCTTTTCTTTGCCTTTTCATTGGTGACTTCGTCTTCTCCTGGCGCCACCAGCTTGTTGTTGGGGTTGACGTTGGGTTTCTTGTTGGCTAATGTTGAACGTGTTTTGAGATTGTTGAAAAGGTCGTTGTGGGGTTAATCCGAATTCTTGTTGAATTTCTTGTAGTTTTTGAAGTTGTTGTAGTTGATGGATTTGTTGTTAAATTTCTTGTTGGCTCATATTGAACGAGCTAGTTGTATAACCGGCAAAACCAAGTGAAGGTCGGATATTGGTTTGAAGATGACGAGCTGGGAGTTGTCGGCTCGCCGGTTCCGGTTAAAATGTTACGATGTATTATAAAACTACCATTCGTTCGGGTTCGGGTTTGCCATTGTTGATAGTTGTTTTAGAATATATTGAAGTAAAAAGTGAAAATATAGATGAGATTGTGTAAAAAATGAATTGAGTGGAGTGTATTTTTATTGGTGAAATTGTATACATTTATTATTGTTTAAATTATTGTAATTAATTAAAATTATATCCGTTGCAATTTTGAAAATCAAATGTTGTTGTTTGAGTCAAACGGACTATCTTCACCAATCATATACTCCTACGTCGCTCACCAATGCATGTTGGTGGCGTGCTCGATGAAATGAGGTGGTAACACGCCGCGTTAAAGAGGGTCTAACACAGTTCACCCCCAAAGGGTGTTTTTATTGCGAGCAATTTTTAAATGGAGTTATTAAACAGTTAGATTATTCATTTAATCGAAGTGAACATGATAGTATTCACGGGTTAGCTCAACCTGACACACTCCAAATTAATCACATGTTTTTAATCGAAACCATGTTTGATTTTAACATTTTTAAAAAATGTAATTTCAGGTATTTGTACTTTTATGAGAAGGGAAATACACAAATCACTGTTGCTTCAATTCAAGGACTAATTGAGTTGGTAACAGCCGAAATGCAAAGTGATAGTACAACATCAGATGCGGCTGCCGATGCTTTCTTTGCCAGTACAATCCGTTATATCCAGTCCCAAAAGGACAAGGGTGGAGCAACAGGGGAGAAATTTGAGCCAATCAAGGTCTAATTATATTGTCAAGCTCCATGGTAGAGTATGTGATGTATGATTGTCTATAATTTTTCGGTTACCTGATTGCTTCATGCCCTCAAATTTGGAATGTGCAACTTAAGAACATAGTGTCGATTTGAAAGTTTCTGATATAGTAGAACTTCTTTGATTTACCGGAACGAATTCTAGCTTCACTTGGAAAAATTATTTTTTGAATACACTGAACATATTGACCGTTAAAGATGTTCAAAGGTACATGCCAGATAAACTTGCATTGGTTTCAGGTAAGGTTCTTACGAGATAGAATTCATGCTGGTTATGTCATTGAATAAATATTGGTGATGATTCGCATACATTACTAACTTCTAGTTATACACCACCCAAGTGTGTTTTAAAACATTGCTATGTACAAAATATTAATGCATATTTGTTGGTGTATGACTAAAATCAATAATGTACCATAATAAAGCTGCATAATGTACCTTCTTGGATCTGAGATAATGAAGTCCACCTGAATGTGAGCTGTAACATGTAAATTTCTAACAGTAATATTTAAAAAGCAATGGAACAATAGTGTATAAAGAGTTGTGTTTGTCAGTAAATTTCTAATAGTATTATTTTTTTTTTTTTTTTTTTTTTTTTTTTTTTTTTTTTGACCTTGGGGGATGACAACGAATTCTATCGATCTAAGACTTTCTAAAAGTTTGGGTAATTGGGTTTGACAACATATTGGCAAGTGCACATGTAAGGACATTTTCTATTACTTTTTTTGGTATACTCGAGTTTCCGATCCCCTTTGTTAACCGACTAATCCCAGGGTGATCACCCGCTTTACGGATAGTCCGGAGTCATCGCGGTGAACCTCCCTGACCATAAGTGGAATTTATTTTGCGCTAGGAGGGAGTCGATTCTAGGTAGTTTCACATTTTTTTATAGGTCAAGTTTTTACCACTAGGCTACTGCCCTTGTGTACATTTCCTATTACGAGTACTACAGTTTTAAAGCGTCGAAGCTATTGTTATACCTTAGGAAATGAGGAACCATAAAGATGAAAAATCATTCAGAGAAAGAACGTTTTTAATAAAGAATGGAGAGAATTACGTCTTGTTTGAAAAAATAGATACAAAACTTGCAAGAAAAATATGAAAAAGATTAAGAAAATATAAAGGAACAGAAGAACTTGAACAGAAGCACTTTATTTTACCGGTTTTCATTTTCATCTAAGTGGATCTCTGGTAAAACTAATGCATTTAAGAACAAACCAAAAACCCGGTAGGGAAGGACCTGGAAGGCCATACAATAAAAGTGCGACTACTAAAACAGTTAAAAACGAAAGAGGCACACAATAAGCCAAATGTTGACGCTTTCATTGGTTAGCCTCGGCGATTTCGAAGATATAAACTCCGTTCACTTTAAAGTTGATTACAACGAGTGTTTTTCGATCCGCGCGTTGCTGTGGAAAGGCTTTACACTTGCTTGTTTCGGTATGTACTTTCAAAACATGTTTTTGCAAAATATATTTATTGTGATTATTATGCTATGATGGCTGACTTCAACTCTAATGAATGATAAAACCCTTTCAATTATAATTAATACATGTAAGCCAAAGGAGTCTTTCAGGATTAAGATGTAAAGCTCTTGAAGATAGGTTGATTAACAGATCTCCGAAATAATGACAACTTGTTTTGTTGTTTATAATGATAACTTTTTAGTTGTGTTACCTTATTATACGAATAAAAATTTTCAAAGTTTATAATGACTCATTTTTATATATCTAGACTAACAAAATAATGAAACGGTCATTTATTTAAGTGATTAAATATATAACTCGATAAGAGATGATTCGCCCGTTGTTGTGAAAAATTATTTCTCTTCATACATTTATAATTACAATTAAAATATGAACGATTGTTACAATTATTTTAAAATGAAATGGTAAATAAATACTTGTATATCCCAAAGTTTAAAAATGAGCTGGAATAAATATGATACCTAAAAAAATGAAAAAGTTTAATAAAGAAAAGAAAAGAAACGACGACAACAATTCTCAATCCCGCACATACGAGGTATGGGGAAGTGAGATGTAGACAATCATTCATCTACCATAGAATAGAAGAGAAGTCGTTTCTCTACCCACGAGTTGAAAAAAAATAATTCTCCACCCACATAAAGTGAAAGTCACCCCCTCTCTACTCAGAGGTATAGAGATTGCTTCCGAGAAGACTTCCGGCCAAAAAATAAAAAATAAAAGAAAATGATTAGTTATTATACATGCATATAAACAAATTTTAGGCTAGTTGATGTTCATAGTCCATCGACTATTAGTATTAGGTCGCCTCTTCCTTGGGCAACATATCTTGTAAGGTAAAAGGTAAAGGTAAAGGTAGAAGGCCTTTCTTGTTCGGGTTAAGAGTGTGAGTAATCCGACCTCATACTCTGATGTACGCATTTCAGCAAATTTTGTGTCGGTTTATTCTAATTCCCGCGCGCTTTATCGGAGTTTTCGTGTCGGCTTTCTTTAATTTTATATATATTCAATCCCAAAAAATAGTGAACAGCACAATATTTCTATAGGCTAAAAATATCGCTGTTTTTACCTATAAATATATTTGGTTTTCTTTCAAAAATACGACTATTTTTCTTTCAAAAAGGCAATTATTTTTCATTAGCCGGTTGTTTTCTGGTGTTTATAGATAACTCTTGACTGCTATGTGAAAATGTTTACTTTATTTGACAACATATTGGACAAGAACATCTAACATCTAAGACTACTCTTATTCATGATACTATGTGCTTCACAACCACTCAGTGCTACATCAACACTTCCTTCCAACCACTTTTTCATCACACAACACTAATATCCATGACATATGCCTTCATAATCACATTATCCACAATTATATTATTATTTTATGTATTATATGAAATATTATTAATCTATATTATGTATAAATACTTTTTTAGTATTATTATTTATTATTTTTAAGTTATATATAATATATATAGATATAAATATACATAAATTATAATTATAATATTTATTGAACTACTATACATATATAAATATTATATTATAATTATAAATACATTCAATTAGAAAACCCACAAAGGCTATTGTTCAATTAGGATAGAATCGTAATAAAACTCAAATCTAAAGGTAGAACAATCAATGCCAACCATCCATCCAACTTTCACTTTCTTTCCCAAAAAACAAAAGCTTTACCATTAAATACAAAATCTCTCAATTGTTCACCAAGTTAAAGCATGAACCAGTTGTAATATTGCAGTTATGTTAAACGAGGGGGTTCCGAGTTCAACTACCCGGTTGTCTCCCTCTTTTTATTTTATTTTTTCCTTCTTACCCCTTTAATCCCTCAATTTGTTTGAATTTTACATAATAGAACCCTTAATGTTTTTATTTCTACCTCACTCCTCCCAATTTCATTCTTTTATTTTAAAATTCTTTTTTAAATATAACTTCTCTTACAATATTTATTTGACTTCTTCTATTTTTTCTTCACCACTTTATATATATATATATATATATATATATATATATATATATATATATATATATATATATATATATATATATATATATATATATATATATATATATATACTTAAAATCTTTTTCCCCTCTTTATCTTTAAAATATTTTCCCGTACTCTCACATTTTACTATTAACTAACAATAATAAAATTATGTTGATCTTAATTATTGATTTGAAATATATTTTCTCTTCGATTTTGTTAAGGTTATCAATGTTTAACTATTTGTTTTAAAATATAAGTTTGTAAAACGAAAAACTGATTAATTATGTTATATATAAAATAAAGTGTCCGTCATCGTAGCGCGCGATCGACTCCAAAACTTGTTTTAGTTAAGGGTAAAGGATATATTTATAGATTTATATTTAAGGGCTATACATATTAGTATATTACACTTGTTTCATTATAAGTATATATTATATATTATATTATATATAATTATATATAAATTATGTATAATTATATATAAATTATATATAATTATGTATATATTTTTATATAAAGCTCTAAAATGGTGATGCCATCATTTCACTAATAACCCTTTAATTTTTGTAATGATGATGATGTCATTATTTTATATTAATATTAATTCTAATTAAAAATACAAAATAAAAACAAATAAATGCCGATAATATATGATTGCCGATTTGGAAAACAAAAATAATTAGTAAAAATATCATTTAATACTTAATACGGTATTACTGTTTTATAAATATATATCTCGGAGCATCTCCACCATATAGTATCATAACTCTTTTCCTCAATCTGTACAAACCTTTACAACTTTTTTTTCTCAATTTCCATCATATTATCCAATAACCTTTTCTTTCTAAAAAGCAGGTACAAACTTTCACGTCATTGTTAATGATTTTTCCAAAGAATTATTTTCTTTTATGTGTTGTTTGATGATGAAATTTATCACAGCTTGAATGCTTTATTATTATATGTTTGTTAAACAACAAGAATCTGAAAATCGATAACATATGTCAAATTATATTGTGACTATTTAAAATGAATGTATATATTATGATAAAAGAATTCAAAAATAATAATGATTTTCGCGAGGTTGAACAGGGTTTTTGAGTCACTTAAAATAATAACCATTTATGATAAAAAAAATAGTAATTGTAATGAAAATTGGAAGAGGATGGTGGGAGAATTAATGTAGTTTATTTATTCTGACCAAGTTAACGACAGGTTTCTTAGTCGAAATTTGTGGTCCCACGAGTTATTAAACTAAATGACTTTAGCATTTATATTCACTTAATACCTAAAACATATCAATAAACTGTTTCCTTTAAATAATCCCGTGATTCTACGGATAATTTCACTAGTATATAAATATAAATAATAGCGAAAAGCAGGGGTTGCCCGTATTTGATTTTTCCATGTCGTTAACCTCCAACAAAAATAGCTTGGTCATACATATTAAGTTGGGTCTTGGCCCATGGGCCTGTTTACTACCCCCTTCGTCCTAAATCTATTATCTCCAGATAAAAAACACACAGTTTTAAAAAAAATACCTGACACATGTACTTTTCTGTTAACTTTCCAGTTTTACCCCTTACTTTTTACCTATATTTTTGTCTTACATGTATAAAGTAGGGGCACAACAGAACTTTACACATTATTTTTTACCATTTATGGAAGTGGACTTTAAATCTGAGACATCCTAAAAAGGAATACTAGACAATAGAATCGGGACTGGGAGAGTAGTTTAAAAATACATTACATTAGATAAATTTAAAAACAATGCAACAAAAATAGAAAGAAAAAAATGCCTAAATCGTCCATGTGTTTTTGTTATTTATCCCAAACCATCCCTGTGTTATATAAACTGCACATCTCATCCTTAAATGGCATATTAAGTCCCAATTTAGTCCATGTTTTAAACCTCTCTTTACCCACGTTATATTTGCCGTTTGTGTATTATATCGTGCTTATCACATGGATTAAACAGCCCTTCATATTCCTCCTGTACGTAACAGCAGTTGTTTCATTCTTCAATTTTTCATCCATCTGCAATATTCTTTCTGTACGTGGGAGCTTTATGAGTCTGCAATGGCGGATAACAATGGTTGGTTTATGAGACCAGATAACTATGATTACGATATCCAAGATACATATGGTCAATTTTTTTTATACGAGATTAACGTTTCATAAATATTTATGGTTTATGTGTATGTTACTGTTACATTCAATAATTTTTTTTTCCAGAACGATTAGATATACTGTTACATTGAAGTGGTTTTAGATACTGTTACAATCAACAATTTTTTTTTCATAACGAGTAGATGTACTATTACATTGATATGGTGCTAGATACTGTTACATTGATATGGTTTTAGAATGGTTGATATGATTTTTGTTTCAGGTATATACTAAGAACTTTTTGCAATTAACTTACATCATCATGGTAAATTGATCCATAACCCTCAAAGACACTACGTTGGAGGAATGTTAAATCCATTTGATTTTATTGGAACATCTACTTTTTGCATGGAAAAGCTAAATGCCATTGTAAAGGAGGTTGTTAATGTAGGTGATGAAGTTATGTATTATCATTTTAGAATACCTGACAGTGATTTGGATAATGGTTTATCTCCTTTAGTAAGAGAATCTGATGTTGTTAAGATGTTAAGTTACATACCACAGTTTCAATTCATTGATGTGTATGTTAAACATGGGGTTAGTTCTATAGGAAGAGGAAGTTTGATTGATGAAATTGATGCTGAGATTGCTTTAAGTAAAATTGTTATTAATTGCCAAAACTTAAGTCAAGATGAGAGTGAAGATGGTAGTGAAGAAGATGAGAGTGATGATGGTAATTATGAGATTAATGATCTAGAGTTGAAACCAAACCAAGTCTTTGATAGTGGAGAAGTTGTTGAAACTGAAGGTGTGGACTTTGATGAATTTGATTGTGGAAATGAGTGTGACAAAGTGGATATTGAAAGAAAGTTGAGGTTGAATGAATTGAGAAAAAGTAATGAAGAAGAACCACTTAAAGTATGTTATCACAAGTTTTATGTTGGGCAAGAGTTTTCTACCACAAAAGAAATCAAAGAAAAGGCAAGACTACATGCAATTGAAACAAGAAGGGATTTGAAACCACAAAAGAATGACAAAGATAGGGTAAGAATTAGATGTTATGGATTGGGAGTAGTCAACAACAAACCTTTATGCCCGTGGACTTTACTTGCTTCTAAAGGTAAAAATCATGACACATTGATTGTCAAGACCTTACACGAAGAACACACATGTCAACAAAAGAGGAAACTTAAACAACTGTCATCCACTTTTATATCCAAAGAAATTGGTCATACACTTTGGTCATACACTTGGGTCATACATTATGTTGATACACTTTAGTCATAAAACAGTCCACTTTTGTGACGCCCCGTACAAAACCATCGTGTACGATTCGTCAACAACAGGATCTTTACACGGTCAAGTACTACATGCTATTTGAAAACCAGTTTTGCATTCATAAAAGATAACGTTTACAAAAGATAACGTGACACAAAGGTCGTTACAAAGTCATTATTTGAAAATAACATAAGCTACGAATGCAAAAGAAAAGTTCCATGATTGAGGCATTCTCTAAGATTATGCAGCGGAATTCTAGCACTGCAGGTCCTTAACAGCAAGTCTAAACACCAAGACAGCAAGTCTAAACAGCGGAAGCAACAAACCTCTAAGCACCTGAGAAAACATGCTTAAAAACGTCAACAATAATGTTGGTGAGCTATAGTTTAAGTTGTAACAGTAATGTAAGGTAGGCCACGAGATTTCAATGCTTCAACAGCGTTTCAAAACAGTATGAAAAGTATATGTTTAACCGTGGGCACTTGGTAACTAACTTAACGTTTATAACCCCCTAAAAGTACACTTGGCGAGTGCGTATGTTTACGAAGTATTAAACACCCGTTAAATGCTAGCGCGACTAGCCCGAGTGGGGATGTCAAACCCTATGGATCCATATCTAAGATTTGCGTTCACTGGTTCAAAAACCAATGACTAAACGTTACCGAGTTAAGGGGAAAGTTTATGCCGTTGTATAACCCACACATATATAAAGTTTAAGTACTCGTGCCTAGTATGTAAAACGTAAAAAGCGCATGTATTCTCAGTCCCAAAATAGTTAAAGTAAAAAGGGATGCTATAACTCACAGTGATAAGAGCGGTAAAGTCAATAATGAAAGTATGCGAGTAGTAAGTCGGTCCGAAAGGTCGTCAACATAAGTCAAAGGCTACTAGGTCAGTAGGTTATCCTCATAAGTTTTAATAGTGCATAAAATAAGTTTAAGTGTCATCATCATCATCGTTCATCATCATAAAAGCTAAGTAAGTTTGACAAGAATAGAGATCGAAACAATAGGCTGACTTCGGTCAGCTGCTACGACCTCTACGTAAATCAAAAAGACGCGAAATCAGTGGCTATGGCTCCGTATATGAGTCCCCTAGTTTCTAACCAATTTCCAGAACCAAAATCGTCTTCGTTTGACCATGGCGACGGTTTAAGTGCGAGTAGGTCAGAAATTTCAGCACAACGTTAATAGGGTGTAATGACTTTCGGAAGGCCATAAATCCTAAACCGTAACTCGGATTAAGAAGAGGTCTAAATGGAAAATCATCTAATAGAACCGAACTAGCTGAAAATTAAATTTCCAGCAGCCCAGGTGGTCTGATCAGATCCTGAAAATAGTAAGCAAGGTGCTCCGGTGGGGTTCTTAGTGCTTGATGCTCATCACGGTTCTCATCCTTGATGCTTTAGCTTCAAGTGTACAACTCGTTGATGGGTTAGCATCACCTTGACCAAGATTCTACCATCAACATACAATATGTTAAGACCAAGTAAGAACACAACTCATTTAAGAGTCTTAGATGGATGATGAACCAAGGTTACATCATATCCTTAGTCTTAACACAATTACAAGTTACATTTACAACTAAAGCTACAAACTTTACTTCAATCAAGCAAGTATGAACATAATATAAGTCAAATGAAGTGATGGAACCCTAAGCTAGAGAGCTTGGATCCCTTTCACACAAGTTTTAAGGTCACAAAGCTAGAAAGCTTGAACCTTTAGTGTTCTTGAAGATCTTGAAGCATAAAGCTTGGATCTTTAAGTTACATGAAGACCATAACACACAAGTTTTGATATTTATAACAAAATAATGAAATCATAAGTTAGAAAACTTAGATCCATTAAAAGATATGAAGATTCAAGCTAGAAAGCTTGCATCTTGGTTGTTCTTGAAGATCTTGAAGCATAAAGCTTGGATCTTTAAGTTACATGAAGATTACAAACACAAGTTTGAATCTTTATAACAAAATAGCAAGATTAAAGTTAAAAAAATATAGATCTATAAAGTGGGTGAAGATTCATAGCTAGAAAGCTTGAATCTTCCATGTTCTTGAAGGATTCAAATCCATGTTTGAATCTATAAGATGTAATCAAGATCAAAAGCTAAAAAGCTAGACCCATGATGATGATGATGATGAATTCGTGATGATGAGAAGGAGAAGAAGAAGAAAAATTCAAAATACTTACACTTTTAGAGAGAGAAAGGCTAGAGAGAGAATTTGAGAATGAGTGTGTGTGAATTACAAATGAAAGCAAGTGTAAAATGGATGGAATAAGGCTAGTATTTATAGGTGAATGGGGTAAGGGGAGGGGGTTTGGGCCGTGAATTTGGAGGGGGGGGGGGGGACAAGGGGGACAAAAGTTTGCTTTTTGGTTAATGGTTGTCTAAAGTTGGTGCTTATGTTGGGATCCCATGCAACATTAAGGATAATACTTGACATAAATGCTAGCTTGTTCCCTCTAATAAATGGACATTTGTCTTACATATTAATGGGTCACTAGCTAATAATAATTGGGCTAATTAAATAGTCCACTAACTAGTGTATTGTGGACTAAGGCCCAACAAGTTAGAAAGTCCAACAAGACTAACTAGTAAGCATAAGTAAATTACTACGCGTAATTAAGCATCCAAAAACCCAAGTAATTATTATTATAAAATAATAATTAAGATTTCGTAGTCATAATATCCCGATTACGAAAAAGTTAAACGTGTACGCAGTACGCAGTTTATTCGTAACGTCAAGTGACACTAACGGTCATAAAGGCTTCTGGTGATTAAGTTAAGTATCCTACGTACTTAAAGACACGTTTTAACACATAAATGAAAGTAAGCCATGTGTACACAGATTCCAGAGTATAAAGTAGCACAGTACGCACAAATACGCAGTTTCGCAAAAACACAAGGCACAATAGCAAGTCGAAAAAGTCGGGTCGCTACATTACCCACCTGTTAATGGAAATTTCGTCCCGAAATTTAAGCTGAGGCAGGTGTTGAAGTCGGGAAAAGGTGAGGATACTTCTGCATCATTTGATCCTCTCGTTCCCAGGTAAACTCAGGTCCACGTTTGGCATTCCATCGGACTCGAACAATTGGAATCTTATTGTGCTTGAAAGTCTTAACCTCTCGGTCCATGATTTCGACAGGTTCTTCCACAAAGTGGAGTTTGTCATGAATCGTAAGCTCATTTAGAGGGATGAAAAGTTCTGGTTCGGCAAGACATTTCTTCAGATTCGACACGTGAAAAGTAGGGTGAACTGCGCTCAATTGAGTCGGAAGATCCAAACCGTTTGCAACGGGTCCAACACTTTCCAAGATTTCAAAAGGACCAATATATCGCGGGTTTAACTTTTCGCGCTTTCCAAAACGAATTACACCTTTCCAAGGTGCGACCTTCAACATTACACGGTCACCCACGTTGAATTCGAAGTCTTTACGTTTGAGGTCGGCATAACTCTTTTGGTGATCACGGGCCGCCTTAAGTCTCGCTTGAATTTGGACAATCTTCTCGGTTGTCTCATGAACTACCTCGGGTCCGGTGATTTGCTTTTCGCCTACTTCGGCCCAACAAATAGGAGATCGGCACTTGCGGCCATACAACGCTTCAAAAGGCACGGCATTAATACTCGAATGATAACTGTTGTTGTAAGAGAACTCAGCTAGTGGCAAATGTCTCTCCCAAGCTTTTTCGAAGTCAATAACACATGCACGCAACATGTCCTCCAAAGTCTGAATCGTTCGTTCGCTCTGACCGTCAGTTTGCGGTACTCATGTCGAGACGTGTTCCCAAGGCTTCTTGCAAAGAACGCCAAAACCTAGAAGCAAAACGGGTATCACGATCTGAGATAATCGATAAGGGCACACCATGACGGGATACAACCTCTTTGATGTATAGTTGAGCGAGTCTCTCCATCGTATCTGTTTCCTTCATGGCTAAGAAGTGTGCAGATTTGGTAAGTCGGTCAACGATAACCCAGATGGTATCATAACCGCCTACTGTCTTCGGTAGCTTTGTGATGAAGTCCATCGTTATCCTTTCCCACTTCCATTGCGGGATTTCCGGTTCGTTATCCTTTCCCACTTCCATTGCGGGATTTCCGGTTGTTGAAGTAATCCAGATGGCCTTTGATGTTCGGCCTTAACTTTCGAGCAAGTCAAACACTTACCAACGTAAGTTACAACATCCTTCTTAAGGTTAGGCCACCAATACTGTTCCTTGAGATCGTGATACATTTTACCGGCTCCTGGATGAATCGAATATCTCGACTTGTGGGCTTCATCTAGTATAAGGCTCCGTAGATCTCCATAACTAGGTACCCAAATCCTTCCGGCAAAGCATCAGAGTCCAGTCTCCTTAACCTCGAATCGTGAAACGAGAATGTTCAAGTGTTCTTGAGAAATATTCTCCTCTTTGAGAGCCTCTTCTTGGGCTACTCGGATCTGACTATTAAGATTTGAATGAATGATGATGTTCAAGGCGCGGACACGAAGAGGTACCGTCCTCTCCTTCCGGCTCAGGGCATCGGCTACAACATTTGCCTTTCCAGGATGGTAACGAAGTTCACAATCATAGTCGTTCAGCGTCTCGATCCATCATCGCTGCCTCATGTTCAGTTGTTTCTGATCGAATATGTGCTGGAGGCTTTTGTGGTCGGTGAAGATGGTACTTTTAGTTCCATACAGATAATGTCTCCACAATTTGAGTGCAAAGACAACGGCTCCAAGTTCGAGATCATGCGTTGTGTAGTTTTGCTCGTGAATCTTTAGTTGACGAGAAGCATAGGCAATAACCTTCGATCTTTGCATCAATACGCAACCAAAACCATTTTTCGAGGCATCACAATATACGACGAAATCATCACTGCCTTCAGGAAGAGATAAGATAGGTGCGGTGGTCAATTTCTGCTTCAAGTTTTGAAATGCTGATTCGTGTTCTTTTTCCCAAACGAACTTCTTCCCTTTGTGAGTCAGCGCGGTCAAAGGACGCGAAATCAGAGAGAAACCTTCAATAAATCTTCGGTAGTAACCGGCAAGACCTAGAAATTGGCGGATGTGAGTCAGAGTAGTGGGGGTTTCCCACTTGCTGATAGCTTCGATCTTCGTGGGATCAACTTTGATACCTTGAACACTCATAATATGACCCAGAAATTGGAATTCCTTCAACCAAAATTCACACTTGGAGAATTTGGCATAAAGTTACTCTTGTCTCAAGAGTTCCAACACTAGTCGAAGATGTTGTTCATGTTCTTCTTCACTTCGGGAATAGATGAGGATATCATCTATGAAAATGATAACGAACTTGTCCAGATATGGCTTGCATACACGATTCATGATATCCATAAACACGGCAGGTGTGTTGGTTAAACCGAATGGCATCACTAGAAACTCATAGTGACCATAACGGGTTCTAAACGCAGTTTTCATCACATCGCTCTCCTTCACCCTCAACTGGTGATAACCTGATCGCAAATTGATCTTGGAGTAAACGCTGGATCCTTGCAGCTGATCGAAAAGATCGTCAATTCTGGGAAGGGGATACCGATTCTTAATCGTCAACTTGTTCAGCTCACGATAATCGATACACATGCGGAAAGATCCGTCCTTCTTCTTCACGAATAAAATAGGTGCACCCCAAGGCGATGAACTCGGTTGGATGAATCCACGGTCTAGCAATTCCTGCAGTTGACTCTGCAACTCTTGCAGTTTGGAAGGTGCTAGTCGATAAGGTGCGCGAGCTACGGGTGCAGCTCCCGGCACTAGATCGATCTGGAACTCCACTGCTCTCGGTGGCGGTAATCCAGGCAATTCTTCCGGAAGGACATTGGGAAATTCGTTCACAATTCGTACATCATTCACACTCTTCACCTCGGCTTCTAACGTTTTCACATGTGCTAAAACAGTAAGACGTCCTTTCTTCATGATCTTTTGTACTTTCATGCAACTAATGAGGTTCAGCTTCAAACTACATCTCTCTCTGTAAATAATCAGTGGCTCACCATCTCCGTAGGATACACGAAGAGCTTTATCTCCATAGATAATGTCGGCCCTTACTTTGGTCAACCAGTCCATACCGACAATCACATCAAAACTTCCCAATTTGATGGGTATCAAGTCAATATCAAAATCCACACCAGCTATGTTAATAATAGCTCCTCGGCCAATTTGGTCAACTTTCTCAAGTTTTCCATTGGCTACCTCAACAAGCATACTCTCCTTTAAAGGAACTAACGACCAATCTATCTTAGAACAAAAAGTGTCTACAAACATAGCTCCTATCGGCACCAGTATCAAATAGGACAGAAGCTAATAGATTATTGATAGTGAATATACCTGTAACCAAGTCGGGGTTCTCGCGGGCATCCCTTGCGTTTACATTGAAAGCTATTCCATGCAGTGGTCCACTGTCCTTACGCTTGTTGGGACATTCATTCCTAAAGTGGCCCTATTGTCCGCACTCATAGCACTACCTTGGTCCAGTAGGGTTTGTCTTCACCGTTGGGGTGGGAATCTTGCAGTCCTTACCAATATGCCCGGTCCTTTTGCACTTTTCACAGACCACATTACAGTACCAAGTATGGTGCTTATAGCACCTCTTGCACTGCGGTAGAGTACCCTTGTAGTTGGGGTTCGAGCTAGGGGTTGGGTTGGGGTTCCTCCAGTCGTTGTTTCCCTTGAAACCCTCATGCCTCTTAGCTAGGTTTTAATCAAAGACCTTTCCCTTGTTTCCATCCCACTTACGCTTCTCATGACTAGTACCCGATTCTAATTTCGCTTTCTCAGGTTCCTTGCAGGTGATCTGGTTCATCAGGGTGTATGCCATGCGCATAGCTTCCAGGACATTGGGTGGCTTCGAAGAGGTGACATTTCCCTGAATGGACTTGGGAAGTCCCCACAAGTATCGTTCCATTCTCTTAAACTCCGGGGTAACCATCGAGGGACACATCAGCGCTAATTCCAGATACCTACGGTTGTAACCATCAAGATCGTTTCCCACAACCTTCAACTCCCAGAACTCAGCCTCCATTTTATGTATCTCTGTTCTGGGGCAATACTCTTTGATCATGGCTCCCTTAAATTCTTCCCAAGGAGTAGCATAAGCCTCGTCAATACCTTTGGCCTGAGCAAGTGTGTTCCACCAGGTTAGGGTGCCATCCGACAGCGTACATGAGGTATACTTGGTTTTGTTCGTCTCTGAGCAGTTGCTTACACGGAACACATCTTCTAGTTTCTCAAACCACCTAGTCAATCCAACTGGCCCCTCAGTACCACTAAAGTTGTGGGGCTTGCAGCTTTGAAACTCCTTATATGTACACCCGTTATGGATGGGCGGGTTAATTGGTGGAGCTTGTGGGTTGATTTCTGCAATATCTGTGGCTACTCTTTCCGCAATCATTTCCTCAATTTGTGCTGCTGTGGGCGCTGCTCTTCCATTTGCCATTGCTATTCTAAACAGAAATTTTGACTTAAGTCAAAATCCAGCATTTAATAAATAATAATATAGTATATGGCAACCAACATGGAATCAACGCAACACATGTTAACTACGTAATGCAACCAGATACAGATACCACAGAAACATCATACAGAAACGTAAGTAGAACACTGTGCAAATAGTAAACAACACTAAGTTCCATTCATTAATAATAAGTTGCATACATCCGCATGGGTTCGCACAATACATGAGTAAAACATGAAACTACAAACGAGATTACATAATGAAATCTACTACAATGCCCTATGGTGACGGTGAGTAAAGGATGTCCATTACGTGCGACATCTGGTCCTCGAGCTTAGTTACCCGAGCACGGAGGATCTCCACTTCCCTCGTCAGTTCCTCGACGGAGGGAGATGGTGGGGCAGGCGGTGCAGTCGGTACAGGTAGTGCAGATGGTCCAGTGCCAGAAGTAGATGGTGCGTAACGATAAGCCTTATGCACGAATGGATAGGCAGGATACGGCACAACCCGCTTGCGGGCGGTGACCCTAGTCCTCAGTCCATGTGCGCTAACGAACGACCTACCTCCGTTAACCCCTGGAATAACGGTACCATCGAAATGATACCGCTTCTTCGGCGGGGTAGAGGGTGGCTGCACGGGTGCCTCCTCAGGGTCCTCGTCAGAATCCTCGTCACTGGAGTCATCAGAGGATGAGTCATCGGATGATGAGTCGTCAAAAACAGCTGGAGGTGGCTCCGCTCGACCGGTAGTCATCATCCGATATCTGAAAGGCGGAATCGGAACGATATGTCCATCAGGAAGGCGTCTACACTAATGGTTATGCTCATTACAGAACGAAACGTCCCCGTATTCCCCGGGAATCACAACACTACCAGAATGGTGCTGTGGCTCTGAGGGTCCTGGGTTGAGTGGAGCTGGAATCTCTGGTGGATCCTCGTGTCCATCTGTGGTGCCCACTGGGTCGGGTGTGTAGTGACCCGAACTTTTCCATGTTTATATATATTAATTGAGATTGATATTCACATGATTAAATGTTTCCAACATGTTAAGCAATCAAACTTGTTAAGACTTGATTAATTGAAATAGGTTTCATATAGACAATTGACCACCCAAGTTAACCGGTGATTCACGAACGTTAAAACTTGTAAAAACTATATGATGACATATATATGGTTATATATATAGTTAACATGATATTATGATAAGTAAACATATCATTAATTATATTAACAATGAACTACATATGTAAAAACAAGACTACTAACTTAATGATTTTGAAACGAGACATATATGTAACGATTATCGTTGTAACGACATTTAATGTATATATATCATATTAAGAGATATTTGTACATCATAATATCATGATAATATAATAATTTAAAATCTCTTTTGATATTATAAACATTGGGTTAACAACATTTAACAATATCGTTAACCTAAAGGTTTCAAAACAACATTTACATGTAACGACTAACGATGACTTAACGACTCAGTTAAAATGTATATACATGTAGTGTTTTAATATGTATTCATACACTTTTGAAAGAATTCAAGACACTTATCAAAATACTTCTACTTAACAAAAATGCTTACAATTACATCCTCGTTCAGTTTCATCAACAATTCTACTCGTATGCACCCGTATTCGTACTCGTACAATACACAGCTTTTAGATGTATGTACTATTGGTATATACACTCCAATGATCAGCTCTTAACAGCCCATTTGAGTCACCTAACACATGTGGGAACCATAATTTGGCAACTAGCATGAAATATCTCATAAAATTACAAAAATATGAGTAATCATTCATGACTTATTTACATGAAAACAAAATAACATATCCTTTATATCTAATCCATACACCAACGACCAAAAACACCTACAAACACTTTAATTCTTTAATTTTCTTCATCTAATTGATCTCTCTCAAGTTCTATCTTCAAGTTCTAAGTGTTCTTCATAAATTCCAAAAGTTCTAGTTTCATAAAATCAAGAATACTTTCAAGTTTGCTAGCTCACTTCCAATCTTGTAAGGTGATCATCCAACCTCAAGAAATCTTTGTTTCTTACAGTAGGTTATCATTCTAATACAAGGTAATAATCATATTCAAACTTTGGTTCAATTTCTATAACTATAACAATCTTATTTCAAGTGATGATCTTACTTGAACTTGTTTTCGTGTCATGATTCTGCTTCAAGAACTTCGAGCCATCCAAGGATCCATTGAAGCTAGATCCATTTTTCTCTTTTCCAGTAGGTTTATCCAAGGAACTTAAGGTAGTAATGATGTTCATAATATCATTCGATTCATACATATAAAGCTATCTTATTCGAATGTTTAAACTTGTAATCACTAGAACATAGTTTAGTTAATTCTAAACTTGTTCGCAAACAAAAGTTAATCCTTCTAACTTGACTTTTAAAATAAACTAAACACATGTTCTATATCTATATGATATGCTAACTTAATGACTTAAAACCTGGAAACACGAAAAACACCGTAAAACCGAATTTACGCCGTCGTAGTAACACCGCGGGCTGTTTTGGGTTAGTTAATTAAAAACTATGATAAACTTTGATTTAAAAGTTGTTATTCTGAGAAAATGATTTTTATTATGAACATGAAACTATATCCAAAAATTATGGTTAAACTCAAAGTTGAAGTATGTTTTCTAAAATGGTCATCTAGACGTCGTTCTTTCGACTGAAATGACTACCTTTACAAAAACGACTTGTAACTTATTTTTCCGACCATAAACCTATACATTTTCTGTTTAGATTCATAAAATAGGGTTCAATATGAAACCATAGCAATTTGATTCACTCAAAACGGATTTAAAATGAAGAAGTTATGGGTAAAACAAGATTGGATAATTTTTCTCATTTTAGCTACGTGAAAATTGGTAACAAATCTATTCCAACCATAACTTAATCAACTTGTATTGTATATTATGTAATCTTGAGATACCATAGACACGTATACAATGTTTTGACCTATCATGTCGACACATCTATATATATTTCGGAACAACCATAGACACTCTATATGTGAATGTTGGAGTTAGCTATACAGGGTTGAGGTTGATTCCAAAATATATATAGTTTGAGTTGTGATCAATACTGAGATACGTATACACTGGGTCGTGGATTGATTCAAGATAATATTTATCGATTTATTTCTGTACATCTAACTGTGGACAACTAGTTGTAGGTTACTAACGAGGACAGCTGACTTAATAAACTTAAAACATCAAAATATATTAAAAGTGTTGTAAATATATTTTGAACATACTTTGATATATATGTATATATTGTTATAGGTTCGTGAATCAACCAGTGGCCAAGTCTTACTTCCCAACGAAGTAAAAATCTGTGAAAGTGAGTTATAGTCCCACTTTTAAAATCTAATATTTTTGGGATGAGAATACATGCAGGTTTTATAAATGATTTACAAAATAGACACAAGTACGTGAAACTACATTCTATGGTTGAATTATCGAAATCGAATATGCCCCTTTTTATTAAGTCTGGTAATCTAAGAATTAGGGAACAGACACCCTAATTGACGCGAATCCTAAAGATAGATCTATCGGGCCCAACAAGCCCCATCCAAAGTACCGGATGCTTTAGTACTTCGAAATTTATATCATATCCGAAGGGTGTCCCGGAATGATGGGGATATTCTTATATATGCATCTTGTTAATGTCGGTTACCAGGTGTTCACCATATGAATGATTTTTATCTCTATGTATGGGATGTATATTGAAATATGAAATCTTGTGGTCTATTGTTACGATTTGATATATATAGGTTAAACCTATAACTCACCAACATTTTTGTTGACGTTTTAAGCATGTTTATTCTCAGGTGATTATTAAGAGCTTCCGCTGTCGCATACTTAAATAAGGACAAGATTTGGAGTCCATGCTTGTATGATATTGTGTAAAAACTGCATTCAAGAAACTTATTTTGTTGTAACATATTTGTATTGTAAACCATTATGTAATGGTCGTGTGTAAACAGGATATTTTAGATTATCATTATTTGATAATCTACGTAAAGCTTTTTAAACCTTTATTGATGAAATAAAGGTTATGGTTTGTTTTAAAATGAATGCAGTCTTTAAAAAACGTCTCATATAGAGGTCAAAACCTCGCAACGAAATCAATTAATATGGAACGTTTTTAATCAATAAGAACGGGACATTTCAGTTGGCATCAGAGCTGGTATAACACCGTCCATGTGTGGCGGGTTAGTCGTAAAGGAGGTTCTCACAGTGTTACCTGTGACGAAGCATTGGCTCTTACTCCTTGCGATCCCTTACTAGGGTTGGCAGTAGCCGAGAGGCAGGCCCTAAAATCAGTATCTGAGGTACACTCAGTGGTCACCAGGCGGTTAGCTGGGAAGGCACTGGGTGGGACGGTGGTTGTCCCCAACTGTATTTTAGTTGGTATCCGAGCGTTGGTCTTAGAGAACCAGAATTTTGCATTAGTGTGTCTTATCTAGTTTGTTAGGATGCATTAGTGAGTCTGGACTTCGACCGTGTTTACTTGAAAAATGATTGCTTAACAAATTTTGTTGGAAACTATATATTTTTAACATGTGAATATTATGTGATATATTAATCTCTTAACGCGTTTGATATTATGTGATAGATGTCTACCTCTAGAACAAGTCCCATTGACTCACCTAATAATAATGAAGAGTCAAATGTAAATTGGAATGATTCGTGGACTGATTCACAAGTTTCCGAAGAGGAACCGGAAGAAGAGTCGGAACCGGAAGAAGAATTGGAACCGGAAGAAGAATCAGAACCGGATGAAGAAATAGAACCGGTGGGGGAAATAATAAAACGGTTAAGTAAAAGAAAATCCTCAACCAACCGACCAAGGTTAATTATGGTCAATGGTGTTTCCGCCAAGGAAGCAAAATATTGGGAGGATTACCAATTCTTCGATGAATCAGATTCCGACGAGAATTCCGATGATGTTATAGAAATTACCCCAACTGAATTTAAAAAGGCAAAAGAAAATAATAAGGGAAAGGGCATAAAAATAAAGAAATCTAATTCCAACCCCGATGAACTGTATATGTATTGTCAACCCCTGAAGTCCTTAAGTTGTAACAATGACCCGGGAACCTCTAAACCACCAGGTTTTTCTAAACCAATGTGGATTACGACGGCTCGTATTAGGGGAACATCATATATCCCTAGAAACTTGGGAAAACGAACCAAAACCGAAGAAGAAGAAATAAGCGAGTTGGAATAAGATAGTTGTATTCGTGTGGTGTAATATATGTAATATAGTGTGCTTATGCTTTATGATATATGTAAAAATTGCTTGTATTAATAAGTATTTTTTTTTATGAATCTAACTCTTGTCTATTTTACAGTATAAAAACACAAAATGGATAGACAACCCAATATTTTAAGAGACCTACCCGGAGACATGATTGATGAAATCTTGTCTAGAGTCGGTCAGAATTCTTCGGCACAACTATTTAAGGCGAGATCAGTTTGTAAGACATTCGAAGAACGTTCCAAGAATGCCTTGGTTTATAAAAGGCTTTCGTTCGAAAGATGGGGGATATCACATTGGGAAATCCACAAGTTACGATGTGTTTACTTTGACGCATATATTGCGGGGAACCCAAATGCTATTTTACGCAATGGGTTAAGAAATTATTTTGACTCAATATATCCGAATATTGGACTTCGTGATTTAGAAAAAGCGGCTAACATGCAACATAAAGAAGCATGTTATGCTTACGGATTAGTAATGTTCGCTTCTCACCAAAGTGAGAACAAGAACATCGGGCTACAACTATTAAACAAAATGTTCCCACAAGTGACGGAGTCGGTAATTGGGGTAAGAAATGAGGTTTTTAGATTGTTACGGGACTGTTGGACATTACGTAACCCTCGTCCCTTTGACAACGTTACAACACGCTGTCTTATCAACGGCCATAACGGTTATGTTCCACAAGACCAAGGATGGGAAGTAATCCTAGTAAAACCAGAATGCATGACTTGTTTCTGGACGTATGAATTACGTGTCTTTATTGCCTTTGCTGAACGACTTGTGTACTAGCTAGAATTATCTTCACAACCATCTTGTATCAAATTTATTGTGTTCTATATTTCATGCTATATGTAAAATAAGCGGTATTGTAAGTTTGTAAAATATTGTGTAAAAGTTTGAACGCGAATTATTATTTTAATCAGTTTTTCATATAGAATTGTAGTAGTTGAATTGTATATTAGCTACTAAGTATGAACTTAACGGGTAGGTACTACCCGAATTTAAACTTATAAAATGCTAATATGAAGAAAAAGCTTTTATAAATGAGTTCATATTATGCTACGAAATACTATTAACTACTCTTAATATTCTGTATGATTAACTTGTTCCATTTGACTATTTTGAAGGAAATGGCACCGACTATTCGACACACCATGAATATGAATGAAGAGGAATTCCGTACTTTTCTAGCTTCAAACATAGCCGCAGTACAGGCTGCGCTACATACCAACAATAACCTTGGATCTAGCAGTACAGGAAATCGTGTAGGATGCACCTACAAAGAATTTACTGCCTGCAAACCTTTGGAATTTGATGGAACCGAAGGACCGATCGGATTGAAACGGTGGACCGAGAAGGTCGAATCGGTGTTTGCCATAAGTAAGTGTACTGAAGAGGACAAAGTGAAGTACGCTACGCATACCTTCACAGGTTCTGCGTTAACATGGTGGAATACCTATCTAGAGCAAGTGGGACAAGACGATGCGTACGCACTACCGTGGTCAGCATTCAAGCACTTGATGAACGAAAAGTACCGTCCCAGAACCGAGGTCAATAAGCTCAAGACAGAACTTAGAGGGTTACGAATCCAAGGATTTGATATTACCACGTACGAAAGACGATTAACAGAATTGTGCCTATTGTGTCCGGGAGCATTCGAAGATGAGGAAGAGAAGATCGACGCGTTTGTGAAAGGATTACCGGAAAGAATCCAAGAAGATATAAGTTCACACGAGCCCGCCTCCATACGACAGGCATGTAGAATGGCTCACAAACTAGTGAACCAGATTGAAGAAAGAATTAAAGAACAGACTGCTGAAGAGGCCAATGTGAAGCAAGTCAAAAGAAAGTGGGAGGAAAATGGTGATAAGAATCACCAATACAACAACAACAGCAATCGCAACAATTATCCCAACAATCACAACATCAATCGCAACTACAACAAACGGCCCAACAACAACAACAACAACAACAACAGCAGCAACTACAACAATTATCCCAACAACAATAATAACCGCAACAACAACAACAATCAGAAACAGCTATGCCAAAGGTGTGAAAAGTATCACTCGGGGTTCTGCACCAAATTTTGCAACAAGTGTAAAAGAAATGGTCATAGCGCGGCGAAGTGTGAGGTCTACGGACCAGGGGTTAATAGAACGAAAGGAACAAATGGTGTCGGAACGAGTAATGGCAGAGCAAGTAGTGTCGGAGCAAGCTATGCCAATGTAGTTTGTTATAAATGTGGAAAACCGGGCCACATTATTAGAAATTGCCCGAACCAGGAGAACACGAATGGACAAGGCCGCGGAAGAGTTTTCAATATTAATGCGGCAGAGGCACAGGAAGACCCGGAGCTTGTTACGGGTACGTTTCTTATTGACAATAAATCTGCTTACGTTTTATTTGATTCGGGTGCGGATAGAAGCTATATGAGTAGAGATTTTTGTGCTAAATTAAGTTGCCCATTGACGCCTTTAGATAGTAAATTTTTACTCGAATTAGCAAATGGTAAATTAATTTCAGTAGATAATATATGTCGGAATCGAGAAATTAAACTGGTTAGCGAAACATTTAAGATTGATTTAATACCAGTAGAGTTAGGGAGTTTTGATGTGATAATCGGTATGGACTGGTTGAAAGAAGTGAAAGCAGAGATCGTTTGTTACAAAAATGCAATTCGCATTATACGAGAAAAAAGAAAACCCTTAATGGTGTACGGAGAAAAGGGCAACACGAAGCTACATCTTATTAGTAATTTGAAGGCACAAAAACTAATAAGAAAAGGTTGCTATGCTGTTCTAGCACACGTCGAGAAAGTACGAACTGAAGAAAAGAGCATCAATGATGTTCCCATTGCAAAAGAATTTCCCGATGTATTTCCGAAAGAATTACCGAGATTACCCCCACATCGATCCGTTGAATTTCAAATAGATCTTGTACCAGGAGCTGCACCAATAGCTCGTGCTCCTTACAGACTCGCACCCAGCGAGATGAAAGAACTGCAAAGCCAATTACAAGAACTTTTAGAGCGTGGTTTCATTCGACCAAGCACATCACCGCGGGGAGCTCCTGTTTTGTTTGTCAAGAAGAAAGATGGTACATTCAGGTTGTGTATCGACTACCGAGAGTTGAACAAACTTACCATCAAGAACCGCTACCCACTACCGAGAATCGACGACTTATTTGATCAACTATAAGGCTCGTCTGTTTATTCAAAGATTGACTTACGTTCCGGGTATCATCAAATGCGGGTGAAAGAAGATGATATTCCAAAGACTGCTTTCAGAACACGTTACGGTCATTACGAGTTTATGGTCATGCCATTTGGTTTAACTAATGCACCAGCTGTGTTCATGGACCTTATGAACCGAGTGTGTGGACCATACCTTGACAAGTTTGTCATTGTTTTCATTGATGACATACTTATTTACTCAAAGAATGACCAAGAGCACGGTGAACATTTGAGAAAGGTGTTAGAAGTATTGAGGAAGGAAGAATTGTACGCTAAGTTTTCAAAGTGTGCATTTTGGTTGGAAGAAGTTCAATTCCTCGGTCACATAGTGAACAAAGAAGGTATTAAGGTGGATCCGGCAAAGATAGAAACTGTTGAAAAGTGGGAAACCCCGAAAACTCCGAAACACATACGCCAGTTTTTAGGACTAGCTGGTTACTACAGAAGGTTCATCCAAGACTTTTCCAGAATAGCAAAACCCTTGACTGCATTAACGCATAAAGGGAAGAAATTTGAATGGAATGATGAACAAGAGAAAGCGTTTCAGTTATTGAAGAAAAAGCTAACTACGGCACCTATATTGTCATTGCCTGAAGGGAATGATGATTTTGTGATTTATTGTGACGCATCAAAGCAAGGTCTCGGTTGTGTATTAATGCAACGAACGAAGGTGATTGCTTATGCGTCTAGACAATTGAAGATTCACGAACAAAATTATAAGACGCATGATTTGGAATTAGGCGCAGTTGTTTTTGCATTAAAGACTTGGAGGCACTACTTATATGGGGTTAAAAGTATTATATATACCGACCACAAAAGTCTTCAACACATATTTAATCAGAAACAACTGAATATGAGGCAGCGTATGAAATGTCCCGTTCTTATTGATTAAAAACGTTCCATATTAATTGATTTCGTTGCGAGGTTTTGACCTCTATATGAGACGTTTTTCAAAGACTGCATTCATTTTAAAACAAACCATAACCTTTATTTCATCAATAAAGGTTTAAAAAGCTTTACGTAGATTATCAAATAATGATAATCTAAAATATCCTGTTTACACACGACCATTACATAATGGTTTACAATACAAATATGTTACAACAAAATAAGTTTCTTGAATGCAGTTTTTACACAATATCATACAAGCATGGACTCCAAATCTCGTCCTTATTTAAGTATGCGACAGCGGAAGCTCTTAATAATCACCTGAGAATAAACATGCTTAAAACGTCAACAAAAATGTTGGTGAGTTATAGGTTTAACCTATATATATCAAATCATAATAATAGACCACAAGATTTCATATTTCAATACACATCCCATACATAGAGATAAAAATCATTCATATGGTGAACAACTGGTAACCGACAATAACAAGATGCATATATAAGAATATCCCCATCATTCCGGGACACCCTTCGGATATGATATAAATTTCGAAGTACTAAAGCATCCGGTACTTTGGATGGGGTTTGTTAGGCCCAATAGATCTATCTTTAGGATTCGCGTCAATTAGGGTGTCTGTTCCCTAATTCTTAGATTACCAGACTTAATAAAAAAGGGGCATATTCGATTTCGATAATTCAACCATAGAATGTAGTTTCACGTACTTGTATCTATTTTGTAAATCATTTATAAAACCTGCATGTATTCTCATCCCAAAAATATTAGATTTTAAAAGTGGGACTATAACTCACTTTTATAGATTTTTACTTCTTCGGGAAGTAAGACTTGGCCACTGGTTGATTCACGAACCTATAACAATATATACATATATATCAAAGTATGTTCAAAATATATTTACAATACTTTTAATATATTTTGATGTTTTAAGTTTATTAAGTCAGCTGTCCTCGTTAGTAACCTACAACTAGTTGTCCACAGTTAGATGTACAGAAATAAATCAATAAATATTATCTTGAATCAATCCACGACCCAGTGTATACGTATCTCAGTATTGATCACAACTCAAACTATATATATTTTGGAATCAACCTCAACCCTGTATAGCTAACTCCAACATTCACATATAGAGTGTCTATGGTTGTTCCGAAATATATATAGATGTGTCGACATGATAGGTCGAAACATTGTATACGTGTCTATGGTATCTCAAGATTACATAATATACAATACAAGTTGATTAAGTTATGGTTGGAATAGATTTGTTACCAATTTTCACGTAGCTAAAATGAGAAAAATTATCCAATCTTGTTTTACCCATAACTTCTTCATTTTAAATCCGTTTTGAGTGAATCAAATTGCTATGGTTTCATATTGAACTCTATTTTATGAATCTAAACAGAAAAAGTATAGGTTTATAGTCAGAAAAATAAGTTACAAGTCGTTTTTGTAAAGGTAGTCATTTCAGTCGAAAGAACGACGTCTAGATGACCATTTTAGAAAACATACTTCCACTTTGAGTTTAACCATAATTTTTGGATATAGTTTCATGTTCATAATAAAAATCATTTTCTCAGAATAACAACTTTTAAATCAAAGTTTATCATAGTTTTTAATTAACTAACTCAAAACAGCCCGCGGTGTTACTACGACGGCGTAAATCCGGTTTTACGGTGTTTTTCGTGTTTCCAGGTTTTAAATCATTAAGTTAGCATATCATATAGATATAGAACATGTTTTTAGTTGATTTTAAAAGTCAAGTTAGAAGGATTAACTTTTGTTTGCGAACAAGTTTAGAATTAACTAAACTATGTTCTAGTGATTACAAGTTTAAACCTTCGAATAAGATAGCTTTATATGTATGAATCGAATGATGTTATGAACATCATTAATACCTTAATTTCCTTGGATAAACCTACTGTAAAAGAGAAAAATGGATCTAGCTTCAACGGATCCTTGGATGGCTCGAAGTTCTTGAAGCAGAATCATGACACGAAAACAAGTTCAAGTAAGATCATCACTTGAAATAAGATTGTTATAGTTATAGAAATTGAACCAAAGTTTGAATATGATTATTACCTTGTATTAGAATGATAACCTACTGTAAGAAACAAAGATTTCTTAAGGTTGGATGATCACCTTACAAGATTGGAAGTGAGCTAGCAAACTTGAAAGTATTCTTGATTTTATGAAACTAGAACTTTTGAAATTTATGAAGAACACTTAGAACTTGAAGATAGAACTTGAGAGAGATCAATTAGATGAAGAAAATTGAAGAATGAAAGTGTTTGTAGGTGTTTTTGGTCGTTGGTGTATGGATTAGATATAAAGGATATGTAATTTTGTTTTCATGTAAATAAGTCATGAATGATTACTCATATTTTTGTAATTTTATGAGATATTTCATGCTAGTTGCCAAATTATGGTTCCCACATGTGTTAGGTGACTCACATGGGCTGCTAAGAGCTGATCATTGGAGTGTATATACCAATAGTACATACATCTAAAAGCTGTGTATTGTACGAGTACGAATACGGGTGCATACGAGTAGAATTGTTGATGAAACTGAACGAGGATGTAATTGTAAGCATTTTTGTTAAGTAGAAGTATTTTGATAAGTGTATTGAAGTCTTTCAAAAGTGTATAAATACATATTAAAACACTACATGTATATACATTTTAACTGAGTCGTTAAGTCATCGTTAGTCGTTACATGTAAATGTTGTTTTGAAACCTTTAGGTTAACGATCTTGTTAAATGTTGTTAACCCAATGTTTATAATATCAAAAGAGATTTTAAATTATTATATTATCATGATATTATGATGTACGAATATCTCTTAATATGATATATATACATTAAATGTCGTTACAATGATAATCGTTACATATATGTCTCGTTTCAAAATCATTAAGTTAGTAGTCTTGTTTTTACATATGTAGTTCATTGTTAATATACTTAATGATATGTTTAATTATCATAATATAATGTTAACTATATATATAACCATATATATGTCATCATATAGTTTTTACAAGTTTTAACGTTCGTGAATCACCGGTCAACTTGGGTGGTCAATTGTCTATATGAAACATATTTCAATTAATCAAGTCTTAACAAGTTTGATTGCTTAACATGTTGGAAACATTTAATCATGTAAATATCAAACTCAATTAATATATATAAACATGGAAAAGTTCGGGTCACTACAGCGTAGGTGGATTGAATTATTGAATGATTACGACTTTGAGATTCGTTACCACCCGGGGAAGGCAAATGTGGTAGCCGATGCCTTGAGCAGGAAGGACAGAGAACCCATTCGAGTAAAATCTATGAATATAATGATTCATAATAACCTTACTACATAAATAAAGGAGGCGCAACAAGGAGTTTTAAAAGAGGGAAATTTAAAGGATGAAATACCCAAAGGATCGGAGAAGCATCTTAATATTCGGGAAGACAGAACCCGGTATAGGGCTGAAAGGATTTGGGTACCAAAATTTGGAGATATGAGAGAAATGGTACTTAGAGAAGCTCATAAAACCAGATACTCAATACATCCTGGAACGGGGAAGATGTACAAGGATCTCAAGAAACATTTTTGGTGGCCGGGTATGAAAGCCGATGTTGCTAAATACGTAGAAGAATGTTTGACGTGTTCTAAGGTCAAAGCTGAGCATCAGAAACCATCAGGTCTACTTCAACAACCCGAAATCCCGGAATGGAAATGGGAAAACATTACCATGGATTTCATCACTAAATTGCCAAGGACTGCAAGTGGTTTTGATACTATTTGGGTAATAGTTGATCGTCTCACCAAATCAGCACACTTCCTGCCAATAAGAGAAGATGACAAGATGGAGAAGTTAGCACGACTGTATTTGAAGGAAGTCATCTCCAGACATGGAATACCAATCTCTATTATCTCTGATAGGGATGGCAGATTTATTTCAATATTCTGGCAGACATTACAGCAAGCATTAGGAACTTGTCTAGACATGAGTACTGCCTATCATCCACAAACTGATGGGCAGAGCGAAAGGACGATACAAACGCTTGAATACATGCTACGAGCATGTGTTATTGATTTCGGAAACAGTTGGGATCGACATCTACCGTTAGTAGAATTTTCCTACAACAACAGCTACCATTCAAGCATTGAGATGGCGCCGTTTGAAGCACTTTATGGTAGAAAGTGCAGGTCTCTGATTTGTTGGAGTGAAGTGGGGGATAGACAGATTACGGGTCCGGAGATTATACAAGAAACTACCGAGAAGATCATCCAAATTCAACAACGGTTGAAAACCGCCCAAAGTCGACAAAAGAGCTACGCTGACATTAAAAGAAAAGATATAGAATTTGAAATTGGAGAGATGGTCATGCTTAAAGTTGCACCTTGGAAAGGCGTTGTTCGATTTGGTAAACGAGGGAAATTAAATCCAAGGTATATTGGACCATTCAAGATTATTGATCGTGTCAGACCAGTAGCTTACCGACTTGAGTTACCTCAACAACTCGCAGCTGTACATAACACTTTCCACGTCTCGAATTTGAAGAAATGTTTTGCTAAAGAAGATCTCACTATTCCGTTAGATGAAATCCAAATCAACGAAAAACTTCAATTCATCGAAGAACCCGTCGAAATAATGGATCGTGAGGTTAAAAGACTTAAGCAAAACAAGATACCAATTGTTAAGGTTCGATGGAATGCTCGTAGAGGACCCGAGTTCACCTGGGAGCATGAAGATCAGATAAAGAAGAAATACCCGCATCAATTTCCAGAAGATTCGTCAACACCTTCAACAGCTTAAAATTTCGGGACGAAATTTATTTAATGGGTAGGTACTGTAGTGACCCGAACTTTTCCATGTTTATATATATTAATTGAGATTGATATTCACATGATTAAATGTTTCCAACATGTTAAGCAATCAAACTTGTTAAGACTTGATTAATTGAAATAGGTTTCATATAGACAATTGACCACCCAAGTTGACCGGTGATTCACGAACGTTAAAACTTGTAAAAACTATATGATGACATATATATGGTTATATATATAGTTAACATGATATTATGATAAGTAAACATATCATTAATTATATTAACAATGAACTACATATGTAAAAACAAGACTACTAACTTAATGATTTTGAAACGAGACATATATGTAACGATTATCGTTGTAACGACATTTAATGTATATATATCATATTAAGAGATATTCGTACATCATAATATCATGATAATATAATAATTTAAAATCTCTTTTGATATTATAAACATTGGGTTAACAACATTTAACAAGATCGTTAACCTAAAGGTTTCAAAACAACATTTACATGTAATGACTAACGATGACTTAACGACTCAGTTAAAATGTATATACATGTAGTGTTTTAATATGTATTCATACACTTTTGAAAGACTTCAAGACACTTATCAAAATACTTCTACTTAACAAAAATGCTTACAATTACATCCTCGTTCAGTTTCATCAACAATTCTACTCGTATGCACCCGTATTCGTACTCGTACAATACACAGCTTTTAGATGTATGTACTATTGGTATATACACTCCAATGATCAGCTCTTAGCAGCCCATGTGAGTCACCTAACACATGTGGGAACCATCATTTGGCAACTAGCATGAAATATCTCATAAAATTACAAAAATATGAGTAATCATTCATGACTTATTTACATGAAAACAAAATAACATATCCTTTATATCTAATCCATACACCAACGACCAAAAACACCTACAAACACTTTCATTCTTCAATTTTCTTCATCTAATTGATCTCTCTCAAGTTCTATCTTCAAGTTCTAAGTGTTCTTCATAAATTCCAAAAGTTCTAGTTTCATAAAATCAAAAATACTTTCAAGTTTGCTAGCTCACTTCCAATCTTGTAAGGTGATCATCCAACCTCAAGAAATCTTTGTTTCTTACAGTAGGTTATCATTCTAATACAAGGTAATAATCATATTCAAACTTTGGTTCAATTTCTATAACTATAACAATCTTATTTCAAGTGATGATCTTACTTGAACTTGTTTTCATGTCATGATTCTGCTTCAAGAACTTCGAGCCATCCAAGGATCCATTGAAGCTAGATCCATTTTTATCTTTTCCAGTAGGTTTATCCAAGGAACTTAAGGTAGTAATGATGTTCATAACATCATTCGATTCATACATATAAAGCTATCTTATTCGAAGGTTTAAACTTGTAATCACTAGAACATAGTTTAGTTAATTCTAAACTTGTTCGCAAACAAAAGTTAATCCTTCTAACTTGACTTTTAAAATAAACTAAACATATGTTCTATATCTATATGATATGCTAACTTAATGACTTAAAACCTGGAAACACGAAAAACACCGTAAAACCGGATTTACGCCGTCGTAGTAACACCGCGGGCTGTTTTGGGTTAGTTAATTAAAAACTATGATAAACTTTGATTTAAAAGTTGTTATTCTGAGAAAATGATTTTTATTATGAACATGAAACTATATCCAAAAATTATGGTTAAACTCAAAGTGGAAGTATGTTTTCTAAAATGGTCATCTAGACGTCGTTCTTTCGACTGAAATGACTACCTTTACAAAAAGGACTTGTAACTTATTTTTCCGACTATAAACCTATACTTTTTCTGTTTAGATTCATAAAATAGGGTTCAATATGAAACCATGGCAATTTGATTCACTCAAAACGGATTTAAAATGAAGAAGTTATGGGTAAAACAAGATTGGATAATTTTTCTCATTTTAGCTACGTGAAAATTGGTAACAAATCTATTCCAACCATAACTTAATCAACTTGTATTGAATATTATGTAATCTTGAGATACCATAGACACGTATACAATGTTTCGACCTATCATGTCGACACATCTATATATATTTCGGAACAACCATAGACACTCTATATGTGAATGTTGGAGTTAGCTATACAGGGTTGAGGTTGATTCCAAAATATATATAGTTTGAGTTGTGATCAATACCGAGATACGTATACACTGGGTCGTGGATTGATTCAAGATAATATTTATCGATTTATTTCTGTATATCTAACTGTGGACAACTAGTTGTAGGTTACTAACGAGGACAGCTGACTTAATAAACTTAAAACATCAAAATATATTAAAAGTGTTGTAAATATATTTTGAACATACTTTGATATATATGTATATATTGTTATAGGTTCGTGAATCAACCAGTGGCCAAGTCTTACTTCCCGACGAAGTAAAAATCTGTGAAAGTGAGTTATAGTCCCACTTTTAAAATCTAATATTTTTGGGATGAGAATACATGCAGGTTTTATAAATGATTTACAAAATAGACACAAGTACGTGAAACTACATTCTATGGTTGAATTATCGAAATCGAATATGCCCCTTTTTATTAAGTCTGGTAATCTAAGAATTAGGGAACAGACACCCTAATTGACGCGAATCCTAAAGATAGATCTATCGGGCCCAACAAGCCCCATCCAAAGTACCAGATGCTTTAGTACTTCGAAATTTATAACATATCCGAAGGGTGTCCCGGAATGATGGGGATATTCTTATATATGCATCTTGTTAATGTCGGTTACCAGGTGTTCACCATATGAATGATTTTTATCTCTATGTATGGGATGTATATTGAAATATGAAATCTTGTAGACTATTGTTACGATTTGATATATATAGGTTAAACCTATAACTCACCAACATTTTTGTTGACGTTTTAAGCATGTTTATTCTCAGGTGATTATTAAGAGCTTCCGCTGTCGCATACTTAAATAAGGACAAGATTTGGAGTCCATGCTTGTATGATATTGTGTAAAAACTGCATTCAAGAAACTTATTTTGTTGTAACATATTTGTATTGTAAACCATTATGTAATGGTCGTGTGTAAACAGGATATTTTAGATTATCATTATTTGATAATCTACGTAAAGCTTTTTAAACCTTTATTGATGAAATAAAGGTTATGGTTTGTTTTAAAATGAATGCAGTCTTTGAAAAACGTCTCATATAGAGGTCAAAACCTCGTAACGAAATCAATTAATATGGAACGTTTTTAATCAATAAGAACGGGACATTTCAGGGTGCATGGCCACTGGCTCCAGAGGTCGAAGCGCCAGAGTCACTGGAGTGTGTTGACGACGGGATCTGTGAATCGGCAACAATGGCAGGCGAGGCGGAGGGTGAGTCTGAGTCGCTCTCCAAAATGATAATGGTCGGGACATCCGACATCTGAACAGGTAAAAATAACTTTTTCTATGTCAGTAAGTCATAAAGCAAGCACGTATTAGGCAAATTAACTACGACAGTGGGATCACCTATAGCAGTAAATAGCATGGCAATAAATCGTACAGAAGTATCATGCAATCGAAAGCAGATAATAGCATGCAGTAATGAAAATCAAGTAGCAGTATACGTCATATAGCAGTAGAAGTAAGCAGCAGCATGCAGGAAGTTCCGCAGAAACAAGTAAACTAGCAAGTTGTAGATTAGTCCTATTAGTGAATCCTACTTGGTCCGGTCTAGACTTACTAATGCAACCTAATTCCCTACAACCAATGCTCTGATACCAAATGTGACGCCCCATACAAAACCATCGTGTACGATTCGTCAACAATAGGATCTTTACACGGTCAAGTACTACATGCTATTTGAAAACCAGTTTTGCATTCATAAAAGATAACGTTTACAAAAGATAACGTGACACAAAGGTCGTTACAAAGTCATTATTTTAAAATAACATAAACTACGAATGCAAAAGAAAAGTTCCATGATTGAGGCATTCTCTAAGATTATGCAGTGGAATTCTAGCATAGCAGGTCCTTAACAGCAAGTCTAAACACCAAGACAGCAAGTCTAAACAGCGGAAGCAACAAACCTCTAAGCACCTGAGAAAACATGCTTAAAAATGTCAACAATAATGTTGGTGAGCTATAGTTTAAGTTGTAACAGTAATGTAAGGTAGGCCACGAGATTTCAGTGCTTCAAGTATATGTTTAACCGTGGGCACTTGGTAACTAACTTAACGTTTATAACCCCCTAAAAGTACACTTGGCGAGTGCGTATATTTACGAAGTATTAAACACCCGTTAAATGCTAGCGCGACTAGCCTGAGTGGGGATGTCAAACCCTATGGATCCATATCTAAGATTCGCGTTCACCGGTTCAAAAATCAATGACTAAACGTTACCGAGCTAAGGGGAAAGTTTATGCCGTTGTATAACCCACACATATATAAAGTTTAAGTACTCGTGCCTAGTATGTAAAACGTAAAAAGCGCATGTATTCTCAGTCCCAAAATAGTTAAAGTAAAAAGGGATGCTATAACCCACAGTGATAAGAGCGGTAAAGTCGATAATGAAAGTATGCGAGTAGTAAGTCAGTCCGAAAGGTCGTCAACCTAAGTCAAAGGTTACTAGGTCAGTAGGTTATCCTCATAAGTTTTAATAGTGCATAAAATAAGTTTAAGTTTTAATAGTGCATAAAATAAGTTTAAGTGTCATCATCATCATCACTCATCATCATAAAAGCTAAGTAAGTTTGACAAGAATAGAGATCGAAACAATAGGCTGATTTTGGTCAGCTGCTACGAACTCTACGTAAATCGAAAAGATGCGTAATCAGTGGCTATGGCTCCATATATGAGTCCCCTAGTTTCTGACCAATTTTCAGAACCAAACTCGTCTTCGTTTGACTTTCGGAAGGCCATAAATCCTAAACCGTAACTCGGATTAAGACGAGGTCTAAACAGAAAATCATCTACTCGAACCGAACTAACTGAAAATTAACTTTCCAGTAGCCCAGGTGGTCTGGTCAGATCCCAAAAACAGTAAGCAAGGTGCTCCAGTGGGGTTCTTAGTGCTTGATGCTCATCACGGTTCTCATCCTTGATGCTTGTAGCTTCAAGTGTACAACTCGTTGATGGGTTAGCATCACCTTGACCAAGATTCTACCATCAACACACAATATGTTAAGACCAAGTAAGAACACAACTCATTTAAGAGTCTTAGATGGATGATGAACCAAGATTACATCATATCCTTAGTCTTAACACAATTACAAGTTACATTTACAACTAAAGCTACAAACTTTACTTCAATCAAGCAAGTATGAACATAATCTAAGTCAAATGAAGTGATGGAACCCTAAGCTAGAGAGCTTGGATCCCTTTCACACAAGTTTTAAGGTCACAAAGCTAGAAAGCTTGAACCTTTAGTGTTCTTGAAGATCTTGAAGCATAAAGCTTGGATCTTTAAGTTACATGAAGACCATAAACACAAGTTTTGATCTTTATAACAAAATAATGAGATCATAAGTTAGAAAACTTAGATCCATTAAAATATATGAAGATTCAAGCTAGAAATCTTGCATCTTGGTTGTTCTTGAAGATCTTGAAGCATAAAGCTTGGATCTTTAAGTTACATGAAGATTACAAACACAAGTTTGAATCTTTATAACAAAATAGCAAGATTAAAGGTAAAAAAATATAGATCTACAAAGTGGGTGAAGATTCATAGCTAGAAAGCTTGAATCTTCCATGTTCTTGAAGGATTCAAATCCATGTTTGAATCTATAAGATGTAATCAAGATCAAAAGCTAAAAAGCTAGACCCATGATGATGATGATGATGAATTCGTGATGATGAGAAGGAGAAGAAGAAGAAAAATTTATAATACTTACACTTTTAGAGAGAGAAAGTCTAGAGAGAGAATTTGAGAATGAGTGTGTGTGAATTACAAATGAAAGCAAGTGTAAAATGGATGGAATAAGGCTAGTATTTATAGGTGAATGGGGTAAGGGGAGGGGGGTTTGGGCCGTGAATTTGGAGGGGGGACAAGGGGGATAAAAGTTTGCTTTTTGGTTAATGGTTGTCTAAAGTTGGTGCTTATGTTGGAATCCCATGCAACATTAAGGATAATACTTGACATAAATGCTAGCATGTTCCCTCTAATAAATGAGCATTTGTCTTACATATTAATGGGTCACTAGCTAATAATAATTGGGCTAATTAAATAGTCCACTAACTAGTGTAGGGTGGACTAAGGCCCAATAAGGTAGAAAGTCCAACAAGACTAACTAGTAAGCATAAGTAAATTACTACGCGTAATTAAGCATCCAAAAACCCAAGTAATTATTATTATAAAATAATAATTAAGATTTCGTAGTCATAATATCCCGATTATGACAAAAGTTAAACGTGTACGCAGTACGCAGTTTATTCGTAATGTCAAGTGACACTAACGGTCATAAAGGCTTCCGGTGATCAAGTTAAGTATCCTACGTACTTAAAGGCATGTTTTAACACATAAATGAAAGTAAGCCATGTGTACACAGATTCCAGAGTATAAAGTAGCACAGTACGCACAAATACGTAGTTTCGCAAAAACACAAGGCACAATAGCAAGTCGAAAAAGTCGGGTCGTTACAACTTTGGTCATACACTTTGTTTTCAAGCATACTTATGTCATACACTATGTTGATACACTTTAGTCATAAAACATTCCACTTTGGTCATACACTTTGCTTTATTTTACTATGTAACACACCACAACAGCCATATGAACAGATCGAACCAAAGTGTATAACCGTAACGACCTAAATTTTTTGACTTGCTTTTGTGATTTGTGCTTTCATGAAACTGTGTATTTGTGCGTACTGGGCTATATTATACTCTGGGATCTTACTACATGTGGATTACTTTCGTTTATATGTTTAAACGTACCTTTAAGTACGTAGGTTACTTAACTTGATCCCCGAAAGCCTTTACGACCGTTAGTGTCACTTGACGTTTAGAACAAACTGCGTACTGTGTACACGTTTAACTTTGGACATAATCGGAATATTATGACTACGAAATACTAATTGTTATTTTATAATAACAATTACTTGGGTTTTTGGATGCTTAATTACACTTAGTAATTTACTAGAGCACACTAGTTAGTCTTGTTGGACTTTATACCTTGTTAGACTTTAGCCCACCCTACACTAGCTAGTGGACTATTTAATTAGCCCAATTTTAATAAGTTAGTGACCCATATTAATGTGAGACAAATGCCCATTTATTAGAGGGAACATACTAGCATTTTTGTTAACCATAATCCATAATATTGCATGGGATCCTAACATAAGCACCAACTTTAGATAACCATTAACCAAAAAGCAAAAAGGTGTCCCCCTTGTCCCCTCCCATAACCCACCTGCCACCACCACCTCCCCACACCCTCACCTTCTATTAATACCAAGCTCATTCATCTCATTTCACACTTGATCTCATACACAAATTACACACACATACTCTCTAATTCCCTCTCTAGTCTTTCTCACTCTAAAAAGTGTAAGTTTTAAACTTTCTTCTTCTTCTTCTTCTTCTTCTTCTTCTTCTTCTTCTTCTTATTCCCTTCTCATTCACGACATCATCATCATCATCAAAGGATCTAGCTCTTTAGCTTTTAGATCTTGTTATATCTTGTAGATTCAAACTTGGATTTGAATCCTTCAAGAACATGGAAGATTCAAGCTTCCTAGCTTTGAATCTTCACTTATTTTGTTAGATCTAAATCTTGTAGCTTTTAATCTCTTTATTTTGTAATCTTCATGTAACTTGAAGATCTAGCTTCATGCTTCAAGGATCTTCAAGAACAATCAAGATTCAAGCTTTCTAGCTTTGAATCTTCATTTCTTTTGTTGGATCTAAGTTTTCTAACTTATGATCTCATTATTTTGTTATAAAGATCAAAACTTGTGTTTATGATCTTCATGTAACTTGAAGATCTAAGTTTTATGCTTCAACATCTTCAAGAACACCAAAGATTCAAGCTTTCTAGCTTTGTAATCTCATAACTTGTGTGAAAAGGATCCAAGTGTGACGACCCGGGAATTTCTGACCAAATTTAAACTTAATCTTTATATGTTTCCGACACGATAAGCAAAGTATGTAATGTTGAGTCTCAAAAAGTTTGAACTGTTTCATATATTCAATTGACCTTCGACTGCTCTCGACGATTCACGAACAATTAATTGTAAATAGATATGTGTGTATGTATATATAAATAATAATTAGAAATATAATTTGATGTATTATTTGTGGTTGTTATTAAAAATTTATAAAATAAAAATAGGATGTTATAATAATTATCATTTAAAATATATCTCTATATATAAATAAAGTATATTAAAAATAAATATTAAATAATTTCAATACTCGTTTGATGTTTTGATTGATATCAAGCAAGTTAAATTCAAACTTATGAAATTTTAAAATAAACGGTGATATGAAAATGAGTTCTATAAACTTTAGCTTTATTAAATATATATTTAGAATCTATTTGATTAATTTTAGAAATATTTAATTTTGAGTTGGGATCGAGCTCGAATGACATGTCAATTTTTTTGGTTGATATTAAACAAGTCTAAATACGAATTCATGATGAGATAAAGATAAACGTTGGTCCATAATTAATTTTTATAAAATTTAGGATTATTAAAAAATATTTTTACTTTGATGAGTTGAGTTTTAATACTCCGTACAGATTACTTGGAATTAAAAATAAGTAATTGACGAATCTTTTTGACCAGGTCTCAAACAGTTAATGACTGAAATAATTAAATATATTAAGCTAAAAATTTGAGATTTTTAGGAACACTTTTATATTTTAACTGTTTAGCAATGGACACGATATATTATCCTAATAAACTGTCGGCCAGAATAATAGTTAATTTGCCCGTGACATGTGAATTATATGTTTATTACTTTCTGTTTGCTACTTTATTATTTTTCAATTATATCATAGATGCAACTTGTTATATATATATACTAAATATAAATATATATGAACGTGCATATGACTGACTCATTCAATCAATACCATAACCTTCCACTTGTTTCTGTTTCCTGTCAAAATCACATCTCCAACCACCTGTTTTTGTTAAGTGTTGTTATCAAGTTGAAACCGTCACCTTATAAAAATAACCTACAAGCTAAGTTATATTCATTTTTTTTACGAACCCACTTAGCTCCTTTTCTTTTTGTGATACTTGTTCTTTTCTTTATTAATAACAAACCACCACCTTAATTATATATATATATACATACATTTACATTATATGCATCACACAAACCCACTTCAACAAAGAACAAACCCACCACTTCATCATCCTTGCACCAACGACCACACCTTCAACAACTAGAGCCATCGAACACGATCACCACATCACACAACCTTCTCTGATCATTCTTTCTTACTACTCAGTGTCGTTGATTACTTGTGTTTCTATTTCTATATATATATTTTTTAAGCAAGGCCAAGGACATACTCTTGTTACAACCTTTGCTCGCCCTTTGTTATACGATCACCATCCACGGGTCACCCTTAACCCACACTCTACCACCCAAATCACCCTATTCCGCCACCAATACCATCAAAAACCACCATGGTGCCTACTGTTGCTGCTGTTATGACCAAGCTCCTGCTACTATAAATCACCATCAATATCATCGATTGTAACTACTACTTACTACTATTTTTCTGGTTCGGTCGTCATCTCAAAACCACAATAAAACCCGTTATTGTTTTTCTGTTTTCATACGACCACCCATCACCACTTCACCTCTCCATCATCACCCTCACCACGACTACACCACCACAGCCGACACCATTACTCCACGACGTCGTTATATCACCACCAACCATCATGAAACCCACTTTGTTCTTCTATTTTAATCAAGCCAAAACCAAGGAAACCATCAATAGTATTATTAACCCTTTTGTTTCGGTTACTATTAAAAAAAAATGGTTTATGTGACCAACATAATTTAGTGGTGGGAGTACACATATTCAACGCATAAAGGACTTTACAAGTCATATGCTTGGTGCTTTTAGAAAATGGATAAAGCAAATACAATCAAAAGGCTCCAATAACAAATTGCTAGGACAAAAAGTTGGATTACATTGTTGATATGTATTTTATAAAAAGAAAAACGATAATGGAAGTATATGTTTAAATTACGACGATGATAATCTGATTCATTTATGAAGAAACGAAAACTGTGATGAGTGTAATGGTGATGTTTCATTATGATCGATGACGAAATATAAAATAGAAAACAAATCGAATGTAGTTAATTACCATCTTGGGCCGTGATTCATCTCTTGCTTTGGGCCGAAATCCAAGTGTTTCTTGAGCCTTGAAACAATGACTACATTGATGATGATAAATGACGTTTATGATGATAATGATATATCATGTCGATGGGTTGATTAAATGATGATAGTGTTCGAATTATTGGATGAAGAAGAAGAACAATTTGATATGCGGGTTATATATAATTAAAACCTGTTTTAATTCAGAAAAATGGAAACAAACTAATGGTACAGAGAGTGTTTGGGTTATCTAGAGGTCGTGGGTTCGAGTCTTGGATGTGGCAATTCTTTTTTAGGAACCTTATTTTTGAGGTAGAATTATTATTATTATTATTATTATTATTATTATTATTATTATTATTATTATTATTATTATTATTATTATTATTATTATTATTATTATTATTATTATTATTATTATTATTATTATTGTTATTATTATTATTATTATTATTATTATTATTATTATTATTATTATTATTATTATTATTATTATTATTATTATCATTAATATTAGTATTATAATTATATGTATTGTTAATAATATTATCATTATTATTATTAACATGTTTATCATAATTAGAATTGTTATTATTATTACAACTATATTATTGTTATAAATTTTTACTACTAGTATTATTATCGTTGTTACAACAAATTATTATTTAAAAGAACCATTAATAGAAAAACTATCATTTTATTAAAAACATCCTTTTTAGTAAAATTATCATAAGAACTATTATTATTATAATTATTATAAAAGGAAACATTTTATTTATTTATTATTATCAATATTATTTTATCATATAAATATTAGTTACATAAATATATATTTAATACACATAACTTAACTATATTAATATATCTATATATAAATGAATATATATATATATATATATATATATATATATACATATATATATATATATATACATATATATATATATATATATATATATATATATATATATATATATATATATATATATATATATATATATATATATATATATAATGAAACTTATTAATCCACTATATAAATGAATTACATCATTAATAAAAACATATAGAATTATTCGATTACAAAAATATGTTTTAATATATATACAAATGATATAGGTTCGTGAATCCGAGGCCAACCCTGCATTGTTCAATATAGTCATATGTATTTTTACTACAAAATACAGTATGGTGAGTTTCATTTGCTCCCTTTTACTCTTTACATTTTTGGGGCTGAGAATACATGCAAATGTTTTATTAACTGTTTTACAATATTTATACGCGTGAGTTCATTTGATTCCCTTTTACTATTTACATTTTTGGGACTGAGAATACATGCGCTACTTTTACAACTGCTTTATTAAATGTTTTTGAAATATATTTTGAACTGCGAATACATGAAATGCTTTTATAAATGTTTGACGAGATAGACACAAGCAAAACATTCCTCGAATGAATTATGTGGACGTGATAATTGCCACCATTGAATTATGTGGACGTGATAATTGCCACAATTGATATGAATATTTTTCCCCTGATTATTATTGCTTGGTAACCTAAGAATTATGGAACATCACTAATTTTAAGAATTAGTGCACGCCTAATTGACGCGAATTCTAAAGGTAGCTACCGGGTTTAACACCCCCACCCAGAATGTTCACTAGACGGAAGGGCTAGTGGGCGTGGTGTTTAGTACTTCGAAGTTTATATGATTATTATACAGACGAGATGTTCTGTTTTGGGGATATTATTATGCGCATTATATGTTAAGGTCGGTTACCAAGCCAAGCTATGAAAGCAATGAAAAGTGAATGTTATATATCGAGAGAATGATTTTATACACATGTTATGTGTATGTTATTTTTGTGCACAAGATATGTGTATAGTTACTATGATTTATGAAAATGGTTTCGTACACGAGAAAGATGTACTGTATTTAAAAGATATAGCATGTACATTATAGGTGGGTATAGGATTCGGGCCCATTTGTACCATGCAGCATTTAAATTTTGTGGTCTATCAAAATGATAAATTTTATTATTTTAAGATAAACCTATGAACTCAACAACCTTTTGGTTGACACTTGAAAGCATGTTTATTCTCAGGTATGAAAGAAATCTTCCGCTGTGCATTCGCTCATTTTAAGGACATTACTTGGAGTCGATCATCGCTCTGGAATCAAATGTTGATGACTTCGTCCAGTTGGATTAGGACGGGGCATTTTAGTTGGTATCAGAGCGGTGGTCTTAGTGAACCAGGTCTTGCATTAGCGTGTCTAACTAATAGTTGTTAAGATGCATTAATGGGTCTGGACTTCGACCGTGTCTGTATGTCAAAAGTTTTGCTTATCATTTCGTGTCAGAAATTACTTACTTATCATCCTTAAAGTCTAGACACATCTTACTGCCTCTATTGCCTATATAGTGTATAGACAAAACTCATATCTTAGCAAATCTGCTAATTGATATCTTAGCGTATCTGTTATTGTTACCTTTGCGTGACAGCTTCAGTAGATTCCTTCGTAACTTATGGGATTTTAGTAATATATATGCATATGTAAATTATGTATTGCAGGGTACTAATCTACATTCTATAATCTATTTCTTATCGAAAATACTTCATCTGATCGTATGGGATGAATCCCTCAACCAGTTCGAGTCCCTCAGATTCCGATAGCTATTCCGATAGTTATTCCGACAGCTATTCCGATATGGATTTCCACTCGAACTCCGAAAGCAGTATAAACAGAATGAATCAACCAATTAGTCATCCCCAATTCATCTGATGGGTTCATAGTTGGCTTAATCAATGGAGACGCGGAGAAGGCGATCCCTTCCACCTACCGAATTCACCTCTTGACAATGAACCTGAAGCGTTTACCGGCGAACCTGTTCGAGACACCATTTTCTCTCCCATTTCCAGAGTATCTCGCCATGATTATATTTTATCTAAAAATTCTAAACCTCATTCATCTGCTCGTTCCAACCGACAATCATTCCAGAATAATGGAAGAAGTCAACGAACTCCATGCTCGAGTAATAAATTTGGAGAATAAGGTGCAAAACGTACCAGCTTCAGCAACATCACTGGCACCAATAGTACCACCAACATCGGCACCAGTACCACCAATAACATAAGCCTCAACATCACACGCCTCAATATCACCATCTATACTTCGAGTATGATCTTCGTTCTACGTATCATTCTACCTCTTTTATTTTCGTTCGACATAACTATTATGTAATCTCTAAAGTTTTAGAGAATATTCATTTTAGTTCCAACCGAAAATCAAATGAGTTTAATATCATATTAACTCATTAAATCCATGATTACATCTGAATATATATATATATATATATATATATATATATGTTTTCATAAAGATTGTAATTAAAAATTCTTTCGTACAAAGTGTTAATTGTGAAAATTTTTTAACGGGTAGGTAATACCCGAGGAATATTCAGATTTCACATTAATAAGTTACAATTTACATTCTTCGAAGCTGATTCAACAGTCGTTTATTATCCTACTTACATCCACCGATATGCAAATTCATTCACCACAGAATAACCACATTCATCCCATTTCATATTTGGATTTTGATTTATCAAAATCCAACAAGTGGCATAATGAAGAAAACATTTGACAAAATAAAATTGGTTAGAAACAAACAAATTAACTATGAGGAAATTTTTTAAGAATCCACGATAACAAAATCCTAGCTAACTGTTCCTAGCTAACTGATTACATTTTATTTATCGCAATTTAATTAACGCAATTTTATTTATCGTCATTTAATTTCTGTATTTATTTTTACACACTTTAAATATCGGGACACGTATACAAGGTTTTGACATATCATATCGACGCATATATATATATATATATATATATATATATATATATATATATATATATATATATATATATATATATATATATATATATATATTATTTGGAATAATCATAGACACTCTATATGCAGTAATGATCGAGTTCTCTATACAGGGTTGAGGTTGATTCTACAATAATATATATACTTTGAGTTGTGATCGAGTCTGAGACATGTACACGGGTCACGATACTTATTAATTCGAATATTATATATATAATTATATATGAATTATTGAATTGCTAACTGTGGACTATCAACTGAGGACTATCAACATTGGACAATTAAAATGAATTAAAATATTGATTATAACATATGAAACTAAACAATTCTTCAAGTTTGCCACTTGATTTCATCTTAAACCTCATTTTTATCTTGACGATTACAATCTGCGTTCAAACCTTTTATGATTCATGACCACATCTCAATCGAGAGGATGAACCAACTGCACTTCATCTACGTAAGAAGAGATTGATGCATATAGTTATGCACTTGAAAACACTCGGAACTTGAGTAAACGTTTAACACGTATCTGTATTAGCTCCTTTGGCGTTGTTATTACCGAAAATCACTTTGCAATTCTTTTCCAAAGTAGCCAATTTTGTCACAACTCCAGCAAATCAACTTCGACTTTCATTCGGATTAGCCTTATTATAACTTTGATATATAAGTTTGCCTTTCGTCATTGTTATCGGAGAACCGTTTATATTCCATCACATTAGCAGTAAACTTATCAGTAACTTCATTACTCATTGGCTTAAGTCTCTCTGAAGAACCATTATAGCTGTTCATTAAAACCTATCATATACTCATCCGCATCTTGCAACGATAACTATCATACCAATTGTCGGGAATTAGCAATCAGTATTTTGAAATCTCGTAACATGTCTACATCAACAGTTATATATATACATATAACATTTATCTCTTAGAATTATGATCTTCCATTCTGAAATTCTGAAAAGCACCCAGTCTGCGAATTAATGCTCTGAATGTTGAAAAAGCTGAATGAAGCAGCAGAAACCATAGACAACCGTAAACGACCTTAATCATCGGAAGTTTGATGATAAAGAATAGTATGTTGGAAAAGCTCAGAAAAGTTGGAACTGAAAAACGGATTGAGCTAACCACGAAGGATACCAAGGACAAATACAAGGACCATACCCTATATTCAAAGAATCCAGATAATTCTGGATCTGTTGAAATCTTTAGAGAATATCTTGCTCCGAGGTCATGTTAAAATCTTGCAGAAAATTTTTCTTCATCAACCATCGAACTTAGAAATTCCAAAATATCATCATAAAAATATCTTCGATATTTCTGAAGATATTTTCATAAATATTCTCATCCGAAATTATTTATCTCTTCGCGATATCTATGTTACATCATAAAGGAAACTGTATAGTTTCTTTATTCTGTAAACTTTCGAGTTTAAATTCTGAATGTTTTTGAAGTGTTGGGGAACTGATGCATGAGTTAGTATAATATAATGACACTTGATCAACGTAATTATATTACAGTAAGTCATGCTGAGTTTCTAAATGGAACATGATGATTCACAGATTATAACGTCATCATGTGTCATGTTACATAACTTTTTCATTCTGATTAACTTCTGAACATATCAAGAAAATATATTCTTGATAGTTCTATTCTCAGTGATTCTGGTAATTTGACAAATCAAATCGTGCCATTACGTTCCTTCTTGTTTAGAACATTAAGTTCATTTGAAACTCCATACTTACGAATTCTGAACTATTACTCGCTTTATTAGAGGTTGAGAGGATAATAAAAAGGCAAAGAGATCCAAAATATAAGAGAAAATATAAAGCCCAATAACAACACGGAGGTTACAAACAATGGATATTAATATGAATAGCAATATAAGGACACGGTAGAATTAAGAATAGTATCACCCCAAGGTAATAGTAGAAGTAAACAGATTTTTTTTTCTGGTGGAAAGATTGAAAAGAGGGATGACAGAAATGATAATTAGAAAAATATCAAGGATTAGAACTGGATTAAGTATTTTCACAATCTTTTGAATGTAAGAACTAAGAAAGAAAGTATAGGAATAGTGAGAATAATGGAACAAAAGAGTTTAATTTATAATGGAAAATATCATACAGAGGATCCGAGGCAGATCACCGTTTTTAACTATAGAGATCTTAATTTCCTTATTCGCCGAAGAATCAAATCTTTTAAATTTTGAAGATTATCTTTAAATCCCTTGAATTCCGGAATTCAACCATGACTAGTCAAAATTTATGATGAAACTTGTCATTTTCATTTCACTATTTAGTAATAGCTTTACTCATACGCTTCACATAATCGAGTCGTTTTATCTATATTATTCAATAATGATAAAACTCTATTCATCAACTCATATTTGTCATGAAAACATTTTTATTATTAGCCATGACCCACTCACTCAAATTTCGGGACGAAATTTCTTTAACGGGTAGGTACTGTGACGACCCGGGAATTTCTGACCAAATTTAAACTTAATATTTATATGTTTCCGACACGATAAGCAAAGTATGTAATGTTGAGTCCCAAAAAGTTTGAACTGTTTCATATATTCAATTGACCTTCGACTGCTCTCGACGATTCACGAACAATTAATTGTAAATAGATATGTGTGTATGTATATATAAATAATAATTCGAAATATAATTTGATGTATTATTTGTGGTTGTTATTAAAAATTTATAAAATAAAAATAGGATATTATAATAATTATCATTTAAAATATATCTCTATATATAAATAAAGTATATTAAAAATAAATATTAAATAATTTCAATACTCGTTTGATGTTCTGATTGATATCAAGCAAGTTAAATTCAAACTTATGAAATTTTAAAATAAACGGTGATACGAAAATGAGTTCTATAAACTTTAGCTTTATTAAAAATATATATAGAATCTATTTGATTAATTTTAGAAATATTTAATTTTGAGTTGGGATCGAGCTCGAATGACATGTCAATTTTTATGGTTGATATTAAACAAGTCTAAATACGAATTCATGATGAGATAAAGATAAACGTTGGTCCATAATTAAGTTTTATAAAATTTAGGATTATTAAAAAATATTTTTACTTTGATGAGTTGAGTTTTAATACTCCGTACAGATTACTTGGAATTAAAAATAAGTAATTGACGAATCTTTTTGATCAGGTCTCAAACAGTTAATGACTGAAATAATTAAATATATTTAAGCTAAAAATTTGAGATTTTTAGGAACACTTTTATATTTTAACTGTTTAGCAATGGACACGATATATTATCCTAATAAACTGTCGGCCAGAATAATAGTTAATTTGCCCGTGACATGTGAATTATATGTTTATTACTTTCTGTTTGCTACTTTATTATTTTTCAATTATATCATAGATGCAACTTGTTATATATATATACTAAATATAAATATATATGAACGTGCATATGACTGACTCATTCAATCAATACCATAACCTTCCACTTGTTTCTGTTTCCTGTCAAAATCACATCTCCAACCACCTGTTTTTGTTAAGTGTTGTTATCAAGTTGAAACCATCACCTTATAAAAATAACCTACAAGCTAAGTTATATTCATTTTTTTTACGAACCCACTTAGCTCCTTTTATTTTTGTGATACTTGTTCTTTTCTTTATTAATAACAAACCACCACCTTAATTATATATATATATACATACATTTACATTATATGCATCACACAAACCCACTTCAACAAAGAACAAACCCACCACTTCATCATCCTTGCACCAACGACCACACCTTCAACAACTAGAGCCATCGAACATGATCACCACATCACATAACCTTCTCTGATCATTCTTTCTTACTACTCACTGTTGTTGATTACTTGTGTTTCTGTTTCTATATATATATTTTTTAAGCAAGGCCAAGGACACACTCTTGTCACAACCTTTGCTCGCCCTTTGTTATACGATCACCATCCACGGGTCACCCTTAACCCACACTCTACCACCCAAATCACCCTATTCCGCCACCAATACCATCAAACACCACCATGGTGCCTACTGTTGCTGCTGTTATGACCAAGCTCCTGCTACTATAAATCACCATCAATATCATCGATTGTAACTACTACTTACTACTATTTTTCTGGTTCGGTCGTCATCTCAAAACCACAATAAAACCCGTTATTGTTTTTCTGTTTTCATACGACCACCCATCACCACTTCACCTCTCCATCATCACCCTCACTACGACTACACCACCACAGCCGACACCATTACTCCACGACGTCGTTATATCACCACCAACCGTCATGAAACCCACTTTGTTCTTCTATTTTAATCAAGCCAAAACCAAGGAAACCATCAATAGTATTATTATCCCTTTTGTTTCGGTTACTATTAAAAAAATGGTTTACGTGACCAACATAATTTAGTGGTGGGAGTACACATATTCAACGCATAAAGGACTTTACAAGTCATATGCTTGGTGCTTTTAGAAAATGGATAAAGCAAATACAGTCAAAAGGCTCCATTAACAAATTGTTAGGACAAAAAGTTGGATTACATCGTTGATATGTATTTTATAAAAAGAAAAACGATAATGGAAGTATATGTTAAATTACGACGATGATAATCTGATTCATTTATGAAGAAACGGAAACTGTGATGAGTGTAATGGTGATGTTTCATTATGATCGATGACAAAACAAAAAATAGAAAACAAATCGAATGTAGTTAATTACCATCTTGGGCCGTGATTCATCTCTTGCTTTGGGCCGAAATCCAAGTGTTTCTTGAGCCTTGAAACAATGACTACGTTGATGATGATAAATGACGTTTATGATGATAATGATATATCATGTCGATGGGTTGATTAAATAATGATAGTGTTCAAATTATTGGATGAAGAAGAAGAACAATTTGATATGCGGGTTATATATAATTAAAACCTGTTTTAATTCAGAAAAATGGAAACAAACTAATGGTACAGAGAGTGTTTGGGTTATCTAGTGTTTGGTCAAAGTGATGCTAACACATCAACGAGTTGTACACTTGAAGCTACAAGCATCAAAGATGAGAACCGTGATGAGCATCAAGCACCAAGAATCCTACCAGAGCACTTGTTTACTATTTTTGGGGTCTGATCAGACTCTCTGGGCTTATTGAAAGTTGATTTTCAGATAGTTCATTTCGAGTAGATGACTTTTCATTTAGGCCTCGCCTAAATCCAATATACGGTTTAGGATTTATAGTCTTCCGAAAGTCACTACGCCTTTGTAACGTTATGCTGAAATTTCTGATCTACTCGCACTTAAACCGTCACCACGGTCAAACGAAGATGAGTTAGGTTCTGAAAATTGTTCAGCGGTTAGAGGACTCACATACGGAGCCATGGCCACTGACTACGTGTCTTTTCAATTTGTATAGAGGTCAACAGCTGTCCAAAGTCAGCCTTTTATTTTGATCTCTATTCTTGTTAAACTTACCTTACCTTTGATGAATGATGATGATGTTGATGATGACACTTAAATGTAATTTATTCACTTTTAAACTTATGAGGACAACATACTGACCTAGTAACCTTTGACTTAGGTTGACGACCTTTCGGAACGACTTACTACATGCATACGTTTCATATCGACTTTTACTGATTATTCACTGTAAGTCATAGCATCCCTTATTAATTTTTTTTTACTATTTTTGGGACTGAGAATACATGCACTTTTTACGTTTTACATACTAGACACGAGTACTTAAACTTTATATATGTGTGGGTTACAAAACGGCACAAAGATTCCCCTTAGCTCGGTAACATTTAATCATTGGTTTCCTAAGCGTGAACGCGAATCTTAGATATGGATCCATAGGGTTTGACAACCCCACTCGGGCTAGTTGCGCTAGCAGACAACGGGTGTTTAATACTTCGAGGACAAACGCACTCGCCAAGTGCACTTTTAGGGGGTGATATACATACGTTAAGTCTAGTTACCGGGTGCCAACGGTCAAGCATATACTTTTCATACTGATTTAAACTGATGGCTGAAGCACTGAAATCTCGTGGTCTACATTACTTTACTGATTACAAACTATAACTCACCAACATTCGTGTTAACTTTTAAGCGTGTATTTCTCAGGTGCTTAGGCGATGTTGCTTCCGCTGTTAGACTTGCTATCTTGGTGTTACAGACTTACTGTTATGGAACTACTGTGTTAGATTTTCGCTGCATTACTTAGAGATGTCTCAATCATGAAACTTTTATCATGCATTCGTAACTTATGTTATTTTCAAACAATGGCTTTGTAACGACCTTTGGGTCACATACTTATGTTAACGCTTCTATTCATAGGAAGCACGTTATTTTTTGTAAAACGCTATCTTTTTATGAATGCAAAACTGGTTTTCAAACAGCATATAGTGTTTGACCTTGTAATGATCCTGTTGTTGATGAACCGTACACGATGGTTTTGTACGGAGCATCACATTTGGTATCAGAGCATTGGTTGTAGGGAATTAGGTTGCATTAGTGAGTCTAGACCAGATCGAGTAGGATTCACTAATAAGACTAATCTACAACTTGCTCGTTTACTTGTTACTGCTTACTTATACTGCCGTATGATCTTGCTGCATGCTATTGCTTACCCTTACTGCTACGTGAACTTGCTGTATGCTATTGCTTATCCTCATTACTGCATGCTACTGTCTGCTTTTGATTGCATGTTACTTTGTTTAGTACTGTTGTTTTTGTCATGCTATGTACTGCAGTAGACGATCTAGGTTGCTGTAGTGCCTGATTACGTGCTTGCTATATGTCTTACTTACATGGAAAAAGTTATTTTTCCTTGTTCAGATGTCGGACATGCCACCCATAACCTTTGACTTCGAGAGTGACTCAGATACATCTGCTACCTTGCCTACGATTGTTGCTGATTCACCGCTACCCTCCGGCGACTCCGGCGATTCTTCATCCGGAGATAGCAGATACGCGCTTGACCTGATGGATGTCTCGGACGGAGACGAGGATCCAGAGCAGATTCCAGCTCCACGCAGCCCTAGACTCCTGGGGCCACAACACCATTCGGGCGATGCTGTGATTCCTGGGGGAAAATTGAGACGGTCCTTTCCGTAACGAGCATGGACATTGGGCTAGACGCACCGCTGACGGACGTGTTGTACCGATTACACCTTGAAGATGTCGACTTATGACCACCAGCCAGACGCTTTCTCCCGCCCGCGATGATCTCGCATTACCTTCCGACGATTCAGACGATTCATCATCCGATGACTCCAGCTAGGAGGATCCCGAGGAGGATTCTGAGGAGGACCTTGAGGAGGAGCCCCTGCAGCCGCCCTCTACCCCGCCGAAGAACCGATACCGTTTCGATGGTACTATTATTCCAGGGGTTAACGGAGGTAGACCGTTTGTGGATGCACATGGACAGTTGGTTAGGGTCACAGCATGTAAGCGGGTCGTACCATATCCTGCCGATCCATTCGTGCGTAAGATTGCCCGCACTATGCTTCTACATCTGCATCATCTAGACCATCTGCACCACCTGCCCTACCAGCATCCCCTGTCATCGAGGAACTGACGAGGGAAGTGCATGCCCTCCGTGCTCGGGTAACTGAGCTCGAGGATCAGATGTCCCACCTGATGGACATCATTTACCCACCTTCACCCTAGGACTATTGTATTAGATTTCCTTATGTATTTCGTTTGTAGTTTCCTGTTTTTCATTAATGTAATGTACGAACCTCATGCCATTGTACGTAACTTTCTTATTATGAATGGAATTACTGTGCTTAATTGCTGTACGGCGTTTACTTTAAGTTATCACATGTTAGCCTTTGGTGCTATCTGCTACTGTTTGCCATGCTTAGTTATCGTGTATTGTATTGTTTCCGTACTGTTTACCTTATGCTATGAAATTACCGATTATGGTATTTTGACTTAAGTCAAAACTTTTGTTTGGAAGATCGATGGCTAACGGAAGAGGTCCGAGAGAAATCTCCACCGCAGCTCAAATTGAGGAGATGATAGCTACTCGAGTAGCCGCAGCTATAGTGAATGCCAACCCTGCTCCAGCTCCACCGGCTAACCCAGCTGTTCAGAACGGGTGTACTTACAAGGAGTTCCAGAGCTGCAAGCCCCACAATTTCAGCGGAACAGAAGGGCCAGTTGGGCTGACGAGATGGTTTGAAAAGTTGGAATCTGTGTTCCGTGTGAGTAACTGCTCTGAGGGGAATAAGACAAAGTTCGCATCCTGCACTTTGTCAGATGGCGCTTCGACTTGGTGGAATACGCTCGCCCAGGCTCGGGGAATCGATGAAGCTTATGCCACACCATGGGAGGAGTTTAAGAGGGCTATGATCGAGGAGTACTGCCCCAGAACCGAAATTCAGAAAATGGAAGCGAAGTTTTGGGAAATGAAAGTTGTAGGGACTGACCTTGATGACTATAACCGAAGATACTTGGAGTTAGCTTTGATGTGCCCCACAATGGTTACTCCGGAGTACAAACGAATGGAGAGGTATCTGTGGGGACTCCCCAAGGACATTCAAGGAAATGTCACTTCATCGAAACCAGCGAATGTCCCGGAAGCTATGCGCATGGCGCACACCCTAATGAATCAAATTACCCACCAAGAGCCAGAGAAGGCGAAATCAGAATCGGGAACTAGTAATGGGAAACGTAAGTGGAACTAGTAAAGAATGAAGCATTATGTTTATAGCCTTACTTGAGTTAAACTATAACTGATGGATTTCTTTAATTTGTTTGTAACCTATATCATCTTAATATCAACCTCAACTACTATTATTAAGAAGAGGAATCCTACTGGATCTTGTATCCTTTTACGTGGGATCCGTATCAGAGTATTGTCTCTCAGAAACAATTTTAAACCTTGACTATTTTTTGTGGTAATAAACCATCTCAAAATAGCCAAGTGGTTGGGGTCTTGATATCTGAGAGGGCTTTGGTTCAAACCTCAACCTCACAGATGACATATCTTAAGGTGGCCAAGGAAAGGGTCAGAAACGGTCCTCGCTTAGGCTGCATGCATCTTAAATACTCACCCTCCTCGGAATTTTTTTTTATCTCTTTTATTTTCTTTTTAATAACCTCAAAACAAGCTACACAAAGAACTCTACTTCTAAAGCCAGCGGTTTTGTGACGACTCGAAAATTTCCGACTAAATTTAAACTTAATCTTTATATGTTTCCGACACGATAAACAAAGTCTGTAATATTGAAATCTCAAAAACTTTGAACTGTGTTCATGTAAACATTTGACCTTTGACTATTTCTGACGATTCACGAACAATTGTTTGTAAATGAAAATGTATATATGTATATATAGGTATATATAGGTATATAAATAATAATTAAAAATATTGAATAAAGTGTTATATGAATTGATGATTTGAACTAATTATAATCTACGAAATAATTAAATTATTATTAAAACATAATAAATATAATGTAATTCGAATATAAATGGTTTCTAATTTCATTTAGTAAACGATTGTAGTACTCGTTCATCATTCAATGGGTAATTAAGCAAATTTAATTCAAACTTATTTAATTTTAAAATAAACGATGATCCAAAAATGAGTTATATAAATTTTAGGCTTATTAAAAATATATTTAGAATCTAATTAATAAATTTTAACACTTTTTATATTTTACCTGAGATCGAGCGTGGACAGTGAATTAATTTTTACTTAATAGTTAATGATCGAATTTTATTCCATAATGACCAAAATAAATAAATATATTTAATTTAAAAATATGGGATTTTTTCCGAAGACTTTTACCCGCCACTGTTTAACAACGGACCACGATATAATATCCGTGAAAAATTGTCGGTAGAAGAATCCATTTATGACGCTGCTGAACTATGCCAAACTCTTCCTCTGCACGTTCTTATTTATTTTACCTTACTATGATATAAATTATTAATATTGAAGTACTCTGTTTGTTTTATAATATATGTAAATTATAATATATACAATGTATAAATAAATATAAATAGTTAATTAAGAAAAAATAAGTGTCGGCAAGTAATAATACAAAATGATTTCACAAGATTTTTAGTTGGGTGCCAAATTCAAGTGTGGGACTTGTTTTACTATTTAATATTTTGTTTTCTCACGATTGGTAACACATATGTATATGATAATATGCATGCATATATATATATATATATATATATATATATATATATATATATATATATATATATATATATATATATTACTCCATGTAACACAACCCAGTAACTTGTTTTGCTCTCCTACTCATAATCATCTCCATCATTTATCTATAATCTCACTTACAAGAACTATCTTTGATCACCCTTAACCTCCTTTTTGCTCGATAAACAAGACCACCCTCTTAATTACCTTTTAAACCGCCACCTGTTAATCGATTATTCTTTCTTATTTGTGTTTGGAGGATACCACACTACAACCATCATCATGCGTTGCTACTGCATATTCGATTACCAAAAAGACCACCCAAACACACCCTTGAAAACTATGTTTCAATGTTTTGTTACGGTTAGAAGCTAAACACTTGCTATATAGAATTAGAAGGGTAGGTGTGTTGGCATAAATGCCATAATCTTTCATTATATCAGGTATACGTGTGTATGTGACCCATGTCCACTATTGTTCACTTTCTGTTTATACCTCAAACAATCATCCTCACACTCATGTTGTTGCTGCTATCAACGATCAGACGTCGTCATCTCACCTCCTTCACCTTCCATCTCTTCCGAACAACTCCTTACAACCAACACCTAAGATCATCACAACATATACCTACTATGATTAATATTTTGTTTCGATTCCTTTTCCAAGCAGACCCAACACCATCGACCACTCATTAGTGATACAGCCGTAAAACACCATCTGCTATGCCTACTACTTCAGCTCGAACAGCCCAACAGGAAGTCATTACTATTTTTTTTCTTTCTTTCTCAAAACCCACTTATTGTTCTCCTTTTTCTTCCTCTTGTGGCCGACATATGTTAATAAAACATAACCCTACTTCTATTTGTTTATTTCACGAATCAAAGAAGAAAAAAAAAATCTGTTTTCTTTATCTATTCCACCACCAACACTTCCATGCCTATATAATAATTTTTTTTGGACGGCCTTATTTTAATACGAGCCGTACACTAGTTTTATTGTTGGGCCATAAAACCTTTGTATTATTGGATTGATGTTAAATAAAAAAAAGAAAAAAAGAAAAAGGACTACGCTGGTTGATGTATGCGGTTTTCGAACATACCACAAAACCAAACAACTTTAATTTCTATTGGACCGAGATCCAAGACATGCTATATTTTTTTTCTTTTTTCTACACCGGGCTTTATTTATTTTGTTGGGCCAAAGTTTCTGTTGGGCCAAGGGTCTGTAAAGAGTTTCCTGTTGGGCCGTGAGTCAATTGCTATTGGGCTGGAATGAGGATTGACGATACATGATGATGAATAGATTATGATTAAGATAGGTGTTGATGACATGATTTTATGATGATGTTTTAGTTAAATAATGATGATAATAGTATTGATAATGAACGGGAATGAGAAAAAGATGATAGTGTTTATTAAACAAAAAGATGATAATGAATCTAATGATGATATCATTATGAAGGAATGATGATGATTAGAATAGATGATGATGTTGTATGTATATGATAGATGATATGAGGAAAAAGGAAGGATACAGATTGATATAAATGAAGTATATTATTACGGGGTATAATTAAAGAAAAAGCAAGGATAGCCTTATGGTTAAGGGTGTTGACGGGTTAGCGGGACGTCGCGGGTTCAAACCCGGACTTGGGCATTTTTTAAGGGCTACTTCTTTGAGGTAGTATTACTATTACCATTATTATTATTATTATTATTATTATTATTATTATTATTATTATTATTATTATTATTATTATTATTATTATTATTATTATTATTATTATTAATAATATGCTTATGAAAAAAAATAATAAATAAAAATAGATATAATTTATGTTAATATATATTAAGATAAAAATGATTACGATTAAGATCATAAATATAGTTAAGGTAATTACAATCGAGAAGTATAATTATAAGTACGTTTATGAGTAAGAGGAATATAAATATAATTAAGTCATGATCAAATAAAATTTTTGTTAAAAACTATCATTTTTTTTAAAAGTTATCATTATGATTAAAATTATCATTATATTTAAAATTATCACTTTTATTAAACTTATCATTTTTATTATTATTATTAAAAGTATTATTATTATTATTATTATTTTTATTATTATTATTATCATTAAACATGATTTTATTATTATTATTAATATTATGACTATTTTTATTACTAGTATTATCCTTATTATAAGTATCCTTATTTTAATATATTATTATTATTATTATTATTATTATTATTATTAATATTATTATTATTATTATTATTATTATTATTATTATTATTATTACTACAAATAAAATGACTAATATTATTATCAAAATTATTATTACCAATATCATTATTAAATCTAATTATTAGTATTATTATCCTTATTTTAGTACTATTATAATTATTAATATTACAAACAAAAGAAATTTATATATAAAGAGTAAATTACATACTATATTTTTATATGAAATATTATTAACTATAATAATAAATAAATTACATATAGTGTATAAATATATTATAAGTAATAATATAAACACATATAAAAGTATATATATACATATATAAATATAACAATTGAAATAATATATATATATATATATATATATATATATATATATATATATATTACTAAAATTAATATATAATTTGTTCGATCTCAATTATATGTGTTAATATATATATATATATATATATACTTGATATAGGTTCGTGAATCCGAGGCCAACCTTGCGTTGTTCAGTTCCGTCGTATGCATATTTTGCCACAATATCGTATAGTGAGTTTCATTACTCCCTTTTTAAATGCTTTTGCAATATATATTTTTGGGACTGAGAATACGTGCGCTGCTTTTATGAATATTTTACGAAATAGACACAAGTAATCGAAACTACATTCTATGGTTGATTGATCGAAGCCGAATATGCCCCTTTTGCTTGGTAGCCTAAGAATTAGTAAACCAGTCTACTAATTGACGCGAATCCTAAAGATAGATCTATTGGGCCCAACAAACCCCATCAATTGTAGCGGATGCTTTAGTACTTCGAGTTTTTATATCATGTCAGATGGATGTCCCAGAATGATGGGGATATTCTTATATTCATCTTGTTAATGTCGGTTACCAGGTGTTCAATCCATATGAATAATTTTTATGCAGATGCATGATGTTTACGAGAAATGAAATGAAAATCTTGTGGTCTATTAAATTAATGGAAATGATTATTTATGATAAACTAATGAACTCACCAACCTTTTGGTTGACACTTGAAAGCATGTTTATTCTCTGTAGGAACGAAATCTTCCGCTGTGCATTTGCTCATTTTAGAGATATTATTTGGAGTCATTCATGACATATTTCAAAAGACGTTGCATTCGAGTCGTTGAGTTCATCAAGATTATTTTTAAGTCAATTATAGTTGGATATATTATGAAATGGTATGCATGCCGTCAACTTTCGAAGTAATGAAAGTTTGTCTTTTAAAAACGAATGCAATGTTTGTAAAATGTATCATATAGAGGTCAAGTACCTCGCGATGTAACCAAATGTAATGTATTCGTCCAGATGGATTTGGACGGGTTGTTAGAGTTGGTATCAGAGCTGGTTTAAGCTGTGTCGTCGGCTTAATCGTAGATGGGATTCTCACAGTGTTACCTGTGATGAAGCATTGGCTCTTACTCCTCGCGGTCCGAATATGGTTGGCTTTGCCGAGAGGTATGGCCGTAAAATCAGTGTCTGAGGTACGCTCAGTGGTCACCAGGCGATTAGCTGGGAAGGCACTGAGTGGGATGCGTCCCCACTAGTTAGAGTTGGTATCAGAGCGGTGGTCTTATCGAACCAGGTCTTGCATTAGTGTGTCTAACTGATAGTTGTTTAGATGCATTAGTGGGTCTGGACTTTGACCGTGTCTGCATGTCAAAAGTTTTTCTTATCATTTCGTGTCAAAAATTACCTGCTTATCATTCTTAGTCTAGACACGTTTTACTGCATTGACTGCATAAATAGTGTATAGACAAAATTCATATCTTAGCGTATCTGATAATTCATATCTTAGCGCATCTGTTACTGTAGACTTGCCTGACATATGCCGTAAATTCCTCCGTAGTCTACGAAATCTTTAGTACTATATATATATATATATATAGATATTCTATGTAGTTAGAATATCATCCAATATTCAAAAATCATTTCATATAAAAAAATCCTTTATTCAATCGTACGAAATGGAACTCGTCACTAGATCAAGTTCTTCGGAACCCGACAACTATTCCGACATGGATGTTCACCTAAGCTCAGAAAGCAGCGTCACCAGAATGAATCAACCAATCAGCCATCCTCAATTCACCTGATGGGTTAGTAGTCTACTTAACCAATGGAGACGCAAAGAAGGCGATCCCTTCCACCAACCGAATTTACCTCTTGGTGAAGAACCTGAAGCACTTACCGGCGAACCTGTCCAAAACACCATATTCACCCTCATTTCCAGGATATCTCAACGATGATATGGTATCCCAAATTCTGAATCTTATTCATTCGCTCGTCCAAACCGACAATCATTTCGGAGTAATATAAGAAGTCAACAAACGTCGCGTTCGAGTAATCAATTTGGAGAATATGGTGCAATATTTACCAGCTTCAGCACCATCACCGGCACCAATAGTACCACCAACAACATAAGCCTCAACATTTCTGTACCTCAAGCATAATCATCGTTCTACATGACGTTCTATATCATTTATCTTCGTTCGACATGATGATTATATAATCTCTAATGTTTTAGAGATTATGTAGTCTAGTTCTAACCGTAAATCATATGAGTTTAATATCATATTGACTCATTAAATCCATGATTACCTCTGAAGAAAATATATATGTAAGTATATTTTCATAAAGATTGTAATTAAAAATTCTTTCGTACAAACTGTTAATGGTGAAAATATTTTAACGGGTAGGTAATACCCGAGGAATATTTAGATTCCACATTAATAAGTTACACTGTACATTCTTCGAATCTGATTCAACAGTCATTTACTATCCTACTTACATCCACAAGATATACGAATCCGTTCACCACAAAATAACCATTTTCATTCAATTTCATATTTGGATTTTGACTTACCAGAATCCAAAAAGTGGTATAATGAAGAAAACATTGGACAAAAATAAAATTTGTTAGAAATAAACGAATTAACTATGAGAAATTTTGTTAAGAAAACACGCTAATAAAATCCTAGCTAACTGTTCCTAGCTAACTGTTAATTCCTTATTACATTTAATTATCACAATTTATTTATCGCAATTTTAATTCTCGCAATTTTATTTATCGTCATTTAATTTCTGTTATTTATTTTACGCACTTTATTTATCGTCATTTAAATACTGTTATTTACGCATTTAAATATCGGGACACGAATACAATGTTTTGACATATCATATCGACGCATCTATATATATTATTTGGAATAACCGTAGACACTCTATATGCGGTAATGATCAAGTTAGCTATACAGGGTTGAGGTTGATTCCAAAATAATATATATACTTTGAGTTGTGATCGAGTCTGAGACATGTATATAATGGGTTACGACACGTATTAATTAATTCGAATATTATATATTAAACTATATACAAAATTGTTGAACTACTAATTGTGGACTCCTAACTATAGACTAATGACATTAGACAATTAAAATGAATTAAAATATTGATTATAACGTATGAAACTAAACATTTCTTCAAGTTTGCCACTTGATTTCATCTTAAACCTCATTTGTATCTTGGCGATTACAATCTGCGTTCAAACCTTTCATGATTCTTGAAAACACCTCAATTGAGAGGATGATCCAATCACACGTTATCGACGAGAGAAAAGATTGATGCATGTAGTTATGCACCTGGAAATACTCGGAACCTGAATAAACGTTTAACACGTATCTGTGCTAGCTCCTTTGGCGTTGTTATTACCGAAAATCACTTTGCAATTCCTTTCCAAATTAGCCAATTTTGTCACAGCTCCAACAAGTCAACTTCAACCTTTTCGTTCGAAACAACCCTATTACAACCTTGATATATACGCGTGCTCTTTTATTGTTACCGAGAAACCTTTTATTTCCACCATATTACCAGCAGACGTACCAATAACATAGTTGCTCCTTGGCTTAAATCTCTCCGACAAATCACTATATTTATCTATTGAAGTCTTATCATGTACTCACCTACATCTTGTAACGGTAATTGTCATACCAAAAAGCTTCAATCATTATTTTGAATCTCGTAGCGTTTTTACATCAACAGTTATATGTATACATATAACATTTATCTCCTAGAATTACAATCTTCAATTCTGAAATTTTGAAAAGCACCCAGCCTACGAATCAATACATTGAACTTTGAAAAAGCTGAATGAAGCAGCAAAAACTGTAGACAACCGTAAATGACCTTAATCGTCAGAAGTTTGATAATAAAGAATAGTATGTTGGAAAAGCTCAGAAAAGTTGGAACTGAAAAATGGATTGAGCTAACCACGAAAGAGACCAAGGACAAATACAAGGACCATACCATATATTCAAAGAATCCAGGTAATTCTGGATCCGTTGAAATCTTTAGAGAATATCTTGCTCCGAAGTCATGTTAAAATCTTGCGAAAAATTTTTCTTGATCAACCTTCGAACTTGGAAAATCCAAAATATCTTCATAAATATTCTTGTCCGATATTATTTATCTCTTCGCGTTATCTGTGTTACATCATAAAAGAAACTATTTTAATTTCTAAATTCTGAAACCTTCGAGTTTAAATCATGAATGTTTTTGAAGTAGTGTTGGAAATTGATGCATGAGTTAGTATAATATAATGACACTTGATCAACGTGATTATATTACAGTAAGTCATGCTGAGTTTCTAATGGAACGTGATGATTCACAGACCATAACGTTATCATGTGCCATGTTACATGACTCTTACATTCTATCTAATCTATAAACATATCAAGAACATAATTTCCTGATAATTCTATCTTCTCTCCGAAATTCTGGTAATTTAACCAATCAAGATCGTGCTATTACAATTTCTATCTTAAAACATTAGTCATGTTCATTCGAAATTCCATACTTATGAATTCTGGATCATTACTTGCGAAGAGAAAGCAAAAGAATGAAGCTCCGAAATAGAAATGGGAGTGTGAAATTAAGAAAACGAAGGGAATGGATTTATAGTAAAATATTCGACAGAGCAATCGAAATATATTATTGCATTTAATCAAAGAAGATCCTAATTTCCTTGATTACCGAAGAACCAGATCTTATTACAAAGATTTCCTCTAAAGTCCCTAAAATTCGGGAAATCAACCGTGACTACGTCACTGGTTAAGACGAACCTACATTTACTCATTTCATTTCACTCTTTTGTGATAGCTTCACTCATACTCTTCACAAAAATCAAATTGTTTTATCCATATTACTCACTGATGATAAAACTCCAATCAAATTTCGGGACAAAATTTCTTTAACGGGTAGGTACTGTGACGACCTGGAAATTTCTGACTAAATTTAAACTTAATCTTTATATGTTTCTTACACGATAAGCAAAGTCTGTAATATTGAAATCTCAAAAACTTTGAACTGTGTTCATGTAAACATTTGACCTTTGACTATTTCTGACGATTCACGAACAATTGTTTGTAAATGAAAATGTATATATGTATATATAGGTATATAAATAATAATTAGAAATATTGAATAAAGTGTTATATGAATTGATGATTTGAAATAATTATAATCTACGAAATAATTAAATTATTATTAAAACATAATATGTGACGCCCCGTACAAAACCATCGTATACGATTCGTCTACAACAGGATCTTTACATGGTCAAACACTACATGCTGTTTGAAAACCAGTTTTGCATTCATAAAAAGATAGTGTTTACAAAAGATAACGTGACACAAAGGTCGTTACAAAGTCATTATTCAAATAACATAAGTTGTGAATGCAAGATAAAAGTTTCATGATTGAGACATCTCTAAGTAATGCAGCGGAAATCTAACACAGCAGGTCCATAACAGCAAGTCTATAACACCAAGACAGTAAGTCTAACAGCGGAAGCAACATCGTCTAAGCACCTGAGAAATACACGCTTAAAAGTCAACACGAATGTTGGTGAGCTATAGTTTGTAATCAGTAAAGTAATGTAGACCACAAGATTTCAGTGCTTCAACCAGCAGTTTAAATCAGTATGAAAAGTATATGCTTGTCCGTGGGCACCCGGTAACTAACTTAACGTAATAGTAATACCCCCTAAAAGTACACTTGGCGAGTGCGTATGTCCTCGAAGTATCAAACACCCGTTAAATGCTTGCGCGACTAGCCCGAGTGGGGATGTCAAACCCTATGGATCCATATCTAATATTCGCGTTCACCGGTTCAAAAACCAATGATTAAACGTTACCGTGCTAAGGGGAAAGTTTATGCCGTTATATAACTCACACATATGTAAAGTTTAAGTACTCATATAAAGTAAGTAAAACATAAAAAGCGCATGTATTCTCAGTCCCAAAAATAGTAAGAAGTAGTAAAGGGATGCTATAACTCATAGTGAATAAGCAGTAAAAGTCGATACGAAACGTATGCAGGTAGTAAGTCGGTCCGAAAGGTCGTCAACCTAAGTCAAAGGTCACTAGGTCAGTATGTTGTCCCAAAAGGTTAAAAGTGAAGAAATTAAGTTTAAGTGTCATCATCGACATCATCATTATCATCATCATTCATCAACACTAAGGTAAGTTTAACAAGAATAGAGATCGAAACAAAAGGCTGACTTCAGACAGCTGTTACAACCTCTATACAAATCGAAAAGATACATAGTTAGTGGCTAGGGCTCCGTATGTGAGTCCTCTAACCGCTGACCAATTTTTAGAACCTAAATCGAGTTCGTTTGACCGTGGCGACGGTTTTAGTGCGAGTAGGTCAGAAATTTCAGCACAACGTTACAAGGGCGTAGTGACTTTCGGAAGGCTATAAATCCTAAACCGTATATCGGATTAAGTCGAGGCCTAAACGAAAAGTCATCTAATCAAAACTAACTATCTAAAAATTAATTTTACAGAAGCCCAGGAGTCTGATCAGACCCCAAAAAATAGCAAACAAGTGCTCCGGTGAGGTTCTTGGTGCTTGATGCTCATCACGGTTCTCATCCTTGATGCCTGTAAGCTTCAAGTGTACAACTCTTTGATGTTTTTGCATCACTTTGACCAAGTTTCAACCATAAAAACACAACTAAAAGTAAAATCTATCATTCTACAAGTTTTGAACATCAAGATTGCCTCTTTATTGCATGAATCCAATAAAGCTTCAACCTTTGTCCATTTTACAAAAGTTCATGCATCTATATCATATGTGATGATGAAGACTTGATCTTTATCATCACAACAAACAAAAAAAGGTTTCAAGTAAGTGAGATCTACAATAATAACTTAGATCTCAAGTATTAAGAAAACCCTAAGCTAGAAAGCTTGGATCTTTACAAGATTAATGAGACCATAAGCTAAAAAGCTAAGATCTTTAACATAATAATGAAACCCTAAGCTAAAAAGCTTGGATATTTAGTGTTCTTGAAGATCTTGAAGCATAAAGCTTGGATCTTTAAGATACATGAAGATTACAAACACAAGTTTGAATATTTATAACAAAATAACAAGATTAAAGCTAAAAAGATTTAGATCTACAAAATAAGTGAAGATTCAAAGCTAGAAAGCTTGAATCTTTCATGTTCTTGAAGGATTCAAATCCATGTTTGAATCTACAAGATGTAATCAAGATCAAAAGCTAAAAAGCTAGATCCTTTTGATGATGATGATGTCGTGGATGATGAAGGGAGAAGAAGAAAAAGAAAGTTTAAAACTTACACTTTTTAGAGTGAGAAAGACTAGAGAGAAGATAAGAGAGTAAGTGTGTGTAAAATACAAATGAGATCAAGTGTGAAATGGGTGAAATAAGGCTTGTATTTATAGTGGTGGAGGAGGAGGTGGGTGCCTTAAAACCGTAGGGACATGGGGGGACAAGGGGGACACTTTTTTGCTTTTTGGTTAATGGTTGTCTAAAGTTGGTGCTTATGTTAGGATCTCATGCAACATTAAGGATAATGATAAACAAAAATGCTAGCATGTTCCCTCTAATAAATGGGCATTTGTCTTACATTATTATGGGTCACTAGTCATTAATAATTAGGCTAATTAAATAGTCCACTAGCTAGTGTAGGGTGGGCTAAAGTCCATCAAGGTAGAAAGTCCAACAAGACTAACTAGTGTGTTCTAGTAAATTACTAAACGTAATTAAGCATCCAAAAACCCAAGTAATTGTTATTATAAAATAACAATTAGTATTACGTAGTCATAATATTCCGATTATGACCAAAGTTAAACGTGTACCAAGTACATAGCTCGTTTCAAACGTCAAGTGACACCAACGGTCGTAAAAGCATTCGGGGATCAAGTTAAGTGATTACACACTTAATAGCACGTTGTAAGATATTAATGAAAGTAATTAATCATTAAATAAGATCCCAGAGCATAAACTAGCTCAGTACGCACATATACGCAGTTTCATGAAAGCACAAAGCGCAAAAGCAAGTCAAAAAAGCTGGGTCGTTACATTACCCACCTGTTAATGAAAATTTCGTCCCGAAATTTTGAGGAGTGACCAACAATGGTACCGTATTTGACTAAGAAGGAGCGTATCAAAGTTCTGTGAGACTCATGGGCTCAGAAGTGAGTTATTTACCTTGAAAGGTACTTAGGTGTAAGAATAGGTATGTGCCGTTAATTAAGTCTCTTATCCTAAGAGATCAACAAATTGATTTCGTTTCTTGTTAACATGAACATGTCCTCTGAATATATATACACAAAAGGAAAGATGATGTCTTTAGCTTTACAAGCATCTTCAGTAGGCTGGATGCATGAAATGCATCATGAATGTTACCAAACTTATCTAAAACATTGAGCGCTTATGTCGCAATACCAAGCTGTCAGGTAGAATGGAAAACATGGTGATCACGACCATGCGATTTGATGTCTGGGTAGTGTTAGCCACGGATTTTACTAACTCCCTTAATTTCGGCAGGATACGATAGGCATAAAGAACCCGATATTTAAGAAATGTTTCATTTGACTAAATGAATTGAAATTTTAGCTAAAAGTGACCAATCGGACTTATATGCAATGCAAGACATAATTATTTATAGTGTCTTCTGGATGGTCTGAACGAACAATGAAGGATATTACCCAGTTTACCATAATACAGGTGAACTTATCCTTAGATGGAATGAAAGCACAATTCCATAATGTAACTTTATTCTTTCAGTTACATATTGAAGTTAGGGTTAACATTAACTAGAACAACATATAGTTGTAATCAACGAAGGAAGGAATGTGTAGAGTAACCACATCAGTGTCGTAGATGTTTTAAGCAGGCCCCTCCAAGAGGATAACAAGATTCATAGATTCCTAAAGTATTTTACACTACAATTCCGAAAGAAAATCGCACGAAAGGTGTGATTTTTGAACGAGAGTGAACTCTCCGAGCAGTTCGTCCTGAATTTGTCCTTATACTTAAGGGAATGCGCGGATGAGAAGATACGTGAACTCTTAGTCCTAAAGAATGTTTTACTCTACGTGAAAAGAATCTCCAAAAATGATTCCTTGCACCTCAATATACTGATTCATAGAGATGATATTTACGAGGGTGTTGCGATTAGTTGTGAAACATTAAGAGTAGAAATCCACCTAGTGCGTTTCCTACGATAGGGTGACCACTAAGTGTACCTCAGAAAACTGATTTATCGGCCCGCGTTTTTGCCATGTCTAACCTTAAAAGGAACATTTCATGAGCGCAAAGACTTCTTAACAAATTTTGTAAAATTGCCATTCAAAGTGGCTCAAGAGTTTTTAACAAAGATCTTAATAGTAAGCTTCATCCCTAACGGAGGGCGAGAGAAAGTGTGATCCATACATGGTGTAGTCTAATACGAAAATCTTTAATAAAATCAACCAAGGGAGGTTTGAAACAAAACCTTTAAACGTTTGATGTGACAACATAAATGGAACAAAGTTTTTAGTAACTTTAGAAGTATGTACAACGTGCACCATTTTGCACAAAACTATTTGACTTAAGTTAAACAACTCAATGAAGGAGCGATTTTTAAATAATTTGAAGGTACAACTTAGTATGTATTAACCCAAAATAAGTCAGGGTAAATTTATTAACTTCATTATATACATACATATATGATTTTATAAATCGCATAAGTGACAGAAAAATTTTATTGCTTTCATTTGTCCATAAATCTCGTGAGGACCGCGTAAATAAACAACGTGTAAATTTTTTTTATGAACATAGTTTTTCGTATTTCAGAGGTTACGAGTTGAAAAATATTGAGTGAAAAATCTTTGAATCATCGGTGACATGTTACTAGGTAATGAATTAAATGTAGTTTTGATAATTATCAGGACACAAGTCTTTGGGCCAAAAATGTTCACGTGTGAAGCCGTTACTAAAAAGTGAGGTATGAAGGATAGAGCATGAGAATGAGAGGTTAATCACTTCTTGACTTTCCAAAATGCCAAATAGGTTATGACTAATACTAAAGTCGGAATACTGATGGTGTTAATATCGCTAGATGAGAATCTCCTGGAATAAGTTAGGACCTCGAGTTATGTAAGAAAGAGCATCGTTCCAACAGGCATGACAAATAAGATCCTTGGGGTAACGTAATAGCTTTGAATGGTTTAAGTGTTAGTGGATGCCCGAAGGCTCTGCATGACGTGGTAGTAAGTGCCTTCATCACATACACATACACACACACACACACACACACATGAATTTCTCAATTTCGACGGTTGTCATTCTTCATGATGACTTGGATACGAATAAGCAACGAAAAATTTTATATAATAAGCAACGAAAATTTTATAGAAATCGTTTAAGGTGACAACGTAAGAAAAGAAACGAAGTTCTTAGTAAACTGGGGTTATGTATAACACGTACCATTCAAAGTAAGATATCTTTTGAATAGAAGATTTGATTTGTAAAAGTGAAAGTAAAATTTCATATGTATTTGTCAAAAATAAGTAATCATTTACTTTATTTTATATAACATATATGTGACGACCCGGAAATTTCTGACCAAATTTAAACTTTATCTTTAAAATAATTTAATGTTTTCGACACGATAAGCAAAGTCTGTAATAATGAGTCTCAAGTTTTGGAACTATATTCATGTAATCAATTATTCTTTGACTGTTCTCGAAGATTCACGAACAATATATATATAACTTAATGTGCATATATATATATATATATATATATATATATATATATATATATATATATATATATATATATATATATATATATATATATATATATATATATATATATGATTTCAAGTTATTTAGTAAATGATAGTAACATTCGATTATTGATTCGATTGATATTTAGATAAGTTAACTAAAACGTTTAAGATGAACCAGTAAAACACTAATTTGCTACAGTATTTTCGAATTTCTACAGTACCCGAAAAGCTACAGTGTTTTCGAAAATCACTATTTGCTACAGTAAAAGAACTTTGCCAAAGTAACTTTGCTACAGTAAGACACTATTTCAAAATGAAAATATATATATGTATATGTATATACTACGAGACGATGATTTATAGAAGTAAATGACCAAAACACTCGAAAGTTTAAGATATACTTTGAGTGGTATAGTTTATGGATAACTTAAAGTTATATTTTGACAAAGGTAAGTGTCACGAAACGTAAAGTATTAGTTTTCTAAGCGTACGAAAATGAGTTCGAGAAACCGAAACCGGGACATAAGTCGAGTGACAACGTACGACTTATCGGAACAAAAATTTCAAGTCAACTATGCATGTGAATTTAATATAATATATAATTAATTATATAAATTAAATATATTATATTTATAATTAAATAATATGTCGACAAACTAGAAGTTAAACGATCATGAGCTGGAAATCCATCCCATGCGATCGCATGGGAAATGGTCTTGGAGGCCATGCGATCGCATGACAGTCCTGGACAGGCCACATCTATAAATTTGATCGAATTCGCGATTTTTTTCTCACAATTCAATTCACTCTCATCTCTGTCTCTTTATATATACTTATATTATTATTATTATTATTATTATTATTATTATTATTATTATTATTATTATTATTATTATTATTATTAAGATTAATATTATTATTAATCTAATTATTATTAGTAATATTATATTATTAGTATTATACATAAAATACTACGACAAGGTTATGTCCAAACGATTTCAAAAATGGTTATCGAGTGAGTCAAAGCTAAGGAAACTATGGGATATAGCTATGGAGGTTATGGGTAATGTCGTGGGTATTATTGGCAAGACAAACCTAGTGTTAATCATCTCCGTTACATCTATGTACTTTCCTACAATATTGAATCTCAATATTGATACGTAAGCACTCATATTTTATCTTTTATATATTAATTGTGTATCCATGTCTAGTGCTCGAATATATGTTTATACATACGTGTATGCTAAATTTCATCGTTAAATAGTTTATAATAGATCACGAATTAAATACATATATTACTGGTAAAAGGTATATGATATATATGTTTTTGGAAAGCTGGCGAAAAATCAATAACTTTTCATTTAGATATCGAATAGTTTCGATGAACGGATTAAAAGATATGATCAACTGAATTATAATTGACGTTAATTGGAATTGCTTTTGAATCTGCAATTAATATTTAAACAACTTGTTTGTAAGATTGATAAATTGGATTTTTGAATATTACCAACCGAGTAAATGAATCTTTATGTAAGGTACGTCTCGTTTTGTTAAACTATTGTCAAAATTGACTTTTTGAAACGACTTTGGATAACTTTTGTATGTCGATCTCGAGCATTAGGATTGTGATACACTATGACCTGACCTAGCTTGATAAACATTTATTGACCAACATATGTTCTCTAGGTTGAGATCTACAGTTATTTGGTAATTCGAGTTTCGGTCACATTTTGGTGAACGACTTTATATGCTGCTAAGGTGAGTTTCATTTGCTCCCTTTTTAATTGCTTTTGCAATCTATATTTTTGGGCTGAGAATACATGCACTTTATTTTAAACGCAATGGATACAAGTACATACTAAATTCTACACCGAGTTTGAACCGAAAATCCCTTAGCTTTGGTAACTAGTAGCTGCCAGTTATAAGAACTGGTGGGAACGAATAGTTGTATATGGATCCATAGGGCTTGACATCTCTGTCTGTTCCAGGTATAGAAACCCTAGCCTGAATTATAAAACAGACGTTTGCTATTTGAGTTAATATACGTTGGTTTACGTGTATTGTACATGTTGGTTGCATGTATGTTAAAAACAGGGGTACTTATTATAGACGTTAAAGTTTAGCTACCAGGGTGCTCAATCTTGTAGAATATTTTGATAAACGTTTCTGGATGAAACAACTGAAATCTTGTGATCCACCTTTATATACAGATTATGCGAAACACTCAAACTATGAACTCACCAACTTTGTGTTGACACTTGTTAGCATGTTTATTCTCAGGTTCCCTAGAAGTCTTCCGCCGTTTGCTTATATGTTAGACAAGCTATGTGCATGGAGTCTTACATGGCATATTTATCAAGGAAACGTTGCATTCACCAAATCATCACCATGTATCTTATTTTGACTGCATTGTCAACAGAAGTACTATTGTAAACTATTATTTACGGTGATTTTCTATATGTAGAAATCATCAGATGTCGAAAACCTTTTATTTAAATATTCATTTATGGTGTGCCTTTTCAAAAGAATGCAATGTTTACAAAACGTATCATATAGAGGTCAAATACCTCGCAATGAAATCGATGAATGACGTGTTCGTCCATATGGATTTGGAGCGATCGTCATAATATACGATTTCAAAAATTTGCACGAATGGTAAATAAAATAAATTTACTTTTATAAAACCTTAAGAGGATCGTATCATAAAATAGTGTGTGAAAATTTTTGGCAAACAAAATTTTCATATTTCGGAGGTTACAAGTTGGAAAAAGATTGAGTAAAAGATTTTTGAAAATTTCGGTTAACATTTGAGCATCAATGTCACGAGGTAATGAAAACTGTTGAATTCAAATGTGGTTGATGACTATTAGTAGGGCATAAGTCCTTTGACAAAAAAAAATGCTCAAGTGTGAAGTTGTTGCTTATAAGTGAGATACGAATGGGAAGGTATGAGGAGGAGAATTAACCACTCATTGATTTTGGAAAATTTTGAACTGGTATGACTAATATTAAAGTAAGAAGGATGATGGTGTGATTATCATCGAACAAGGAATCTCTCGGAATAAGTTAGGATTTAGAGTCGTGTAAGAGTGAGTATCAAATAAGATTCATGGCTAGTCCTTAAGACATAATCTGAATTGCTGAAGTAACGGGATACAATTTTCTTTATGTATCATTATGCAGGTTTGTCCGTTGTATCGGTTTCTTTCATGGCTAGAAGGTGAGCAGATTTGGTGAGGCGGTCAACAATAACCCAGGTAGTGTCATAACCGCCCACCATTTTCGGTAGCTTCGTGATGAAATCCATTGTTATTCCTTCCCATTTCCATTGTGGGATTTCGGGTTGTTGTCATGCAACTAATAAGGTTCAGCTTCGGGCTACTTCTCTTCCCGTAAACTATTAATGACTCACCATTCTCGTGGGGTATACGAAAAATCTTCTCACTATAAATAACTTTCGCTTTCAACCTTGAAAGCCAGTCCATTCACACTATTTCATCAAAGTTTCCTAACTTGATGAGTATTAGGTTAATCCTAAAGTCCATTCCAACTATTACATCGAGCTTCCCAAATTGGTGGGAGTTAGGTTCATCTTAAGGTTCATTCCAACCAAATCTTATTATACTACCGTGAAAAATTCTATCAAACTTCTCAAATAACATCAGCTTGTGCGTAGGTAACTAATAATTTCCAACCACTACTTTAAAACTTCTAAGTTTTGTTGACATGAGGTCATCTCCAAATGACCCACCTATTAATTTTAAGGTACTACCTTAAATTATTCCTCTATCTCTGCCAGCTTACCATTTGCTTGTCCTATAGAATACTTAACCCTCATGGTTGTTGATGGCTTATTAGTCATAACACTAAGGTTCTTAGATATAAGGTTTATATCACTCTAAACAACTTCGAGACAATAAAACGTTGTGACGAAATGTACCCTAACTAAAATTAGGATCCATACGAGTCTCCATAGCTGAGATAATGATTGCTCTATCGCAAGTAAGTCCAAAGCTTTTCCTATTTGAAAACTTTTTCCTTAAGTATCTAGGGTGTCTATATCTATAACAAATTCTCGGGTTATCAATTTTGCAATCAAGGCCCTTCTCGAACAGTATCTAGGCTAAGTGGTTATTTCTACCTCTAACAGACCATAATGCGTATACTCAAGTGGCTCCTACCAAAATTTCCATTGAATCACTTCATATTTCTTATATAGTAACATTCAAACTTCTGCATGATTTACTTCAATATAACCACGCTGGCCTAGCGTCATTATATTGTACTAAATCGTACATTCATTCCAATATCACTCCATATGGTCAATGTAACGTGACCACTTCAAGTTCTACTCAATTTCATCTAACGGTGCTTTATCTATGCTATCTCAAAATAAATTCTACATAATTAATCTCATGGTTTCTCGGTGTGGGTGCGTAGGTTCCGTAGGTCATGCATCAATGCCTAAAGGTCCCGGAATTTCTTCAAAATGTTCGAGTTCAGGTATCGTCGTTAGGTTCCTTTTTAGAAGTTCCATCTGGGTCTCGTGTCGAACTGTACGTGTAGCAAGTAGTAATACGATATGTCTTGAGGCGACTCCCAAGTCTTCGGGTATGGCTGGGCATCAGTAGATGACACTCTGACCTTGTGAAAGGAGATGCCTTCCTGAGTTCTCCAATGCCTATGAGTGTTAGGGACCTAAGTCCCGAAGTTTCGTTAGATCGTCGAGTAGTGGTGGAGAATGGAAGAGATAAGTGACGATCATGAAAGCGTACGGGATACGGGTGGCCTTGTGGGAAGTGAACAACCTTCTAATGTTCATACGTTGTACGTGGTTGATTAGAGTGAGCTCGGGGTGCGGTTACTCCGACAAGTTCTCACATATCTCCTCCTTCGAGGATCAACTTTAGTGGGCGCGTAATCCGAGGGGTACTCCTAGATTGCGTGAAGTAATGTTTCGATCTCTAGAACGATGGAACGATAGTAACAGGTGGTTTACATACTAGTCCTTAGGGTTAGACGAGTGGGAAAAGGGTTCAGAAAAATATCTGAACTAGGAAAGGTAAATTCTCCAAGTCGGTACAGCAAAAAGCAGACGGGTAGCAAGCACGAAATCAGGCATAGTAACTATAGCAGCCTAGATCGTCTACAACAGTGCATAGCATGGCAGTAATAGCAGTATCAACAGAAGTATCATGCAAAAAGCAGATAGTAGCATGCAGTAGCGAGAATAAGCAGCATCATACAGTAAGTTCGCATAGCAGTGAAAGTAGGCAGTAGCATGCAACAAGTTCATATAGCAGTAAATGTAAGCAGTAGCATGCTGTAACATCCCGCGTTTTTCCGTTAAATTTAATTTTAACACCGTCTTTTTTTTTAAAAACAAAATCTTTCGTATTTAAATTAATAGTTTCCGTGAGTAACGTTCATTATATTCCCGCTATTTAATTTTGACATCACCCGTTTACTCGAGCGTTTTAAAAATATTCGTTTGGTTAATTCCCGCGCCCGCTTTGAAACTTGAGGGACTAAACTTGCCAAGAGGGCAAAGAGATGACTAGGTCAACTAGTCAACCTTCACCCTCCTCCATTCAACCACCTCCACCTCTCTCTCTTTCTCTCTATCAAGAACACACACACAAACACCCAATTCAATCATTCATCATCTAAATTCAATCTTGGAAGCTCACAACAAATCCGATTACATTTTCGTGATCCTCTCTTCATCCTCTACATTTTGATACAAACTTCATCTCGTTTGGGTAACATTTCTAAAACTCTAGATTTCTTTAAATTCGTGTTTTTGACTTAAAATGGTGTTAGTTAGTGTCTATGGCTCATTGTGATGTCGTGTATGAAATTTGTATGCTCGATCTCGTTGTTTTAGTGTAACTAGCATGAACTTGAATTTTGGTGTGTTGTTCTTGAATTTTGGATGATCATATGTTGTTAGATGTTAAAAGTTCATGTTCTAATTGTGTTCCTAGTATCATTAGCTTCGTTTTGATGTATAGGTTAATTAAGGAAACTCCAAGAACATGATTAGTGATTTTGTGAACTTGAATTAGGGTTTGATAAGCTTTAGATGAACTTTTGATGCATCAAATGCTATGAAATATTATAGATAAGAATTTTGTTGCAATGTGTGTATGATTACCTTCGAAACGGCATATCATACATGTAAATTGGTTGCCCGAATCGTGAAATGCATATTTGGAACTTGAACCATGATTATGGACGTTTAAATGCAGTTTTGGAGTGTGTAAGTGTTGAATTGCTTGATGAAATGTGTCTAGGTGTTTTCCTCGTCGAATTACCTTTACGGTGATATAAAATACATGTCCTAATTGTTTGCGGTTTGTAAAATGTGTTGGTTTGTGTTTTGGTTCGTGCACTTAGGAAATACAGCAACCAGGGCCTGTAAACACTTCAGGACGCCGTCCAGATACCCAGGACGACGTCCCACTATTCTTACCTAGATGCCGTCTAGGGATTGGGGACGCCGTCCCACCCTTTTATTCGAGACGCCGTCTAGCCATTTGGGACGCCGTCCCATTTGGCTAGAACTGGCTGTTCGTTTTGGTCGTTTGACATGAAAATGTTTGCTATGCTACGGACCTCCGATTAACATGAAACTTGGCCAACATGCTCATATATGATTATATAACTTAGAAAAATTGTCGGATATCCAATCCGACCCCGTTGACTTTTCTGTTGACTTTGACCCGACCAAGTTGACTTTTAATCAAACTTAACCAAATAATTGTGCAATCGTTCTAACATGTTTTTATACTTGTACCTTGCATGAAACATGACAACTTGACTCACATGCTACATTATTGAGTCGTAACGAGCCATAGGACTAATTGAACATCTTTGACCTATCGTGTTTACCGTTATTGATACAACCTATTTGTTTAGGTCAAGACTAGCATTGTTCTTGCACACATTTACTTGTTGAAGTACTTTACTACTCGTGCATTCAAGGTGAGATCATAGTCCCACTTTTTCAATCACTTTTATTCTTTACATCGTGGGCTGAGAAACACACACATTTCATACTTATTTACTTTTCATGCTTTTACATTGTGAACAAATACGAATACAAAGATGCATACGAGTTTGAACAAAAGTCCTCAATCCAATTATCATTAGTTCCACTTGCAGGGTGTAAGTGTAAGCGTGTAATTATGTTGTGTGGCCATACGGGTTTAACAAACCCTCATTCAGACGGTTCGCTACCGTTAGTGAATGAAATATAATTTCAACAATGTATAGTGTAAGTTCTAACGCTAAATTCAAAATTCAGAGGGAAGATTCGGTTAAGCCTTGATAATTGGGTGCTCGTGATACAAATACTATTTTGGAATGTGAACGATTCTGGTTGAGCAATTCTTAAAGAACCTTGTGGTTCAATACAATTTACTTACTAAACCTATGATTTCACCAACGTTTTCGTTGACAGATTTCTATGTTTTTCTCAGGTCTTGCACGATATGTGATACATGCTTCCGCTCATTATTTGATACTTGCATTGGATGTCGAGTATACATGCTTTTCATGGAGCGTCTTTTGACTTTACTTCAAACTGTGTCGCCTGGATTTCAATCGTACTTATAACGTTGTAACTTAACTTTTGGTTGAACAATTCTTGTAAACTTTGAAACAATCTTTATTTTGAAACGAAGGCGACATATTTTGGTCAAACGTTATCTTAAAGACTTATAATCAGGTAATGGGACCCACGTAGCCGACGCCGTCACTTGACGATTTGTCGGGGTCGCTACAGTTGGTATCAGAGCCTTGGTTGTAGGGATTTAGAGTTCATTTGTGTCCACCCCGAGTCATAGGGTACATAGGTGAATCTAGACTACAACCGGCATATAGACTGAAGTAGGAATTATTTGACTAATTGTGCATTTATACTCGAACTCTTCTATCATATCTAACTCGTATTCGATCTTGATCTTACGTTGATAAATTTTGTTGATGCGCCACCTTGACTTTATGAAGTAATGTTAAATGCACATGAGAATCAGGGTAATATAATTTCCGAGATTATATTACGGTGATTCACATGGACGTTCCGACATTATGACATAAAGAATTTAGGGCGAGTCAAGGAAAATTTTCTCTCTATCCTTATTCCATACTCCGGTTAGTATTGTTGAAAATACTAACCAACGATATTCTTGTGTCTTGAAGGAACAATGGCTCCTCGTCGTGTACGCCGCAATGAAACTCCCGAACAAGCTCTCGAACGGATGATAGCTACCGCCGTAGATGCGGCCATGGCCGGTCACTCATCCAACAACAATAATAATAACAACCACAACAACAACAACAACAACAACAATGGAGCCGGAAACTCAAACGAGGGATGCTCCTATAAAGCTTTCATGGGGTGCAAACCTCACACTTTTGATGGAACCGGGGGACCGGTCGTGCTCACCCGATGGTTTGAGCAAACGGAAGCCGTCTTTAGCATAAGCGGTTGTCGGGACCAAGACAAGATCAAATACTCCACTCACACTTTCTCCGGAATTGCTCTAACATGGTGGAACACCTATGTTCAATCGGTGGGTACCGATGAAGCTCATGCCCTCTCTTGGGCCGATCTAAAGGAAAAGATGATTGTTGAATATTTTCCGCGCGAAGAAACCCGAAAGCTTGGGGAAGAACTAAGAGCTTTGAAAGCGGTCGGAAACGATCTTAAAGTTTATAATCAACGCTTCGCCGAACTATCCTTGATGTGTCCTAATCTTGTTAACCCCGAATCTCAAAGGATTGAGCTCTACATGCTCGGTCTTCCAAAAAGCATCAAACAAGGGGTGATGTCATCCAAACCCACTACTCATCAAGCCGCTATGAACATGGCTCGCCAACTAATTGAAACGGTTGACGAAATCATAGTTCCGGCACCTAAGGCCGAGGATAAATCGGGCGGCAACAAAAGAAAGTGGGAACCCTCCCAATCAAGCAACAACAACTTTGCTAAGAAGCCTTACACCTCCGACGGCAAGAGGGGTTATACCGGACACCTACCGTATTGTAACGAGTGCTACAAACATCATTTAGGTGAATGTGGCAAACCATTTTGCTTGAAGTGTCAAAGAAGTGGCCATGTAGCCCACGATTGTAGGAATACCGCTCCCGTCGCCCAAAAGGAGCACAATGCACCCAAGACGGGTGTTTGTTTTGAATGTGGCCAACCGGGTCATTTTAGGAGTGCGTGCCCAAATAAGAAAATCAACCCCAACGCACGCCGTTAAACTTTCAACATCAACGCCTAGGATGCCCGAGACGACGATGGACTAGTCACGGGTATGTTTCTTCTCGAAATTCTCACGTTTCATGTTTATTCGATTCGGTTACCGTTAGACGTTTTATAAACAAGTCTTTGACTTGTACTCCTTACATTCCACCTTTTTCCCCTAGATACTACTTAGGCAATTTAAGCGACCAATGGATAAATATTGTGAGCCTATAAATTTTATTGGAGGATATACGTTAAGAATTATGACTTGACACCTATAGAACTAGGGAGCTCGAAACCTATTTGTTAAGGAGAAATTATTCCCCTACAATTATGTATAGAATATTGTGAACTAAGTAATTTTCGGTTGGAAACCGATACCCTCTTCCTCGTATCCACAATTGGGGGTTAAGGGAGACGAGTTTTCCGAACTCGCAACGTTAGTTGTAAATCTCTCTTAGTACCATTCGATTTATTTAGGACTCTGTCCGTATTCATGAACCTCCTAAACCACGTATGCAAACTTATCTAGACAAATCTGTTATCGTATTTATAGATGACATCTTAACTCATTCAAGTAAAGAAGGAAAACGAACAACATCACCATCTTAGTCTCGAACTTTTGAGAAAAGAGCAACTCTATACCAAATTCTCCGAGTGAGAATTTCTGTTAAACGAAGTCAAATTTTCTAGACCATGATGTTAATGGTCAAGGCATTACAATCAATCTCGAAATCAAGCCACACGTAATCATGAAACTCTCTCAACTCAGACTTGTATTCGTAAAATCCTAGATCTCGTCTATTTTTTTTTACCGAAGATTCATTCCCGACTTTTCTCGTGTTACACGACTTTTAAACCCGTTAACTCACTAAGGAAAACTTTAAATCTCTTCATGTCTGAGCCTTGAATGTGATTCTTCACACCAACCTTCCTAGCTAAATGCGTATAGCACTAGATGGAACTCAAACATGGAAATATTTCTACTTGAACGCCGAAAGGCATACTCTCTCGTCTCAAAAATCAACATAACTAAAATTCGTTATTTTGCACGAAGAATTCGAATACTAAATTGTGGAGCCGATCAATTTTCTCGTCATCCCGTACCACACTACCTACCTCTGTTATTTCACCGTCACCGTCTGATATTACTGGGATTTAAGATAACACACAATCCAACGATACTTCACTCTTCTTTGACGTAACGCCCTTGTGTTTCTGGTAATCGGTCAACTATTATTCAACCCCGAACTATACAACTACGTGTACTACCTCGTTTCTCTTTCAGACTTCAACTTTTGACAACTAGAGGCACGTTATGGCAACCTCGAGATGTAAACTCATCCTATTCTAAGTCCTCATTTCACTACTATCTTTACCGTTCGCATTTTCCGTTTAAAGAAACTCCATGGATAGAGAAACTCCTCATATTACATAAGTATTCGCCACGAGGGTGAATAGTCCTAACGAACATTTTTTTCGAACCCTAACTGACTCGTTCAAGCATATCTTAAGAGATTCTATTCCAACACGGTGTATCTTTGTTAATTACCCCGTATCGAAATACTCGTTTCACTTCTAGTTTTACAAGAAGCCTCGGGACCGCGTTTAGACATGAGTACCGTGTACCATCCACAACCCGACGGACCGAACAAACATACGATTTAAGTCTTGAAAACCATAATACGAATTTGTATTACCAACTTCAAATTTACTTGAGAAAAGTATTTTCCTTAACCGAATCCTCACACTACAATGATTTTCATTCGAGTTTTAACGTCACACCTTTTGAAACCACATGTGACCGGAAACGTCATTCTCCTTTGTCGAACCAAGTAAACGATGATCAATTCACCGGGGCCGAGGTTATTCATGAGCAACCGAGAAAATTTGTTCATATTCAGGTAAAACCCTACGCGACTCGTAATCACCAAGAGCTACGCCGATGTTAGACGTAAACATTTCAAATTCCGCGTGGGAAACCGCGTCACGTTAAGAGTCGCACCTTGGAAAGGTACAATCCGTTTCGGGAAACGTAGGAAGCTAAATCCGCGATACTTTGATCCTTTAAATTCTTGGGGTGTTTTGGACCCGTCGCTAACCGTTTAGACTTTTCCGACTCATTTTGGGTCTCCGTTTATCCTACATTCGATGTATCAACTCAAAGACGTGTTTTGCGAAACGAGAACTTGTTATCTCCTTTGATGAACTCACTATCGACGATAACCCTCACTTCCTAGGAGGACCGGTTGAAACCATAAATCGTGAAGCCAAACCTTAAAACAACATATGATCCCGACCGTCAAAGTTCGTTGAAATACCCAAGGACGTACTTCTCCCTCACTCGTAGAATTGGCAACGCAAGATCTCGAGGAAGATTCAACAACTACTACTTTCAACTAAATTTCGGGACGAAATTTCTTTTGAGGTGTGGATAATGTAACATCCCGCGTTTTTCCGTTAAATTTAATTTTAACACCGTCTTTTTTTTTAAAAACAAAATCTTTCGTATTTAAATTAATAGTTTCCGTGAGTAACGTTCATTATATTCCCGCTATTTAATTTTGACATCACCCGTTTACTCGAGCGTTTTAAAAATATTCGTTTGGTTAATTCCCGCGCCCGCTTTGAAACTTGAGGGACTAAACTTGCCAAGAGGGCAAAGAGATGACTAGGTCAACTAGTCAACCTTCACCCTCCTCCATTCAACCACCTCCACCTCTCTCTCTTTCTCTCTATCAAGAACACACACACAAACACCCAATTCAATCATTCATCATCTAAATTCAATCTTGGAAGCTCACAACAAATCCGATTACATTTTCGTGATCCTCTCTTCATCCTCTACATTTTGATACAAACTTCATCTCGTTTGGGTAACATTTCTAAAACTCTAGATTTCTTTAAATTCGTGTTTTTGACTTAAAATGGTGTTAGTTAGTGTCTATGGCTCATTGTGATGTCGTGTATGAAATTTGTATGCTCGATCTCGTTGTTTTAGTGTAACTAGCATGAACTTGAATTTTGGTGTGTTGTTCTTGAATTTTGGATGATCATATGTTGTTAGATGTTAAAAGTTCATGTTCTAATTGTGTTCCTAGTATCATTAGCTTCGTTTTGATGTATAGGTTAATTAAGGAAACTCCAAGAACATGATTAGTGATTTTGTGAACTTGAATTAGGGTTTGATAAGCTTTAGATGAACTTTTGATGCATCAAATGCTATGAAATATTATAGATAAGAATTTTGTTGCAATGTGTGTATGATTACCTTCGAAACGGCATATCATACATGTAAATTGGTTGCCCGAATCGTGAAATGCATATTTGGAACTTGAACCATGATTATGGACGTTTAAATGCGGTTTTGGAGTGTGTAAGTGTTGAATTGCTTGATGAAATGTGTCTAGGTGTTTTCCTCGTCGAATTACCTTTACGGTGATATAAAATACATGTCCTAATTGTTTGCGGTTTGTAAAATGTGTTGGTTTGTGTTTTGGTTCGTGCACTTAGGAAATACAGCAACCAGGGCCTGTAAACACTTCAGGACGCCGTCCAGATACCCAGGACGGCGTCCCACTATTCTTACCTAGACGCCGTCTAGGGATTGGGGACGCCGTCCCACCCTTTTATTCGAGACGCCGTCTAGCCATTTGGGACGCCGTCCCATTTGGCTAGAACTGGCTGTTCGTTTTGGTCGTTTGACATGAAAATGTTTGCTATGCTACGGACCTCCGATTAACATGAAACTTGGCCAACATGCTCATATATGATTATATAACTTAGAAAAATTGTCGGATATCCAATCCGACCCCGTTGACTTTTCTGTTGACTTTGACCCGACCAAGTTGACTTTTAATCAAACTTAACCAAATAATTGTGCAATCGTTCTAACATGTTTTTATACTTGTACCTTGCATGAAACATGACAACTTGACTCACATGCTACATTATTGAGTCGTAACGAGCCATAGGACTAATTGAACATCTTTGACCTATCGTGTTTACCGTTATTGATACAACCTATTTGTTTAGGTCAAGACTAGCATTGTTCTTGCACACATTTACTTGTTGAAGTACTTTACTACTCGTGCATTCAAGGTGAGATCATAGTCCCACTTTTTCAATCACTTTTATTCTTTACATCGTGGGCTGAGAAACACACACATTTCATACTTATTTACTTTTCATGCTTTTACATTGTGAACAAATACGAATACAAAGATGCATACGAGTTTGAACAAAAGTCCTCAATCCAATTATCATTAGTTCCACTTGCAGGGTGTAAGTGTAAGCGTGTAATTATGTTGTGTGGCCATACGGGTTTAACAAACCCTCATTCAGACGGTTCGCTACCGTTAGTGAATGAAATATAATTTCAACAATGTATAGTGTAAGTTCTAACGCTAAATTCAAAATTCAGAGGGAAGATTCGGTTAAGCCTTGATAATTGGGTGCTCGTGATACAAATACTATTTTGGAATGTGAACGATTCTGGTTGAGCAATTCTTAAAGAACCTTGTGGTTCAATACAATTTACTTACTAAACCTATGATTTCACCAACGTTTTCGTTGACAGATTTCTATGTTTTTCTCAGGTCTTGCACGATATGTGATACATGCTTCCGCTCATTATTTGATACTTGCATTGGATGTCGAGTATACATGCTTTTCATGGAGCGTCTTTTGACTTTACTTCAAACTGTGTCGCCTGGATTTCAATCGTACTTATAACGTTGTAACTTAACTTTTGGTTGAACAATTCTTGTAAACTTTGAAACAATCTTTATTTTGAAACGAAGGCGACATATTTTGGTCAAACGTTATCTTAAAGACTTATAATCAGGTAATGGGACCCACGTAGCCGACGCCGTCACTTGACGATTTGTCGGGGTCGCTACACATGCAGTAGTAGTAAGCAGTAACATGCAGTAATACAATACAGTAGCATGCAGCAGTTTCGCAGAAACAGGTAAACAAGCAAGTTGTAGATTAGTCCTATTAGTGAATCCTACTCGGCCCGGTCTAGACTCACTAATGCAACCTAATTCCCTACAACCAATGCTCTGATACCAAATGTGACGCCCCGTACAAAACCATCGTGTACGATTCGTCAACAACAGGATCTTTACATGGTCAAACACTACATGTTGTTTGAAAACCAGTTTTGCATTCATAAAAAGATAGCGTTTATAAAAGATAACGTGACACAAAGGTCGTTACAAAGTCATTATTCAAATAACATAAGTTGTGAATGCAAGATAAAAGTTTCATGATTGAGACATCTCTAAGTAATGCAGCGGAAATCTAACACAGCAGGTCCATAACAGCAAGTCTATAACACCAAGACAGCAAGTCTAACAGTGGAAGCAACATCGTCTAAGCACCTGAGAAATACATGCTTAAAAGTCAACACGAATGTCGGTGAGCTATAGTTTGTAATCAGTAAAGTAATGTAGACCACGAGATTTCAGTGCTTCAACCAGCAGTTTAAATCAGTATGAAAAGTATATGCTTGTCCGTGGGCACCCGACAACTAACTTAACGTAATAGTAATACCCCCTAAAAGTACACTTGGCGAGTGCGTATGTCCTTGAAGTATTAAACACCCATTAAATGCTAGCGCGACTAGCTCGAGTGGGGATGTCAAATGTAACATCCCACATTTTTTCATTAAATTATTTTAACGCCCGTCTTTTTTTTTTAGATAATATCTTCCGTTATCTAAATTCATACCTTTCATTGACTAACGTTCTAATATTTTCGTTATTTAATTATAACATCACTCGTTTACTCGAGCATTTTTAAAATAATTCGTTTGGTTAATTCCCGCACCCGATTACAAACTTGAGGGACTAAACTTGCCAAGAGGGCAAAGGGATGACTAGGTCAACTAGTCAACCTTCACCCTCCTCCATTCATTTCATCATCCCCATTTCATTACTTCCATTTTTATTCTCTCAAACCCTTAAACACAAAATCATCATCTAAATTCGATCTAGGAAGCTTGCAACAAAACAAATTACATATTTGGAATCCTCTCTTCATCCTCTACAATTTGATACCAACTTCATCTCATTTGGGTAACATTTCTAAAACTCTAGATTTCTCTAAATTTGTGTTTTTGACTTGAAATGGTGTTAGTTAGTGTCTATGGCTCGTGTCTAGCATGAATATATGATTTATTTGCTCGATTTGTTGTTTTGGGTAACTAGTATGAACATTTGAAATGGGTGTGCTTAATCTTTGATTTTGGATGAGTTAATGTTGTTAAATTGTTATAGTTCATGTATTAATTGTGTTACTAGTATCACTAGCTTCAATTTGATGTGTAGGTTGCTTTAGAAAACTTCATAAACTTGAATATTGATTTTGTGGGTTTTGGTTAGGGTTTGATAACTCTTAAAATGGACTTTTGATGACTTGAATGCCATGAAATATTTTTGTTAAGTGTTTGGTTGGATTTTATGCTTGATTACCTTCGAAACGGCATATCATACATGTAAATTGGTTGCCCGAATCATGAAATGCATTTTGCGAACTTGAGACTTTGATTATGAACATTTAACAATTATTTGACGAGGTTTTGTTGTTGTAAATGATACACTCGATTAATGATATGTGGTTAGTTGTACTCCTTGTCAAAATACCTTTCCAACGATATAAGACACATGTTCTAAGTGTTTTCGGTTCACAAATTGTGTTAGTTTGAGTTTTGGTTCGTGCACTTGTGTGTTTCAGCAAAACACGGTCTGCATACTGATCTGGACGCCGTCCAAATTCTTAGACACCGTCTAGTCCTTCAATGCTGGATGCCTTCCAGCAAATCTGGACATCGTCCAGATGAACTACCAGATTCTGTTTCGCTCGGTCGTTTACCGTTTAATTCTAACTATGCTACGCACCTCCGATTAACATGAAACTTGGCCAACATGCTCATATATGATTATATAACTTAGAAAAATTGTCCGAGACCTGACCCGACCGCGTTGACTTTGACTTTGACCAAGTTTGACTTTTAGTCAAACTTAACCAAATACTTATGCAATCGTTCTAATCTTTCTTTTATACTTGATTCTTGCATGAAACTTGACAACTTGACTCACATGCTATATATATTCGAGTCGTAACGAGCCATAGGACTAATTGAACACATTTCGCCCGACCTTGTATCGTAATCAGTTAATTGATACAACTTACTTGTTTAGGTCAAGGCTAAGCAACTTTCATGCACACGTTTACTTTGTGAAGTACATTTATACTCGTGCACTCGAGGTGAGATCATAGTCCCACCTTTTCAACAACTTTTTATACTTTTAAATCGTGGGCTGAGAAACATATACTTTGTTACATCTTGTACTACTTACTTTTATGTTTTGAACACAAGTCCGATGAAACAAACATTCCACAGCGAGTTTAGAACAAAATCCTCAATTCGATTATCATTAGTTACACTTGTCGGGTGTAAGCGAGAACTTATGTTGTATGGATCCATATGGGTTTGACAAACTCTCATTCAAACAGTTCGCTACCTTCTACGAATGAAATATATTTTCGAGAAACAGTGTATGTTCTAACACTATTGTGATGGGGTTCTATGGAAGGAATGTTAAGCATTGATAATTGGGTGCTCGCGAACCTATTTTGGAATGCAACTTTTGGATGATCAATTTTATGGAAATACTAAATCTTGTGATTCAAAAATAACGTTTATTACTACATCTATGATTTCACCAACGTTTTTCGTTGACAGTTTTCTATATGTTTCTCAGGTTCATACTTGGCTACTTGATACATGCTTCCGCACACTTTGATTACTTGCTTGGAGTCAAGCATACATGCATATGCTAGTGATAGCACCTTTGGATTCAAACTTAAAGCATACATACTTTCGCTATTTATAGCAAACCATGATTTTAAACTAATTATGTCGCAAGTTGTTTCATTTACACTTCATAACTTTTGTAAACTTAAACTTGTTGTCGATCCGTTTGGTAAACTAAACTTTGTAAGTTTTGTACGTTTCAAATGAATGCGACATAATTTTGGTCAAACGTGTCTCATATAGGGACTACGACCACGTAACGGGACCTAAGTTAACGACTCCGTTAATGATGATTTTGTCGGGTCGTTACACCCTATGGATCCATATCTAATATTCGCGTTCACCGGTTCAAAAACCAATGATTAAACGTTACCGTGCTAAGGGGAAAGTTTATGCCGTTATATAACCCACACATATGTAAAGTTTAAGTACTCGTGTAAAGTAAGTAAAACATAAAAAGTGCATGTATTCTCAGTCCCAAAAATAGTAAGAAGTAGTAAAGGGATGCTATAACTCACAGTGAATAAGCAGTAAAAGTCGATACGAAACGTATGCAGGTAGTAAGTCGGTCCGAAAGGTCGTCAACCTAAGTCAAAGGTCACTAGGTCAGTATGTTGTCCCAAAAGGTTAAAAGTGAATAAATTAAGTTTAAGTGTCATCATCGACATTATCATTATCATCATCATTCATCAACACTAAGGTAAGTTTAACAAGAATAGAGATCGAAACAAAAGGCTGACTTCGGACAGCTGTTACGACCTATATACAAATCGAAAAGATGCGTAGTCAGTGGCTAGGGCTCCGTATCTGAGTCCTCTAACCGCTGACCAATTTTCAGAACCTAACTCGTCTTCCTTTGACCGTGGCGACGGTTTTAGTGCGAGTAGGTCAGAAATTTCAGCACAACGTTACAAGGGCGTAGTGACTTTCAGAAGGCTATAAATCCTAAACCGTATATCGGATTAAGTCGAGGCCTAAACGAAAAGTCATCTACTCGAACCGAATTATCTGAAATTTAATTTTCCAGAAGCCCAGGAGTCCGATCAGACCCCAAAAAATAGCAAAAAATTGCTCCGGTGAGGTTCTTGGTGCTTGATGCTCATCACGGTTCTCATCCTTGATGCTTGTAAGCTTCAAGTGTACAACTCTTTGATGTTTTAGCATCACTTTTGAAATGTCCCGTTCTTATTGATTAAAAACGTTCCATATTAATTGATTTCGTTGCGAGGTTTTGACCTCTATATGAGACGTTTTTCAAAGACTGCATTCATTTTAAAACAAACCATAACCTTTATTTCATCAATAAAGGTTTAAAAAGCTTTACGTAGATTATCAAATAATGATAATCTAAAATATCCTGTTTACACACGACCATTACATAATGGTTTACAATACAAATATGTTACAACAAAATAAGTTTCTTGAATACAGTTTTTACACAATATCATACAAGCATGGACTCCAAATCTCGTCCTTATTTAAGTATGCGACAGCGGAAGCTCTTAATAATCACCTGAGAATAAACATGCTTAAAACGTCAACAAAAATGTTGGTGAGTTATAGGTTTAACCTATATATATCAAATCATAATAATAGACCACAAGATTTCATATTTCAATACACATCCCATACATAGAGATAAAAATCATTCATATGGTGAACACCTGGTAACCGACATTAACAAGATGCATATATAAGAATATCCCCATCATTCCGGGACACCCTTCGGATATGATATAAATTTCGAAGTACTAAAGCATCCGGTACTTTGGATGGGGCTTGTTGGGCCCGATAGATCTATCTTTAGGATTCGCGTCAATTAGGGTGTCTGTTCCCTAATTCTTAGATTACCAGACTTAATAAAAAGGGGCATATTCGATTTCGATAATTCAACCATAGAATGTAGTTTCACGTACTTGTGTCTATTTTGTAAATCATTTATAAAACCTGCATGTATTCTCATCCCAAAAATATTAGATTTTAAAAGTGGGACTATAACTCACTTTCACAGATTTTTACTTCGTCGGGAAGTAAGACTTGGCCACTGGTTGATTCACGAACCTATAACAATATATACATATATATCAAAGTATGTTCAAAATATATTTACAACACTTTTAATATATTTTGATGTTTTAAGTTTATTAAGTCAGCTGTCCTCGTTAGTAACCTACAACTAGTTGTCCACAGTTAGATGTACAGAAATAAATCGATAAATATTATCTTGAATCAATCCACGACCCAGTGTATACGTATCTCAGTATTGATCACAACTCAAACTATATATATTTTGGAATCAACCTCAACCCTGTATAGCTAACTCCAACATTCACATATAGAGTGTCTATGGTTGTTCCGAAATATATATAGATGTGTCGACATGATAGGTCGAAACATTGTATACGTGTCTATGGTATCTCAAGATTACATAATATACAATACAAGTTGATTAAGTTATGGTTGGAATAGATTTGTTACCAATTTTCACGTAGCTAAAATGAGAAAAATTATCCAATCTTGTTTTACCCATAACTTCTTCATTTTAAATCCTTTTTGAGTGAATCAAATTGCTATGGTTTCATATTGAACTCTATTTTATGAATCTAAACAGAAAAAGTATAGGTTTATAGTCGGAAAAATAATTTACAAGTCGTTTTTGTAAAGGTAGTCATTTCAGTCGAAAGAACGACGTCTAGATGACCATTTTAGAAAACATACTTCCACTTTGAGTTTAACCATAATTTTTGGACATAGTTTCATGTTCATAATAAAAATCATTTTCTCAGAATAACAACTTGAAAAAGTTTATCATAGTTTTTAATTAACTAACCCAAAACAGCCCGCGGTGTTACTACGACGGCGTAAATCCGGTTTTACGGTGTTTTTCGTGTTTCCAGGTTTTAAATCATTAAGTTAGCATATCATATAGATATAGAACATGTGTTTAGTTGATTTTAAAAGTCAAGTTAGAAGGATTAACTTTTGTTTGCGAACAAGTTTAGAATTAACTAAACTATGTTCTAGTGATTACAAGTTTAAACCTTCGAATAAGATAGCTTTATATGTATGAATCGAATGATGTTATGAACATCATTACTACCTTAAGTTCCTTGGATAAACCTACTGGAAAAGAGAAAAATGGATCTAGCTTCAACGGATCCTTGGATGGCTCGAAGTTCTTGAAGCAGAATCATGACACGAAAACAAGTTCAAGTAAGATCATCACTTGAAATAAGATTGTTATAGTTATAGAAATTGAACCAAAGTTTGAATATGATTATTACCTTGTATTAGAATGATAACCTACTGTAAGAAACAAAGATTTCTTGAGGTTGGATGATCACCTTACAAGATTGGAAGTGAGCTAGCAAACTTGAAAGTATTCTTGATTTTATGAAACTAGAACTTTTGGAATTTATGAAGAACACTTAGAACTTGAAGATAGAACTTGAGAGAGATAAATTAGATGAATAAAATTGAAGAATGAAAGTGTTTGTAGGTGTTTTTGGTCGTTGGTGTATGGATTAGATATAAAGGATATGTAATTTTGTTTTCATGTAAATAAGTCATGAATGATTACTCATATTTTTGTAATTTTATGAGATATTTCATGCTAGTTGCCAAATGATGGTTCCCACATGTGTTAGGTGACTCACATGGGCTGCTAAGAGCTGATCATTGGAGTGTATATACCAATAGTACATACATCTAAAAGCTGTGTATTGTACGAGTACGAATACGGGTGCATACGAGTAGAATTGTTGATGAAACTGAACGAGGATGTAATTGTAAGCATTTTTGTTAAGTAGAAGTATTTTGATAAGTGTCTTGAAGTCTTTAAAAAGTGTATGAATACATATTAAAACACTACATGTATATACATTTTAACTGAGTCGTTAAGTCATCGTTAGTCGTTACATGTAAATGTTGTTTTGAAACCTTTTGGTTAACGATCTTGTTAAATGTTGTTAACCCAATGTTTATAATATCAAAAGAGATTTTAAATTATTATATTATCATGATATTATGATGTACGAATATCTCTTAATATGATATATATACATTAAATGTCGTTACAACGATAATCGTTACATATATGTCTCGTTTCAAAATCATTAAGTTAGTAGTCTTGTTTTTACATATGTAGTTCATTGTTAATATACTTAATGATATGTTTACTTATCATAATATCATGTTAACTATATATATAACCATATATATGTCATCATATAGTTTTTACAAGTTTTAACGTTCGTGAATCACCGGTCAACTTGGGTGGTCAATTGTCTATATGAAACCTATTTCAATTAATCAAGTCTTAACAAGTTTGATTGCTTAACATGTTGGAAACATTTAATCATATAAATATCAATCTCAATTAATATATATAAACATGGAAAAGTTCGGGTCACTACAACTTTGACCAAGGTTCAACCATCAACACACAACTAAAAGTAAAATCTATCATTCTACAAGTTTTGAACATCAAGATTGCTTCTTTATTGCATGAATCCAATAAAGCTTCAACCTTTGTCCATTTTACACAAGTTCATGCATCTATATCATATGTGATGATGAAGACTTGATCTTTATCATCACAACAAACACAAAAAGGTTCCAAGTAAGTGAGATCTACAAAAATAACTTAGATCTCAAGTATTAAGAAAACCCTAAGCTAGAAAGCTTGGATCTTTACAAGATTAATGAGACCATAAGCTAAAAAGCTAAGATCTTTAACATAATAATGAAACCCTAAGCTAAAAAGCTTGGATCTTTAGTGTTCTTGAAGATCTTGAAGCATAAAGCTTGGATCTTTAAGATACATGAAGATTACAATATATACATGTATATTAAAGTATGTTCAAAATATATTTACAACACTTTTAATATATTTTGATGTTTTAAGTTTATTAAGTCAGCTGTCCTCGTTAGTAACCTACAACTAGTTGTCCACAGTTAGATGTACAGAAATAAATCGATAAATATTATCTTGAATCAATCCACGACCCAGTGTATACGTATCTCAGTATTGATCACAACTCAAACTATATATATTTTGGAATCAACCTCAACCCTGTATAGCTAACTCCAACATTCACATATAGAGTGTCTATGGTTGTTCCGAAATATATATAGATGTGTCGACATGATAGGTCGAAACATTGTATACGTGTCTATGGTATCTCAAGATTACATAATATACAATACAAGTTGATTAAGTTATGGTTGGAATAGATTTGTTACCAATTTTCACGTAGCTAAAATGAGAAAAATTATCCAATCTTGTTTTACCCATAACTTCTTCATTTTAAATCCTTTTTGAGTGAATCAAATTGCTATGGTTTCATATTGAACTCTATTTTATGAATCTAAACAGAAAAAGTATAGGTTTATAGTCGGAAAAATAAGTTACAAGTCGTTTTTGTAAAGGTAGTCATTTCAGTCGAAAGAACGACGTCTAGATGACCATTTTAGAAAACATACTTCCACTTTGAGTTTAACCATAATTTTTGGATATAGTTTCATGTTCATAATAAAAATCATTTTCTCAGAATAACAACTTTTAAATCAAAGTTTATCATAGTTTTTAATTAACTAACCCAAAACAGCCCGCGGTGTTACTACGACGGCGTAAATCCGGTTTTACGGTGTTTTTCGTGTTTCCAGGTTTTAAATCATTAAGTTAGCATATCATATAGATATAGAACATGTGTTTAGTTGATTTTAAAAGTCAAGTTAGAAGGATTAACTTTTGTTTGCGAACAAGTTTAGAATTAACTAAACTATGTTCTAGTGATTACAAGTTTAAACCTTCGAATAAGATAGCTTTATATGTATGAATCTAATGATGTTATGAACATCATTACTACCTTAAGTTCCTTGGATAAACCTACTGGAAAAGAGAAAAATGGATCTAGCTTCAACGGATCCTTGGATGGCTCGAAGTTCTTGAAGCAGAATCATGACACGAAAACAAGTTCAAGTAAGATCATCACTTGAAATAAGATTGTTATAGTTATAGAAATTGAACCAAAGTTTAAATATGATTATTACCTTGTATTAGAATGATAACCTACTGTAAGAAACAAAGATTTCTTGAGGTTGGATGATCACCTTACAAGATTGGAAGTGAGCTAGCAAACTTGAAAGTATTCTTGATTTTATGAAACTAGAACTTTTGGAATTTATGAAGAACACTTAGAACTTGAAGATAGAACTTGAGAGAGATCAATTAGATGAAGAAAATTTAAGAATGAAAGTGTTTGTAGGTGTTTTTGGTCGTTGGTGTATGGATTAGATATAAAGGATATGTAATTTTGTTTTCATGTAAATAAGTCATGAATGATTACTCATATTTTTGTAATTTTATGAGATATTTCATGCTAGTTGCCAAATGATGATTCCCACATGTGTTAGGTGACTCACATGGGCTGCTAAGAGCTGATCATTGGAGTGTATATACCAATAGTACATACATCTAAAAGCTGTGTATTGTACGAGTACGAATACGGGTGCATACGAGTAGAATTGTTGATGAAAGTGAACGAGGATGTAATTGTAAGCATTTTTGTTAAGTAGAAGTATTTTGATAAGTGTCTTGAAGTCTTTCAAAAGTGTATGAATACATATTAAAACACTACATGTATATACATTTTAACTGAGTCGTTAAGTCATCGTTAGTCGTTACATGTAAATGTTGTTTTGAAACCTTTTGGTTAACGATCTTGTTAAATGTTGTTAACCCAATGTTTATAATATCAAAAGAGATTTTAAATTATTATATTATCATGATATTATGATGTACGAATATCTCTTAATATGATATATATACATTAAATGTCGTTACAACGATAATCGTTACATATATGTCTCGTTTCAAAATCATTAAGTTAGTAGTCTTATTTTTACATATGTAGTTCATTGTTAATATACTTAATGATATGTTTACTTATCATAATATCATGTTAACTATATATATAACCATATATATGTCATCATATAGTTTTTACAAGTTTTAACGTTCGTGAATCACCGGTCAACTTGGGTGGTCAATTGTCTATATGAAACCTATTTCAATTAATCAAGTCTTAACAAGTTTGATTGCTTAACATGTTGGAAACATTTAATCATATAAATATCAATCTCAATTAATATATATAAACATGGAAAAGTTCGGGTCACTACAGTACCTACCCGTTAAATAAATTTCGTCCCGAAATTTTAAGTTGTTGAAGGTGTTGACGAATCTTCTGGAAATAGATGCGGGTATTTCTTCTTCATCTGAACTTCACGCTCCCAGGTGAACTCGGGTCCTCTACGAGCATTCCATCGAACCTTAACAATTGGTATCTTGTTTTGCTTAAGTCTTTTAACCTCACGATCCATTATTTCGACGGGTTCTTCGATGAATTGAAGTTTTTCGTTGATTTGGATTTCATCTAATGGAATAGTGAAATCTTCTTTAGCAAAACATTTCTTCAAATTCGAGACGTGGAAAGTGTTATGTACAGCCGCGAGTTGTTGAGGTAACTCAAGTCGGTAAGCTACTGGTCCGACACGATCAATAATCTTGAATGGTCCAATATACCTTGGATTTAATTTTCCTCGTTTACCAAATCGAACAACGCCCTTCCAAGGTGCAACTTTAAGCATGACCATCTCTCCAATTTCAAATTCTATATCTTTTCTTTTAATGTCAGCGTAGCTCTTTTGTCGACTTTGGGCTATTTTCAACCGTTGTTGAATTTGAATGATCTTCTCGGTAGTTTCTTGTATAATCTCCGGACCCGTAATCTGTCTATCCCCCACTTCACTCCAACAAATTGGAGACCTGCACTTTCTACCATAAAGTGCTTCAAACGGCGCCATCTCAATGCTTGAATGGTAGCTGTTGTTGTAGGAAAATTCTACTAACGGTAGATGTCGATCCCAACTGTTTTCGAAATCAATAACACATGCTCGTAGCATGTCTTCAAGCGTTTGTATCGTCCTTTCACTCTGCCCATCAGTTTGTGGATGATAGGCAGTACTCATGTCTAGACGAGTTCCTAATGCTTGCTGTAATGTCTGCCAGAATCTTGAAATAAATCTGCCATCCCTATCAGAGATAATAGAGATTGGTATTTCATGTCTGGAGATGACTTCCTTCAAATACAGTCGTGCTAACTTCTCCATCTTGTCATCTTCTCTTATTGGCAGGAAGTGTGCTGATTTGGTGAGACGATCAACTATTACCCAAATAGTATCAAAACCACTTGCAGTCCTTGGCAATTTAGTGATGAAATCCATGGTAATGTTTTCCCATTTCCATTCCGGGATTTCGGGTTGTTGAAGTAGACCTGATGGTTTCTGATGCTCAGCTTTGACCTTAGAACACGTCAAACATTCTCCTACGTATTTAGCAACATCGACTTTCATACCCGGCCACCAAAAATGTTTCTTGAGATCCTTGTACATCTTCCCCGTTCCAGGATGTATTGAGTATCTGGTTTTATGAGCTTCTCTAAGTACCATTTCTCTCATATCTCCAAATTTTGGTACCCAAATCCTTTCAGCCCTATACCGGGTTTCGTCTTCCCGAATATTAAGATGCTTCTCCGATCCTTTGGGTATTTCATCCTTTAAATTTCCCTCTTTTAAAACTCCTTGTTGCGCCTCCTTTATTTGAGTAGTAAGGTTATTATGAATCATTATATTCATAGATTTTACTCGAATGGGTTCTCTGTCCTTCCTGCTCAAGGCATCGGCTACCACATTTGCCTTCCCCGGGTGGTAACGAATCTCAAAGTCGTAATCATTCAACAATTCAATCCACCTACGCTGCCTCATATTCAGTTGTTTCTGATTAAATATGTGTTGAAGACTTTTGTGGTCGGTATATATAATACTTTTGACCCCATATAAGTAGTGCCTCCAAGTCTTTAATGCAAAAACAACCGCGCCTAATTCCAAATCATGCGTCGTATAATTTTGCTCGTGAATCTTCAATTGTCTAGACGCATAAGCAATCACCTTCGTTCGTTGCATTAATACACAACCGAGACCTTGCTTTGATGCATCACAATAAATCACAAAATCATCATTCCCTTCAGGCAATGACAATATAGGTGCCGTAGTTAGCTTTTTCTTCAATAACTGAAACGATTTCTCTTGTTCATCATTCCATTCAAATTTCTTCCCTTTATGCGTTAATGCAGTCAAGGGTTTTGCTATTCTGGAAAAGTCTTGGATGAACCTTCTGTAGTAACCAGCTAGTCCTAAAAACTGGCGTATGTGTTTCGGAGTTTTCGGGGTTTCCCACTTTTCAACAGTTTCTATCTTTGCCGGATCCACCTTAATACCTTCTTTGTTCACTATGTGACCGAGGAATTGAACTTCTTCCAACCAAAATGCACACTTTGAAAACTTAGCGTACAATTCTTCCTTCCTCAATACTTCTAACACCTTTCTTAAATGTTCACCGTGTTCTTGGTCATTCTTTGAGTAAATAAGTATGTCATCAATGAAAACAATGACAAACTTGTCAAGGTATGGTCCACACACTCGGTTCATAAGGTCCATGAACACAGCTGGTGCATTAGTTAAACCAAACGGCATGACCATAAACTCGTAATGACCGTAACGTGTTCTGAAAGCAGTCTTTGGAATATCATCTTCTTTCACCCGCATTTGATGATACCCGGAACGTAAGTCAATCTTTGAATAAACAGACGAGCCTTGTAGTTGATCAAATAAGTCGTCGATTCTCGGTAGTGGGTAGCGGTTCTTGATGGTAAGTTTGTTCAACTCTCGGTAGTCGATACACAACCTGAATGTACCATCTTTCTTCTTGACAAACAAAACAGGAGCTCCCCACGGTGATGTGCTTGGTCGAATGAAACCACGCTCTAAAAGTTCTTGTAATTGGCTTTGCAGTTCTTTCATCTCGCTGGGTGCGAGTCTGTAAGGAGCACGAGCTATTGGTGCAGCTCCTGGTACAAGATCTATTTGAAATTCAACGGATCGATGTGGGGGTAATCCCGGTAATTCTTTTGGAAATACATCGGGAAATTCTTTTGCAATGGGAACATCATTGATGCTCTTTTCTTCAGTTTGTACTTTCTCGACGTGTGCTAGAACAGCATAGCAACCTTTTCTTATTAGTTTTTGTGCCTTCAAATTACTAATAAGATGTAGCTTCGTGTTGCCCTTTTCTCCGTACACCATTAAGGGTTTTCCTTTTTCTCGTATAATGCGAATTGCATTTTTGTAACAAACGATCTCTGCTTTCACTTCTTTCAACCAGTCCATACCGATTATCACATCAAAACTCCCTAACTCTACTGGTATCAAATCAATCTTAAATGTTTCGCTAACCAGTTTAATTTCTCGATTCCGACATATATTATCTGCTGAAATTAATTTACCATTTGCTAATTCGAGTAAAAATTTACTATCCAAAGGCGTCAATGGACAACTTAATTTAGCACAAAAATCTCTACTCATATAGCTTCTATCCGCACCCGAATCAAATAAAACGTAAGCAGATTTATTGTCAATAAGAAACGTACCCGTAACAAGCTCCGGGTCTTCCTGTGCCTCTGCCGCATTAATATTGAAAACTCTTCCGCGGCCTTGTCCATTCGTGTTCTCCTGGTTCGGGCAATTTCTAATAATGTGGCCCGGTTTTCCACATTTATAACAAACTACATTGGCATAACTTGCTCCGACACTACTTGCTCCGCCATTACTCGTTCCGACACCATTTGTTCCTTTCGTTCTATTAACCCCTGGTCCGTAGACCTCACACTTCGCCGCGCTATGACCATTTCTTTTACACTTGTTGCAAAATTTGGTGCAGAACCCCGAGTGATACTTTTCACACCTTTGGCATAGCTGCTTCTGATTGTTGTTGTTGTTGCGGTTATTATTGTTGTTGGGATGATTGTTGTAGTTGCTGTTGTTGTTGTTGTTGTTGTTGTTGTTGTTGTTGGGCCGTTTGTTGTAGTTGCGATTGTTGGGATAATTGTTGCGATTATTGTTGTAATTGCTGTTGTTGTTGTATTGGTGATTCTTATCACCGTTTTCCTCCCACTTTCTTTTGACTTGCTTCACATTGGCCTCTTCAGCAGTCTGTTCTTTAATTCTTTCTTCAATCTGGTTCACTAGTTTGTGAGCCATTCTACATGCCTGTTGTATGGAGGCGGGCTCGTGTGAACTTATATCTTCTTGGATTCTTTCCGGTAATCCTTTCACAAACGCGTCGATCTTCTCTTCCTCATCTTCGAATGCTCCCGGATACAATAGGCACAATTCTGTGAATCGTCTTTCGTACGTGGTAATATCAAATCCTTGGGTTCGTAACCCTCTAAGTTCTGTCTTGAGCTTATTGACCTCGGTTCTGGGACGGTACTTCTCGTTCATCAAGTGCTTGAATGCTGACCACGGTAGTGCGTACACATCGTCTTGTCCCACTTGCTCTAGATAGGTATTCCACCATGTTAATGCAGAACCTGTGAAGGTATGCGTAGCGTACTTCACTTTGTCCTCTTCAGTACACCTACTTATGGCAAACACCGATTCGACCTTCTCGGTCCACCGTTTCAATCCGATCGGTCCTTCAGTTCCATCAAATTCCAAAGGTTTGCAGGCAGTGAATTCTTTGTAGGTGCATCCTACACGATTTCCTGTACTGCTAGATCCAAGGTTATTGTTGGTATGTAGCGCAGCCTGTACTGCGGCTATGTTTGAAGCTAGAAAAGTACGGAATTCCTCTTCATTCATATTCACGGTGTGTCGAGTAGTCGGTGCCATTTCCTTCAAAATAGTCAAATGGAACAAGTTAATCATACAGAATATTAAGAGTAGTTAATAGTATTTCGTAGCATAATATGAACTCATTTATAAAAGCTTTTTCTTCATATTAGCGTTTTATAAGTTTAAATTCGGGTAGTACCTACCCGTTAAGTTCATACTTAGTAGCTAATATACAATTCAACTACTACAATTCTATATGAAAAACTGATTACAATAATATTTCGCGTTCAAACTTTTATACAATATTTTACAAACTTACAATACCGCTTATTTTACATAAAGCATGAAATATAGCACACAATAACTTTGATACAAGATAGTTGTGAAGATAATTCTAGCTAGTACACAAGTCGTTCAGCAAAGGCAATAAAAACACGTAATTCATACGTCCAGAAACAAGTCATGCATTCTGGTTTTACTAGGACTACTTCCCATCCTTGGTCTTGTGGAACATAACCGTTATGGCTGTTGATAAGGCAGCGTGTTGTAACGTCGTCAAAGGGACGAGGGTTACGTAATGTCCAACAGTCCCGTAACAATCTAAAAACCTCATTTCTTACCCCAATTACCGACTCCGTCACTTGTGGAAACGTTTTGTTTAATAGTTGTAGCCCGATGTTCTTGTTCTCACTTTTGTGAGAAGCGAACATTACTAATCCGTAAGCATAACATGCTTCTTTATGTTGCATGTTAGCCGCTTTTTCTAAATCACGAAGTCCAATATTCGGATATATTGAGTCAAAATAATTTCTTAACCCGTTGCGTAAAATAGCATTTGGGTTCCCCGCAATATATGCGTCAAAGTAAACACATCGTAACTTATGGGTTTCCCAATGTGATATCCCCCATCTTTCAAACGAAAGTCTCTTATAAACCAAGACATTCTTGGAACGTTCTTCGAATGTCTTACAAACTGATCTCGCCTTAAATAGTTGTGCCGAGGAATTCTGACCGACTCTAGACAAGATTTCATCAATCATGTCTCCGGGTAGGTCTCTTAAAATATTGGGTTGTCTATCCATTTTGTGTTTTTAAACTGTAAAATAGACAAGAGTTAGATTCATAAAAAAATACTTATTAATACAAGCAATTTTTACATATATCATAAAGCATAAGCAAACTATATTACATATATTACACCACACGAATACAACTATCTTATTCCGACTCGCTCGTTTCTTCTTCTTCGGTTTTGGTTCGTTTTGCCAAGTTTCTAGGGATATATGATGTTCCCCTAATACTAACTGTCGTTTTCCACAACGGTTTAGAAAAACCTGGTGGTTTAGAGGTTCCCGGGTCATTGTTACAACTTAAGGACTTCGAGGGTTGACGATACATATAAAGTTCATCGGGGTTGGAATTAGATTTCTCTATTTTTATACCCTTTCCCTTATTATTTTCTTTTGCCTTTTTAAATTCAGTTGGGGTAATTTCTATAACATCATCGGAATTCTCGTCGGAATCCGATTCATCGGAGAATTGGTAATCCTCCCAATATTTTGCTTCCTTGACGGAAACACCATTGACCATAATTAACCTTGGTCGGTTGGTTGAGGATTTTCTTTTACTTAACCGTTTTATTATTTCCCCCACCGGTTCTATTTCTTCATCCGGTTCCGATTCTTCTTCCGGTTCCGATTCTTCTTCTGGTTCCGACTCTTCTTCCGGTTCCACTTCGGGAACTTGTGAATCAGTCCACGAATCATTCCAATTTACATTTGACTCTTCATTATTATCAGGTGAGTCAATGGGACTTGTTCTAGAGGTAGACATCTATCACATAATATCAAACGCGTTAAGAGATTAATATATCACATAATATTCACATGGTAAAAATATATAGTTTCCAACAAAATTTGTTAAGCAATCATTTTTCAAGTAAACACGGTCGAAGTCCAAACTCACTAATGCATCCTAACAAACTCGATAAGACACACTAATGCAAAATTCTGGTTCTCTAAGACCAACGCTCGGATACCAACTGAAATGTCCCGTTCTTATTGATTAAAAACGTTCCATATTAATTGATTTCGTTGCGAGGTTTTGACCTCTATATGAGACGTTTTTCAAAGACTGCATTCATTTTAAAACAAACCATAACCTTTATTTCATCAATAAAGGTTTAAAAAGCTTTACGTAGATTATCAAATAATGATAATCTAAAATATCCTGTTTACACACGACCATTACATAATGGTTTACAATACAAATATGTTACAACAAAATAAGTTTCTTGAATACAGTTTTTACACAATATCATACAAGCATGGACTCCAAATCTCGTCCTTATTTAAGTATGCGACAGCGGAAGCTCTTAATAATCACCTGAGAATAAACATGCTTAAAACGTCAACAAAAATGTTGGTGAGTTATAGGTTTAACCTATATATATCAAATCATAATAATAGACCACAAGATTTCATATTTCAATACACATCCCATACATAGAGATAAAAATCATTCATATGGTGAACACCTGGTAACCGACATTAACAAGATGCATATATAAGAATATCCCCATCATTCCGGGACACCCTTCGGATATGATATAAATTTCGAAGTACTAAAGCATCCGGTACTTTGGATGGGGCTTGTTGGGCCCGATAGATCTATCTTTAGGATTCGCGTCAATTAGGGTGTCTGTTCCCTAATTCTTAGATTACCAGACTTAATAAAAAGGGGCATATTCGATTTCGATAATTCAACCATAGAATGTAGTTTCACGTACTTGTGTCTATTTTGTAAATCATTTATAAAACCTGCATGTATTCTCATCCCAAAAATATTAGATTTTAAAAGTGGGACTATAACTCACTTTCACAGATTTTTACTTCGTCGGGAAGTAAGACTTGGCCACTGGTTGATTCACGAACCTATAACAATATATACATATATATCAAAGTATGTTCAAAATATATTTACAACACTTTTAATATATTTTGATGTTTTAAGTTTATTAAGTCAGCTGTCCTCGTTAGTAACCTACAACTAGTTGTCCACAGTTAGATGTACAGAAATAAATCGATAAATATTATCTTGAATCAATCCACGACCCAGTGTATACGTATCTCAGTATTGATCACAACTCAAACTATATATATTTTGGAATCAACCTCAACCCTGTATAGCTAACTCCAACATTCACATATAGAGTGTCTATGGTTGTTCCGAAATATATATAGATGTGTCGACATGATAGGTCGAAACATTGTATACGTGTCTATGGTATCTCAAGATTACATAATATACAATACAAGTTGATTAAGTTATGGTTGGAATAGATTTGTTACCAATTTTCACGTAGCTAAAATGAGAAAAATTATCCAATCTTGTTTTACCCATAACTTCTTCATTTTAAATCCTTTTTGAGTGAATCAAATTGCTATGGTTTCATATTGAACTCTATTTTATGAATCTAAACAGAAAAAGTATAGGTTTATAGTCGGAAAAATAATTTACAAGTCGTTTTTGTAAAGGTAGTCATTTCAGTCGAAAGAACGACGTCTAGATGACCATTTTAGAAAACATACTTCCACTTTGAGTTTAACCATAATTTTTGGACATAGTTTCATGTTCATAATAAAAATCATTTTCTCAGAATAACAACTTGAAAAAGTTTATCATAGTTTTTAATTAACTAACCCAAAACAGCCCGCGGTGTTACTACGACGGCGTAAATCCGGTTTTACGGTGTTTTTCGTGTTTCCAGGTTTTAAATCATTAAGTTAGCATATCATATAGATATAGAACATGTGTTTAGTTGATTTTAAAAGTCAAGTTAGAAGGATTAACTTTTGTTTGCGAACAAGTTTAGAATTAACTAAACTATGTTCTAGTGATTACAAGTTTAAACCTTCGAATAAGATAGCTTTATATGTATGAATCGAATGATGTTATGAACATCATTACTACCTTAAGTTCCTTGGATAAACCTACTGGAAAAGAGAAAAATGGATCTAGCTTCAACGGATCCTTGGATGGCTCGAAGTTCTTGAAGCAGAATCATGACACGAAAACAAGTTCAAGTAAGATCATCACTTGAAATAAGATTGTTATAGTTATAGAAATTGAACCAAAGTTTGAATATGATTATTACCTTGTATTAGAATGATAACCTACTGTAAGAAACAAAGATTTCTTGAGGTTGGATGATCACCTTACAAGATTGGAAGTGAGCTAGCAAACTTGAAAGTATTCTTGATTTTATGAAACTAGAACTTTTGGAATTTATGAAGAACACTTAGAACTTGAAGATAGAACTTGAGAGAGATAAATTAGATGAATAAAATTGAAGAATGAAAGTGTTTGTAGGTGTTTTTGGTCGTTGGTGTATGGATTAGATATAAAGGATATGTAATTTTGTTTTCATGTAAATAAGTCATGAATGATTACTCATATTTTTGTAATTTTATGAGATATTTCATGCTAGTTGCCAAATGATGGTTCCCACATGTGTTAGGTGACTCACATGGGCTGCTAAGAGCTGATCATTGGAGTGTATATACCAATAGTACATACATCTAAAAGCTGTGTATTGTACGAGTACGAATACGGGTGCATACGAGTAGAATTGTTGATGAAACTGAACGAGGATGTAATTGTAAGCATTTTTGTTAAGTAGAAGTATTTTGATAAGTGTCTTGAAGTCTTTAAAAAGTGTATGAATACATATTAAAACACTACATGTATATACATTTTAACTGAGTCGTTAAGTCATCGTTAGTCGTTACATGTAAATGTTGTTTTGAAACCTTTTGGTTAACGATCTTGTTAAATGTTGTTAACCCAATGTTTATAATATCAAAAGAGATTTTAAATTATTATATTATCATGATATTATGATGTACGAATATCTCTTAATATGATATATATACATTAAATGTCGTTACAACGATAATCGTTACATATATGTCTCGTTTCAAAATCATTAAGTTAGTAGTCTTGTTTTTACATATGTAGTTCATTGTTAATATACTTAATGATATGTTTACTTATCATAATATCATGTTAACTATATATATAACCATATATATGTCATCATATAGTTTTTACAAGTTTTAACGTTCGTGAATCACCGGTCAACTTGGGTGGTCAATTGTCTATATGAAACCTATTTCAATTAATCAAGTCTTAACAAGTTTGATTGCTTAACATGTTGGAAACATTTAATCATATAAATATCAATCTCAATTAATATATATAAACATGGAAAAGTTCGGGTCACTACAACTTTGACCAAGGTTCAACCATCAACACACAACTAAAAGTAAAATCTATCATTCTACAAGTTTTGAACATCAAGATTGCTTCTTTATTGCATGAATCCAATAAAGCTTCAACGTTTGTCCATTTTACACAAGTTCATGCATCTATATCATATGTGATGATGAAGACTTGATCTTTATCATCACAACAAACACAAAAAGGTTCCAAGTAAGTGAGATCTACAAAAATAACTTAGATCTCAAGTATTAAGAAAACCCTAAGCTAGAAAGCTTGGATCTTTACAAGATTAATGAGACCATAAGCTAAAAAGCTAAGATCTTTAACATAATAATGAAACCCTAAGCTAAAAAGCTTGGATCTTTAGTGTTCTTGAAGATCTTGAAGCATAAAGCTTGGATCTTTAAGATACATGAAGATTACAAACACAAGTTTGAATCTTTATAACAAAATAACAAGATTAAAGCTAAAAAGATTTAGATCTTCAAAATAAGTGAAGATTCAAAGCTAGAATGCTTGAATCTTCCATGTTCTTGAAGGATTCAAATCCATGTTTGAATCTACAAGATGTAATCAAGATCAAAAGCTAAAAAGCTTGATCCTTTTGATGATGATGATGTCGTGGATGATGAAGGGAGAAAGAAAAAGAAAGTTTAAAACTTACACTTTTTAGAGTGAGAAAGACTAGAGAGAAGATAAGAGAGTAAGTGTGTGTAAAATACAAATGAGATCAAGTGTGAAATGGGTGAAATTGTAGTGACCCGAACTTTTCCATGTTTATATATATATTAAATGAAATTGTTATTTTACATGATTAAGTGTTTCCAACATGTTAAGCAATCAAACTTGTTAAGACTTGATTAATTGAAATAGGTTTCATATAGACAATTGACCACCCAAGTTGACCGGTGATTCACGAACGTTAAAACTTGTAAAAACTATATGATGAAATATATATATTTATATATATAGTTAACATTATATTATGATAAGTAAACATATCATTAAGTATATTAACAATGAACTACATATGTAAAAACAAGACTACTAACTTAATGATTTTGAAACGAGACATATATGTAACGATTATCGTTGTAACGACATTTAATGTATATATATCATATTAAGAGATATTCGTACATCATAATATCATGATAATATAATAATTTAAAATCTCTTTTGATATTATAAACATTGGGTTAACAACATTTAACAAGATCGCTAACCTAAAGGTTTCAATACAACACTTACATGTAACGACTAACGATGACTTAACGACTCAGTTAAAATGTATATACATGTAGTGTTTTAATATGTATTCATACACTTTTGAAAGACTTCAAGACACTTATCAAAATACTTCTACTTAATAAAAATGCTTACAATTACATCCTCGTTCAGTTTCATCAACAATTCTACTCGTATGCACCCGTATTCGTACTCGTACAATACACAGCTTTTAGATGTATGTACTATTGGTATATACACTCCAATGATCAGCTCTTAGTAGCCCATGTGAGTCACATAACACATGTGGGAACCATCATTTGGAAACTAGCATGAAATGTCTCATAAAATTACAAAAATATGAGTAATCATTCATGACTTATTTACATGAAAACAAAATTACATATCCTTTATATCTAATCCATACACCAACGACCAAAAACACCTACAAACACTTTCATTCTTCAATTTTCTTCATCTAATTGATCTCTCTCAAGTTCTATCTTCAAGTTCTAAGTGTTCTTCATAAATTCCAAAAGTTCTAGTTTCATAAAATCAAGAATACTTCTAAGATTGCAAGTTTACTTCCAAGTTTTCTAAATCCATTCCAAGTAATCATCCAATATCAAGAAACCTTTTTTACTTACAGTAGGTTATATTTCTAATACAAGGTAATAATCATATTCAAACTTTAATTCAATTTCTATAACTATAACAATCTTATTTCGAGTGGAAATCTTACTTGAAATTGTTTTCGTGTCATGATTCTGCTTCAAGAACTTTCAAGCCATCCAATGATCCTTTGAAGCTAGATCTATTTTTCTCATTTCTAGTAGGTTTATCCAAGGAACTTGAGGTAGTAATGATGTTCATAACATCATTCGATTCATACATATAAAGCTATCTTATTCGAAGGTTTAAACTTGTAATCACTAGAACATAGTTTAGTTAATTCTAAACTTGTTCGCAAATAAAAGTTAATCCTTCTAACTTGACTTTTAAAATCAACTAAACACATGTTATATATCTATATGATATGCTAACTTAATGATTTAAAACCCGAAAACACGATAAACATCATAAAACTAGATATACGCCGTCGTAGTAAAACCGGGGGCTGTTTTGGTTGGGATAATTAAAAGCTAAGAAGAACTTTGATTTAAAAGATATACTTCTGGAAAAATAATTTTTCTTATGAACATGAAACTATATCCAAAAATCATGGTTAAACTCAAAGTGAAAGTATGTTTTTCAAAATGGTCATCAAGATGTCGTTCTTTCGACGGAAATGACTACCTCTTTCAAAAACGACTTGTAACTTGTATTTCCGACTATAAACTTACACTTTTTCTGTTTAGATTCATAAATTTAAGTTCAATACGAAACCGTGGCCACTGGAATCACTCAAAACGGATTAGAAAAGAAGAAATGGCGAGTAAAACAAGATTGATAAAAACTACTCATTTTACCTACGTGAAAGTTAGTAATAAATCTATTCCAACCATAACCTAATCAACTTATATTGTATATTATGTAATCTTGAGATACCATAGAAACGTATACAATGTTTCAACCTATCATGTCGACCCATCTATATATATATTGCGGAACAACCATAGACACTCTATATGTGAATGTTGGAGTTAGCTATACAGGGTTGAGGTTGATTCCAAAATATATATATAGTTTGAGTTGTGATCAATACTGAGATACGTATACACTGGGTCGTGGATTGATTCAAGATAATATTTATCGATTTATTTCTGTACATCTAACTGTGGACAACTAGTTGTAGGTTACTAACGAGGACAGCTGACTTAATAAACTTAAAACATCAAAATGTATTAAAAGTTTTGTAAATATATTTTGAACATATATTGTTATAGGTTTGTGAATCAACCAGTGGCCAAGTCTTACTTCCCGACAAAGTAAAAATCTGTGAAAGTGAGTTATAGTCCCACTTTTAAAATCTAATCTTTTTGGGATGAGAATACATGCAGGTTTTATAAATGATTTACAAAATAGACACAAGTACGTGAAACTACATTCTATGGTTGAATTATCGAAATCGAATATGCCCCTTTTTATTAAGTCTGGTAATCTAAGAATTAGGGAACATACACCCTAATTGACGCGAATCCTAAAGATAGATCTATTGGGCCCAACAAGCCCCATCCAAAGTACAGGATGCTTTAGTACTTCGAAAGTTATATCATATCCGAAGGGTGTCCCGGAATGATGGGGATATTCTTATATATGCATCTTGTTAATGTCGGTTACCAGGTGTTCACCATATGAATGATTTTTATCTCTATGTATGGGATGTGTATTGAAATATGAAATCTTGTGGTCTATTGTTACGATTTGATATATATAGGTTAAACCTATAACTCACCAACATTTTTATTGACGATTAAAGCATGTTATTCTCAGGTGAATACTAAGAGCTTCCGCTGTTGCATACTAAAATAAGGACAAGATTTGGAGTCCATGTTTGTATGATATTGTGTAAAAACTGCATTCAAGAAACTAATTTCGATGTAACATATTTGTATTGTAAACCATTATGTAATGGTCGTGTGTAAACAGGATATTTTAGATTATCATTATTTGATAATCTACGTAAAGCTTTTTAAACCTTTATTTATGAAATAAAGGTTATGGTTTGTTTTAAAAATGAATGCAGTCTTTGAAAAACGTCTCATATAGAGGTCAAAACCTCGCAACGAAATCAATTAATATGGAACGTTTTTAATCAATAAGAACGGGACATTTCAGAAATAAGGCTTGTATTTATAGTGGTGGAGGAGGTGGTAGGTGCCTTAAAACTGTAGGGACATGGGGGGACAAGGGGGACACCTTTTTGCTTTTTGGTTAATGGTTGTCTAAAGTTGGTGCTTATGTTAGGATCTCATGCAACATTAAGGATAATGATAAACAAAAATGCTAGCATGTTCCCTCTAATAAATGGGCATTTGTCTTACATTATTATGGGTCACTAGTCATTAATAATTGGGCTAATTAAATAGTCCACTAGCTAGTGTAGGGTGGGCTAAAGTACATCAAGGTAGAAAGTCCAACAAGACTAAATAGTGTGTTCTAGTAAATTACTAAACGTAATTAAGCATCCAAAAACCCAAGTAATTGTTATTATAAAATAACAATTAGTATTACGTAGTCATAATATTCCAATATGACCAAAGTTAAACGTGTACCAAGTACATAGCTCGTTTCAAACGTCAAGTGACACCAACGGTCGTAAAAGCATTCGGGGATCAAGTTAAGTGATTACACACTTAATAGCACGTTGTAAGATATTAATGAAAGTAATTAATCATTAAATAAGATCCCAGAGCATAAACTAGCTCAGTACGCACATATACGCAATTTCGTGAAAGCACAAAGCGCAAAAGCAAGTCAAAAAAGCCGGGTCCTTACATTACCCACTTGTTAATGAAAATTTCGTCCCAAAATTTTGAGGAGTGACCAACAATGGTACTGTATTTGACTAAGAAGGAGCGTATCAAAGTTCTGTGAGACTCGTGGGCTCAGAAGTGAGTTATTTACCTTGAAAGGTACTTAGGCGTAAGAATAGGTATATGCCGTTAATTAAGTCTCTTGTCCTAAGAGATTAACAAATTGATTTCGTTTCTTGTTAACATGAACATGTCCTCTGAATATATATACACAAAAGGAAAGATGATGTCTTTAGCTTTACAAGCATCTTCAGTAGGCTGGATGCATGAAATGCATCATGAATGTTACCAAACTCATCTAAAACATTGAGCGCTTATGTGGCAATACCAAGCTGACAGGTAGAATGGAAAACATGGTGATCACGACCATGCGATTTGATGTCTGGGTAGTGTTAGCCACAGATTTTACTAACCCCCTTAATTTCGGAAGGAGACGATAGGCATAAAGAACCCGATATTTAAGAAATGTTTCATTTGACTAAATGAATTGAAATTTTAGCTGAAAGTGACCAATCGAACTTATATGCAATGCAAGACATAATTATTTATAGTGTCTTCTGGATGGTCTGAATGAACAATGAAGGATATTACCCAGTTTACCATACTGCAGGTGAACTTATCCTTAGATGGAATGAAAGCACAGTTCCATAATGTAACTTTATCCTTTCAGTTACATGTTGAAGTTAGGGTTAACTGTGACAACCCGTAAATTTCCGGCAAAATTTAAACAAAAATATTTATATGATTTCATTTAACCTGGACTAATTCCGACGATTCACGAACAATTATTTGTAAATAATTAAGCATTAATTTGATATATTAATATTATTTTTATTAATATCCTTTTTAAACAAGATATCAATAATTAATATCTTTATTATCAGTATTGTTATTATGAATAAAAAAATATTGACAAATATTCTTAGAAAAGTAGTAAATCAATTTGTTTATTTCAAAAAAAATATATATATAAAAAAATCCTTAAAATAAATGATTTTTTTAATAAAATAAATAAATAAATAAATAAATTACTTTTTAATTAAAAATTATAATGGAAAACTACTTTTATTATTTTATTTTGTGCATTATCCCATGACCTAACATTTAATACTTTTGAATTTTAAAATCTCATTAAAAATTAAAATATTTCTTTTTCTTTTGATTATTTTATTCTTTTTACCTAATTTTTTCAAGTATAAATACCCCTCATTTCTCATTCAAACTCACACCAAAATTTCTCTCATTATCTCTTTGAAGAATTACTACTAGTAAGTATTCTTTTCTTACTTTTTACTTTTTACTTTTTACTATTTACTTCGGTTTATTATTTTTTTACCGAAACATGTAAATAATGTTATAAATTATATGCAATTAAAATTAAAATAAATAACATGTTATAATTAGTAATATATGTTACTAAAAATTATAAAAGTATTTTTATGAATTAATATATAGGAGTTATAATTAAAATCGAATTAATGAATATATATGTATATACGCACCTAACGTGAAGGTTATAATTAAAGATAGCGTACAAAGACTACAAACATCACCGCTACTTGTGGCCTAGGGTGATCCTTGTTACCATTATGGGACACTTGTGGATCTCGAATGCCAAGACTTAGATTCTGGTCAAGAGATCCTGGGCCGCTCGGTAACAATAGATCATTCGAGTGACTTGCATGTTAGCGACGAAGTTTGGGCGAGATTGTACAACATCTTTGCTAAGAATTATAACCCGAACATTCTTAAACTAGAAGCTTACTATAAGTGGAAGTTTTTCATAAATAGTAGGTTTCCAAAAATAGAAACTTTTGAGAAATAGGAACTTTTCTCGAAAACCGTCACTGTCAATATAGTTGCTATATTAATAAACATACTTTATGTCAAGTTAGACATTAACTAATCAAACGTTATACCTCAAGGTTGATATCCAGATCACTTACTTGCTTTACTTTCCTTCTTGCGTGGAATACTTCAACTGCTATTTAATGTGAGTTTTCATAGCTCCCTTTTTATCTATATTTTTGGGCTGAGAATACATGCGCAACTTTTATAACTGTTTTATACGTTAGACACAAGTACCAACTATTAAACTGTGATATGTTGGGCTATGACCAGCAAGTTCCCAACCGACAAGTATAAACGCTAACTTGTTACGAGGCAAACTTGAAAGTCTAGTCTAAATATCAGTACCAACTGTTAAAACTATGCTATACCCGGCTATGTCCGACTAAGTCCCTACAGTGATATTTTTAATTACTGCGGCATTCTTAATTATTGGGGATAGGCCTATCGGGAGTAACGTCCCCGATACATTTGACTAAATCTTTGTATTACTTGATAATGAAATTAAACGACAAGGACAGAACAACTTGTCACGGGGCAAACAACGTTTAGTCTAAATATCACGCACTGGCATAACTTTTTGATCCTGCGGGAGATCAACTTTTTGATCCTGCGGGAGATCAACTTTACAAACTAAATCTTGTGGTCTATATCTATTACTGAAATTATTGTTTATGACAAACCTATGAACTCACTCAACCTCGTGTTGACTTTTTAAGCTTATTTATTCTCAGGTACTTAAATATTGCTTCCGCTGTATATCTGCTGCTTTGATGATGATTGCTTGCCATGCTTGGAGTCTTCATGCATTACTTACCAATTCATTTAAAAACATTTAATGTAATCTATTTATCTTCCGCTGCAAAACTCAATAAAACGTCTCATATAGAGTCGTTCTCGTTTATACAACTGTGATTTGATATATTAAGTCACGTTATTCTTCCAGGCCCTATCTGGAGGACGTGACATTAACATTAACTAGAACAACATATAGTTGTAATCAATGAAGGAAGGAATGTGTAGAGTAACCACATCAGTGTCGTAGATGTTTTAAGCAGTCCCCTCCAAGAGGATAACAAGATTCATAGATTCCTAAAGTATTTTACACTACAATTCCGAAAGAAAATCGCACGAAAGGTGTGATCTTTGAACGAGAGTGAACTCTCCGAGCGGTTCGTCCTGAATTTGTCCTTATACTTAAGGGGATGCGCGGATGAGAAGATACGTGAACTCTTAGTCCTACAGAATGTTTTACTCTACGTGAAAAGAATCTCCAAAAATGATTCCTTGTACCTCAATATACTGATTCATAGAGATGATATTTACGAGGGTGTTGCGATTAGTTGTGAAACATTAAGAGTAGAAATCCACCTAGTGCCTTTCCTACGATAGGGTGACCACTAAGTGTACCTCAGAAAACTGATTTATCGGCCCGCGTTTTTGCCATGTCTAACCTTAAAAGGAACATTTCATGAGCGCAAAGACTTCTTAACAAATTTTGTAAAATTGCCATTCAAAGTGACTCAAGAGTTTTTAACAAAGATCTTAATAGTAAGCTTCATCCCTAACGGAGGGCGAGAAAAAGTGTGATCCATACATGGTGTAGTCTAATACGAAAATCTTTAATAAAATCAACCAAGGGAGGTTTGAAACAAAACCTTTAAACGTTTGATGTGACAATATAAATGGAACGAAGTTTTTAGTAACTTTAGAAGTATGTACAACGTGCACCATTTTGCACAAAACTATTTGACTTAAGTTAAACAACTCAATAAATGAGCGATTTTTAAATAATTTGAAGGTACAACTTAGTATGTATTAACCCAAAATAAGTCAGGGTAAATTTGTTAACTTCATTATATACATACATATATGATTTTATAAATCGCATAAGTGACAGAAAAATTTTATTGCTTTCATTTGTCCATAAATCTCGTGAGGACCGCGTAAATAAACAACGTGTAGAATTTTTTTATGAACATAGTTTTTCGTATTTCAGAGGTTACGAGTTGAAAAAGATTGAGTGAAAAATCTTTGAATCATCGGTGACATGTTACTAGGTAATGAATTAAATGTAATTTTGATAATTATCAGGACACAAGTCTTTGGGCCAAAAATGTTCACGTGTGAAGCCGTTACTAAAAAGTGAGGTATGAAGGATAGAGCATGAGGATGAGAGGTTAATCACTTTTTGACTTTGCAAAATGCCAAATAGGTTATGACTAATACTAAAGTCGGAATACTGATGGTGTTAATATCACTAGATGGGAATCTCCTGGAATAAGTTAGGACCTCGAGTTATGTAAGAAAGAGCATCGTTCCAACAGGCGTGACAAATAAGATCCTTGGAGTAACGTAATAGCTTTGAATGGTTTAAGTGTTAGTGGATGCCCGAAGGCTCTGCATGACGTGGTAGTAAGTGCCTTCATCACATACACACACACACACACACACACACACATGACTTGGATACGAATAAGCAACGAAAAATTTTATATAATAAGCAACAAAAATTTTATAGAAATCGTTTAAGGTGACAACGTAAGAAAAGAAACGAAGTTCTTAGTAAACTGGGGTTATGTACAACACGTACCATTCAAAGTAAGATATCTTTTGAATAGAAGATTTGATTTGTAAAAGTGAAAGTAAAATTTCATATGTATTTGTCAAAAATAAGTAATCATTTACTTTATTTTGTATAACATATACGATTTAAAAAATTTGCACGAATGGTAAATAAAATAAATTTACTTTTATAAAACCTTAAGAGGATCGTACCGTAAAATAGTGTGTGAAAAATTTTGGCAAACAAAATTTTCATATTTCGGAGGTTACAAGTTGGAAAAAGATTGAGTAAAAGATTTTTGAAAATTTTGGTTGACATTTGAGCATCAATGTCACGAGGTAATGAAAACTGTTGAATTCAAATGTGGTTGATGACAATAGTAGGGCATAAGTCCTTTGACAAAAAAAAATGCTCAAGTGTGAAGTTGTTGCTTATGAGTGAGATACGAATGGGAGGGTATGAGGAGGAGAATTAACCACTCATTGATTTTGGAAAATTTTGAACTGGTATGACTAATATTAAAGTAAGAAGGATGATGGTGTGATTATCATCGAACAAGGAATCTCTCGGAATAAGTTAGGATTTAGAGTCGCGTAAGAGTGAGTATCAAATAAGATTCATGGCTAGTCCTTAAGATAGAATCTGAATTGCTAAAGTGACGGGATACAATTTCCTTTATGTATCATTATGCAGTTTGTCCATTGTATTGGTTTCTTTCAGGGCTAGAAGGTGAGCAGATTTGGTGAGGCGGTCAACAATAACCCAGGTAGTGTCATAACCGCCCACCGTTTTCGGTAGCTTCGTGATGAAATCCATTGTTATTCCTTCCCATTTCCATTGTGGGATTTCGGGTTGTTGTCATGCAACTAATAAGGTTCAGCTTCGGGCTACTTCTCTCCCCGTAAACTATTAATGACTCACCATTCTCGTGGGGTATACGAAAAATCTTCTCACTATAAATAACTTTCGCTTTCAACCTTGAAAGCCAGTCCATTCATACTATTTCATCAAAGTTTTCTAACTTGATGAGTATTAGGTTAATCCTAAAGTCCATTCCAACTATTACATCGAGCTTCCCAAATTGATGGGTGTTAGGTTCATCTTAAGGTTCATTCCAACCAAATCTTATTATACTACCGTAAAAAATTCTATCAAACTTCTCAAATAACATCAGCTTGTGCGTAGGTAACTAATCATTTCCAACCACTACTTTAAAACTTCCAAGTTTTGTTGACATGAGGTCATCTCCAAATGACCCACCTATTAATTTTAAGGTACTACCTTAAATTATTCCTCTATCTCTGCCAGCTTACCATTTGCTTGTCCTATAGAATACTTAACCCTCATGGTTGTTGATGGCTTATTAGTCATAACACTAAGGTTCTTAGATATAAGGTTTATATCACTCTAAACAACTTCGAGACAATAAAACGTTGTGATGAAATGTACCCTAACTAAAATTAGGATCCACACGAGTCTCCATAGCTGAGATAATGATTGCTCTATCGCAAGTAAGTCCAAAGCTTTTCCTATTTGAAAACTTTTTCCTTAAGTATCTAGGGTGTCTATATCTATAACAAATTATCGGGTTATCAATTCTGCAATCAAGGCCCTTCTCGTACAGTATCTAGGCTAAGTGGTTATTCCTACCTCTAACAGACCATAATGCGTATACTCAAGTGGCTCCTACCAAAATTTCCATTGAATCACTTCATATACCTTATATAGTAACATTGGAACTTCTGCATGATTTACTTCAATATAACCACGCTGGCCTAGCGTCATTATATTGTACTAAATCGTACGTTCATTCCAATATCACTCTATATGGTCAATGTAACGTGACCACTTCAAGTTCTACTCAATTTCATCTAACGGTGCTTTATCTATACTATCTCAAAACAAATTCTACATAATTAATCTCATGGTTTCTCGGTGTGGGTGCGTAGGTTTCGTAGGTCATGCATCAATGCTTAAAGGTCCCGGAATTTCTTCAAAATGTTTGGGTTCAGGTATCGTCGTTAGGTTCGCTACCGTTTATGAATGAAATATATTTTCGAGAAACAGTGTATGTTCTAACACTATTGTGATGGGGTTCTATGGAAGGAATGTTAAGCATTGATAATTGGTTGCTCACGAACCTATTTTGGAATGCAACTTTTGGATGATCAATTTTATGGAAATACTAAATCTTGTGACTCAAAAATAACGTTTATTACTACATCTATGATTTCACCAATGTTTTTTGTTGACAGTTTTCTATATGTTTCTCAGGTTCATACTTGGCTACTTGATACATGCTTCCGCACACTTTGATTACTTGCTTGGAGTCAAGTATACATGCATACGCTAGTGATAGCACCTTTGGATTCAAACTTAAAGCATACATACTTTCGCTATTTATAGCAAACCGTGATTTTAAACTAATTATGTAGCAAGTTGTTTCATTTACACTTCATAACTTTTGTAAACTTAAACTTGTTGTCGATCTGTTTGGTAAAATAAACTTTGTAATTTTTGTACGTTTCAAATGAATGCGACATAATTTTGGTCAAACGTGTCTCATATAGGGACTACGACTGAAATGTCCCGTTCATATTGATTATAAATGTTCCATATTAATTGATTTCGTTGCGAGGTTTTTGTAGTGACCCGAACTTTTCCATGTTTATATATATATTAAATGAAATTGTTATTTACATGATTAAGTGTTTCCAACATGTTAAGCAATCAAACTTGTTAAGACTTGATTAATTGAAATATGTTTCATATAGACAATTGACCACCCAAGTTGACCGGTGATTCACGAACGTTAAAACTTGTAAAAACTATACGATGACATATATATGGTTATATATATAGTTAACATGATTTTATTATAAGTATGTATCTCATTAGGTATTTTAACAATGAGTTATATACATAAAAATGAGACTATTAATTTAAGAAACTCGAAAATGATATATATAACGATTATCGTTATAACAACGTCTTACTAGGTACATATGAACCATATTAAGATATTGATACACTTGGTTAATTATGTTAAATGATAAGTAAATATATTATTAAGTGTATTAACAATGAAATACATATGTAAAAATAAGACTACTAACTTAATGATTTCGAAACGAGACATATATGTAACGATTATCGTTGTAACGACATTTAACTGTATATATATCATACTAAGATATATTATATATCATAATATCATGATAATATAACAATTTAACATCTCATTTGTTATAATAAACAATGGGTTAACAACATTCAACAAGATCGTTAACCTAAAGGTTTCAAAATAACATTTACATGTAACGACTAACGATGACTTAACGACTCAGTTAAAATGTATATACATGTAGTGTTTTAATATGTATTCATATACTTTTTCAAGACTTCAAGACACTTATCAAAATACTTCTACTTAACAAAAATGCTTACAATTACATCCTCGTTCAGTTTCATCAACAATTCTACTCGTATGCACCCGTATTCGTACTCGTACAATACACAGCTTTTAGATGTATGTACTATTGGTATATACACTCCAATGATCAGCTCTTAGCAGCCCATGTGAGTCACCTAACACATGTGGGAACTGTAGTGACCCGAACTTTTCCATGTTTATATATATTAATTGAGATTGATATTTACATGATTAAATGTTTTCAACATGTTAAGCAATCAAACTTGTTAAGACTTGATTAATTGAAATATGTTTCATATAGACAATTGACCACCCAAGTTGACCGGCGATTCACGAACGTTAAAACTTGTAAAAACGACATGACGATATATATATGGATATACATATGGTTAACATGAGATTATGATAAGTAAGTATCTCCATAAGTATATTAACAATGAGTTATATACATATAAACAAGACTACTAACTTAAGGATTTCGAAACGAGACATATATGTAACGATTATCGTTGTAACGACACTTAAATGTATATATATCATATTAAGATATATTAATATATCATAATATCATGATAATATAATAATTTAACATCTCATTAGATATAATAAACAATGGGTTAACAACATTAATTGAGATCGTTAACTTAAAGGTTTCAAAACAACACTTACATGTAACGACTAACGATGACTTAACGACTCAGTTAAAATGTATATACATGTAGTGTATTTAGATGTATTAAAATACTTTTGGAAGACTTCAAGACATATATCAAAACACTCATACTTAACGAAAATGGTTACAGTTACTTTCCCATTCTTTTCTTTCATCAAGAATTCTAGTCGTATTCTTACCCGTATTATACACAGCTTCAAAACGTACTTACTATGGGTATATACCAATAGGAACTAGCATGGGATTTCACTCTTGATTATGTCATGTATGACTAATCAATTTTAACTTCTACCATGAGCTAGTCAACTAACTAGAACTCCTTTTAACCCCACTCACCACTCACCAATTACCACTCATCATTCACTCCATTTCACTTCCAATTCTTTTTCTAATTCTCTCTCAACACACACACAATATTATGAACGTATTTTTCCAGTAGTTAATCATCATCTTCATAAAAAATCACTTCAAGAATCAAGCTATAATCATCATAGGAAGAACACTTCAAGAACACTTCAAAAATCCCTTCAAGTTTACTAATTTACTTCCAAGCTTTCTAATCCATTCCAAGTAATCATCTAAGATCAAGAAACCTTTGTTATATACAGTAGGTTATCTTTCTTATTCAAGGTAATATTCATATTCAAACTTTGATTCAATTTCTATAACTATAAACTATCTTAATTCGAGTAAAAATCTTACTTGAACTTGTTTTTGTGTCATGATCCTACTTCAAGAACTTTCAAGCCATCCAAGATCCTTTGAAGCTAGATCATTTCTTGTCACTTCCAGTAGGTTTACCTACTAAACTTGAGGTAGTAATGATGTTCATAACATCATTCGATTCATATATATAAAACTATCTTATTCGAAGGTTTAAACTCGTAATCACTAGAACATAGTTTAGTTAATTCTAAACTTGTTCGCAAAAAAAAGTCAATCCTTCTAACTTGACTTTTAAAATTAACTAAACACATGTTATATATCTATATGATATGCTAACTTAATAATTTAAAACCTGGAAACACGAAAAACACCGTAAAATCGGATTTACGCCGTCGTAGTAACACCGCGGGCTGTTTTGGGTTAGTTAATTAAAAACTATGATAAACTTTGATTTAAAAGTTGTTATTCTGAGAAAATGATTTCTATTATGAACATGAAACTATATCCAAAAATTATGGTTAAACTCAAAGTGGAAGTATGTTTTCTAAAATGGTCATCTAGACGTCGTTCTTTCGACTGAAATGACTACCTTTACAAAAACGACTTGTAACTTATTTTTCCGACTATAAACCTATACTTTTTCTATTTAGATTCATAAAATAGAGTTCAATATGAAATCATAGCAATTTGATTCACTCAAAACGGATTTAAAATGAAGAAGTTATGGGTAAAACAAGATTGGATAATTTTTCTCATTTTAGCTACGTGAAAATTGGTAACAAATCTATTCCAACCATAACTTAATCAACTTGTATTGTATATTATGTAATCTTGAGATACCATAGACACTTATACAATGTTTCGACCTATCATGTCGACACATCTATATATATTTCGGAACAACCATAGACACTCTATATGTGAATGTTGGAGTTAGCTATACAGGGTTGAGGTTGATTCCAAAATATATATAGTTTGAGTTGTGATCAATACTGAGATACGTATACACTGGGTCGTGGATTGATTCAAGATAATATTTATCGATTTATTTCTGTACATCTAACTATGGACAACTAGTTGTAGGTTACTAACGAGGACAGCTGACTTAATAAACTTAAAACATCAAAATATATTAAAAGTGTTGTAAATATATTTTGAACATACTTTAATATACATGTATATATTGTTATAGGTTCGTGAATCAACAGTGGCCAAGTCTTACTTCTCGACGAAGTAAAAATCTGTGAAAGTGAGTTATAGTCCCACTTTTAAAATCTAATATTTTTGGGATGAGAATACATGCAGGTTTTATAAATGATTTACAAAATAGACACAAGTACGTGAAACTACATTCTATGGTTGAATTATCGAAATCGAATATGCCCCTTTTTATTAAGTCTGGTAATCTAAGAATTAGGGAACAGACACCCTAATTGACGCGAATCCTAAAGATAGATCTATTGGGCCTAACAAACCCCATCCAAAGTATCGGATGCTTTAGTACTTCGAAATTTATATCATATCCGAAGGGTGTCCATGAATGATGGGGATATTCTTATATATGCATCTTGTTAATGTCGGTTACCAGGTGTTCACCATATGAATGATTTTTATCTCTATGTATGGGATGTATATTGAAATATGAAATCTTGTGGTCTATTTTTACGATTTGATATATATAGGTTAAACCTATAACTCACCAACATTTTTGTTGACGTTTTAAGCATGTTTATTCTCAGGTGATTATTAAGAGCTTCCGCTGTCGCATACTTAAATAAGGACGAGATTTGGAGTCCATGCTTGTATGATATTGTGTAAAAATTGCATTCAATAAACTTATTTTGTTGTAACATATTTGTATTGTAAACCATTATGTAATGGTCGTGTGTAAACAGGATATTTTAGATTATCATTATTTGATAATCTACGTAAAGCTTTTTAAACCTTTATTGATGAAATAAAGGTTATGGTTTGTTTTAAAATGAATGCAGTCTTTGAAAAACGTCTCATATAGAGGTCAAAACCTCGCAACGAAATCAATTAATATGGAACGTTTTTAATCAATAAGAACAGGACATTTCAGTTGGTATCCGAGCGTTGGTCTTAGAGAACCAGAATTTTGCATTAGTGTGTCTTATCTAGTTTGTTAGGATGCATTAGTGAGTCTGGACTTCGACCGTGTTTACTTGAAAAATGATTGCTTAACAAATTTTGTTGGAAACTATATATTTTTAACATGTGAATATTATGTGATATATTAATCTCTTAACGCGTTTGATATTATGTGATAGATGTCTACCTCTAGAACAAGTCCCATTGACTCACCTAATAATAATGAAGAGTCAAATGTAAATTGGAATGATTCGTGGACTGATTCACAAGTTCCCGAAGAGGAACCGGAAGAAGAGTCGGAACCGGAAGAAGAATCGGAACCGGAAGAAGAATCGGAACCGGATGAAGAAATAGAACCGGTGGGGGAAATAATTAAACGGTTAAGTAAAAGAAAATCCTCAACCAACCGACCAAGGTTAATTATGGTCAATGGTGTTTCCGCCAAGGAAGCAAAATATTGGGAGGATTACCAATTCTCCGATGAATCGGATTCCGACGAGAATTCCGATGATGTTATAGAAATTACCCCAACTGAATTTAAAAAGGCAAAAGAAAATAATAAGGGAAAGGGCATAAAAATAGAGAAATCTAATTCCAACCCCGATGAACTTTATATGTATCGTCAACCCCCGAAGTCCTTAAGTTGTAACAATGACCCGAGAACCTCTAAACCACCAGGTTTTTCTAAACCAATGTGGATAACGACGGCTCGTATTAGGGGAACATCATATATCCCTAGAAACTTGGCAAAACGAACCAAAACCGAAGAAGAAGAAACAAGCAAGTCGGAATAAGATAGTTGTATTCGTGTGGTGTAATATAAGTAATATAGTGTGCTTATGCTTTATGATATATGTAAAAATTGCTTGTATTAATAAGTAATTTTTTTTTTTATGAATCTAACTCTTGTCTATTTTACAGTATAAAAACACAAAATGGATAGACAACCCAATATTTTAAGAGACCTACCCGGAGACATGATTGATGAAATCTTGTCTAGAGTCGGTCAGAATTCTTCGGCACAACTATTTAAGGCGAGATCAGTTTGTAAGACATTCGAAGAACGTTCCAAGAATGCCTTGGTTTATAAAAGGCTTTCGTTCGAAGGATGGGGGATATCACATTGGGAAATCCATAAGTTACGATGTGTTTACTTTGACGCATATATTGCGGGGAACCCAAATGCTATTTTACGCAATGGGTTAAGAAATTATTTTGACTCAATATATCCGAATATTGGACTTCGTGATTTAGAAAAAGCGGCTAACATGCAACATAAAGAAGCATGTTATGCTTACGGATTATTAATGTTCGCTTCTCACCAAAGTGAGAACAAGAACATCGGCCTACAACTATTAAACAAAACGTTCCCACAAGTGACGGAGTCGGTAATTGGGGTAAGAAATGAGGTTTTTAGATTGTTATGGGACTGTTGGACATTACGTAACCCTCTTCCCTTTGACGACGTTACAACACGCTGTCTTATCAACGGCCATAACGGTTATGTTCCACAAGACCAAGGATGGGAAGTAATCCTAGTAAAACCAGAATGCATGACTTGTTTCTGGAAGTATGAATTACGTGTCTTTATTGCCTTTACTGAACGACTTGTGTACTAGCTAGAATTATCTTCACAACCATCTTGTATCAAATTTATTGTGTGCTATATTTCATGCTATATGTAAAATAAGCGGTATTGTAAGTTTGTAAAATATTGTGTAAAAGTTTGAACGCGAAATATTATTATAATCAGTTTTTCATATAGAATTGTAGTAGTTGAATTGTATATTAGCTACTAGTATGAACTTAACGGGTAGGTACTACCCGAATTTAAACTTATAAAACGCTAATATGAAGAAAAAGCTTTTATAAAAGAGTTCATATTATGCTACGAAATACTATTAACTACTCTTAATATTCTGTATGATTAACTTGTTCCATTTGACTATTTTGAAGGAAATGGCACCGACTACTCGACACACCGTGAATACGAATGAAGAGGAATTCCGTACTTTTCTAGCTTCAAACATAGCCGCAGTACAGGCTGCGCTACATACCAACAATAACCTTGGATCTAGCAGTACAGGAAATTGTGTAGGATGCACCTACAAAGAATTCACTGCCTGCAAACCTTTGGAATTTGATGGAACCGAAGGACCGATCGGATTGAAACGGTGGACCGAGAAGGTCGAATCGGTGTTTGCCATAAGTAAGTGTACTGAAGAGGACAAAGTAAAGTACGCTACGCATACCTTCACAGGTTCTGCGTTAACATGGTGGAATACCTATCTAGAGCAAGTGGGACAAGACGATGCGTACGCACTACCGTGGTCAGCATTCAAGCACTTGATGAACGAGAAGTACCGTCCCAGAACCGAGGTCAATAAGCTCAAGACAGAACTTAGAGGGTTACGAACCCAAGGATTTGATATTACCACGTACGAAAGACGATTCACAGAATTATTCCTATTGTGTCCGGGAGCATTCGAAGATGAGGAAGAGAAGATCGACGCGTTTGTGAAAGGATTACCGGAAAGAATCCAAGAAGATATAAGTTCACACGAGCCCGCCTCCATACAACAGGCATGTAGAATGGCTCACAAACTAGTGAACCAGATTGAAGAAAGAATTAAAGAACAGACTGCTGAAGAGGCCAATGTGAAGCAAGTCAAAAGAAAGTGGGAGGAAAACGGTGATAAGAATCACCAATACAACAACAACAGCAATTACAACAATAATCGCAACAATTATCCCAACAATCGCAACATCAATCGCAACTACAACAAACGGCCCAACAACAACAACAAAAACAACAACAACAACAGCAACTACAACAATCATCCCAACAACAATAATAACCGCAACAACAACAACAATCAGAAGCAGCTATGCCAAAGGTGTGAAAAGTATCACTCGGGGTTCTGCACCAAATTTTGCAACAAGTGTAAAAGAAATGGTCATAGCGCGGCGAAGTGTGAGGTCTACGGACCAGGGGTTAATAGAACGAAAGGAACAAATGGTGTCGGAACGAGTAATGGCGGAGCAAGTAGTGTCGGAGCAAGTTATGCCAATGTAGTTTGTTATAAATGTGGAAAACCGGGCTACATTATTAGAAATTGCCCGAACCAGGAGAACACGAATGGATAAGGCCACGGAATAGTTTTCAATATTAATGCGGCAGAGGCACAAGAAGACCCGGAGCTTGTTACAGGTACGTTTGTTATTGACAATAAATCTGCTTACGTTTTATTTGATTCGGGTGCGGATAGAAGCTATATGAGTAGAGATTTTTGTGCTAAATTAAGTTGTCCATTGACGCGTTTGGATAGTAAATTTTTACTCGAATTAGCAAATGGTAAATTAATTTCAGCAGATAATATATGTCGGAATCGAGAAATTAAACTGGTTAGCGAAACATTTAAGATTGATTTGATACCAGTAGAGGTAGGGAGTTTTGATGTGATAATCGGTATGGACTGGTTGAAAGAAGTGAAAGCAGAGATCGTTTGTTACAAAAATGCAATTCGCATTATACGAGAAAAAGGAAAACCCTTAATGGTGTACGGAGAAAAGGGCAACACGAAGCTACATCTTATTAGTAATTTGAAGGCACAAAAACTAATAAGAAAAGGTTGCTATGCTGTTCTAGCACACGTCGAAAAAGTACAAACTGAAGAAAAGAGCATCAATGATGTTCCCATTGCAAAAGAATTTCCCGATGTATTTCCGAAAGAATTACCGGGATTACCCCCACATCGATCCGTTGAATTTCAAATAGATCTTGTACCAGGAGCTGCACCAATAGCTCGTGCTCCTTACAGACTCACACCCAGCGAGTTGAAAGAACTGCAAAGCCAATTACAAGAACTTTTAGAGCGTGGTTTCATTCGACCAAGCACATCACCGTGGGGAGCTCCTGTTTTGTTTGTCAAGAAGAAAGATGGTACATTCAGGTTGTGTATCGACTACCGAGAGTTGAACAAACTTACCATCAAGAACCGCTACCCACTACCGAGAATCGACGACTTATTTGACCAACTACAAGGCTCGTCTGTTTATTCAAAGATTGACTTACGTTCCGGGTATCATCAAATGCGGGTGAAAGAAGATGATATTCCAAAGACTGCTTTCAGAACACGTTACGGTCATTACGAGTTTATGGTCATGCCGTTTGGTTTAACTAATGCACCAGCTGTGTTCATGGACCTCATAAACCGAGTGTGTGGACCATACCTTGACAAGTTTGTCATTGTTTTCATTGATGACATACTTATTTACTCAAAGAATGACCAAGAACACGGTGAACATTTGAGAAAGGTGTTAGAAGTATTGAGGAAGGAAGAATTGTACGCTAAGTTTTCAAAGTGTGCATTTTGGTTGGAAGAAGTTCAATTCCTCGGTCACATAGTGAACAAAGAAGGTATTAAGGTGGATCCGGCAAAGATAGAAACTGTTGAAAAGTGGGAAACCCCGAAAACTTCGAAACACATACGCCAGTTTTTAGGACTAGCTGGTTACTACAGAAGGTTCATCCAAGACTTTTCCAGAATAGCAAAACCCTTGACTGCATTAACGCATAAAGGGAAGAAATTTGAATGGAAGGATGAACAAGAGAAAGCGTTTCAGTTATTGAAGAAAAAGCTAACTACGGCACCTATATTGTCATTGCCTGAAGGGAATGATGATTTTGTGATTTATTGTGATGCATCAAAGCAAGGTCTCGGTTGTGTATTAATGCAACGAACGAAGGTGATTGCTTATGCGTCTAGACAATTGAAGATTCACGAACAAAATTATACGACGCATGATTTGGAATTAGGCGCGGTTGTTTTTGCATTAAAGACTTGGAGGCACTACTTATATGGGGTCAAAAGTATTATATATACCGACCACAAAAGTCTTCAACACATATTTAATCAGAAACAACTGAATATGAGGCAGCGTAGGTGGATTGAATTATTGAATGATTACGACTTTGAGATTCGTTACCACCCGGGGAAGGCAAATGTGGTAGCCGATGCCTTGAGCAGGAAGGACAGAGAACCCATTCGAGTAAAATCTATGAATATAATGATTCATAATAACCTTACTACTCAAATAAAGGAGGCGCAACAAGGAGTTTTAAAAGAAGGAAATTTAAAGGATGAAATACCCTAAGGATCGGAGCAGCATCTTAATATTCGGGAAGACGGAACCCGGTATAGGGCTGAAAGGATTTGGGTACCAAAATTTGGAGATATGAGAGAAATGGTACTTAGAGAAGCTCATAAAACCAGATACTCAATACATCCTGGAACGGGGAAGATGTACAAGGATCTCAAGAAACATTTTTGGTAGCCGGGTATGAAAGCCGATGTTGCTAAATACGTAGGAGAATGTTTGACGTGTTCTAAGGTCAAAGCTGAGCATCAGAAACCATCAGGTCTACTTCAACAACCCGAAATCCCAGATTGGAAATGGGAAAACATTACCATGGATTTCATCACTAAATTGCCAAGGACTGCAAGTGGTTTTGATACTATTTGGGTAATAGTTGATCGTCTCACCAAATCAGCACACTTCCTGCCAATAAGAGAAGATGACAAGATGGAGAAGTTAGCACGACTGTATTTGAAGGAAGTCGTCTCCATACATGGAATACCAATCTCTATTATCTCTGATAGGGATGGTAGATTTATTTCAAGATTCTGGCAGACATTACAGCAAGCATTAGGAACTCGTCTAGACATGAGTACTGCCTATCATCCACAAACTGATGGGCAGAGCGAAAGGACGATACAAATGCTTGAAGACATGCTACGAGCATGTGTTATTGATTTCAGAAACAGTTGGGATCGACATCTACCGTTAGCAGAATTTTCCTACAACAACAGCTACCATTCAAGCATTGAGATGGCGCCGTTTGAAGCACTTTATGGTAGAAAGTGCAGGTCTCCGATTTGTTGGAGTGAAGTGGGGGATAGACAAATTACGGGTCCGGAGATTATACAAGAAACTACCGAGAAGATCATCCAAATTCAACAACGGTTGAAAACCGCCCAAAGTCGACAAAAGAGCTACGCTGACATTAAAAGAAAAGATATAGAATTTGAAATTGGAGAGATGGTCATGCTTAAAGTTGCACCTTGGAAAGGCGTTGTTCGATTTGGTAAACGAGGGAAATTAAATCCAAGGTATATTGGACCATTCAAGATTATTGACCGTGTCGGACCAGTAGCTTACCGACTTGAGTTACCTCAACAACTCGCGGCTGTACATAACACTTTCCACGTCTCGAATTTGAAGAAATGTTTTGCTAAAAAAGATCTCACTATTCCGTTAGATGAAATCCAAATCAACGAAAAACTTCAATTCATCGAAGAACCCGTCGAAATAATGGATCGTGAGGTTAAAAGACTTAAGCAAAACAAGATACCAATTGTTAAGGTTCGATGGAATGCTCGTAGAGGACCCGAGTTCACCTGGGAGCGTGAAGATCAGATGAAGAAGAAATACCCGCATCTATTTCCAGAAGATTCGTCAACACCTTCAACAGCTTAAAATTTCGGGACGAAATTTATTTAACGGGTAGGTACTGTAGTGACCCGAACTTTTCCATGTTTATATATATTAATTGAGATTGATATTTACATGATTAAATGTTTCCAACATGTTAAGCAATCAAACTTGTTAAGACTTGATTAATTGAAATATGTTTCATATAGACAATTGACCACCCAAGTTGACCGGCGATTCACGAACGTTAAAACTTGTAAAAACGACATGACGATATATATATGGATATACATATGGTTAACATGAGATTATGATAAGTAAGTATCTCCATAAGTATATTAACAATTAGTTATATACATATAAACAAGACTACTAACTTAAGGATTTCGAAACGAGACATATATGTAACGATTATCGTTGTAATGACATTTAAATGTATATATATCATATTAAGATATATTAATATATCATAATATCATGATAATATAATAATTTAACATCTCATTAGATATAATAAACAATGGGTTAACAACATTAATTGAGATCGTTAACTTAAAGGTTTCAAAACAACACTTACATGTAACGACTAACGATGACTTAACGACTCAGTTAAAATGTATATACATGTAGTGTATTTAGATGTATTAAAATACTTTTGGAAGACTTCAAGACATATATCAAAACACTCATACTTAACGAAAATGGTTACAGTTACTTTCCCATTCTTTTCTTTAATCAAGAATTCTAGTCGTATTCTTACCCGTATTATACACAGCTTCAAAACGTACTTACTATGGGTATATACCAATAGGAACTAGCATGGGATTCCACTCTTGATTATGTCATGTATGACTAATCAATTTTAACTTCTACCATGAGCTAGTCAACTAACTAGAACTCCTTTTAACCCCACTCACCACTCACCAATTACCACTCATCATTCACTCCATTTCACTTCCAATTCTCTTTCTAATTCTCTCTCAACAAACATACACTATTATGAACGTATTTTTCCAGTAGTTAATCATCATCTTCATAAAAAATCACTTCAAGAATCAAGCTATAATCATCATAGGAAGAACACTTCAAGAACACTTCAAAAATCCCTTCAAGTTTACTAATTTACTTCCAAGCTTTCTAATCCATTCCAAGTAATCATCTAAGATCAAGAAACCTTTGTTATATACAGTAGGTTATCTTTCTTATTCAAGGTAATATTCATATTCAAACTTTGATTCAATTTCTATAACTATAAACTATCTTAATTCGAGTAAAAATCTTACTTGAACTTGTTTTTGTGTCATGACCCTACTTCAAGAACTTTCAAGCCATCCAAGATCCTTTGAAGCTAGATCATTTCTTGTCACTTCCAGTAGGTTTACCTACTAAACTTGAGGTAGTAATGATGTTCATAACATCATTCGATTCATATATATAAAACTATCTTATTCGAAGGTTTAAACTCGTAATCACTAGAACATAGTTTAGTTAATTCTAAACTTGTTCGCAAAAAAAAGTTAATCCTTCTAACTTGACTTTTAAAATTAACTAAACACATGTTCTATATCTATATGATATGCTAACTTAATGATTTAAAACCTGGAAACACGAAAAACACCGTAAAATCGGATTTACGCCGTCGTAGTAACACCGCGGGCTGTTTTGGGTTAGTTAATTAAAAACTATGATAAACTTTGATTTAAAAGTTGTTATTCTGAGAAAATTATTTCTATTATGAACATGAAACTATATCCAAAAATTATGGTTAAACTCAAAGTGGAAGTATGTTTTCTAAAATGGTCATCTAGACGTCGTTCTTTCGACTGAAATGACTACCTTTACAAAAACGACTTGTAACTTATTTTTCCGACTATAAACCTATACTTTTTCTGTTTAGATTCATAAAATAGAGTTCAATATGAAACCATAGCAATTTGATTCACTCAAAACGGATTTAAAATGAAGAAGTTATGGGTAAAACAAGATTGGATAATTTTTCTCATTTTAGCTACGTGAAAATTGGTAACAAATCTATTCCAACCATAACTTAATCAACTTGTATTGTATATTATGTAATCTTGAGATACCATAGACACTTATACAATGTTTCGACCTATCATGTCGACACATCTATATATATTTCAGAACAACCATAGACACTCTATATGTGAATGTTGGAGTTAGCTATACAGGGTTGAGGTTGATTCCAAAATATATATAGTTTGAGTTATGATCAATACTGAGATACGTATACACTGGGTCGTGGATTGATTCAAGATAATATTTATCGATTTATTTCTGTACATCTAACTGTGGACAACTAGTTGTAGGTTACTAACGAGGACAGCTGACTTAATAAACTTAAAACATCAAAATATATTAAAAGTGTTGTAAATATATTTTGAACATACTTTAATATACATGTATATATTGTTATAGGTTCGTGAATCAACAGTGGCCAAGTCTTACTTCTCGACGAAGTAAAAATCTGTGAAAGTGAGTTATAGTCCCACTTTTAAAATCTAATATTTTTGGGATGATAATACATGCATGTTTTATAAATGATTTACAAAATAGACACAAGTACGTGAAACTACATTCTATGGTTGAATTATCGAAATCGAATATGCCCCTTTTTATTAAGTCTGGTAATCTAAGAATTAGGGAACAGACACCCTAATTGACACGAATCCTAAAGATAGATCTATTGGGCCTAACAAACCCCATCCAAAGTATCGGATGCTTTAGTACTTCGAAATTTATATCATATCCGAAGGGTGTCCCGGAATGATGGGGATATTCTTATATATGCATCTTGTTAATGTCGGTTACCAGGTGTTCACCATATGAATGATTTTTATCTCTATGTATGGGATGTATATTGAAATATGAAATCTTGTGGTCTATTGTTACGATTTGATATATATAGGTTAAACCTATAACTCACCAACATTTTTGTTGACGTTTTAAGGATGTTTATTCTCAGGAGATTATTAAGAGCTTCCGCTGTCGCATACTTAAATAAGGACGAGATTTGGAGTCCATGCTTGTATGATATTGTGTAAAAACTGCATTCAAGAAACTTATTTTGTTGTAACATATTTGTATTGTAAACCATTATGTAATGATAGTGTGTAAACAGGATATTTTAGATTATCATTATTTGATAATCTACGTAAAGCTTTTTAAACCTTTATTGATGAAATAAAGGTTATGGTTTGTTTTAAAATGAATGCAGTCTTTGAAAAACGTCTCATATAGAGGTCAAAACCTCGCAACGAAATCAATTAATATGGAACGTTTTTAATCAATAAGAATGGGACATTTCAGGAACCATCATTTGGCAACTAGCATGAAATATCTCATAAAATTACAAAAATATGAGTAATCATTCATGACTTATTTACATGAAAACAAAATTACATATCCTTTATATCTAATCCATACACCAACGACCAAAAACACCTACAAACACTTTCATTCTTCAATTTTCTTCATCTAATTAATCTCTCTCAAGTTCTATCTTCAAGTTCTAAGTGTTCTTCATAAATTCCAAAAGTTCTAGTTTCATAAAATCAAGAATACTTCCAAGATTGCAAGTTTACTTCCAAGTTTTCTAAATCCATTCCAAGTAATCATCCAAGATCAAGAAATATTTGTTACTTACAGTAGGTTATCTTTCTAATACAAGGTAATAATCATACTCAAACTTTAATTCAATTTCTATAACTATAACAATCTTATTTCAAGTGGAAATCTTACTTGAAATTGTTTTCGTGTCATGATTCTGCTTCAAGAACTTTCAAGCCATCCAAGGATCCTTTGAAGCTAGATATATTTTTCTCATTTCCAGTAGGTTTATCCAAGGAACTTGAGGTAGTAATGATGTTCATAACATCATTCGATTCATACATATAAAGCTATCTTATTCGAAGGTTTAAACTTGTAATCACTAGAACATAGTTTAGTCAATTCTAAACTTGTTCGCAAATAAAAGTTAATCCTTCTAACTTGACTTTTAAAATCAACTAAACACATGTTCTATATCTATATGATATGCTAACTTAATGATTTAAAACCTGGAAACACGAAAAACACCGTAAAATCGGATTTACGCCGTCGTAGTAACACCGCGGGCTGTTTTGGGTTAGTTAATTAAAAACTATGATAAACTTTGATTTAAAAGTTGTTATTCTGGGAAAATGATTTTTATTATTAACATGAAACTATATCCAAAAATTATGGTTAAACTCAAAGTGGAAGTATGTTTTCTAAAATGGTCATCTAGACGTCGTTCTTTCGACTGAAATGACTACCTTTACAAAAACGACTTGTAACTTATTTTTCCAACTATAAACCTATACTTTTTCTATTTAGATTCATAAAATAGAGTTCAATATGAAACTATAGCAATTTGATTCACTCAAAACGGATTTAAAATGAAGAAGTTATGGGTAAAACAAGATTGGATAATTTTTCTCATTTTAGCTACGTGAAAATTGGTAACAAATCTATTCCAACCATAACTTAATCAACTTGTATTGTATATTATGTAATCTTGAGATACCATAGACACGTATACAATGTTTCGACCTATCATGTCGATACATCTATATATATTTCGGAACAACCATAGACACTCTATATGTGAATGTTGGAGTTAGCTATACAGGGTTGAGGTTGATTCCAAAATATATATAGTTTGAGTTGTGATCAATACTGAGATACGTATACACTGGGTCGTGAATTGATTCAAGATAATATTTATCGATTTATTTCTGTACATCTAACTGTGGACAACTAGTTGTAGGTTACTAACGAGGACAGCTGACTTAATAAACTTAAAACATCAAAATATATTAAAAGTGTTGTAAATATATTTTGAACATACTTTGATATATATGTATATATTGTTATAGGTTCGTGAATCAACCAGTGGCCAAGTCTTACTTCCCGACGAAGTAAAAATCTGTGAAAGTGAGTTATAGTCCCACTTTTAAAATCTAATATTTTTGGGATGAGAATACATGCAGGATTTATAAATGATTTACAAAGTAGGCACAAGTACGTGAAACTACATTCTATGGTTGAATTATCGAAATCGAATATGCCCCTTTTTATTAAGTCTGGTAATCTAAGAATTAGAGAACAGACACCCTAATTGACGCGAATCCTAAAGATAGATCTATTGGGCCTAACAAACCCCATCCAAAGTACCAGATTCTTAAGTACTTCGAAATTTATATCATATCCGAAGGGTGTCCCGGAAATGATGGGGATATTCTTATATATGCATCTTGTTAATGTCGGTTACCAGGTGTTCACCATATGAATGATTTTTATCTCTATGTATGGGATGTGTATTGAAATATGAAATCTTGTGGTCTATTGTTACGATTTGATATATATAGGTTAAACCTATAACTCAACAACATTTTTGTTGACGTTTAAAGCATGTTTATTCTCAGGTGAATACTAAGAGCTTCCGCTGTTGCATACTAAAATAAGGACAAGATTTGGAGTCCATGTTTGTATGATATTGTGTAAAAACTGCATTCAAGAAACTGATTTCGATGTAACATATTTGTATTGTAAACCATTATGTAATGGTCGTGTGTAAACAGGATATTTTAGATTATCATTATTTGATAATCTACGTAAAGCTTTTTAAACCTTTATTTATGAAATAAAGGTTATGGTTTGTTTTAAAAATGAATGCAGTCTTTGAAGAACGTCTCATATAGAGGTCAAAACCTCGCAACGAAATCAATTAATATGGAACGTTTTTAATCAATAAGAACGGGACATTTCAGTTTTGACCTCTATATGAGACGTTTTTCAAAGACTGCATTCATTTTTAAAACAACCATAACCTTTATTTTATCAATAAAGGTTTTAAAAGCATTTAGTAGATTATCAAATAATGATAATCTAAAATATACTGTTTACACATGACCATTACATAATGGTTTACAATAGAAATATATTACATTGACATATGTTTCTTGAATGCAGTTTTTACACAATATCATACAAACATGGACTCCAAATCTTGGACTCCAAATCTTGTCCTTATTTTAGTATGCAACAGCAGAAGCGCTTAGTATTCACCTGAGAATAAACATGCTTTAAACATCAACAAAAATATTGGTGAGTTATAGGTTTAACCTATATATATCAAATCGTAACAATAGACCACAAGTTTTCATATTTCAATACACATCCCATACATAGAGATAAAAATCATTCATATGGTGAACACCTGGTAACCGACATTAACAAGATGCATATATAAGAATATCCCCATCATTCTGGGACACCCTTCGGATATGATATAAATTTCAAAGTACTAAAGCATCCGGTACTTTGGATGGGGTTTGTTAGGCCCAATAGATCTATCTTTAGGATTCGCGTCAATTAGGGTGTCTGTTCCCTAATTCTTAGATTACCAGACTAAAAAAGGGGCATATTCGATTTCGATCATTCAACTATATAATGTAGTTTCAATTACTTGTGTCTATTTCGTAAAACATTTATAAAAAAAATTGCGCATGTATTCTCAGCCCAAAAATATAAAGGGTAAAAAAGGCAAATGAAACTCGCGCATGTAAATATTGTAAAACAGTTAATAAAGCATTTGCATGTGTGTCTATGGTATCCTAAGATTACATAATATATTAGAATACATGTATAATACAATATAAGTTAGCTAGGATATGATTTGTATAGATTTGTTAAACATTTCCCGTAACTAAAAAGATCAAAAATATCCAATCTTGTTTTACCCATAACTTCTTCATTTTAAATCCGTTTTGAGTGAATCAAATTGATATGGTTTCATATTGAACTCTAATTTAAGAATCCAAACATAAAAAGTATAGGTTTATTGTCGGAAATTTAAGTTACATGTCAATTACTAAAGAGGTAGTCATTTCCGTCGAAAGAACGACATCTTGATGACCATTTTGAAAAACATACTTTCACTTTGAGTTTAACCAATATTTTTGGATATAGTTTCATGTTCATATGAAAAATCATTTTCCCAGAAGAACAACTTTTAAATCAAAGTTTATCATAGTTTTTAATTATCCAAACCAAAACAGCCCCCGGTTTCACTACGACTGCGTATATCCGATTTTATGGTGTTCATCGTGTTTCCATGTTTTAAATCATTAAGTTAGCATATAATATAGATATAGAACATGTGTTTAGTTGATTTTAAAAGTCAAGTTAGAAGGATTAACTTTTGTTTGCGAACAAGTTTAGAATTAACTAAACTATGTTCTAGTGATTACAAGTTTAAACCTTCGAATAAGATAGCTTTATATGTATGAATCGAATGATGTTATGAACATCATTACTAACTCAAGTTTTCTGGATAAAACTACTGGAAATGAGAAAAATGGATCTAGCTTCAAAGGATCCTTGGATGGCTTGAAAGTTCTTGAAGCAGAATTATGACACGAAAACAGTTCAAGTAAGATTTTCACTCGAAATAAGATTGTTATAGTTGTAGAAATTGAATCAAAGTTTGAATATGAATATTATCTTGAATTAGAAAGATAACCTACTGTAAATAACAAAGGTTCCTTGATCTTAGATGATTACTTGGAATGGATTAGAAAGCTTGGAAGTAGACTTGCAAACTTGGAAGTATTCTTGATTTTTATGAAACTATACTTATGGAATTTATGAAGAACACTTAGAACTTGAAGATGGAACTTGAGAGAGATCAATTAGATGAAGAAAATTAAAGAATGAAAGTGTTTGTAGGTGTTTTTGGTCGTTGGTATATGGATTAGATATAAAGGATATGTAATTTTGTTTTCATGTAAATAAGTCATGAATGATTACTAATATTTTTGTAATTTTATGAGATATTTCATGCTAGTTGCCAAATGATGGTTCCCACATGTGTTAGGTGACTCACATGGGCTGCTAAAAGCTGATCATTGGAGTGTATATACCAATAGTACATACATCTAAAAGTTGTGTATTGTACGAGTACGAATACGGGTGCATACGAGTAGAATTGTTGATGAAACTGAACGAGGATGTAATTGAGGTAGCTCCAGTTGGTAAGCTACTGGTCCGATACGATCTATAATCTTGAATGGTCCAATGTACCTTGGATTTAGTTTCCCCCGTTTACCAAATCGAACAACGCCTTTCCAAAGTGAAACCTTAAGCATGACCATTTCTCCAATTTCAAACTCTATATCTTTTCTTTTACTGTCCACGTAGCTCTTTTGTCGACTCTGGGCAGTTTTCAATCGTTGTTGAATTTGGATGATTTTCTCAGTAGTTTCTTGTATTATCTCCGGACCCGTAATTTGTCTATCCCACACTTCATTCCAACAAATCGGAGACCTGCACTTTCTACCATAAAGTGCCTCAAATGGCGCCATCTTAATACTAGAATGATAACTGTTGTTGTAGGAAAATTCTGCTAATGGTAGGTGTCGATCCCAACTGTTTCCGAAATCAATAACACATGCTCGTAGCATGTCTTCAAGCGTTTGTATCGTCCTTTTGCTCTGCCCATCAGTTTGTGGATGATAGGCAGTACTCATGTCTAGACGAGTCCCCAATGCTTGTTGTAACATCTGCCAGAACCTTGAAACAAATCTACCATCCCTATCAGAGATAATAGAGACGGGTATTCCATGTCTGGAGACAACCTCCTTCAAATACAATCTCCCCAACTTCTCCATTTTGTCATCTTCTCTCATTGGCAGGAAGTGTGCTGACTTGGTGAGACGATCAACTATTACCTAAATAGTATCATAACCACTTGCAGTCCTTGGCAATTTAGTAATGAAATCCATAGTAATGTTTTCCCATTTCCATTCCGGGATTTCAGGTTGTTGTAGTAGACCTGATGGTTTCTGATGTTTAGCTTTGACCTTAGAACACGTCAAACATTCTCCTACATATTTAGCAATATCGGCTTTCATACCCGGCCACCAAAAGTGTTTCTTGAGATCTTTATACATCTTCCCCGCTCCGGGATGTATTGAATATCTGGTTTTATGTGCTTCTTTAAGTACCATTTCTCTCACATCTCCAAACCTTGGTACCCAAATTCTATCAGCCCTATATCGGGTTCCATCTTCCCGAATATTAAGATGTTTCTATGATCCTTTGGGTATCTCATTCTTCAACTTTCCTTCTTTTACAACCCCTTGTTGTGCCTCCTTTATTTGAGTAGTAAGGTTAGTACGAATAATTATATTCATAGCTTTTACCCGTATAGGTTCTCTGTCCTTTCTACTCAAAGCGTCAGCTACCACATTCGCCTTCCCCGGGTGGTATCGAATCTCAAAATCATAATCATTCAACAGTTCAATCCACCTGCATTATCTCATATTCAGTTGCTTCTGATTAAATATATGTTGGAGACTTTTGTGGCCAGTATATATAATACTTTTGACCCCATATAAATAATGCCTCCAAGTCTTTAATGCAAAAACAACAGCACCCAATTCCAAATCGTGAGTCGTATAATTTTGCTCGTGAATATTCAATTGTCTAGACGCATAAGCAATCACCTTCGTTCGTTGCATTAATACACAACTGAGACCTTGCTTTGATGCGTCACAATAAATCACAAAATCATCATTCCCTTCAGGCAATGGCAATATAGGTGCCGTAGTTAGCTTTTTCTTCAATAACTGAAACGCCTCCTCTTGTTCATCCTTCCATTCAAATTTCTTCCTTTTATGCGTTAATGCAGTCAAGGGTTTTGCTATTTTGGAGAAATCTTGGATGAATCTTCTGTAGTAACCTGCCAATCCTAAAAATTGACGTATATGCTTTGGAGTTTTTGGGGTTTCCCACTTTTCAACGGTTTCGATCTTTGCCGGGTCCACCTGGATACCTTCTTTGTTCACTATGTGACCGAGGAATTGAACTTCTTCCAATCAAAATGCACACTTTGAAAACTTAGCGTACAATTTTTCTTTCTTCAATACTTCTAGCACTTTTCTCAAATGTTCTTCGTGCTCTTGATCATTCTTTGAGTAAATAAGTATGTCATCGATGAAAACAATGACAAACTTGTCAAGATATGGCCCACACACTCGGTTCATAAGGTCCATGAACACAGCTGGTGCGTTAGTCAATCCAAACGGCATAACCATAAACTCGTAATGACCATAACGCGTCCTAAAAGCAGTTTTTGGAATATCATCCTCCTTTACTCGCATTTGATGATATCCAGAACGTAAATCAATTTTCGAATAAATCGACGAGCCTTGTAGTTGATCAAATAAGTCGTCAATTCTCGGCAGTGGATAACGGTTTTTGATGGTAAGTTTATTCAACTCTCTGTAGTCAATACACAACCTAAATGTACCATCCTTCTTCTTGACAAACAAAACAGGAGCTCTCCATGGTGATGTACTTGGTCGAATGAAACCACGTTCTAATAGTTCTTGCAGTTGGCTTTGCAGTTCTTTCATCTCGCTGGGTGCGAGTCTGTAAGGAGCACGAGCTATTGGTGCAGCTCCTGGAACAAGATCTATTTGAAATTCAACGGATCGATGTGGGGGTAATCCCGGTAATTCTTTCGGAAATACATCGGGAAATTCTTTTGCGACGGGAACATCATTGATGCTCTTTTCTCCAGTTTGTACTTTCTCGACGTGTGCTAGAACAGCATAGCAACCTTTTCTTATTAGTTTTTGTGCCTTCAAATTACTAATAAGATGTAGCTTCGTGTTGCCTTTTTCTCCGTACACCATTAAGGGTTCTCCTTCTTCTAGTACAATGCGAATTGCATTTTTGTAACATACGATCTCTGCTTTCATCTCCTTCAGCCAGTCCATGCCAACTATTACATCAAAACTCCCTAACTCTACTGGTATCAAATCAATCTTAAATATTTCGCTACCCAGTTTAATTTCTCGATTCCGGCATATATAATCTGCTGAAATTAATTTACCGTTTGCTAATTCGAGTAAAAATTTACTATCCAACGGCGTCAATGGACAACTTAATTTAGCACAAAAATCTCTACTCATATAGCTTCTATCCGTACCCGAATCAAATAAAACGTAAGCAGATTTATTGTCAATAAGAAACGTACCCGTAACAAGTTCTGGGTCTTCCTGTGCCTCTGCCGTATTAATATTGAAAACTCTTCCGTGGCCTTGTCCATTCGTGTTCTCCTGGTTCGGGCAATTTCTAATAATGTGGCCTGGTTTTCCACATTTATAACAAACTACATTGGCATAACTTGCTCCGACACTACTTGCTCCTCCATTACTCGTTCCGACACCATTTGTTCCTTTCGTTCTGTTAACCCCTGGTCCGTAGACCTCACACTTCGCCGCGCTATGACCATTTTTTTTACACTTGTTGCAAAATTTGGTGTGGAACCCCGAGTGATACTTTTCACACCTTTGGCATAGCTGCTTCTGATTGTTGTTGTTGTTGCGGTTGTTATTGTTGTTGGGATGATTGTTGTAGTTGTTGTTGTTGTGCCGTTTGTTGTAGTTGCGATTGATATTGCGATTGTTGGGATAGTTGTTGTTGTATTGATGACTCTTATCACCGTTTTCCTCCCACTTTCTTTTGACTAGCTTCACGTTGGCCTCTTCGGCCGCATGTTCTTTAATTCTTCCCTCAATATGGTTCACTAGTTTGTGAGCCATTCTACATGCCTTTTGTATGGAGGCAGGCTCGTGTGAACTTATATCTTCTTGGATTCTCTCCGGTAACCCTTTCACAAACGCATCGATCTTCTCTTCCTCATCTTCGAACGCTCTCGGACACAATAGGCACAATTATGTGAATCGTCTTTTGTACGAAGTAATATCAAATCCCTGTGTTCGTAACCCTCTAAGTTCTGACTTGAGCTTATTGACCTCGGTTCTGGGACGGTACTTCTCGTTCATCAAGTGCTTGAATGCTGACCACGGTAGCGCGTAAGCAGCATCTTGTCCTACTTGCTCTAGATAGGTATTCCACCATGTTAACGCAATACCTGTGAAGGTATGCGTAGCGTACTTCACTTTGTCTCCTTCAGCACACTTACTTATGGCAAACACCGATTCAACTTTCTCGGTCCACCGTTTCAATTCGATTGGTCCTTCGGCCCCATCAAATTCTGAAGGTTTGCAGGCAGTGAATTCCTTGTAGGAGCATTGATGTGGTAGCGTGGGGGTACAAAATAGTATTATATTTTTGATACGAAAAGCGATATAGATTACACAAGTTTTATATTTATTTAGAGAATGGATATACTTAAACCTTGCTACAACACTTATAGGCAGTGTACCTAATCGTACAGTAGTGTAGTTTTTAGTAAGTCCGGTTCGTTCCACAGGGAAAATCTTTAAACAAAGCTTAACGCTATATTAGTTTACTTTTGTAAAAATACAAATATATATATAAGTAATATTATTATTATAAAGGGGGGTTTTTACCGTTTAATGACCGGTTTGTCGATTTTAAAACTTTAGTCGCAGTTAAAACCAAATATAAAATAATAAATAAATACAAGACTTAATTTAAAGCGTAAAGTAAATAACGATAATGAAATTGCGATTAATAAAAGTGCGATAAAATAAACTTGCGATAATTAAAAAGTACGATAATTAAAAGTGCAATTAAATACAATAACAATAAAAATGCGATATTTAGAAGTGCAATTAAATATAAAATAAAGGAAATTAAATATGAAATAAAAGAATTATGCTTATTTAAACTTCCGTAATCATGAAGGTTGACGTGTTGCTTTTAGTTTTATGCATATGGGTTAATTGTCCTTTGTCCTGGATTATTTAATATGTCCGTCTGGTTTTTGTCCATAACAGTCCATCAGTCATAAATATAAAGTGCGAGTGTCCTCGTCAAATTATCCTTATACCCGAAGTTAAATATTCCAACTAATTGGGGACTTAAACTGTAACAAGATTTTAATACTTTGTTTAATAATTACACCAGGATGTCAACTGAGTGTAACCCAAGGTTTTAATATTTTGTTATCAATTATACCAAGTGTCCTTGTACATAATTTCACCCCTGTTTTAATTATTCTAGTGGCTATTAATCCATTCCCGTATCCGGTTAAATGAACGATTATTCGTACATATAAATATCCCGCCTATCGTGTCCGATCGAGTGTATATGGTTATTTATAGGTACGTCCAATTGTAAATCTTTATATTAAAATTAACAAACTATCATTTAGTTAAACAAATATAAAGCCCATTAATAGCCCATAGTCTAATTTCCACAAGTGTCGTTCTTTTGTCCAAACCCCAATTATGGTACAAAGCCCAATTACCCAATTTTAGTAATTAGCCCAACATCATGATTACTTCGTTTTAAATAAGCATAATAATAACTTAGCTACGAGACATTAAATTAAAAAGGTTGAACATAACTTACAATGATTAAAAATAGCGTAGCGTTACACGGACAGAATTTTGACTTACACCCTTACAACATTTGCTAACATACCTTTATTATTAGAATTATAATTAAAATTATAATTAAAATATAAATTATATAAATATTACGTATATAGATAGAGAGATGGATATATATGTTATATTTTTACGATCAGAATGCGCGAGCTTTATAGGCAGTTTCTAAATTTGGGGCTCCGCGACTCGCGTAATTTTTGCACTGCAAACTCCGCAACTCGCGGAGTTTGCTTTTACAGCTCACACAAGTTTGGAGCCTTTCTTGCCGACGGTTTATAATATATTATATAATATATAAATAATTATAAGAATTATTTAAATATTATATTATATTTATGTGCATAGTTGACTTGTAATTTATAGTCCGTTGCATTGAGCGTTGAGAGTTGACTCTGGTCCCGGTTCCGGATTTTCGAACGTCCTTGCGTACAATTTAATATCTTGTACTTTGCGTTTTGAATCTTGTACTCTTGTAATTTCGAGACGTTTCTTATCAATAATTGGAACCTCTTTGATTATATTTTGTACTTTTGAGCTTTTTGGTCGTTTGCGTCTTCAATTCGTCAAATCTGTCTTTTGTCTTCACCTTTTATTATTTAAACGAATATCACTTGTAAATAGAACAATTGCAACTAAAAGCTTGTCTTTCTTGAGGAATAATGCTATGAAATATATGTTCGTTTTTAGCATTATCAAATATTCCCACACTTGAGCGTTGCTTGTCCTCAAGCAATATCGTCTTGAAATACTAGAATCACTTCTTTATTCTTCACACTTTGTACATCAGTGATTTCTATACGGCGGTATAAACAATGGTAGTAACGATATGGTTTACAGTCCCACATGACTATAAAAATTTAGATCCATTAAGGAAATTGGACCTTTATGAAAACATTTGATCTTTTGAAAATTAAATCTAGTTTTTACCCTAGATAAGTTTTCCGGAATAACCCTTCACCGGTGTTTGCAAAATATTTTTGTGGGTTTGGTGGGTTTCAGATTTGAAAATTTTAGCTCAAAACTTATGGTTTTGTGTCACCCACTTGCTAACCTTGTATTTGGAAAGCAACACGTCCAGTTTACTTGTCCCGTATATTACCTTTCGGTAAACTACCGTCCGGTTGTAAAGGAAAGCGTTGAACAAGCAACTGTTAAGGCAATGTCCCCTGACATGCTTTTAATTATGGTCTATAACGTGTCAGACGCAATTACTATCCTTGGTAGGAGCAATAGTAAAGCTCACCCTTATAATTTGTAGGTTTGGCACAAGGTCCTGTCCTTGACCACTATGCAACCACCGTTCTTACGGTTGACACCCGATTTAGTTCAGGCGATCTAATGAATTCCAGGTGAATTCCTAGGATTTTACGTTCAATGGTAATGAACACATTGAAAATGGGTTTTCAGAAAACAAATTGGTTTGTAATTTTGATCAAAATATTTTCTCGTTCAGGCTCGAGTTTAGATATCATTGAATTCCATGAGTTTGTAATTCTCAATCTTTAAGGTCAATCTCAAGGATTGAGTAATTTCAGTCTTAAAAGCTGATTTTTAATCTTTAAGGAGATTATCCTTTCTGGGGATCTGATTCATTAGTCTTATCCAGCTAATTTTCATGGTGCCCCCCATTGTACGAGATAAATCCTTCTCATGATTAGGATAAATCTGACCACTTGGCGACCCTGTTTAATGCTGAGGTCCGTGGATTTCCTGCTGATTTTAGTGATGACTTTTCTAGGTTTTTCGTCAACCTACAGCTGGTCTGGACGACAACTGAAATGTCCCGTTCTTATTGATTAAAAACGTTCCATATTAATTGATTTCGTTGCGAGGTTTTGACCTCTATATGAGACGTTTTTCAAAGACTGCATTCATTTTTAAAACAAACCATAATCTTTATTTCATAGATAAAGGTTTTAAAAAGCTTTACGTAGATTATCAAATAATGATAATCTAAAATATCCTGTTTACACACGACCGTTACATAATGGTTTACAATACAAATATGTTACAACAAAATAAGTTTCTTGAATGCAGTTTTTACACAATATCATACAAGCATGGACTCCAAATCTCGTCCTTATTTAAGTATGCGACAGCGGAAGCTCTTAATAATCACCTGAGAATAAACATGCTTAAAACGTCAACAAAAATGTTGGTGAGTTATAGGTTTAACCTATATATATCAAATCATAATAATAGACCACAAGATTTCATATTTCAATATACATCCCATACATAGAGATAAAAATCATTCATATGGTGAACACCTGGTAACCGACATTAACAAGATGCATATATAAGAATATCCCCATCATTCCGGGACACCCTTCGGATATGATATAAATTTCGAAGTACTAAAGCATCCGGTACTTTGGATGAGGTTTGTTAAGCCCAATAGATCTATCTTTAGGATTCGCGTCAATTAGGGTGTCTGTTCCCTAATTCTTAGATTACCAGACTTAATAAAAAGGGGCATATTCGATTTCGATAATTCAACCATAGAATGTAGTTTCACGTACTTGTGTCTATTTTGTAAATCATTTATAAAACCTGCATGTATTCTCATCCCAAAAATATTAGATTTTAAAAGTGGGACTATAACTCACTTTCACAGATTTTTACTTCGTCGGGAAGTAAGACTTGGCCACTGGTTGATTCACGAACCTATAACAATATATACATATATATCAAAGTATGTTCAAAATATATTTACAACACTTTTAATATATTTTGATGTTTTAAGTTTATTAAGTCAGCTGTCCTCGTTAGTAACCTACAACTAGTTGTCCACAGTTAGATGTACAGAAATAAATCGATAAATATTATCTTGAATCAATCCACGACCCAGTGTATACGTATCTCAGTATTGATCACAACTCAAACTATATATATTTTGGAATCAACCTCAACCCTGTATAGCTAACTCCAACATTCACATATAGAGTGTCTATGGTTGTTCCGAAATATATATAGATGTGTCGACATGATAGGTCGAAACATTGTATACGTGTCTATGGTATCTCAAGATTACATAATATACAATACAAGTTGATTAAGTTATGGTTGGAATAGATTTGTTACCAATTTTCACGTAGCTAAAATGAGAAAAATTATCCAATCTTGTTTTACTCATAACTTCTTCATTTTAAATCCGTTTTGAGTGAATCAAATTGCTATGGTTTCATATTGAACTCTATTTTATGAATCTAAACAGAAAAAGTATAGGTTTATAGTCAGAAAAATAATTTACAAGTTGTTTTTGTAAAGGTAGTCATTTCAGTCGAAAGAACGACGTCTAGATGACCATTTTAGAAAACATACTTCCACTTTGAGTTTAACCATAATTTTTGGATATAGTTTCATGTTCATAATAAAAATCATTTTCTCAGAATAACAACTTTTAAATCAAAGTTTATCATAGTTTTTAATTAACTAACCCAAAACAGCCCGCGGTGTTACTACGACGGCGTAAATCCGGTTTTACGGTGTTTTTCGTGTTTCCGGGTTTTAAATCATTAAGTTAGCATATCATATAGATATAGAACACGTGTTTAGTTGATTTTAAAAGTCAAGTTAGAAGGATTAACTTTTGTTTGCGAACAAGTTTAGAATTAACTAAACTATGTTCTAGTGATTACAAGTTTAAACCTTCGAATAAGATAGCTTTATATGTATGAATCGAATGATGTTATGAACATCATTACTACCTTAAGTTCCTTGGATAAACCTACTGGAAAAGAGAAAAATGGATCTAGCTTCAATGGATCCTTGGATGGCTCGAAGTTCTTGAAGCAGAATCATGACACGAAAACAAGTTCAAGTAAGATCATCACTTGAAATAAGATTGTTATTGTTGGGATTTAACAAGTTTCATGATACTTAAAACCTTTTAAGAAACATATCAAAGCGGAAGCATGTTAGTTACATTTTAACATGTTAATCTTTAAACCATTTTAAAGTTAAATCCCATGGATCAAGTTGTGAAATAATATGCTTACAAACTACAAGATAGTAATGTAGAAGTTATACCTTCTCCAAGTTAGGAGGTTATTTACTTCCAAGAATGATGAATTTGAAGATGAAAACACCAAGCTTATGCTTCTCCAATATCACCCTTAACCTTGGCTAGACTTTGGTACCTTATAACCTTACTAACCAAGCTAGAAAACTACTTTATTTGAACCTTAAAATCTGGACAGCAAGTACCAAGAAAGATGATGATGAATACTAGTTCCAAAACTATGGAACCTCAAGAGATAATACCCCAAACTTGTAACCAACACTTAGTACTTTGGTTAGGATTTAATCACACTTGAATAGAGCTTATAAAAACCAAATTATGAACTCCTTTGAGCTGCAAATACCCCACGGTTTTGGACAGCAGAATGGGAGAAGTTTTTGTGCAGTTTTTGATATGTAAATTGCTTCTCTAGGTCCCAAAGTGAGTCAAGATGCATGTTATAGGAATTGGGAAAGCATGGGCATCAAATGGAATCTCTAGCATGCTTCTTGAACTCCCAATGCCACTACAAGGATCATTTTATAATATACATTATATAAAAAAAAAACTGATTTTATAAAATCAGTTTTTATAAAACTTAATTTTATAAAACACATTATATAAACATGTATATTATTTGTTATGTATATTTTATAAAACCAATTTTATAAAATGTGACATAACTTAATTATTTAACCTATAAATAATTAAATCCTTGTTATATAAGTTATTTCATAACTTATATATAAACATATCAAGTAACATTATTTAAGAAACCTTTTCCTTAAAGTTCAAGTGTCGTGTATTTAATCAACGATCCAACCGCTAAAATTAAATACGAATAAAGTGTCGGTAAGTTTGTTATTGGGTATGACCCGACTTGGATCATAACACATTAGCCACATTAATTTAATATGTCTCTCGGGCATACGAAATACCTTCAATCTCCCACTTGCACGAGAAACATAAGAAATTAATGCAAGTGATGGATACAGCCTAACACACCGTCCATCACCCCTAATATGTTATGACTTTGTGCCATTCAATAACATCATCCCTTTTCGAGTTCCCTACTCGAACTGATATATGTAGGTGAATCTTTCATTATATCCTTTCATCATAGATGTCATGTTAAATCCAAGAGATACAGAGTGATCACTCTCTTATAGATTTAACTTTTCAGGCCTTAGACATCTGACTCTCAACGAATAAGAGGGACAAATTCCATCTTGACTACATACGTCCTAGATATACACTTTGTAATATACCTGAGTTCTTCCTTATGTACTACCATGTTTCAGAATAGCGAAGGAAAGAATCAAGGCACAGTACTTGGTGAATATCCGAACCCAATATGTATCTCAGGTCAGAGGATACAATGATATTCGCCTTTACTCAAGATTACATGTGATCAACCACAAAGGCTCTATACAGTAATTCTTGAGAGCGGGTCTTCCAATATTTGTTTCACACAAATATCTATGAACCTTGGTTGCAACCTTGCCCCACATTCAACCTATGAATGTATACCAATCCGAGTTCATAATAGTCTAAACCTCACACTTGTTCCCACAAATGTGATCGACTACGGAAATTTAGAGTAATTGCTTATTCGTGGATGAAATATGCAAAATAGGAACATAACTCAAATAAATTAACACCATAGTTATATTAATGAGTTTGAATAATTTCGTTCCGGTACAATACTTAAAATAGATCATGACCAATCACTAGAATATCGAAGCCCTAATGCACAAACATGTCCTGCATGTTTTGATCCATGTAAGAGCTTCGTGAGAGGATCCGCTATATTAAGATCTGTGTGAACTTTGCGAATACATATCTTTCCCTTTTCAACTTCATCCCTTATGTAGTTGAATCTCCGCTCAATGTGACGGGTCTTTTGATGAGCACGAGGTTCCTTGATTTGAGCAATCGCACCCTCGTTGTCACAAAAGATCTCAAGAGGGTCCTGAATGGAAGGGACTACTCCTAAGTCATCGATGAATTTCTTCATCCATGCAGCTTCCTGAGCTGCTAATGATGCGGCGATGTACTCCGACTTTGTAGTGGATAGAGCAACAACATCCTGTTTTGAACTCTTCCAAGAGACCGCACCTCCATTTAATGTGAAGACATAACCGGATTGTGATCGAGAATCATCACGATCAGTTTGGAAACTCGCATCCACGTAACCTTTTACAGCGAGTTCCTCCTCACCAGACCCATATAGCAGAAACATATCCTTAGTCCTCCTAAGGTATTTCAATATACTTTTAACAGCAATCCAATGACTGTTTCCTGGGTTATTCTGGTATCTACTTGTCAGGCTAAGAGCGCATGACACATCCGGTCTAGTGCATATCATTGCATACATGATTGACCCAATGGCAGAAGCATATGGGACTTTCTTCATTCTCTCCTGTTCATCTTTCGTGGTGGGGCACTGAGATGAACTGAGAAGTGTTCCCTTTTGAATAGGTACCAAACCTTTCTTAGAGTTCTCCATCTTGAACCTTTTCAAGATCTTTTCAATGTATGCACTTTGATTTAAACCTATCAGTTTCTTGGATCTATCCCTGTAGATCCCAATCCCCAAAACGTATTGTGCTTCTCCAAGATCCTTAATGGAGAAGCATTTGCTTAACCAAGTTTTAACACCTTGCATTACCGGAATATCATTTCCAAATAACAATATATCATCCACATATAGCACAAGGAACATGATAGTGCTCCCACTAGCTTTCTTGTATACACAAGCTTCATCACTATTTTTAATGAAGCCAAATTTCTTGGCCTCCTCATTAAAACGATGATTCCACATTCTAGATGCTTGTTTCAATCCGTAGATTGACTTCTTTAACTTGCATACCTTTTTAGGATATTTCGGATCAACAAAACCCTCAGGCTGAACCATATAGACATCTTCCTCAAGATGTCCATTTAGGAAAGCGGTCTTGACATCCATTTGCCATATTTCATAATCATAATGAGCAGCAATGGCAAGTAATATCCTAATAGACTTTAGCATTGCCACAGGCGAAAAAGTTTCATCATAGTCAACCCCTTGAGTTTGAGTGAAACCTTTTGCTACAAGTCTAGCTTTATATGTATCCAAGTTTCCATGTATGTCGGTTTTCATTTTGAAAAGCCATTTACAATCAACTAGCCTTGAGCCAGCAGGTTGTGTAACAAGTTCCCAAACTTGGTTGTCATACATGGATTGCATCTCAGCGTTCATGGCTTCCTGCCATTTATCTTTATCAATCCTTGATAAAGCATCTTGGTAGTTTATTGGTTCATCCAAATCAACCACATAGCAACCATCCATGAGAAACCCATATCTCTCAGGAGGATTACTAATCCTACCAGATCTGCGAACGTCTTGTGTATTTTGATCATCCATTTGATCATTCTCAACATTTTCATGTTGAGTGCTAGTGTCAACCAATTGTGTATCATCTACTTGATCTTGAACCTCCTCAAGATCTATCTTCCTTTCACTATTTCCTTCCATTAGGAACTTAGTTTCAAGGAATTCCGCCTTCCGAGCAACAAATACATTCTGCTCGGATGGATCATAGAAATAATATCCCATATCATTCTTGGGATATCCTATGAAGATACACTTCGTGGATCGAGCATTCAACTTATTAGGGACGTAACGCTTAGGGTAAGCTTCACATCCCCATACCTTTAAGTATGATAGAGATGGAGGTTTTCCAAACCACATCTCATGAGGTGTTCGTTCCACTTTCTTAGTTGGGGCCATATTTAAAATACGAGCCGCGGAGCATAGACAATAACCCCAAAATGATAGAGGTAACGAGCTTCTAGCCATCATAGATCGAACCATATCCATTAGGGTTCGGTTCCTCCTTTCGGACACTCCATTAAGTTGGGGTGTTCCTGGTGGAGTAAGTTGTGAGATAATCCCACAAATCCTAAGATGATCTTGGAAAGCATCGCTTAGGTATTCACCTCCTCTATCGGTACGAAGTACCTTGATTGTCTTATTGAGTTGATTTTGTACTTCGTTTTGATATTCTTTGAATGCTTCAAAAGTTTCATCCTTATGTCTTAACAAGTAGACATATCCGAAACGACTGAAGTCATCAATGAAAGTAACAAAGTATCTTTCACCATTCCTAGTCATGGGCTTAAAGGGTCCACACACATCCGAATGTATTAATCCCAATAAATCTTTAGCCCTTTCATAGGTCCCTTTGAAAGGTGCTTTAGTCATCTTGCCTTGTAAACAAGATTCACATACATCAAACGAATCCATTTCATTTGATTTCAAAAGTCCATTCTTTTGAAGTGTATGCATACGATTCTTGTTTATGTGACCAAGGCGACAATGCCATAAGTAGGAATCACTCAAATCCCTTTTGAGTTTCTTGGTGCTAGTATGGTATATTGAGCTACTAGATGATGTGTCATCATGAACCAATTCATAAATTCCATTTGAAGGCGAAGCCTTGAAATAGAATACCTTATCTAAATAAATATGGATATCATCATTAACAAAATTAAGATTAAAACCACATTGTTTCAAACGGGAAATTGAAATAATGTTTCGACATAAGTCGGGTGCATACAAAACATTGTTCAAAATAAGTTCCAAACCACTTGGAAGTTTCAATACAAAGTCTCCTTGAGCCTTTACTTGCACCTTGGCTCCATTTCCCATAAAGAGACTTGATGTTCCCGCTTGTTTGTTACTTCGTTTGAACCCCTGCAAAGAATTGCAAATATGAGTTCCACATCCCGTGTCTAATACCCATGTATTAGAAGAAGTAATATTAAGCTCAATATATACCATATATATATTACCTGAGGTTTGCCCTGCATCCCTCTTGTCCTTCAACTCCTTAAGATAGACCGGGCAATTTCGCTTCCAGTGACCCATTTCACCGCATCCGAAACACGGGTCTTCTTTGGGGTTTGCCTTCTCGGCTACCTTTTGCTTCTTAGCCTTGTTGATGGTTGGGGTAACCATCTTCCCTTTCCCTTTGCCTTGATAGGCGGGTCCTTTTCTCTTAGCCACCTTTGGCTTAGAGGTCTTACCTTTGAATCCACCTTGATCGATTGCTAACACGGGTAAAGCCCTTTTACCCATGCTAGTTTCCGCCGTTCTAAGCATACCGTGAAGCTCACCTATGCTCTTATCCATCCCATTCATATTGTAATTAATTACAAATTGATCAAACCTTTTTGATAGGGAGTTAAGGATAAGATCGGTGGCTAACTCATTTGATATGTTTAGGTTAAGACGGTTAGCACGATCAATAAGGCTCTTCATTTTGAGGACATAAGAGGAGACGGATTGGGTGTCATCCATACGACATGCATGTAGCGCTCGAACCGTTTTGAAGCGCTCGACACGTGCTTGTTGAAGGAACATCTCCTTCAATTGCGTTATCATGTCATATGCACTATGATGTTCGAAATCCTTTTGGAGTTCGGGTATCATAGTCCCAAGCATTAGGCAACCAACTTGCACCGAATCGGCACAATATTTGTCATAGTAAGCCATGCCCTCTACATCTTCTTCGTCCGGTTGGTCGGGAATAGGGTCTTCCAACACATACGCTTTATCCTCAAGTTTGAGGACAATTCTAAGATTACGGAACCAATCCATAAAGTTCGTATGGTTGAGTTTGTCTTTCTCGAGGAGAGACCTTAATGATAGGTTGTTCATGTTAATAGGTGCGTTAGGAATGTTGTTGTTGTTATTGGCGGCCATCTACAAAATTTAACAAAGTTCATTTAAGTATCGATTTTAAATTTAATAAACAATACCCTTTTATATTTTAATTGACTTATTAAATATTAGAATCCAACGGTAAACCAAATTTCGGTTAGGTGACCTTTATCCCGTCATTTGATTTAGCTAGGTAGTCATTATATGACAATTGCAATCCTTTTGCAACTTCTAAGTTATGGGATCATGCAATCCTTTTGCATGGCATATTTATCCCATCAACGCCTATTTGTTCATCATGCTTCGGTGACCCTAAGTTCATGATTCCCAAATCAAGTCGTCCTACTTGTGAAAACATGTAAAATTAACATACAAGTGGTTAGGTGACCTTTATCCCACAAGTGTGCGAATTTTACCTTAAGCATATTAGCTAGTTCATAATGGTTAGGTGACCTTTATCCCATTATGAGTTCACTACTATGTTCAAGTGTTCCCACAAAAGGATGGCGTTTAACTTGTTTACCTTGTATTTGTAAAGGGATTTTAAGTTTTCATAAATTCTAGTTTAAGAAAACATTTTGCTATACACCAACATGCATTTAGTGTATGGTACTTATGAAATCCATTTTCATGTCTTGTAATTAAACCAATTACATGATGTAAACCATTTTATATATATGATCCTTATCATGATCTTAATAACCGTTTATTAATGTCCTTTTAGCCATTTCAATTTAACCATTTTAAATTGTCATTTTGCATGTGATTAATAACGTCTAATTTAACCAATTAAATTTTAGTTTTGTTTGTTGTTAACTTGTGTGATTAACTTGTAGCATACAAACATACAATCCACAATCATACAAGAAATTAAAACAACCACGCATGCAAAACAAAGATGTTCACAATCTAGCCATTTTGGTAGGCATTTGTTTAGCCGAAAACAAATGCCACCGGTTAAGGGGTTATAACTCAAAGTTAGAGATTTCAAAATCTCCCACTCAATCTTGCATCCAAATGCTTCTTCTTGTGTTCTTCATCTTGCATCTTCATCTTTTACAAAAAAATATATCCTAATACATTTTTCTCTAAAAAATGAAAATACAACCTAATCTATTTTACATGCCAAATATAAAATAAATTACATAACCAAAATAATATTATTACAAACCAATTGAATAAATATTATTACAAACCATAAGAATGAATTAAATCAACCAAACATACATGCAACCATACACACGGTCAAGGCTAAGATTGTGAACAACATGCAACCAAAATTTGACCAAAATGGAAGAGCCCAAAACCCACTTTTGGGACTCAACAAATTCGGCCAAAAAAGGAATCCCACCCTAAACCCAAAGTTTTTGCATTTTACTTGCATGCATGTTCATAAAATGCAAAATATAGTGGGTTTAATAAATCATCTCGAAGCATATTTCAACAACTTCGGCTCTAGATACCATTGTTGGGATTTAACAAGTTTCATGATACTTAAAACCTTTTAAGAAACATATCAAAGCGGAAGCATGTTAGTTACATTTTAACATGTTAATCTTTAAACCATTTTAAAGTTAAATCCCATGGATCAAGTTGTGAAATAATATGCTTACAAACTACAAGATAGTAATGTAGAAGTTATACCTTCTCCAAGTTAGGAGGTTATTTACTTCCAAGAATGATGAATTTGAAGATGAAAACACCAAGCTTATGCTTCTCCAATATCACCCTTAACCTTGGCTAGACTTTGGTACCTTATAACCTTACTAACCAAGCTAGAAAACTACTTTATTTGAACCTTAAAATCTGGACAGCAAGTACCAAGAAAGATGATGATGAATACTAGTTCCAAAACTATGGAACCTCAAGAGATAATACCCCAAACTTGTAACCAACACTTAGTACTTTGGTTAGGATTTAATCACACTTGAATAGAGCTTATAAAAACCAAATTATGAACTCCTTTGAGCTGCAAATACCCCACGGTTTTGGACAGCAGAATGGGAGAAGTTTTTGTGCAGTTTTTGATATGTAAATTGCTTCTCTAGGTCCCAAAGTGAGTCAAGATGCATGTTATAGGAATTGGGAAAGCATGGGCATCAAATGGAATCTCTAGCATGCTTCTTGAACTCCCAATGCCACTACAAGGATCATTTTATAATATACATTATATAAAAAAAAAACTAATTTTATAAAATCAGTTTTTATAAAACTTAATTTTATAAAACACATTATATAAACATGTATATTATTTGTTATGTATATTTTATAAAACCAATTTTATAAAATGTGACATAACTTAATTATTTAACCTATAAATAATTAAATCCTTGTTATATAAGTTATTTCATAACTTATATATAAACATATCAAGTAACATTATTTAAGAAACCTTTTCCTTAAAGTTCAAGTGTCGTGTATTTAATCAACGATCCAACCGCTAAAATTAAATACGAATAAAGTGTCGGTAAGTTTGTTATTGGGTATGACCCGACTTGGATCATAACACATTAGCCACATTAATTTAATATGTCTCTCGGGCATACGAAATACCTTCAGTTATAGTTATAGAAATTGAACCAAAGTTTGAATATGATTATTACCTTGTATAAGAATGATAACCTACTGTAAGAAACAAATATTTCTTGAGGTTGGATGATCACCTTACAAGATTGGAAGTGAGCTAGCAAACTTGAAAGTATTCTTGATTTTATGAAACTAGAACTTTTGGAATTTATGAAGAACACTTAGAACTTGAAGATAGAACTTGAGAGAGATCAATTAGATGAAGAAAATTGAAGAATGAAAGTGTTTGTAGGTGTTTTTGGTCGTTGGTGTATGGATTAGATATAAAGGATATGTAATTTTGTTTTCATGTAAATAAGTCATGAATGATTACTCATATTTTTGTAATTTTATGAGATATTTCATGCTAGTTGCCAAATGATGGTTCCCACATGTGTTAGGTGACTCACATGGGCTGCTAAGAGCTGATCATTGGAGTGTATATACAAATAGTACATACATCTAAAAGCTGTGTATTGTACGAGTACGAATACGGGTGCATACGAGTAGAATTGTTGATGAAACTGAACGAGGATGTAATTGTAAGCATTTTTGTTAAGTAGAAGTATTTTGATAAGTGTATTGAAGTCTTTCAAAAGTGTATAAATACATATTAAAACACTACATGTATATACATTTTAACTGAGTCGTTAAGTAATCGTTAGTCGTTACATGTAAGTGTTGTTTTGAAACCTTTAGGTTAACGATCTTGTTAAATGTTGTTAACCCAATGTTTATAATATCAAATGAGATTTTAAATTATTATATTATCATGATATTATCATGTATGAATATCTCTTAATATGATATATATACATTAAATGTCTTTACAACGATAATCGTTACATATATGTCTCGTTTAAAAATCATTAAGTTAGTAGTCTTGTTTTTACATATGTAGTTCATTGTTAATATACTTAATGATATGTTTACTTATCATAGTATCATGTTAACTATATATATATCCATATATATGTCATCATATAGTTTTTACAAGTTTTAACGTTCGTGAATCACCGGTCAACTTGGGTGGTCAATTGTCTATATGAAACATATTTCAATTAGTCAAGTCTTAACAAGTTTGATTGCTTAACATGTTGGAAACATTTAATCATGTAAATATCAATCTCAATTAATATATATAAACATGGAAAAGTTCGGGTCACTACAGTACCTACCCGTTAAATAAATTTCGTCCCGAAATTTTAAGCTGTTGAAGGTGTTGACGAATCTTCTGGAAATAGATGCGGGTATTTCTTCTTCATCTGATCTTCACGCTCCCAGGTGAACTCGGGTCCTCTACGAGCATTCCATCGAACCTTAACAATTGGTATCTTGTTTTGCTTAAGTCTTTTAACCTCACGATCCATTATTTCGACGGGTTCTTCGATGAATCGAAGTTTTTCGTTGATTTGGATTTCATCTAACGGAATAGTGAGATCTTCTTTAGCAAAACATTTCTTCAGATTCGAGACGTGGAAAGTGTTATGTACAGCCGCGAGTTGTTGAGGTAACTCAAGTCGGTAAGCTACTGGTCCGACACGATCAATAATCTTGAATGGTCCAATATACCTTGGATTTAATTTCCCTCGTTTACCAAATCGAACAACGCCTTTCCAAGGTGAAACTTTAAGCATGACCATCTCTCCAATTTCAAATTCTATATCTTTTCTTTTAATGTCAGCGTAGCTCTTTTGTCGACTTTGGGCGGTTTTCAACCGTTGTTGAATTTGGATGATCTTCTCGGTAGTTTCTTGTATAATCTCCGGACCCGTAATCTGTCTATCCCCCACTTCACTCCAAAAAATTGGAGACCTGCACTTTCTACCATAAAGTGCTTCAAACGGCGCCATCTCAATGCTTGAATGGTAGCTGTTGTTGTAGGAAAATTCTGCTAACGGTGGATGTCGATCCCAACTGTTTCCGAAATCAATAACACATGCTCGTAGCATGTCTTCAAGCGTTTGCATCGTCCTTTCGCTCTGCCCATCAGTTTGTGGATGATAGGCAGTACTCATGTCTAGACGAGTTCCTAATGCTTGCTGTAATGTCTGCCAGAATCTTGAAATAAATCTACCGTCCCTATCAGAGATAATAGAGATTGGTATTCCATGTCTGGAGACGACTTCCTTCAAATACAGTCATGCTAACTTCTCCATCTTGTCATCTTCTCTTATTGGCAGGAAGTGTGCTGATTTGGTGAGACGATCAACTATTACCCAAATAGTATGAAAACCACTTGCTGTCCTTGGCAATTTAGTGATGAAATCCATGGTAATGTTTTCCCATTTCCATTCCGGGATTTCGGGTTGTTGAAGTAGACCTGATGGTTTCTGATGCTCAGCTTTGACCTTAGAACACGTCAAACATTCTCCTACGTATTTAGTAACATCGGCTTTCATACCTGGCCACCAAAAATGTTTCTTGAGATCCTTGTACATCTTCCCCGTTCCAGGGTGTATTGAGTATCTGGTTTTATGAGCTTCTCTAAGTACCATTTCTCTCATATCTCCAAATTTTGGTACCCAAATCCTTTCAGCCCTATACCGGGTTCCGTCTTCCCGAATATTAAGATGCTTCTCCGATCCTTTGGGTATTTCATCCTTTAAATTTCCCTCTTTTAAAACTCCTTGTTGCGCCTCCTTTATTTGAGTAGTAAGGTTATTATGAATCATTATATTCATAGATTTTACTCGAATGGGTTCTCTGTCCTTCCTGCTCAAGGCATCGGCTACCACATTTGCCTTCCCCGGGTGGTAACGAATCTCAAAGTCGTAATCATTCAACAATTCAATCCACCTACGCTGCCTCATATTCAGTTGTTTCTGATTAAATATGTGTTGAAGACTTTTGTGGTCGGTATATATAATACTTTTGACCCCATATAAGTAGTGCCTCCAAGTCTTTAATGCAAAAACAACCGCGCCTAATTCCAAATCATGCGTCGTATAATTTTGTTCGTGAATCTTCAATTGTCTAGACGCATAAGCAATCACCTTCGTTCGTTGCATTAATACACAACCGAGACCTTGCTTTGATGCGTCACAATAAATCACAAAATCATCATTCCCTTCAGGCAATGACAATATAGGTGCCGTAGTTAGCTTTTTCTTCAATAACTGAAACGCTTTCTCTTGTTCATCATTCCATTCAAATTTCTTCCCTTTATGCGTTAATGCAGTCAAGGGTTTTGCTATTCTGGAAAAGTCTTGGATGAACCTTCTGTAGTAACCAGCTAGTCCTAAAAACTAGCGTATGTGTTTCAGAGTTTTTGGGGTTTCCCACTTTTCAACAGTTTCTATCTTTGCCGGATCTACCTTAATACCTTCTTTGTTCACTATGTGACCGAGGAATTGAACTTCTTCCAACCAAAATGCACACTTTGAAAACTTAGCGTACAATTCTTCCTTCCTCAATACTTTTAACACCTTTCTCAAATGTTCACCGTGTTCTTGGTCATTCTTTGAGTAAATAAGTATGTCATCAATGAAAACAATGACAAACTTGTCAAGGTATGGTCCACACACTCGGTTCATAAGGTCCATGAACACAGCTGGTGTATTAGTTAAACCAAACGGCATGACCATAAACTCGTAATGACCGTAACGTGTTCTGAAAGCAGTCTTTGGAATATCATCTTCTTTCACCCGCATTTGATGATACCCGGAACGTAAGTCAATCTTTGAATAAACAGACGAGCCTTGTAGTTGATCAAATAAGTCGTCAATTCTCGGTAGTGGGTAGCGGTTCTTGATGGTAAGTTTGTTCAACTCTCGGTAGTCGATACACAACCTGAATGTACCATCTTTCTTCTTGACAAACAAAACAGGAGCTCCCCACGTTGATGTGCTTGGTCGAATGAAACCACGCTCTAAAAGTTCTTGTAATTGGCTTTGCAGTTCTTTCATCTCGCTGGGTGCGAGTCTGTAAGGAGCACGAGCTATTGGTGCAGTTCCTGGTACAAGATCTATTTGAAATTCAACAGATCGATGTGGGGGTAATCCCGGTAATTCTTTCGCAAATACATCGGGAAATTCTTTTGCAATGGGAACATCATTGATGCTCTTTTCTTCAGTTTGTACTTTCTCGACGTGTGCTAGAACAGCATAGCAACCTTTTCTTATTAGTTTTTGTGCCTTCAAATTACTAATAAGATGTAGCTTCGTGTTGCCCTTTTCTCCGTACACCATTAAGGGTTTTCCTTTTTCTCGTATAATGCGAATTGCATTTTTGTAACAAACGATCTCTGCTTTCACTTCTTTCAACCAGTCCATACCGATTATCACATCAAAACTCCCTAACTCTACTAGTATCAAATCAATCTTAAATGTTTCGCTAACCAGTTTAATTTCTCGATTCCGACATATATTATCTGCTGAAATTAATTTACCATTTGCTAATTCGAGTAAAAATTTACTATCCAAAGGCGTCAATGGACAACTTAATTTAGCACAAAAATCTCTACTCATATAGCTTCTATCCGCACCCGAATCAAATAAAACGTAAGCAGATTTATTGTCAATAAGAAACGTACCCATAACAAGCTCCGGGTCTTCCTGTGCCTCTACCGCATTAATATTGAAAACTCTTCCGCGGCCTTGTCCATTCATGTTCTCCTGGTTCGGGCAATTTCTAATAATGTGGCCCGGTTTTCCACATTTATAACAAACTACATTGGCATAACTTGCTCCGACACTACTTGCTCCGCCGTTACTCATTCTGACACCATTTGTTCCTTTTATTTTATTAATCCCTGGTCCGTAGACCTCACACTTCGCCGCGCTATGACCATTTCTTTTACACTTGTTGCAAAATTTGGTGCAGAACCCCGAGTGATACTTTTCACATCTTTGGCATAGCTGCTTCTGATTGTTGTTGTTGTTGCGGTTATTATTGTTGTTGGGATGATTGTTGTAGTTGCTGTTGTTGTTGTTGTTGTTGTTGTTGGGCCGTTTGTTGTAGTTGCAATTGATGTTGCGATTGTTGGGATAATTGTTGCGATTATTGTTGTAATTGCTGTTGTTGTTGTATTGGTGATTCTTATCACCGTTTTCCTCCCACTTTCTTTTGACTTGCTTCACATTGGCCTCTTCAGCAGTCTGTTCTTTAATTCTTTCTTCAATCTGGTTCACTAGTTTGTGAGCTATTCTACATGCCTGTTGTATGGAGGCGGGCTCGTATGAACTTATATCTTCTTGGATTCTTTCCGGTAATCCTTTCACAAACGCGTCGATCTTCTCTTCCTCATCTTCGAATGCTCCCGGACACAATAGGCACAATTCTGTGAATCGTCTTTCATACGTGGTAATATCAAATCCTTGGGTTCGTAACCCTCTAAGTTCTGTCTTGAGCTTATTGACCTCGGTTCTGGGACGGTATTTCTCGTTCATCAAGTGCTTGAATGCTGACCACGGTAGTGCATACGCATCGTCTTGTCCCACTTGCTCTAGATAGGTATTCCACCATGTTAACGCAGAACCTGTGAAGGTATGCGTAGCGTACTTCACTTTGTCCTCTTCAGTACACTTACTTATGGCAAACACCGATTCAACCTTCTCGGTCCACCGTTTCAATCCGATCGGTCCTTCGGTTCCATCAAATTCCAAAGGTTTGCAGGCAGTGAATTCTTTGTAGGTGCATCCTACACGATTTCCTGTACTGCTAGATCCAAGGTTATTGTTGGTATGTAGCGCAGCCTGTACTGCGGCTATGTTTGAAGCTAGAAAAGTACGGAATTCCTCTTCATTCATATTCACGGTGTGTCGAGTAGTCGGTGCCATTTCCTTCAAAATAGTCAAATGGAACAAGTTAATCATACAGAATATTAAGAGTAGTTAATAGTATTTCGTAGCATAATATGAACTCATTTATAAAAGCTTTTTCTTCATATTAGCATTTTATAAGTTTAAATTCGGGTAGTACCTACCCGTTAAGTTCATACTTAGTAGCTAATATACAATTCAACTACTACAATTCTATATGAAAAACTGATTATAATAATATTTCGCGTTCAAACTTTTATACAATATTTTACAAACTTACAATACCGCTTATTTTACATAAAGCATGAAATATAGCACACAATAACTTTGATACAAGATAGTTGTGAAGATAATTCTAGCTAGTACACAAGTCGTTCAGCAAAGGCAATAAAGACACGTAATTCATACGTCCAGAAACAAGTCATGCATTCTGGTTTTACTAGGACTACTTCCCATCCTTGGTCTTGTGGAACATAACCGTTATGGCCGTTGATAAGACAGCGTGTTGTAACGTCGTCAAAGGGACGAGGGTTATGTAATGTCCAACAGTCCCGTAATAATCTAAAAACCTCATTTCTTACCCCAATTACCGACTCCGTCACTTGTGGGAACGTTTTGTTTAATAGTTGTAGCCCGATGTTCTTGTTCTCACTTTGGTGAGAAGCGAACATTACTAATCCGTAAGCATAACATGCTTCTTTATGTTGCAAGTTAGCCGCTTTTTCTAAATCACGAAGTCCAATATTCGGATATATTGAGTCAAAATAATTTCTTAACCCATTGCGTAAAATAGCATTTGGGTTCCCCGCAATATATGCGTCAAAGTAAACACATCGTAACTTATGGATTTCCCAATGTGATATCCCCCATCTTTCGAATGAAAGCCTTTTATAAACCAAGGCATTCTTGGAACGTTCTTCGAATGTCTTACAAACTGATCTCGCCTTAAATAGTTGTGTCGAAGAATTCTGACCGACTCTAGACAAGATTTCATCAATCATGTCTCCGGGTAGGTCTCTTAAAATATTGGGTTGTCTATCCATTTTGTGTTTTTATACTGTAAAATAGACAAGAGTTAGATTCATAAAAAAAAAATACTTATTAATACAAGCAATTTTTACATATATCATAAAGCATAAGCACACTATATTACATATATTACACCACACGAATGCAACTATCTCATTCCGACTCGCTTGTTTCTTCTTCTTCGGTTTTGGTTCGTTTTGCCAAGTTTCTAGGGATATATGATGTTCCCCTAATACGAGCCGTAATTTTCCACATTGGTTTAGAAAAACCTGGTGGTTTAAAGGTTCCCGGGTCATTGTTACAACTTAAGGACTTCGGGGGTTGACGATACATATAAAGTTCATCGGGGTTGGAATTAGATTTCTCTATTTTTATGCCCTTTCCCTTATTATTTTCTTTTGCCTTTTTAAATTCAGTTGGGGTAATTTCTATAACATCATCGGAATTCTCGTCGGAATCCGATTCATCGGAGAATTGGTAATCCTCCCAATATTTTGCTTCCTTGGCGGAAACACCATTGACCATAATTAACCTTGGTCGGTTGGTTGAGGATTTTCTTTTACTTAACCGTTTTATTATTTCCCCCACCGGTTCTATTTCTTCATCCGGTTCCGATTCTTCTTCCGGTTCTGATTCTTCTTCCGGTTCCGACTCTTCTTCCGGTTCCTCTTCGGGAACTTGTGAATCAGTCCACGAATCATTCCAATTTACATTTGACTCTTCATTATTATTAGGTGAGTCAATGGAACTTGTTCTAGAGGTAGACATCTATCACATAATATCAAACGCGTTAAGAGATTAATATATCACATAATATTCACATGTTAAAAATATATAGTTTCCAACAAAATTTGTTAAGCAATCATTTTTCAAGTAAACTCGGTCGAAGTCCAGACTCACTAATGCATCCTAACAAACTCAATAAGACACACTAATGCAAAATTCTGGTTCTCTAAGACCAACGCTCTGATACCAACTGAAATGTCCCGTTCTTATTGATTAAAAACGTTCCATATTAATTGATTTCGTTGCGAGGTTTTGACCTCTATATGAGACGTTTTTCAAAGACTGCATTCATTTTTAAAACAAACCATAAACTTTATTTCATAGATAAAGGTTTTAAAAAGCTTTACGTAGATTATCAAATAATGATAATCTAAAATATCCTGTTTACACACGACCGTTACATAATGGTTTACAATACAAATATGTTACAACAAAATAAGTTTCTTGAATGCAGTTTTTACACAATATCATACAAGCATGGACTCCAAATCTCGTCCTTATTTAAGTATGCGACAGCGGAAGCTCTTAATAATCACCTGAGAATAAACATGCTTAAAACGTCAACAAAAATGTTGGTGAGTTATAGGTTTAACCTATATATATCAAATCATAATAATAGACCACAAGATTTCATATTTCAATACACATCCCATACATAGAGATAAAAATCATTCATATGGTGAACACCTGGTAACCGACATTAACAAGATGCATATATAAGAATATCCCCATCATTCCGGGACACCCTTCGGATATGATATAAATTTCGAAGTACTAAAGCATCCGGTACTTTGGATGAGGTTTGTTAAGCCCAATAGATCTATCTTTAGGATTCGCGTCAATTAGGGTGTCTGTTCCCTAATTCTTAGATTACCAGACTTAATAAAAAGGGGCATATTCGATTTCGATAATTCAACCATAGAATGTAGTTTCACGTACTTGTGTCTATTTTGTAAATCATTTATAAAACCTGCATGTATTCTCATCCCAAAAATATTAGATTTTAAAAGTGGGACTATAACTCACTTTCACAGATTTTTACTTCGTCGGGAAGTAAGACTTGGCCACTGGTTGATTCACGAACCTATAACAATATATACATATATATCAAAGTATGTTCAAAATATATTTACAACACTTTTAATATATTTTGATGTTTTAAGTTTATTAAGTCAGCTGTCCTCGTTAGTAACCTATGAAATGTCCCGTTCTTATTGATTAAAAACGTTCCATATTAATTGATTTCGTTGCGAGGTTTTGACCTCTATATGAGACGTTTTTCAAAGACTGCATTCATTTTTAAACAAACCATAACCTTTATTTCATCAATAAAGGTTTAAAAAGCTTTACGTAGATTATCAAATAATGATAATCTAAAATATCCTGTTTACACACGACCATTACATAATGGTTTACAATACAAATATGTTACAACAAAATAAGTTTCTTGAATGCAGTTTTTACACAATATCATACAAGCATGGACTCCAAATCTTGTCCTTATTTAAGTATGCGACAGCGGAAGCTCTTAATAATCACCTGAGAATAAACATGCTTAAAACGTCAACAAAAATGTTGGTGAGTTATAGGTTTAACCTATATATATTAAATCGTAACAATAGACCACAAGATTTCATATTTCAATACACATCCCATACATAGAGATAAAAATTATTCATATGGTGAACACCTGGTAACCGACAATAACAAGATGCATATATAAGAATATCCCCATCATTCCGGGACACCCTTCGGATATGATATAAATTTCGAAGTACTAAAGCATCCGGTACTTTGGATGGGGTTTGTTAGGCCCAATAGATCTATCTTTAGGATTCGCGTCAATTAGGGTGTCTGTTCCCTAATTCTTAGATTACCAGACTTAATAAAAAGGGGCATATTCGATTTCGATAATTCAACCATAGAATGTAGTTTAACGTACTTGTGTCTATTTTGTAAATCATTTATAAAACCTGCATGTATTCTCATCCCAAAAATATTAGATTTTAAAAGTGGGACTATAACTCACTTTCACAGATTTTTACTTCGTCGGGAAGTAAGACTTGGCCACTGTTGATTCACGAACCTATAACAATATATACATATATATTAAAGTATGTTCAAAATATATTTACAACACTTTTAATATATTTTGATGTTTTAAGTTTATTAAGTCAGCTGTCCTCGTTAGTAACCTATAACTAGTTGTCCACAGTTAGATGTACAGAAATAAATCGATAAATATTATCTTGAATCAATCCACGACCCAGTGTATACGTATCTCAGTATTGATCACAACTCAAACTATATATATTTTGGAATCAACCTCAACCCTGTATAGCTAACTCCAACATTCACATATAGAGTGTCTATGGTTGTTCCGAAATATATATAGATGTGTCGACATGATAGGTCGAAACATTGTATACGTGTCTATGGTATCTCAAGATTACATAATATATAATACAAGTTGATTAAGTTATGGTTAGAATAGATTTGTTACCAATTTTCACGTAGCTAAAATGAGAAAAATTATCCAATCTTGTTTTACCCATAACTTCTTCATTTTAAATCCGTTTTGAGTGAATCAAATTGCTATGGTTTCATATTGAACTCTATTTTATGAATCTAAACAGAAAAAGTATAGGTTTATAGTCGGAAAAATAAGTTACAAGTCGTTTTTGTAAAGGTAGTCATTTCAGTCGAAAGAACGACGTCTAGATGACCATTTTAGAAAACATACTTCCACTTTGAGTTTAACCATAATTTTTGGATATAGTTTCATGTTCATAATAAAAATCATTTTCTCAGAATAACAACTTTTAAATCAAAGTTTATCATAGTTTTTAATTAACTAACCCAAAACAGCCCGCGGTGTTACTACGACGGCGTAAATCCGGTTTTACGGTGTTTTTCGTGTTTCCAGGTTTTAAATCATTAAGTTAGCATATCATATAGATATAGAACATGTGTTTAGTTGATTTTAAAAGTCAAGTTAGAAGGATTAACTTTTGTTTGCGAACAAGTTTAGAATTAACTAAACTATGTTCTAGTGATTACAAGTTTAAACCTTCGAATAAGATAGCTTTATATGTATGAATCGAATGATGTTATGAACATCATTACTACCTTAAGTTCCTTGGATGAACCTACTGGAAAAGAGAAAAATGGATCTAGCTTCAATGGATCCTTGGATGGCTCAAAGTTCTTGAAGCAAAATCATGACACGAAAACAAGTTCAAGTAAGATCATCACTTGAAATAAGATTGTTATAGTTATAGAAATTGAACTAAAGTTTGAATATGATTATTACCTTGTATTAGAATGATAACCTACTGTAAGAAACAAAGATTTCTTGAGGTTGGATGATCACCTTACAAGATTGGAAGTGAGCTAGCAAACTTGAAAGTATTCTTGATTTTATGAAACTAGAACTTTTGGAATTTATGAAGAACACTTAGAACTTGAAGATAGAACTTGAGAGAGTTCAATTAGATGAAGAAAATTGAAGAATGAAAGTGTTTGTAGGTGTTTTTGGTCGTTGGTGTATGGATTAGATATAAAGGATATGTAATTTTGTTTTCATGTAAATAAGTCATGAATGATTACTCATATTTTTGTAATCTTATGAGATATTTCATGCTAGTTGCCAAATGATGGTTCCCACATGTGTTAGGTGACTCACATGGGCTGCTAAGAGCTGATCATTGGAGTGTATATACCAATAGTACATACATCTAAAAGCTGTGTATTGTACGAGTACGAATACGGGTGCATACGAGTAGAATTGTTGATGAAACTGAACGAGAATGTAATTGTAAGCATTTTTGTTAAGTAGAAGTATTTTGATAAGTGTATTGAAGTCTTTCAAAAGTGTATAAATACATATTAAAACACTACATGTATATACATTTTAACTGAGTCGTTAAGTCATCGTTAGTCGTTACATGTAAGTGTTGTTTTGAAACCTTTAGGTTAACGATCTTGTTAAATGTTGTTAACCCAATGTTTATAATATCAAAAGAGATTTTAAATTATTATATTATCATGATATTATGATGTACGAATATCTCTTAATATGATATATATACATTAAATGTCGTTACAACGATAAACGTTACATATATGTCTCGTTTCAAAATCATTAAGTTAGTAGTCTTGTTTTTACATATGTAGTTCATTGTTAATATAATTAATGATATGTTTACTTATCATAATATCATGTTAACTATATATATAACCATATATATGTCATCATATAGTTTTTTTTTACAAGTTTTAACGTTCGTGAATCACCGGTCAACTTGGGTGGTCAATTGTCTATATGAAACCTATTTCAATTAATCAAGTCTTAACAAGTTTGATTGCTTAACATGTTGGAAACATTTAATCATGTAAACATCAATCTCAATTAATATATATAAACATGGAAAAGTTCGGGTCACTACAGTACCTACCCGTTAAATAAATTTCGTCCCGAAATTTTAAGTTGTTGAAGGTGTTGACGAATCTTCTGGAAATAGATGCGGGTATTTCTTCTTCATCTGATCTTCACGCTCCCAGGTGAACTCGGGTCCTCTACGAGCATTCCATCGAACCTTAACAATTGGTATCTTGTTTTGCTTAAGTCTTTTAACCTCACGATCCATTATTTCGACGGGTTCTTCGATGAATTGGAGTTTTTCGTTGATTTGGATTTCATCTAACGGAATAGTGAGATCTTCTTTAGCAAAACATTTCTTCAAATTCGAGACGTGGAAAGTGTTATGTACAGCCGCGAGTTGTTGAGGTAACTCAAGTCGGTAAGCTACTGGTCCGACACGATCAATAATATTGAATGGTCCAATATACCTTGGATTTAATTTCCCTCGTTTACCAAATCGAACAACGCCTTTCCAAGGTGAAACTTTAAGCATGACCATCTCTCCAATTTCAAATTCTATATCTTTTCTTTTAATGTCAGCGTAGCTCTTTTGTCGACTTTGGGCGGTTTTCAACCGTTGTTGAATTTGGATGATCTTCTCGGTAGTTTCTTGTATAATCTCCGGACCCGTAATCTGTCTATCCCCCACCTCACTCCAACAAATCGGAGACCTGCACTTTCTACCATAAAGTGCTTCAAACGGCGCCATCTCAATGCTTGAATGGTAGCTGTTGTTGTAGGAAAATTCTGCTAACGGTAGATGTCGATCCCAACTGTTTCCGAAATCAATAACACATGCTCGTAGCATGTCTTCAAGCGTTTGTATCGTCCTTTCGCTCTGCCCATCAGTTTGTGGATGATAGGCAGTACTCATGTCTAGACGAGTTCCTAATGTTTGCTGTAATGTCTGCCAGAATCTTGAAATAAATCTGCCATCCCTATCAGAGATAATAGAGATTGGTATTCCATGTCTGGAGACGACTTCCTTCAAATACAGTCGTGCTAACTTCTCCATCTTGTCATCTTCTCTTATTGGTAGGAAGTGTGCTGATTTGGTGAGACGATCAACTATTACCCAAATAGTATCAAAACCACTTGCAGTCCTTGGCAATTTAGTGATGAAATCCATGGTAATGTTTTCCCATTTCCATTCCGGGATTTCGGGTTGTTGAAGTAGACCTGATGGTTTCTGATGCTCAGCTTTGACCTTAGAACACGTCAAACATTCTCCTACGTATTTAGCAACATCGGCTTTCATACCCGGCCACCAATAATGTTTCTTGAGATCCTTGTACATCTTCCCCGTTCCAGGATGTATTGAGTATCTGGTTTTATGAGCTTCTCTAAGTACCATTTCTCTCATATCTCCAAATTTTGGTACCCAAATCCTTTCAGCCCTATACCGGGTTCCGTCTTCCCGAATATTAAGATGCTTCTCCGATCCTTTGGGTATTTCATCCTTTAAATTTCCCTCTTTTAAAACTCCTTGTTGCGCCTCCTTTATTTGAGTAGTAATGTTATTATGAATCATTATATTCATAGATTTTACTCGAATGGGTTCTCTATCCTTCCTGCTCAAGGCATCGGCTACCACATTTGCCTTCCCCGGGTGGTAACGAATCTCAAAATCGTAATCATTCAATAATTCAATCCACCTACGCTGCCTCATATTCAGTTGTTTCTGATTAAATATGTGTTGAAGACTTTTGTGGTCGGTATATATAATACTTTTGACCCCATATAAGTAGTGCCTCCAAGTCTTTAATGCAAAAACAACCGCGCCTAATTCCAAATCATGCGTCGTATAATTTTTTTCGTGAATCTTCAATTGTCTAGACGCATAAGCAATCACCTTCGTTCGTTACATTAATACACAACCGAGACCTTGCTTTGATGCGTCACAATAAATCACAAAATCATCATTCCCTTCAGGCAATGACAATATAGGTGCCGTAGTTAGCTTTTTCTTCAATAACTGAAACGCTTTCTCTTGTTCATCATTCCATTCAAATTTCTTCCCTTTATGCGTTAATGCAGTCAAGGGTTTTGCTATTCTGGAAAAGTCTTGGATGAACCTTCTGTAGTAACCAGCTAGTCCTAAAAACTGGCGTATGTGTTTCGGAGTTTTCGGGGTTTCCCACTTTTCAACAGTTTCTATCTTTGCCGGATCCACCTTAATACCTTCTTTGTTCACTATGTGACCGAGGAATTGAACTTCTTCCAACCAAAATGCACACTTTGAAAACTTAGCGTACAATTCTTCCTTCCTCAATACTTCTAACACCTTTCTCAAATGTTCACCGTGTTCTTGGTCATTCTTTGAGTAAATAAGTATGTCATCAATGAAAACAATGACAAACTTGTCAAGGTATGGTCCACACACTCGGTTCATAAGGTCCATGAACACAGCTGGTGCATTAGTTAAACCAAACGGCATGACCATAAACTCGTAATGACCGTAACGTGTTCTGAAAGCAGTCTTTGGAATATCATCTTCTTTCACCCGCATTTGATGATACCCGGAACGTAAGTCAATCTTTGAATAAACAGACGAGCCTTGTAGTTGATCAAATAAGTCGTCGATTCTCGGTAGTGGGTAGCAGTTCTTGATGGTAAGTTTGTTCAACTCTCGGTAGTCGATACACAACCTGAATGTACCATCTTTCTTCTTGACAAACAAAACAGGAGCTCCCCACGGTGATGTGCTTGGTCGAATGAAACCACGCTCTAAAAGTTCTTGTAATTGGCTTTGCAGTTCTTTCATCTCGCTGGGTGCGAGTCTGTAAGGAGCACGAGCTATTGGTGCAGCTCCTGGTACAAGATCTATTTGAAATTCAACGGATCGATGTGGGGGTAATCCCGGTAATTCTTTCGGAAATACATCGGGAAATTCTTTTGCAATGGGAACATCATTGATGCTCTTTTCTTCAGTTTGTACTTTCTCGACGTGTGCTAGAACAGCATAGCAACCTTTTCTTATTAGTTTTTGTGCCTTCAAATTACTAATAAGATGTAGCTTCGTGTTGCCCTTTTCTCCGTACACCATTAAGGGTTTTCCTTTTTCTCGTATAATGCAAATTGCATTTTTGTAACAAACGATCTCCGCTTTCACTTCTTTCAACCAGTCCATACCGATTATCACATCAAAACTCCCTAACTCTACTGGTATCAAATCAATCTTAAATGTTTCGCTAACCAGTTTAATTTCTCGATTCCGACATATATTATCTGCTGAAATTAATTTACCATTTGCTAATTCGAGTAAAAATTTACTATCCAAAGGCGTCAATGGACAACTTAATTTAGCACAAAAATCTCTACTCATATAGCTTCTATCCGCACCCGAATCAAATAAAACGTAAGCAGATTTATTGTCAATAAGAAACGTACCCGTAACAAGCTCCGGGTCTTCCTGTGCCTCTACCGCATTAATATTGAAAACTCTTCCACGGCCTTGTCCATTCGTGTTCTCCTGGTTCGGGCAATTTCTAATAATGTGGCCTGGTTTTCCACATTTATAACAAACTACATTGGCATAACTTGCTCCGACACTACTTGCTCCGCCATTACTCGTTCCGACACCATTTGTTCCTTTCGTTCTATTAACCCCTGGTCCGTAGACCTCACACTTCGCCGCGCTATGACCATTTCTTTTACACTTGTTGCAAAATTTGGTGCAGAACCCCGAGTGATTCTTTTCACACCTTTGGCATAGTTGCTTCTGATTGTTGTTGTTGTTGCGGTTATTATTGTTGTTGGGATGATTGTTGTAGTTGCTGTTGTTGTTGTTGTTGTTGTTGTTGGGCCGTTTGTTGTAGTTGCGATTGATGTTGCGATTGTTGAGATAATTGTTGCGATTATTGTTGTAATTGCTGTTGTTGTTGTATTGGTGATTCTTATCACCGTTTTCCTCCCACTTTCTTTTGACTTGCTTCACATTGGCCTCTTCAGCAGCCTGTTCTTTAATTCTTTCTTCAATCTGGTTCACTAGTTTGTGAGCCATTCTACATGCCTGTTGTATGGAGGCGGGCTCGTGTGAACTTATATCTTCTTGGATTCTTTCCGGTAATCCTTTCACAAACGCGTCGATCTTCTCTTCCTCATCTTCGAATGCTCCCGGACACAATAGGCACAATTCTGTGAATCGTCTTTCGTACGTGGTAATATCAAATCCTTGGGTTCGTAACCCTCTAAGTTCTGTCTTGAGCTTATTGACCTCGGTTCTGGGACGGTACTTCTCGTTCATCAAGTGCTTGAATGCTGACCACGGTAGTGCGTACGCATCATCTTGTCCCACTTGCTCTAGATAGGTATTCCACCATGTTAACGCAGAACCTGTGAAGGTATGCGTAGCGTACTTCACTTTGTCCTCTTCAGTACACTTACTTATGGCAAACACCGATTCAACCTTCTCGGTCCACCGTTTCAATCCGATCGGTCCTTCGGTTCCATCAAATTCCAAAGGTTTGCAGGCAGTGAATTCTTTGTAGGTGCATCATACACGATTTCCTGTACTGCTAGATCCAAGGTTATTGTTGGTATGTAGCGCAGCCTGTACTGCGGCTATGTTTGAAGCTAGAAAAGTACGGAATTCCTCTTCATTCATATTCACGGTGTGTCGAGTAGTCGGTGCCATTTCCTTCAAAATAGTTAAATGGAACAAGTTAATCATACAGAATATTAAGAGTAGTTAATAGTATTTCGTAGCATAATATGAACTCATTTATAAAAGCTTTTTCTTCATATTAGCGTTTTATAAGTTTAAATTCGGGTAGTACCTACCCGTTAAGTTCATACTTAGTAGCTAATATACAATTCAACTACTACAATTCTATATGAAAAACTGATTATAATAATATTTCGCGTTCAAACTTTTATACAATATTTTACAAACTTACAATACCGCTTATTTTACATAAAGCATGAAATATAGCACACAATAACTTTGATACAAGATAGTTGTGAAGACAATTCTAGCTAGTACACAAGTCGTTCAGCAAAGGCAATAAAGACACGTAATTCATACGTCCAGAAACAAGTCATGCATTCTGGTTTTACTAGGACTACTTCCCATCCTTGGTCTTGTGCAACATAACCGTTATGGCCGTTGATAAGACAGCGTGTTGTAACGTCATCAAAGGGACGAGGGTTACGTAATGTCCAACAGTCCCGTAATAATCTAAAAACCTCATTTCTTACCCCAATTACCGACTCCGTCACTTGTGGAAACGTTTTGTTTAATAGTTGTAGCCCGATGTTCTTGTTCTCACTTTGGTGAGAAGCGAACATTACTAATCCGTAAGCATAACATGCTTCTTTATGTTGCATGTTAGCCGCTTTTTCTAAATCACGAAGTCCAATATTCGGATATATTGAGTCTAAATAATTTCTTAACCCGTTGCGTAAAATAGCATTTGGGTTCCCCGCAATATATGCGTCAAAGTAAACACATCGTAACTTATGGGTTTCCCAATGTGATATCCCCCATCTTTCAAACGAAAGTCTCTTATAAACCAAGACATTCTTGGAACGTTCTTCGAATGTCTTACAAACTGATCTCGCCTTAAATAGTTGTGCCGAAGAATCCTGGCCGACTCTAGACAAGATTTCATCAATCATGTCTCCGGGTAGGTCTCTTAAAATATTGGGTTGTCTATCCATTTTGTGTTTTTAAACTGTAAAATAGACAAGAGTTAGATTCATAAAAAAAATACTTATTAATACAAACAATTTTTTACATATATCATAAAGCATAAGAACACTATATTTCATATATTACACCACACGAATACAACTATCTTATTCCGACTCGCTCGTTTCTTCTTCTTCGGTTTTGGTTCGTTTTGCCAAGTTTCTAGGGATATATGATGTTCCCCTAATACGAGCCGTCGTTGTCCACATTGGTTTAGAAAAACCTGGTGGTTTAGAGGTTCCCGGGTCATTGTTACAACTTAAGGACTTCGGGGGTTGACGATACATATAAAGTTCATCGGGGTTGGAATTAGATTTCTCTATTTTTATGCCCTTTCCCTTATTATTTTCTTTTGCCTTTTTAAATTCAGTTGGGGTAATTTCTATAACATCATCGGAATTCTCGTCGGAATCCGATTCATCGGAGAATTGGTAATCCTCCCAATATTTTGCTTCCTTGGCGGAAACACCATTGACCATAATTAACTTTGGTCGGTTGGTTGAGGATTTTCTTTTACTTAACCGTTTTATTATTTCCCCCACCGGTTCTATTTCTTCATCCGGTTCCGATTCTTCTTCCGGTTCCGATTCTTCTTCCGGTTCCGACTCTTCTTCCGGTTCCTCTTCGGGAACTTGTGAATCAGTCCACAAATCATTCCAATTTACATTTGACTCTTCATTATTATTAGGTGAGTCAATGGGACTTGTTCTAGAGGTAGACATCTATCACATAATATCAAACACGTTAAGAGATTAATATATCACATAATATTCATATGTTAAAAATATATAGTTTCCAACAAAAATGTTAAGCAATCATTTTTAAAGAAAACACGGTCGAAGTCCAGACTCACTAATGCATCCTAACAAACTCGATAAGACACACTAATGCAAATTTTCTGGTTCTCTAAGACCAACGCTCTGATACCAACTGAAATGTCCCGTTCTTATTGATTAAAAACGTTCCATATTAATTGATTTCGTTGCGAGGTTTTGACCTCTATATGAGACGTTTTTCAAAGACTGCATTCATTTTTAAACAAACCATAACCTTTATTTCATCAATAAAGGTTTAAAAAGCTTTACGTAGATTATCAAATAATGATAATCTAAAATATCCTGTTTACACACGACCATTACATAATGGTTTACAATACAAATATGTTACAACAAAATAAGTTTCTTGAATGCAGTTTTTACACAATATCATACAAGCATGGACTCCAAATCTTGTCCTTATTTAAGTATGCGACAGCGGAAGCTCTTAATAATCACCTGAGAATAAACATGCTTAAAACGTCAACAAAAATGTTGGTGAGTTATAGGTTTAACCTATATATATTAAATCGTAACAATAGACCACAAGATTTCATATTTCAATACACATCCCATACATAGAGATAAAAATTATTCATATGGTGAACACCTGGTAACCGACAATAACAAGATGCATATATAAGAATATCCCCATCATTCCGGGACACCCTTCGGATATGATATAAATTTCGAAGTACTAAAGCATCCGGTACTTTGGATGGGGTTTGTTAGGCCCAATAGATCTATCTTTAGGATTCGCGTCAATTAGGGTGTCTGTTCCCTAATTCTTAGATTACCAGACTTAATAAAAAGGGGCATATTCGATTTCGATAATTCAACCATAGAATGTAGTTTAACGTACTTGTGTCTATTTTGTAAATCATTTATAAAACCTGCATGTATTCTCATCCCAAAAATATTAGATTTTAAAAGTGGGACTATAACTCACTTTCACAGATTTTTACTTCGTCGGGAAGTAAGACTTGGCCACTGTTGATTCACGAACCTATAACAATATATACATATATATTAAAGTATGTTCAAAATATATTTACAACACTTTTAATATATTTTGATGTTTTAAGTTTATTAAGTCAGCTGTCCTCGTTAGTAACCTATAACTAGTTGTCCACAGTTAGATGTACAGAAATAAATCGATAAATATTATCTTGAATCAATCCACGACCCAGTGTATACGTATCTCAGTATTGATCACAACTCAAACTATATATATTTTGGAATCAACCTCAACCATGTATAGCTAACTCCAACATTCACATATAGAGTGTCTATGGTTGTTCCGAAATATATATAGATGTGTCGACATGATAGGTCGAAACATTGTATACGTGTCTATGGTATCTCAAGATTACATAATATATAATACAAGTTGATTAAGTTATGGTTAGAATAGATTTGTTACCAATTTTCACGTAGCTAAAATGAGAAAAATTATCCAATCTTGTTTTACCCATAACTTCTTCATTTTAAATCCGTTTTGAGTGAATCAAATTGCTATGGTTTCATATTGAACTCTATTTTATGAATCTAAACAGAAAAAGTATAGGTTTATAGTCGGAAAAATAAGTTACAAGTCGTTTTTGTAAAGGTAGTCATTTCAGTCGAAAGAACGACGTCTAGATGACCATTTTAGAAAACATACTTCCACTTTGAGTTTAACCATAATTTTTGGATATAGTTTCATGTTCATAATAAAAATCATTTTCTCAGAATAACAACTTTTAAATCAAAGTTTATCATAGTTTTTAATTAACTAACCCAAAACAGCCCGCGGTGTTACTACGACGGCGTAAATCCGGTTTTACGGTGTTTTTCGTGTTTCCAGGTTTTAAATCATTAAGTTAGCATATCATATAGATATAGAACATGTGTTTAGTTGATTTTAAAAGTCAAGTTAGAAGGATTAACTTTTGTTTGCGAACAAGTTTAGAATTAACTAAACTATGTTCTAGTGATTACAAGTTTAAACCTTCGAATAAGATAGCTTTATATGTATGAATCGAATGATGTTATGAACATCATTACTACCTTAAGTTCCTTGGATGAACCTACTGGAAAAGAGAAAAATGGATCTAGCTTCAATGGATCCTTGGATGGCTCAAAGTTCTTGAAGCAAAATCATGACACGAAAACAAGTTCAAGTAAGATCATCACTTGAAATAAGATTGTTATAGTTATAGAAATTGAACTAAAGTTTGAATATGATTATTACCTTGTATTAGAATGATAACCTACTGTAAGAAACAAAGATTTCTTGAGGTTGGATGATCACCTTACAAGATTGGAAGTGAGCTAGCAAACTTGAAAGTATTCTTGATTTTATGAAACTAGAACTTTTGGAATTTATGAAGAACACTTAGAACTTGAAGATAGAACTTGAGAGAGTTCAATTAGATGAAGAAAATTGAAGAATGAAAGTGTTTGTAGGTGTTTTTGGTCGTTGGTGTATGGATTAGATATAAAGGATATGTAATTTTGTTTTCATGTAAATAAGTCATGAATGATTACTCATATTTTTGTAATCTTATGAGATATTTCATGCTAGTTGCCAAATGATGGTTCCCACATGTGTTAGGTGACTCACATGGGCTGCTAAGAGCTGATCATTGGAGTGTATATACCAATAGTACATACATCTAAAAGCTGTGTATTGTACGAGTACGAATACGGGTGCATACGAGTAGAATTGTTGATGAAACTGAACGAGAATGTAATTGTAAGCATTTTTGTTAAGTAGAAGTATTTTGATAAGTGTATTGAAGTCTTTCAAAAGTGTATAAATACATATTAAAACACTACATGTATATACATTTTAACTGAGTCGTTAAGTCATCGTTAGTCGTTACATGTAAGTGTTGTTTTGAAACCTTTAGGTTAACGATCTTGTTAAATGTTGTTAACCCAATGTTTATAATATCAAAAGAGATTTTAAATTATTATATTATCATGATATTATGATGTACGAATATCTCTTAATATGATATATATACATTAAATGTCGTTACAACGATAAACGTTACATATATGTCTCGTTTCAAAATCATTAAGTTAGTAGTCTTGTTTTTACATATGTAGTTCATTGTTAATATAATTAATGATATGTTTACTTATCATAATATCATGTTAACTATATATATAACCATATATATGTCATCATATAGTTTTTTTTTACAAGTTTTAACGTTCGTGAATCACCGGTCAACTTGGGTGGTCAATTGTCTATATGAAACCTATTTCAATTAATCAAGTCTTAACAAGTTTGATTGCTTAACATGTTGGAAACATTTAATCATGTAAACATCAATCTCAATTAATATATATAAACATGGAAAAGTTCGGGTCACTACAACCTACAACTAGTTGTCCATAGTTAGATGTACAGAAATAAATCGATAAATATTATCTTGAATCAATCCACGACCCAGTGTATACGTATCTCAGTATTGATCACAACTCAAACTATATATATTTTGGAATCAACCTCAACCCTGTATAGCTAACTCCAACATTCACATATAGAGTGTCTATGGTTGTTCCGAAATATATATAGATGTGTCGACATGATAGGTCGAAACATTGTATACGTGTCTATGGTATCTCAAGATTACATAATATACAATACAAGTTGATTAAGTTATGGTTGGAATAGATTTGTTACCAATTTTCACGTAGCTAAAATGAGAAAAATTATCCAATCTTGTTTTACCCATAACTTCTTCATTTTAAATCCGTTTTGAGTGAATCAAATTGCTATGGTTTCATATTGAACTCTATTTTATGAATCTAAACAGAAAAAGTATAGGTTTATAGTCGGAAAAATAATTTACAAGTTGTTTTTGTAAAGGTAGTCATTTCAGTCGAAAGAACGACGTCTAGATGACCATTTTAGAAAACATACTTCCACTTTGAGTTTAACCATAATTTTTGGATATAGTTTCATGTTCATAATAAAAATCATTTTCTCAGAATAACAACTTTTAAATCAAAGTTTATCATAGTTTTTAATTAACTAACCCAAAACAGCCCGCGGTGTTACTACGACGGCGTAAATCCGGTTTTACGGTGTTTTTCGTGTTTCCAGGTTTTAAATCATTAAGTTAGCATATCATATAGATATAGAACATGTGTTTAGTTGATTTTAAAAGTCAAGTTAGAAGGATTAACTTTTGTTTGCGAACAAGTTTAGAATTAACTAAACTATGTTCTAGTGATTACAAGTTTAAACCTTCGAATAAGATAGCTTTATATGTATGAATCGAATGATGTTATGAACATCATTACTACCTTAAGTTCCTTGGATAAACCTACTGGAAAAGAGAAAAATGGATCTAGCTTCAATGGATCCTTGGATGGCTCGAAGTTCTTGAAGCAGAATCATGACACGAAAACAAGTTCAAGTAAGATCATCACTTGAAATAAGATTGTTATAGTTATAGAAATTGAACCAAAGTTTGAATATGATTATTACCTTGTATTAGAATGATAACCTACTGTAAGAAACAAAGATTTCTTGAGGTTGGATGATCACCTTACAAGATTGGAAGTGAGCTAGCAAACTTGAAAGTATTCTTGATTTTATGAAACTAGAACTTTTGGAATTTATGAAGAACACTTAGAACTTGAAGATAGAACTTGAGAGAGCTCAATTAGATGAAGAAAATTGAAGAATGAAAGTGTTTGTAGGTGTTTTTGGTCGTTGGTGTATGGATTAGATATAAAGGATATGTAATTTTGTTTTCATGTAAATAAGTCATGAATGATTACTCATATTTTTGTAATTTTATGAGATATTTCATGCTAGTTGCCAAATGATGGTTCCCACATGTGTTAGGTGAATCACATGGGCTGCTAAGAGCTGATCATTGGAGTGTATATACCAATAGTACATACATCTAAAAGCTGTGTATTGTACGAGTACGAATACGGGTGCATACGAGTAGAATTGTTGATGAAACTGAACGAGGATGTAATTGTAAGCATTTTTGTTAAGTAGAAGTATTTTGATAAGTGTATTGAAGTCTTTCAAAAGTGTATAAATACATATTAAAACACTACATGTATATACATTTTAACTGAGTCGTTAAGTAATCGTTAGTCGTTACATGTAAGTGTTGTTTTGAAACCTTTAGGTTAACGATCTTGTTAAATGTTGTTAACCCAATGTTTATAATATCAAATGAGATTTTAAATTATTATATTATCATGATATTATCATGTATGAATATCTCTTAATATGATATATATACATTAAATGTCTTTACAACGATAATCGTTACATATATGTCTCGTTTAAAAATCATTAAGTTAGTAGTCTTGTTTTTACATATGTAGTTCATTGTTAATATACTTAATGATATGTTTACTTATCATAGTATCATGTTAACTATATATATATCCATATATATGTCATCATATAGTTTTTACAAGTTTTAACGTTCGTGAATCACCGGTCAACTTGGGTGGTCAATTGTCTATATGAAACATATTTTAATTAGTCAAGTCTTAACAAGTTTGATTGCTTAACATGTTGGAAACATTTAATCATGTAAATATCAATCTCAATTAATATATATAAACATGGAAAAGTTCGGGTCACTACAACAACTTCCTGACCTAAATCAAGAAGCGCGTTTCTTTTTCGGAAGACTTTACTTCCTTTTAATGATGGAATTAATTCATCGTGTCGATCCATCTCTTCTTTTCTTTCATCGGGTAAAACAGTTTAGTTTAGTCCAAAGCAAAAGTATTTTCAGTTATTTGTTACAGATATATGTGACATATGTTTAAGATAACTTGGTAAATTTTCCCACACTTGGCTTTTATTTTCCTTTTTATTGTCCTCTATTCCATTTTAAATGAATTTTAACATTTTGGTTTGTTTCTCAATTTATGTCCTTTCCGAGGTAACAATAATTTCGGTGTTAAAACCTAGTTTTATCGTTCATAAATATGTATAAACATGATTTTGAGTTCATTTATTTGAAAATTTTGAAAAATTTTACTAGAATTGGGTAGTCAGTATATAAGACTAGGGCTGTTCTCTATTATCAGAGAGCACTAGATTCTAATACAACTACTACTTTACTAGTATTTCTAATGGTAACCAAGTGTATAAAGTAAAAATTTTAAAATCCGAAAGAATTTAACCCCTTCCCACACTTAAGATCTTGCAATGCCCTCGTTTGCAAGAAATCAGTAACAATTTAAATTATTGAGGGTGATTTGTGTGAAAATGATTAAATTTTATCAAAGTTTCCAAACATATTTGTGTTTGCTTGCTGAATGATAAATGGTGCACATCGTTTGTTCATTCCATCTTGTTGTTATTTCACATATATTTTGAATCTTGTCGTCAAAATTAGTTGCTTTTGCTGAACTTAATGCCAGTCTTTGAAAATGCGTTGTTTTACCCTGTTGTGTTCATAAGATAAACTGCAAACATATATACATATTTTTGAAGTTTGGTATATTACCCCACATTCAAAAATTATTAAAATCTAAGAATAAAAGTTAGAAAATTATAACAACTATTAAAATATTAACATAAGTATTAAACGTATCAACATTACAAATTACAAAATAAATAAAACTAAGTAGACTAGGGATGATACTGATACCAATAGGGGTTTCATGCATAACCATAGGTGCTATAAAATGCTTCGGCTGGGTTATACGTAGGATACGGTGGTTGAATCTCTATAGACCAGGGAGGGAATATGGGCTTTGGAGTAGGAATATAGTTTCTACCTATATGTTGGCAATAAGCTATGATTTGGTTTTGATGAACTTGCCAATCTTCAAATGCTCTTTGTCTAGCATTTTCGTACTCCTGTGAAGCTATAAACCTTTGTATTTCTTGCATTTCATTTCCCCCTCCTACATTACCTTGCTGTTGGTTTCTCTCAACCTGTGGATGTCTACCATAGTATTGTACTGCGGCGTTATTTCGCCTCTTCAAAACTTTCGCACCATGGTATACATTTAAACCTATAGTATCGCGGGGTTCTGGTTCTTCGACTAATAATCCCCCCGACTTATATCCACACCGAGATATTCAGCAATCAAAGTAATAAATATACCACCTCCTATTATGCTATGTGGTCTCATCCCCTAACCATAGCTGATAAATAATAACCCACACAATAAGGTATACTTACAGCGCTTTGTGGGTCTCGAATACACATATGGTAAAACAAATCCTGTTCATTTACCTTTTCCTTGTTCTTACCTCTTTGTGTAATCGAATTAGCTAAAAACCTATGAATTACTCTTAATTCAGCTCTATCTATATCCAAATAAGAGTAATTTCCCCCTTTGAATCGGTGATGGCTTGTCATTTGACTCCATACACCATGTGTATCAAAATTTTCATCTATCTTTCTACCATTTAGAATCAACCCTCTACAATCGGCAGATGCTAACTCCTCAGGCGTATATATACGTAAAGCCTGAGCCATGTCTAGTAAAGACATGTGGTGCATCGAACCTCCTAACAAAAATCTAATAAAAGATCGAACGGTTAAACTAGCTACCCGATCATTTAATTCTATACTACACAACAATTCTTCACACCATACTTTATATACAGGTCTACGCATGGTGAATAAACGTACCCAGTCGTTAAAAGTAGAATTACCATACCTCTGTGCAAGTAATTCCCTAATTGGCCCGGTCAATGCTACAGCTTCTAATGGTCCCCATTCTATGACCCTAGGTACCTCAACAATTTTAGAATGAAGAGTATGCAAACCCCTTTGGTATTTTGGATAATCTATCTAAAGTCTGTCAAATCTCAGGTTCGGGTGCAAATCTTCCAAGTGCATATCAGAAAATGTCATGACTGGATGAGGTATATCTTGCTTGTAGTAGTTATCCACCTCCTGTTGTTCTGCATTCTCAGCAGGAGCATTGCGAGCTTGGGATGAAGATTCACCCCTTTCAGTCTGCTAAACACATCAAACACAATTTTTGTGCATCCAAATATGCATTAGTGTCAGCAAAATCATCAATTAAAATAATTACAATGACATGATCAATTTATATCAAATTTAAGCTCATTTTCACATTTTTATCAAATCTACACTTTTTCAAATAAGCATATACGAAAATGTTCGCCAAGTTCATAAGCATTCAACTCAAATAACATGTCAAAATAATCATTACTAGCAATTAAACAAGTTTCAAATGGCATTATCTCTCAAAAATCAAGTTCATGAATTTTAGACTTGAAAAAGTCCACTTTAATTCTCAAAATCATGTTTAGGCTCAAAGTTTGGATCATTTAACTACCTAAACATGTTACACTACTTAATTTAGCAACAATTCATGACAAAAATCGGCCATAACCTGTTTATATCAAAAAGCCCCAAATTGCTCAAGAACACAAACCCTAGATTACTCAAAATTTGAAGTTTAAGGCTTCTAATCATGTTAAATAGCATCAATCTAGGTTATACAAGCATACTACATAAACAATTTAAGCATAATTACACTAAAAAGTATCAAAATTAAATTGGGTATAAAATTGCTCAAGAACACTAATTTTCGGATTAAATGGTGTTTAGGTGTAGAAATTTATCGTTTTTCTTGAGTAATTCCTTGATAGCATCCTTCTTAACATGATTTTAGTAAAAGATTTGATGATTAACGGTTAAAAATTGTGATTTTGGGGTTGTTTTTTCGGGGTTTTTGCGCAGTGTTTTTGCTGTATGTGTGGTGTGGGTTGGGGACTGATCAGTTCTGCGTTTTTATTTTTTTCTGATTTTTGGTCCCTCCGCTGAAATGTCCCGTTCTTATTGATTAAAAACGTTCCATATTAATTGATTTCGTTGCGAGGTTTTGACCTCTATATGAGACGTTTTTCAAAGACTGCATTCATTTTTAAACAAACCATAACCTTTATTTCATCAATAAAGGTTTAAAAAGCTTTACGTAGATTATCAAATAATGATAATCTAAAATATCCTGTTTACACACGACCATTACATAATGGTTTACAATACAAATATGTTACAACAAAATAAGTTTCTTGAATGCAGTTTTTACACAATATCATACAAGCATGGACTCCAAATCTTGTCCTTATTTAAGTATGCGACAGCGGAAGCTCTTAATAATCACCTGAGAATAAACATGCTTAAAACGTCAACAAAAATGTTGGTGAGTTATAGGTTTAACCTATATATATCAAATCGTAACAATAGACAACAAGATTTCATATTTCAATACACATCCCATACATAGAGATAAAAATCATTCATATGGTGAACACCTGGTAACCGACAATAACAAGATGCATATATAAGAATATCCCCATCATTCCGGGACACCCTTCGGATATGATATAAATTTCGAAGTACTAAAGCATCCGGTACTTTGGATGGGGTTTGTTAGGCCCAATAGATCTATCTTTAGGATTCGCGTCAATTAGGGTGTCTGTTCCCTAATTCTTAGATTACCAGACTTAATTAAAAGGGGCATATTCGATTTCGATAATTCAACCATAGAATGTAGTTTCACGTACTTGTGTCTATTTTGTAAATCATTTATAAAACCTGCATGTATTCTCATCCCAAAAATATTAGATTTTAAAAGTGGGATTATAACTCACTTTCACAGATTTTTACTTCGTCGGGAAGTAAGACTTGGCCACTGGTTGATTCACGAACCTATAACAATATATACATATATATTAAAGTATGTTCAAAATATATTTACAACACTTTTAATATATTTTGATGTTTTAAGTTTATTAAGTCAGCTGTCCTCGTTAGTAACCTATAACTAGTTGTCCACAGTTAGATGTACAGAAATAAATCGATAAATATTATCTTGAATCAATCCACGACCCAGTGTATACGTATCTCAGTATTGATCACAACTCAAACTATATATATTTTGGAATCAACCTCAACCCTGTATAGCTAACTCCAACATTCACATATAGAGTGTCTATGGTTGTTCCGAAATATATATAGATGTGTCGACATGATAGGTCGAAACATTGTATACGTGTCTATGGTATCTCAAGATTACATAATATACAATACAAGTTGATTAAGTTATGGTTGGAATAGATTTGTTACCAATTTTCACGTAGCTAAAATGAGAAAAATTATCCAATCTTGTTTTACCCATAACTTCTTCATTTTATATCCGTTTTGAGTGAATCAAATTGCTATGATTTCATATTGAACTCTATTTTATGAATCTAAACAGAAAAAGTATAGGTTTATAGTCGGAAAAATAAGTTACAAGTCGTTTTTGTAAAGGTAGTCATTTCAGTCGAAAGAACGACGTCTAGATGACCATTTTAGAAAACATACTTCCACTTTGAGTTTAACCATAATTTTTGGATATAGTTTCATGTTCATAATAAAAATCATTTTCTCAGAATAACAACTTTTAAATCAAAGTTTATCATAGTTTTTAATTAACTAACCCAAAACAGCCCGCGGTGTTACTACGACGGCGTAAATCCGGTTTTACGGTGTTTTTCGTGTTTCCAGGTTTTAAATCATTAAGTTAGCATATCATATAGATATATAACATGTGTTTAGTTGATTTTAAAAGTCAAGTTAGAAGGATTAACTTTTGTTTGCGAACAAGTTTAGAATTAACTAAACTATGTTCTAGTGATTACAAGTTTAAACCTTCGAATAAGATAGCTTTATATGTATGAATCGAATGATGTTATGAACATCATTACTACCTTAATTTCCTTAGATAAACCTACTGGAAAAGAGAAAAATGGATCTAGCTTCAATGGATCCTTGGATGGCTCGAAGTTCTTGAAGCAGAATCATGACACGAAAACAAGTTCAAGTAAGATCATCACTTGAAATAAGATTGTTATAGTTATAGAAATTGAACCAAAGTATGAATATGATTATTACCTTGTATTAGAATGATAACCTACTGTAAGAAACAAAGATTTCTTGAGGTTGGATGATCACCTTACAAGATTGGAAGTGAGCTAGCAAACTTGAAAGTATTCTTGATTTTATGAAACTAGAACTTTTGGAATTTATGAAGAACACTTAGAACTTGAAGATAGAACTTGAGAGAGTTTAATTAGATGAAGAAAATTGAAGAATGAAAGTGTTTGTAGGTGTTTTTGGTCGTTGGTGTATGGATTAGATATAAAGGATATGTAATTTTGTTTTCATGTAAATAAGTCATGAATGATTACTCATATTTTTGTAATCTTATGAGATATTTCATGCTAGTTGCCAAATGATGGTTCCCACATGTGTTAGGTGACTCACATGGGCTGCTAAGAGCTGATCATTGGAGTGTATATACCAATAGTACATACATCTAAAAGCTGTGTATTGTACGAGTACGAATACGGGTGCATACGAGTAGAATTGTTGATGAAACTGAACGAGAATGTAATTGTAAGCATTTTTGTTAAGTAGAAGTATTTTGATAAGTGTATTGAAGTCTTTCAAAAGTGTATAAATACATATTAAAACACTACATGTATATACATTTTAACTGAGTCGTTAAGTCATCGTTAGTCGTTACATGTAAGTGTTGTTTTGAAACCTTTAGGTTAACGATCTTGTTAAATGTTGTTAACCCAATGTTTATAATATCAAAAGAGATTTTAAATTATTATATTATCATGATATTATGATGTACGAATATCTCTTAATATGATATATATACATTAAATGTCGTTACAACGATAAACATTACATATATGTCTCGTTTCAAAATCATTAAGTTAGTAGTCTTGTTTTTACATATGTAGTTCATTGTTAATATAATTAATGATATGTTTACTTATCATAATATCATGTTAACTATATATATAACCATATATATGTCATCATATAGTTTTTTTTTACAAGTTTTAACGTTCGTGAATCACCGGTCAACTTGGGTGGTCAATTGTCTATATGAAACCTATTTCAATTAATCAAGTCTTAACAAGTTTGATTGCTTAACATGTTGGAAACATTTAATCATGTAAACATCAATCTCAATTAATATATATAAACATGGAAAAGTTCGGGTCACTACAGTACCTACCCGTTAAATAAATTTCGTCCCGAAATTTTAAGTTGTTGAAGGTGTTGACGAATCTTCTGGAAATAGATGCGGGTATTTCTTCTTCATCTGATCTTCACGCTCCCAGGTGAACTCGGGTCCTCTACGAGCATTCCATCGAACCTTAACAATTGGTATCTTGTTTTGATTAAGTCTTTTAACCTCACGATCCATTATTTCGACGGGTTCTTCGATGAATTGAAATTTTTCGTTGATTTGGATTTCATCTAACGGAATAGTGAGATCTTCTTTAGCAAAACATTTCTTTAAATTCGAGACGTGGAAAGTGTTATGTACAGCCGCGAGTTGTTGAGGTAACTCTAGTCGGTAAGCTACTGGTCCGACACGATCAATAATCTTGAATGGTCCAATATACCTTGGATTTAATTTCCCTCGTTTACCAAATCGAACAACGCCTTTCCAAGGTGCAACTTTAAGCATGACCATCTCTCCAATTTCAAATTCTATATCTTTTCTTTTAATGTCAGCGTAGCTCTTTTGTCGACTTTGGGCGGTTTTCAACCGTTGTTGAATTTGGATGATCTTCTCGGTAGTTTCTTGTATAATCTCCGGACCCGTAATCTGTCTATCCCCCACTTCACTCCAACAAATCGGAGACCTGCACTTTCTACCATAAAGTGCTTCAAACGGCGCCATCTCAATGCTTGAATGGTAGCTGTTGTTGTAGGAAAATTCTGCTAACGGTAGATGTCGATCCCAACTGTTTCCGAAATCAATAACACATGCTCGTAGCATGTCTTCAAGCGTTTGTATCGTCCTTTCGCTCTGCCCATCAGTTTGTGGATGATAGGCAGTACTCATGTCTAGACGAGTTCCTAATGCTTGCTGTAATGTCTGCCAGAATCTTGAAATAAATCTGCCATCCCTATCAGAGATAATAGAGATTGGTATTCCATGTCTGGAGACGACTTCCTTCAAATACAGTCGTGCTAATTTCTCCATCTTGTCATCTTCTCTTATTGGTAGGAAGTGTGCTGATTTGGTGAGACGATCAACTATTACCCAAATAGTATCAAAACCACTTGCAGTCCTTGGCAATTTAGTGATGAAATCCATGGTAATGTTTTCCCATTTCCATTCCGGGATTTCGGGTTGTTGAAGTAGACCTGATGGTTTCTGATGCTCAGCTTTGACCTTAGAACACGTCAAACATTCTCCTACGTATTTAGCAACATCGGCTTTCATACCCGGCCACCAAAAATGTTTCTTGAGATCCTTGTACATCTTCCCCGTTCCAGGATGTATTGAGTATCTGGTTTTATGAGCTTCTCTAAGTACCATTTCTCTCATATCTCCAAATTTTGGTACCCAAATCCTTTCAGCCCTATACCGGGTTCCGTCTTCCCGAATATTAAGATGCTTCTCTGATCCTTTGGGTATTTCATCCTTTAAATTTCCCTCTTTTAAAACTCCTTGTTGCGCCTCCTTTATTTGAGTAGTAATGTTATTATGAATCATTATATTCATAGATTTTACTCGAATGGGTTCTCTGTCCTTCCTGCTCAAGGCATCGGCTACCACATTTGCCTTCCCCGGGTGGTAACGAATCTCAAAGTCGTAACCATTCAATAATTCAATCCACCTACGCTGCCTCATATTCAGTTGTTTCTGATTAAATATGTGTTGAAGACTTTTGTGGTCGGTATATATAATACTTTTGACCCCATATAAGTAGTGCCTCCAAGTCTTTAATGCAAAAACAACCGCGCCTAATTCCAAATCATGCGTCGTATAATTTTGTTCGTGAATCTTCAATTGTCTAGACGCATAAGCAATCACCTTCGTTCGTTGCATTAATACACAACCGAGACCTTGCTTTGATGCATCACAATAAATCACAAAATCATCATTCCCTTCAGGCAATGACAATATAGGTGCCGTAGTTAGCTTTTTCTTCAATAACTGAAACGCTTTCTCTTGTTCATCATTCCATTCAAATTTCTTCCCTTTATGCGTTAATGCAGTCAAGGGTTTTGCTATTCTGGAAAAGTCTTGGATGAACCTTCTGTAGTAACCAGCTAGTCCTAAAAACTGGCTTATGTGTTTCGGAGTTTTCGGGGTTTCCCACTTTTCAACAGTTTCTATCTTTGCCGGATCCACCTTAATACCTTCTTTGTTCACTATGTGACCGAGGAATTGAACTTCTTCCAACCAAAATGCACACTTTGAAAACTTAGCGTACAATTCTTCCTTCCTCAATACTTCTAACACCTTTCTCAAATGTTCACCGTGTTCTTGGTCATTCTTTGAGTAAATAAGTATGTCATCAATGAAAACAATGACAAACTTGTCAAGGTATGGTCCACACACTCGGTTCATAAGGTCCATGAACACAGCTGGTGCATTAGTTAAACCAAACGGCATGACCATAAACTCGTAATGACCGTAACGTGTTCTGAAAGCAGTCTTTGGAATATCATCTTCTTTCACCCGCATTTGATGATACCCGGAACGTAAGTCAATCTTTGAATAAACAGACGAGCCTTGTAGTTGATCAAATAAGTCGTCGATTCTCGGTAGTGGGTAGCGGTTCTTGATGGTAAGTTTGTTCAACTCTCGGTAGTCGATACACAACCTGAATGTACCATCTTTCTTCTTGACAAACAAAACAGGAGCTCCCCATGGTGATGTGCTTGGTCGAATGAAACCACGCTCTAAAAGTTCTTGTAATTGGCTTTGCAGTTCTTTCATCTCGCTGGGTGCGAGTCTGTAAGGAGCACGAGCTATTGGTGCAGCTCCTGGTACAAGATCTATTTGAAATTCAACGGATCGATGTGGGGGTAATCCCGGTAATTCTTTCGGAAATACATCGGGAAATTCTTTTGCAATGGGAACATCATTGATGCTCTTTTCTTCAGTTTGTACTTTCTCGACGTGTGCTAGAACAGCATAGCAACCTTTTCTTATTAGTTTTTGTGCCTTCAAATTACTAATAAGATGTAGCTTCGTGTTGCCCTTTTCTCCGTACACCATTAAGGGTTTTCCTTTTTCTCGTATAATGCGAATTGCATTTTTGTAACAAACGATCTCCGCTTTCACTTCTTTCAACCAGTCCATACCGATTATCACATCAAAACTCCCTAACTCTACTGGTATCAAATCAATCTTAAATGTTTCGCTAACCAGTTTAATTTCTCGATTCCGACATATATTATCTGCTGAAATTAATTTACCATTTGCTAATTCGAGTAAAAATTTACTATCCAAAGGCATCAATGGACAACTTAATTTAGCACAAAAATCTCTACTCATATAGCTTCTATCCGCACCCGAATCAAATAAAACGTAAGCAGATTTATTGTCAATAAGAAACGTACCCGTAACAAGCTCCGGGTCTTCCTGTGCCTCTACCGCATTAATATTGAAAACTCTTCCACGGCCTTGTCCATTCGTGTTCTCCTGATTCGGGCAATTTCTAATAATATGGCCTGGTTTTCCACATTTATAACAAACTACATTGGCATAACTTGCTCCGACACTACTTGCTCCGCCATTACTCGTTCCGACACCATTTGTTCCTTTCGTTCTATTAACCCCTGGTCCGTAGACCTCACACTTCGCCGCGCTATGACCATTTCTTTTACACTTGTTGCAAAATTTGGTGCAGAACCCCGAGTGATTCTTTTCACACCTTTGGCATAGTTGCTTCTGATTGTTGTTGTTGTTGCGGTTATTATTGTTGTTGGGATGATTGTTGTAGTTGCTGTTGTTGTCGTTGTTGTTGTTGTTGGGCCGTTTGTTGTAGTTGCGATTGATGTTGCGATTGTTGAGATAATTGTTGCGATTATTGTTGTAATTGCTGTTGTTGTTGTATTGGTGATTCTTATCACCGTTTTCCTCCCACTTTCTTTTGACTTGCTTCACATTGGCCTCTTCAGCAGCCTGTTCTTTAATTCTTTCTTCAATCTGGTTCACTAGTTTGTGAGCCATTCTACATGCCTGTTGTATGGAGGCGGGCTCGTGTGAACTTATATCTTCTTGGATTCTTTCCGGTAATCCTTTCACAAACGCGTCGATCTTCTCTTCCTCATCTTCGAATGCTCCCGGACACAATAGGCACAATTCTGTGAATCGTCTTTCGTACGTGGTAATATCAAATCCTTGGGTTCGTAACCCTCTAAGTTCTGTCTTGAGCTTATTGACCTCGGTTCTGGGACGGTACTTCTCGTTCATCAAGTGCTTGAATGCTGACCACGGTAGTGCGTACGCATCATCTTGTCCCACTTGCTCTAGATAGGTATTCCACCATGTTAACGCAGAACCTGTGAAGGTATGCGTAGCGTACTTCACTTTGTCCTCTTCAGTACACTTACTTATGGCAAACACCGATTCAACCTTCTCGGTCCACCGTTTCAATCCGATCGGTCCTTCGGTTCCATCAAATTCCAAAGGTTTGCAGGCAGTGAATTCTTTGTAGGTGCATCCTACACGATTTCCTGTACTGCTAGATCCAAGGTTATTGTTGGTATGTAGCGCAGCCTGTACTGCGGCTATGTTTGAAGCTAGAAAAGTACGGAATTCCTCTTCATTCATATTCACGGTGTGTCGAGTAGTCGGTGCCATTTCCTTCAAAATAGTTAAATGGAACAAGTTAATCATACAGAATATTAAGAGTAGTTAATAGTATTTCGTAGCATAATATGAACTCATTTATAAAAGCTTTTTCTTCATATTAGCGTTTTATAAGTTTAAATTCGGGTAGTACCTACCCGTTAAGTTCATACTTAGTAGCTAATATACAATTCAACTACTACAATTCTATATGAAAAACTGATTATAATAATATTTCGCGTTCAAACTTTTATACAATATTTTACAAACTTACAATACCGCTTATTTTACATAAAGCATGAAATATAGCACATAAGAGTGTGATACAAGATAGTTGTGAAGACAATTCTAGCTAGTACACAAGTCGTTCAGCAAAGGCAATAAAGACACGTAATTCATACGTCCAGAAACAAGTCATGCATTCTGGTTTTACTAGGACTACTTCCCATCCTTGGTCTTGTGCAACATAACCGTTATGGCCGTTGATAAGACAGCGTGTTGTAACGTCATCAAAGGGACGAGGGTTACGTAATGTCCAACAGTCCCGTAATAATCTAAAAACCTCATTTCTTACCCCAATTACCGACTCCGTCACTTGTGGAAACGTTTTGTTTAATAGTTGTAGCCCGATGTTCTTGTTCTCACTTTGGTGAGAAGCGAACATTACTAATCCGTAAGCATAACATGCTTCTTTATGTTGCATGTTAGCCGCTTTTTCTAAATCACGAAGTCCAATATTCGGATATATTGAGTCAAAATAATTTCTTAACCCGTTGCGTAAAATAGCATTTGGGTTCCCCGCAATATATGCGTCAAAGTAAACACATCGTAACTTATGGGTTTCCCAATGTGATATCCCCCATATTTCAAACGAAAGTCTCTTATAAACCAAGACATTCTTGGAACGTTCTTCGAATGTCTTACAAACTGATCTCGCCTTAAATAGTTGTGCCGAAGAATTCTGGCCGACTCTAGACAAGATTTCATCAATCATGTCTCCGGGTAGGTCTCTTAAAATATTGGGTTGTCTATCCATTTTGTGTTTTTAAACTGTAAAATAGACAAGAGTTAGATTCATAAAAAAAAATACTTATTAATACAAGCAATTTTTACATATATCATAAAGCATAAGAACACTATATTCCATATATTACACCACACGAATACAACTATCTTATTCCGACTCGCTCGTTTCTTCTTCTTCGGTTTTGGTTCGTTTTGCCAAGTTTCTAGGGATATATGATGTTCCCCTAATACGAGCCGTCGTTGTCCACATTGGTTTAGAAAAACCTGGTGGTTTAGAGGTTCCCGGGTCATTGTTACAACTTAAGGACTTCGGGGGTTGACGATACATATAAAGTTCATCGGGGTTGGAATTAGATTTCTCTATTTTTATGCCATTTCCCTTATTATTTTCTTTTGCCTTTTTAAATTCAGTTGGGGTAATTTCTATAACATCATCGGAATTCTCATCGGAATCCGATTCATCGGAGAATTGGTAATCCTCCCAATATTTTGCTTCCTTGGCGGAAACACCATTGACCATAATTAACTTTGGTCGGTTGGTTGAGGATTTTCTTTTACTTAACCGTTTTATTATTTCCCCCACCGGTTCTATTTCTTCATCCGGTTCCGATTCTTCTTCCGGTTCCGACTCTTCTTCCAGTTCCTCTTCGGGAACTTGTGAATCAGTCCACAAATCATTCCAATTTACATTTGACTCTTCATTATTATTAGGTGAGTCAATGGGACTTGTTCTAGAGGTAGACATCTATCACATAATATCAAACACGTTAAGAGATTAATATATCACATAATATTCATATGTTAAAAATATATAGTTTCCAACAAAAATGTTAAGCAATCATTTTTAAAGAAAACACGGTCGAAGTCCAGACTCACTAATGCATCCTAACAAACTCGATAAGACACACTAATGCAAATTTTCTGGTTCTCTAAGACCAACGCTCTGATACCAACTGAAATGTCCCGTTCTTATTGATTAAAAACGTTCCATATTAATTGATTTCGTTGCGAGGTTTTGACCTCTATATGAGACGTTTTTCAAAGACTGCATTCATTTTTAAACAAACCATAACCTTTATTTCATCAATAAAGGTTTAAAAAGCTTTACGTAGATTATCAAATAATGATAATCTAAAATATCCTGTTTACACACGACCATTACATAATGGTTTACAATACAAATATGTTACAACAAAATAAGTTTCTTGAATGCAGTTTTTACACAATATCATACAAGCATGGACTCCAAATCTTGTCCTTATTTAAGTATGCGACAGCGGAAGCTCTTAATAATCACCTGAGAATAAACATGCTTAAAACGTCAACAAAAATGTTGGTGAGTTATAGGTTTAACCTATATATATCAAATCGTAACAATAGACAACAAGATTTCATATTTCAATACACATCCCATACATAGAGATAAAAATCATTCATATGGTGAACACCTGGTAACCGACAATAACAAGATGCATATATAAGAATATCCCCATCATTCCGGGACACCCTTCGGATATGATATAAATTTCGAAGTACTAAAGCATCCGGTACTTTGGATGGGGTTTGTTAGGCCCAATAGATCTATCTTTAGGATTCGCGTCAATTAGGGTGTCTGTTCCCTAATTCTTAGATTACCAGACTTAATAAAAAGGGGCATATTCGATTTCGATAATTCAACCATAGAATGTAGTTTCACGTACTTGTGTCTATTTTGTAAATCATTTATAAAACCTGCATGTATTCTCATCCCAAAAATATTAGATTTTAAAAGTGGGATTATAACTCACTTTCACAGATTTTTACTTCGTCGGGAAGTAAGACTTGGCCACTGGTTGATTCACGAACCTATAACAATATATACATATATATTAAAGTATGTTCAAAATATATTTACAACACTTTTAATATATTTTGATGTTTTAAGTTTATTAAGTCAGCTGTCCTCGTTAGTAACCTATAACTAGTTGTCCACAGTTAGATGTACAGAAATAAATCGATAAATATTATCTTGAATCAATCCACGACCCAGTGTATACGTATCTCAGTATTGATCACAACTCAAACTATATATATTTTGGAATCAACCTCAACCCTGTATAGCTAACTCCAACATTCACATATAGAGTGTCTATGGTTGTTCCGAAATATATATAGATGTGTCGACATGATAGGTCGAAACATTGTATACGTGTCTATGGTATCTCAAGATTACATAATATACAATACAAGTTGATTAAGTTATGGTTGGAATAGATTTGTTACCAATTTTCACGTAGCTAAAATGAGAAAAATTATCCAATCTTGTTTTACCCATAACTTCTTCATTTTATATCCGTTTTGAGTGAATCAAATTGCTATGATTTCATATTGAACTCTATTTTATGAATCTAAACAGAAAAAGTATAGGTTTATAGTCGGAAAAATAAGTTACAAGTCGTTTTTGTAAAGGTAGTCATTTCAGTCGAAAGAACGACGTCTAGATGACCATTTTAGAAAACATACTTCCACTTTGAGTTTAACCATAATTTTTGGATATAGTTTCATGTTCATAATAAAAATCATTTTCTCAGAATAACAACTTTTAAATCAAAGTTTATCATAGTTTTTAATTAACTAACCCAAAACAGCCCGCGGTGTTACTACGACGGCGTAAATCCGGTTTTACGGTGTTTTTCGTGTTTCCAGGTTTTAAATCATTAAGTTAGCATATCATATAGATATAGAACATGTGTTTAGTTGATTTTAAAAGTCAAGTTAGAAGGATTAACTTTTGTTTGCGAACAAGTTTAGAATTAACTAAACTATGTTCTAGTGATTACAAGTTTAAACCTTCGAATAAGATAGCTTTATATGTATGAATCGAATGATGTTATGAACATCATTACTACCTTAATTTCCTTAGATAAACCTACTGGAAAAGAGAAAAATGGATCTAGCTTCAATGGATCCTTGGATGGCTCGAAGTTCTTGAAGCAGAATCATGACACGAAAACAAGTTCAAGTAAGATCATCACTTGAAATAAGATTGTTATAGTTATAGAAATTGAACCAAAGTATGAATATGATTATTACCTTGTATTAGAATGATAACCTACTGTAAGAAACAAAGATTTCTTGAGGTTGGATGATCACCTTACAAGATTGGAAGTGAGCTAGCAAACTTGAAAGTATTCTTGATTTTATGAAACTAGAACTTTTGGAATTTATGAAGAACACTTAGAACTTGAAGATAGAACTTGAGAGAGTTCAATTAGATGAAGAAAATTGAAGAATGAAAGTGTTTGTAGGTGTTTTTGGTCGTTGGTGTATGGATTAGATATAAAGGATATGTAATTTTGTTTTCATGTAAATAAGTCATGAATGATTACTCATATTTTTGTAATCTTATGAGATATTTCATGCTAGTTGCCAAATGATGGTTCCCACATGTGTTAGGTGACTCACATGGGCTGCTAAGAGCTGATCATTGGAGTGTATATACCAATAGTACATACATCTAAAAGCTGTGTATTGTACGAGTACGAATACGGGTGCATACGAGTAGAATTGTTGATGAAACTGAACGAGAATGTAATTGTAAGCATTTTTGTTAAGTAGAAGTATTTTGATAAGTGTATTGAAGTCTTTCAAAAGTGTATAAATACATATTAAAACACTACATGTATATACATTTTAACTGAGTCGTTAAGTCATCGTTAGTCGTTACATGTAAGTGTTGTTTTGAAACCTTTAGGTTAACGATCTTGTTAAATGTTGTTAACCCAATGTTTATAATATCAAAAGAGATTTTAAATTATTATATTATCATGATATTATGATGTACGAATATCTCTTAATATGATATATATACATTAAATGTCGTTACAACGATAAACGTTACATATATGTCTCGTTTCAAAATCATTAAGTTAGTAGTCTTGTTTTTACATATGTAGTTCATTGTTAATATAATTAATGATATGTTTACTTATCATAATATCATGTTAACTATATATATAACCATATATATGTCATCATATAGTTTTTTTTTACAAGTTTTAACGTTCGTGAATCACCGGTCAACTTGGGTGGTCAATTGTCTATATGAAACCTATTTCAATTAATCAAGTCTTAACAAGTTTGATTGCTTAACATGTTGGAAACATTTAATCATGTAAACATCAATCTCAATTAATATATATAAACATGGAAAAGTTCGGGTCACTACATCCGCGAGTCGCGGTGTTTGGACCTTCAAACTCCGCGAGTCGCGGAGTTTGTATATTTTTTTTTTTTTATATATCTTATACTAATTAAAACAATTAAGTAATTAATTTTAAAATTTTGTTTCCCTTGTTATTTAGGACGAGGTCGTTTCGGATCGATGTCCTAGTCCGTCCTTCGACAAAATTTTAAAATTTGTCTTTTTGTATCGATTGTTTTAAAAGCTAAAATTTTTGGTTTTTTAATGTTTTTGGCATACTTTAATTCAATAAGATTAAAAATAATGATAATAAAAGTTCTCGTCCCTCCCTTGAGTAAAGCAATTTCGGTTCAAAGACCTAGTCTTCAACTTACGACGAATTTTAAAAATCATATTTTTAACTTAATGAGATAAAGTAAATTTTTGTTTTTTTTTTAATTCACACCAAACTTAAAATAAAAATACATAAAATTCAAAATTAATATTAAAAATTCACACCAAACTTAAAATTTAAAATGCATAAAAATAAAATTCATATTTTAAAAATTAAAAATTCACACCAAACTTAATTTAAAAATTCATATTATAAATTCACACCAAACTTATATTAATTTTTCAAATATTTACAATTTTAAATATATTGTTTTTACAAAGTTTACAATATTAATTTAAGATTTATATATTAATTTTAAAAACATGGTAAAAATAAAATTAAAAATCTTTTTGGCTTTTTATCTCACTTTAATCAATCAAATATTATCAAAAATATGCGCCCCTCTTTTCGGTAAAGTAATTTCGGTTCCAAGACCTAATTTAACTCATGACGAATTTTTGAAATATTTTGGGTTGATTGATTAAAGATATTTATACCTTAAGAATAAACGTTAAATTTCGCAGTGATGTAATAAATTTTTGAATGATATCAATAATTTCGGTCGCTAAACCTAATTTTATTCAATACCAATTTAATACTTTATAGCGAACAAATTAACGTTTATTATCAAAAGGTTAAAAATAAAAATAAAAAAATAAAAACTGTACAGACTTACCTGTGAGATAGTATTCTTAGTTATATGATCTATCCCATTCATAAGATAGTCGGTTTAATTGGTTTTCCATGGCTACATAGGCGTAACCTCGAGCATTCAGTGTTTTTTCTTCTAAACATATGAACGGTCCGTCTTTGCATAAAGTAACAAATTCGGTATTTGAATAGGTTTGATTATTTGAACATTTACCTCCATGTGACCATTTTCCACATTTGTGACATCTTTCTAGGTGTCGTGCTCTTCTTTTTGCTGCGGATTTTGATTTTCCTTTACTAAATTGTAACTTATTAACTTCGCATCTGGATTCTTTTCTAACTCCGTCCAATCTTTCTCTGATTACTGATACTATTTCACTCGGAAGTGTGTCATTATTACGTTTAGTGATCAAAGCATGTAGCATTAGACCATGGTTTAGTTCACAGGCAGTCTTCATTTTGTAAAAACCTAAAAAAAAAATAAAAATTCAGAATGGGGGGAGAAGACTAGTTCTTTAGGGTCTGCTAGGGAAAGACCATTCGGGTTCCATTTTCGAGAACTACACGAAAACAGACAATCTAACTCTAACAGAAATACATATTATCCTTTAAAGACTTGATTCTCCCCACACTTAGTTAGCTGTGGTGTCGAAATTGTGATTAACTTTGTTGTCGACTTCCATCGGACTATCTATGTAGTGTTTAACTCTGTGACCATTAACTTTAAATTCAATCCCATTTGAATTTATTAATTCTATCGTTCCGTATGGAAAAACTCTTTTAACTATGAATGGTCCAGACCATCTTGATTTCAATTTTCCAGGAAATAGCTTGAATCGTGAATTGAAAAGAAGAACTCTGTCTCTTTCTTTAAATTCTTTTAAACTTCTGATTCTTTTATCATGTCATTTCTTCGTTCTTTCCTTATAGATTAACGAATTATCGTATGCTTCATGTCTTAATTCTTCTAATTCGTTTAGTTGACTTAACCGTAGACGTCCGGCTTCATGTAAATCAAGATTACATGTCTTCAAAGCCCAAAATGCTTTGTGTTCAATTTCTACTGGAAGATGACAAGCTTTTCCATAAACAAGTCTAAAAGGTGTGGTTCCAATTGGAGTTTTGTAGGCTGTTCTAAAAGCCCAGAGTGCATCCTCCAATTTAATGGACCATTCCTTCGGATTTGATCCTACGATTTTCTCTAGAATACGTTTTAAAGCTCGGTTGGTATTTTCAACTTGTCCACTTGTTTGTGGATGATATGCGGTGGAGATTTTATGAGTTACTCCATATCTTTTAAGAACTTTCTCAAGTTGATTATTACAAAAATGAGTACCCCGATCACTTATTAAAGCTTTCGGTGTTCCAAACCTTGCAAAAAGACGTTTTAAAAAGTTGACTACAACTCGTGCATCGTTAGTTGGGAGAGCTTGTGCTTCCGCCCATTTAGATACATAATCAATGGCTACGAGTATATATAGATTATTATGAGATTTTGGAAATGGACCCATAAAGTCAATACCCCAAATGTCAAATACTTCACATACTTGGATGACATTTTGTGGCATTTCATCACGTTGACTTATTTTTCCGACCCTTTGACAAGCATCACAGGATTTGCAAAGAAGGTGTGCGTCTTTGTAAATTGTAGGCCAATAGAATCCAGCATCATAAACTTTTCTTGCTGTTAGTTGAGGCCCATAATGCCCTCCTGTTGGTCCTGTGTGACAATGGTTTAATATTTTACTGGCTTCATCTCCGAATACACATCGGCGTATTATTCCATCGGGACAACTTTTAAACAGATGTGGATCTTCCCAGAAATAGTGTTTTATATCACTGAAGAATTTCTTTCGTTTTTGGTACGATAATCCTTTTTCAAGGAATCCACATACTAAGTAGTTTGCATAGTCTGCAAACCATGGTATTTCATTATAATCTATCTTCAATAGATATTCATCAGGAAAGTTGTCTTGTATGGCCGATTCATTTAGAACTTCTAATTCGGGATTTTCAAGACGAGAAAGATGATCAGCGGCGAGATTTTCTGCTCCTCTTTTATCTCGGATTTCAATATCAAACTCTTGTAAGAGTAAGATCCAACGGATTAATCTTGGTTTAGCATCTTGTTTTGAAAATAGGTATCTAAGAGCAGAATGGTCGGTATAAACCACCGTTTTTGCTAGAACGAGATATGATCGAAATTTGTCAAAAGCAAAGACAATAGCAAGGAGTTCTTTTTCAGTAGTTGTATAGTTCATTTGTGCTCCTTGTAACGTCTTACTAGCATAATAAATAGGTTGAAATCGTTTTTCAATCCTTTGTCCTAAAACGGCTCCCATTGCAAAATCACTTGCATCGCACATTAGTTCAAATGGTAGATTCCAATTTGGTGTTATCATGATCGGCGCATTAGTGAGTTTCTCTTTAAGAATATTAAAAGATTTGATACATTCATCTGAAAAGATGAATGGAGCATCCTTTTCTAGGAGTTTATTCATAGGAGTGGCAATTTTAGAAAAATCTTTTATGAAACGTCGGTAAAAACCGGCATGCCCTAGAAAACTCCTAACTCTTCTAACATTGGTGGGATGTGGAAGTTTAGCAATTACATCTACTTTAGCTCTATCCACTTCAATTCTTTCTTTTGAAATTTTATGTCCAAGAACGATGCCCTCTTTAACCATGAAATGGCATTTCTCCCAATTAAGAACTAGATTTTATTGTTCGCATCTAATAAGCATTCGTTCCAGATTAACTAGACATGATTCAAATGTATCACCGAAGACTGAAAAGTCATCCATGAAAACTTCCATGCATTCTTCTATCATGTCGTGAAAAATCGCCATTATACACCTTTGAAAGGTTGCAGGGGCGTTGCAAAGTCCAAATGGCATGCGTTGGTAAGCAAAAGTACCATAAGGGCACGTGAATGTGGTTTTCTCTTGGTCCTCGGGTGCTATTGGAATTTGAAAATATCCGGAAAATCCATCTAGAAAACAATAGTAACTATTTTCGGCTAATCTTTCCAACATTTGATCAATGAAAGGTAAGGGAAAGTGATCTTTTCTGGTGGCGTCATTTAATTTTCTATAATCAATACACACACGCCATCCTGTTACAGTCCTAGTAGGAATAAGCTCATTTTTCTCATTTGTAATGACAGTCATGCCACCCTTCTTAGGCACGCATTGAAATGGGTGCTACCCATGGACTATCAGAAATTGGATAAATTAAACCTGCATCTAGTAGTTTAATAATTTCTTTTTTAACTACATCTTGCATATTAGAATTTAGTCTTCGTTGGCGTTGCACATACGTTTTATGACCTTCTTCCATAAGGATTTTATGTGTGCAATACGAAGGACTTATTCCTTTAATATCATGAATCTTCCATGCGATGGCTGGTTTATGAGCTTTCAACACAGAAATGAGTTGTGATTTCTCATTTTCAGTAAGAGAAGACGATATTATTACAGGTAATTCAGATTCACCATGTAAATAAGCGTATTCCAAATGGTTTGGAAGTGGCTTTAACTCTAATTTCGGAGGTTCTTCTATCGATGATTTGTATCGATATCTGTCTTATTCTTTTAGCATTTGAATTTCTTCTGTTGTTGGTTCATATCCATTAGCTATAAGTGTAGCTAACATTTCAGCTTCATCAATTGGTTCATTACCTTCTCCTAAAGAACATTCTCCTGTTCCTTGTAATTCTGGAAATTCTTCTAATAATTCTGCATGTGCATCTATAGTTTGAATATAATAACATGTATCATCTGCAGATTGTGGTTGTTGCATTGCTCTATCAACTGAAAAGGTAACACTCTCATCCTCTATACTTAGGGTCAATTTCTTACCGAACACGTCTATCATTACTTTAGCCGTGTTTAAGAATGGTCTTCCTAATATGAGAGGAACTTGAGAATCTTCTTCCATGTCCAGAACAACAAAATCTAATGGAAATACTAAAGTACAAACTTTAACTAGCATGTTCTCCATTATCCCTCTAGGATATTTTATTGATCTATCGGCTAGTTGTATGCTTATTCTGGTTGGTTTCAATTCTCCACGGTCTAGTTTAGCGTATAGTGAATATGGCATTAGATTTATACTAGCACCTAAGTCTGCCAATGCTTCTATTGAACTAAGACTACCCAGAAAACATGGAATCGTGAAACTTCCTGGATCAGATAGTTTTTCTGGTATCTTATTCAACAGCACTGCTGAACAATTAGCATTCATGGTAACAGCTGAGAGTTCTTCCATTTTCTTTCTATTTGAGATTAGATCTTTCAAGAATTTAGCATATCTAGGCATTCCTGAAATCACATCAATGAAAGGAAGATTTACATTTATCTGTTTAAACATATCCAAGAATTTGGATTGCTCGGCTTCAAGTTTCTCTTTCTTCATTTTACTCGGGTAAGGAAGTGGTGGTTGGTATGGTTTAACATAAGGTTTAGCCTTAACTGTGTTATCTTCATTAACCTTTTCAACTACCGGTTCTTTTTCCTTATCTTGATCAGGTTGTGGTTCTTGTAGAGTAGGAATAGCTTCATCAGAAGTTACAAGTATTTCAGGTGGTTTAAGTGTTGTACCACTTCTTGTGGTAATGGCTTTAGCTGTTTCATTCCGGGGGTTAGCATTTGTATCACTAGGTAGACTTCCCGGTTTTCTTTCACCTATTAACCTTGCTAGGTTACTTACTTCTTGTTCCAGATTTTGAATAGAAGCTTTTTGATTTCTAAATGCTTGAGCATTTTGTTCATTAGTTTGTTTCTGAGATGTGAAAAACTGCGTTTGAGTTTCAACTAGCTTCGTCATCATATCTTCTAAATTCGGCTTTTTATCATCAGTTTGTTGCGGTGGTTTGTTTTGAAAATTAGGTCTTTGCTGGTTGTAAGTATTATTGGATACTTGTTGATTGCTAGGACCTTGTTGGTTGTTGTATGGAATATTTCGGTTATAGTTCTGGTTTTGATTGTAAATCGGTCTTGGCGGTTGATAATTATTCTGATAATTATTTCCAGGCCTTTGGTTTATGTATGAAATATTCTCTCTTTGTTCCATTGTTAATTCAATACTGAGACAATCTTTTGTCAAATGTGGTCCTCCACACTGCTCACAACTAATTCGTATTGAGTGAATATCTTTAGTCATCTTTTCCATTCGTCTCTCAACAGCATCTAACTTTGCGGAAATGGAATCTAAGTCATGGCTAGAATCGGCTCTAGCTGCTTTAGATGATCTAACGATATCTTTTTCTTGGTGCCACTCATGTGAGTGGGAAGCAGTGTTATCAATAATTTTGTAAGCATCAGTTTCTGTTTTCTTCATAATAGAACCACCAGCTGCTATATCTATGTCTTTCCTTGTAGTGATGTCGCATCCTTGGTAGAATATTTGTACTATTTGACAGGTGTCTAAACCATGTTGCGGACATCCTCTTAACAACTTTCCAAATCTAGTCCACGCCTCATATAGAGTTTCATTCGGCTTCTGTGTGAACGTAAAAATTTCTCCTTGAAGTCTTATGGCTTTAGATGCAGGAAAGAATTGTTTAAGAAATTTTTCAACTAAAACGTCTCATGTATCAATCGCCCCTTCAGGTAACGATTCCAACCAATCTTTGGCTTCTCCCTTTAAAGTCCAGGGAAATAACATGAGATATATTTGTTCATCCTCCACTTCTCTTATTTTAAATAGTGTGCAGATCCTATTAAAGTTACGAAGATGTTCATTTGGATCTTCCTTCGGTGCACCACTAAATTGGCATTGATTAGTCACCATGTGTAGAATTTGTCCTTTGATTTCATAATCTGGCGCATTAATGTCTGGATGAGTAATTGCGTGACCTTGGCCAGTGCGTTTAGCTCTCATTCGGTCTTCCATACTTAAAGGTTCCAGATTCTCCATAATTGAATTTGTTGAATCGGAATCACTAGAGGATTCTGATTTAATGGTTCGTTCCTCAACAATCTCTGTTTGAATGATTGGTGGTTCCGGAGGAAAATTTAATGGTTCAGGATCTACGAATCGTTCCTGAATATTCTCCGGATTCTCAATTGTGAGGTCGGGTTCAAAAAATGGATTATCGGAAATTTGAACTGGAGTACTTGATCGACTGGATGACGATTCTAAAGAAAAATCAACGGCAGTAATATTTGCTAAATGTATTGATCTAGTTACAGGTGGTGAACGTACAAAAGGTGGTGAACGTCTTGCTCGGTGCATTCACTGAATATCCTATTAGTTTTTAAAAGGAAAGAAAAATTATAATAAGTTATCCAATCAATAGACTTTTCTGATTTTGCCCACGTTTCGAATAGCCAAAAGATGCAGCAGAGGGGCAGGATTCGTTTGGTCTCAATATAATTGAGGACTGTTTGGCTCCAATAACCCGGTCCACGTACAAATCCAACTATTACTACGAATCATAAAATTTTGATGTCTATTAATTTAACCACTTAAAATAAATTTTCGTAATTTTAAGAAATTTAGATAAGAAGTAGAATAAAAATCTATGTCCTAAAACTAGAATAGCGAGAAATAAGAAAGAAAAAGAGTTCGTCGTAAAAGGTCGAAAAAGAAAAATGGTTGAAAAATAAAAGGTGACGGAAAAATAAAAGAAACTTAAAAAATTTAAAAACACTTGACTAACCTAACCTTATTACTACAACTAACTTAAAATTATAATCGTAAATTGAGATTACTAATTGGAATGATAATTGATACATAGGTAAAAGGTGTCTAAAAATATTAAAGCTTACAAGTAAAACTATATCCCAAATGGAAATAACTTAAAAAGAAACTAAAACTTAAAAAGGCGTCGCAAAATTCTAAAGTACCTAAATCTTAGTCTAAAGAAAAAGCACTTAAGGGATTTTACGGCAAAGCCTAAAAATCTAGAAATAAAAATAATTATGGCAAAAACTAAGTTTAAAACTAAATATGAGCGAAAAATACAAATATTACGCTAAAACAATTAAAAAGGGACAAAATATAAAAATATACAAAAAGTTGTAAAAAGTACAAATTTTATACAAATATTATTTTTTTATTATTTATTTATTAAAACTATTAATTTTATATTTTATTTAAACTAATTTAACTAAATAAAACAAATTAAATAAAAAGAAACTTTAAAATAAAACTAATTATAATAATAATAATTAATTAGGGTTAATAATAATAATAATTAATAATTACTCCGTAATTAATGCAGATTAGGGTTCCTGTGTGGCGTGTCAGATTGTCTCCGAGAGTTGCGGTATTAGAAGCTGTAAACTCCGCGAGTCACGGGGTTCCAAAATTCAACTCAGGTACTTTTTAAAATTCGACGCGTTTTTTTTTTTATTTTTTTATTTTATATTTTCTGTTTTATATTTTCTGTTTTAAAATCTAAAATATTTATATAATAAAAACTTATATTTTAAAAACTAGAATAAAAATAGACCTACTTTATAATTTTATAAATAAAAATCTTAAAACTAGATTTATATATATATATTTTTTTCGGTTTTTTTTTATATGTTTTAAATAAAAACAAAATACTTAAATAAAACTTATATAAAAATAAAGAAACTTTATAAAACTTAAATATTTAACAAAATCTTAAAAATACTTATATTTTTGTTTTTCTTTTTATATTTTTGAATAATTAAAAACGAATTTTTATAAAAATGAATTTTAATAAAAGTAAACTAAAAATCTTTTTTTTTTATATTAGCGTTGCGCTTCCGGCTTTTAAGCTAGATTGTTCCCCGGCAGCAGCGCCAAAAATACTTGATGTGGTAGCGTGGGGGTACGAAATAGTATTATATTTTTGATACGAAAAGCGATACAGATTACACAAGTTTTATATTTATTTAGAGAATGGATATACTTAAACCTTGCTACAACACTTATAGGCAGTGTACCTAATCGTACAGTAGTGTAGTTTTTAGTAAGTCCGGTTCGTTCCACAGGGAAAATCTTTAAACAAAGTTTAACGCTATATTAGTTTACTTTTGTAAAAATACAAATATATATATAAGTAATATTATTATTATAAAGGGGGGTTTTTACCGTTTAATGACCGGTTTGTCGATTTTAAAACTTTAGTCGCAGTTAAAACCAAATATAAAATAATAAATAAATACAAGACTTAATTTAAAGCCTAAAGTAAATAACGATAATGAAATTGCAATTAATAAAAGTGCGATAAAATAAACTTGCGATAATTAAAAAGTACGATAATTAAAAGTGCAATTAAATACAATAACAATAAAAATGCGATAATTAGAAGTGCAATTAAATATAAAATAAAGGAAATTAAATATGAAATAAAAGAATTATGCTTATTTAAACTTCCGTAATCATGATGGTTGACGTGTTGCTTTTAGTTTTATGCCCATGGGTTAATTGTCCTTTGTCCTGGATTATTTAATATGTCCGTCTGGTTTTTGTCCATAACAGTCCATCAGTCATAAATATAAAGTGCGAGTGTCCTCGTCAAATTATCCTTATACCCGAAGTTAAATATTCCAACTAATTGGGGACTTAAACTGTAACAAGATTTTAATACTTTGTTTAATAATTACACCAGGATGTCGACTGAGTGTAACCCAAGGTTTTAATATTTTGTTATCAATTATACCAAGTGTCCTTGTACATAATTTCACCCCTGTTTTAATTATTCTAGTGGCTATTAATCCATTCCCGTGTCCGGTTAAATGAACGATTATTAGTACATATAAATATCCCGCCTATCGTGTCCGATCGAGTGTATATGGTTATTTATAGGTACGTTCAATTGTAAATCTTTATATTAAAATTAACAAACTATCATTTAGTTAAACAAATATAAAGCCCATTAATAGCCCATAGTCTAATTTTTTCACAAGTGTCGTTCTTTTGTTCAAACCCCAATTATGGTACAAAGCCCAATTACCCAATTTTAGTAATTAGCCCAACATCATGATTACTTCGTTTTAAATAAGCATAATAATAACTTAGCTACGAGACATTAAATTAAAAAGGTTGAACATAACTTACAATGATTAAAAATAGCGTAGCGTTACATGGACAGAATTTTGACTTACACCCTTACAACATTTGCTAACATACCTTTATTATTAGAATTATAATTATAATTATAATTAAAATTAAAATATAAATTATATAAATATTACGTATATAGATAGAGAGATGGATATATATGTTATATTTTTACGATCAGAATGCGCGAGCTTTATAGGCAGTTTCTAAATTTGGGGCTCCGCGACTCGCGTAATTTTTGCACTGCAAACTCCGCAACTCGCGGAGTTTGCTTTTACAGCTCACACAAGTTTGGAGCCTTTCTTGCCGACGGTTTATAATATATTATATAATATATAAATAATTATAAGAATTATTTAAATATTATATTATATTTATGTGCATAGTTGACTTGTAATTTTTAGTCCGTTGCGTCGAGCGTTGAGAGTTGACTCTGGTCCCGGTTCCGGATTTTCGAACGTCCTTGCGTACAATTTAATATCTTGTACTTTGCGTTTTGAATCTTGTACTCTTGTAATTTCGAGACGTTTCTTATCAATAATTGGAACCTCTTTGATTGTATTTTGTACTTTTGAGCTTTTTGGTCGTTTGCGTCTTCAATTCGTCGAATCTGTCTTTTGTCTTCACCTTTTATTATTTAAACGAATATCACTTGTAAATAGAACAATTGCAACTAAAAGCTTGTCTTTCTTGAGGAATAATGCTATGAAATATATGTTCGTTTTTAGCATTATCAAGCATCCTACACGATTTCTTGCGCCGTTAGCTGTATTACTAGATTCAGAGTTATTGTTGGTATGTGGCGCTGCCTGTACTGCGGCTATGTTTGAAGCAAGAAAGGCACGAAATTCCTTTTCGCTCATATTCAAGGTGTGTCGAGTAGTCGGTGCCATTTCCTTCAAAATAGTCAAATGAAACAAGTTAATCATACAGAATATTAAGAGTAGTCAATAGTATCTCGTAGCATAATATGAACTCATTTATAAAAGCTTTTTCTTCATATTAGCATTTTATAATTTTAAATTCGGGTACTACATACCCGTTAAGTTCATACTTAGTAGCTAATATACAATTCAACTACTACAATTCCATATGTAAAACTGATTATAATAATATATCACATACAAATATTCTTCAAACTTACAACTTCGCTATATTACATATGACATGAAATATAGTACACTATGATACATGACAGTTTTGAAGATAAATCTAGTTAATACGCAAGTTGTTCAGCAAAGGAAATAAAGACACGTAATTCATAAGTCCAGAAACAAGTCATGCATTCTGGTTTTACTAAGACGACTTCCCATCCTTGGTCTTGTGGAAAATAACCGTTATGACCATTGGCTAGGCAGCATGTTGTAATGTCGTCAAAAGGACGAGGGTTTCGTAATGTCCAACAGCCTCGTAATAATCTAAAAACCTTGTTTCTCACCCTAACTACTGAATCCGTCACTTGTGGGAAAGTTTTATTTAAAAGCTGCAATCCGATGTTCTTTTTCTCACTTTGGTAAGAAGCGAACATCACTAACCCGTAAGCATAACATGCTTCTTTATATTGCATGTTAGAAGCTCTATCTAATTCACGAAATCCTATGTTGGGATATGTTGAGTCAAAATAGGTTCTTAACCCATAGCGTAAAATTGCATTTGGGTTCCCCGCATTTAACGCTTTAAAGAAAACACGGCGTAACTTATGGTCTCCCCAATGTGATATACCCCACCTATCAAAGGAAAGCCTTTTATAAACTAAGACATTTCTGGAAAGTCTTTCAAATATTTGACAAGTTAATTTTTCCATAACTAAATGTGCTGATGAATTCTGACCGACTCTAGACAAGATTTCCTCAATCATATCCTCTGGTAGGTCTTCTAAAATATTCGGTTGTCTACCCTTAACGTCCATTTTGTTTTTATACTGTAAAATAGACAAGGATTAGATTCGTAAAAGATAATTAACAAACAATACAAACAATTTTTACATAGAATATAAAAGTACAAGCACACTATAATACATATAATACGCAACATGATTACAACCCTCTAATCTGAATCACTGGTTTCTTCTTCTTTGGACTTGGTTCTTTTCCCTAATTTTCTAGGGATATATGATGTTCCTCTAATACGAGCCGTCGTTTTCCACATTGGTTTAGAAAAACCTGGTGGTTTAGAGGTTCCCGGGTTATTGTCACGATATTGAAAATACGGGTGTTGACGGTACATATAAAGTTCATCGGGGTCGGAATCAGATTTCTCTATTTTGATGTCCTTTCCCTTATTACTTTCTTTTGCCTCATTAAATTGGGTCGGGGTAATTTCTATAACATCATCGGAATCCTCATCAGGATCCGATTCATCGGAAAATTGGTAATCTTCCCAATATTTTGCTTCCTTAGCGGAAACACCATTGACCATTATTAACTTTGGTCCATTGGTTGAGAATTTTCTTTTATTTGACCGGTTTTCTGTGTTTCCTACTATTCCCTCCTCCGGAACCTCTTCTTCTTCTGGTTCCTCTTCTTTCGGTTCCGTTTCCTCTTCTTCCGGTTCTTCAGGAATTTGTGAATCTTGCCAATATATATTCGACTCTTCGTTATTATTAGGTGAGTCAATGGAATTTGTGCTAGAGGTAGACATCTATCACACAATATCAAACATGTTAAGAGATTAATATATCACATAATATTTACATGTTAATAATATATAGTTTCCAACAAAAATGTTAAGCAATCATTTTTAAAGAAAACACGGTCGAAATCCAGACTCACTAATGCATCCTAACAAACTCGATAAGACACACTAATGCAAATTTTCTGGTTCTCTAAGACCAACACTCTGATACCAACTGAAATGTCCCGTTCATATTGATTATAAACGTTCCATATTAATTGATTTCGTTGCGAGGTTTTGACCTCTATATGAGACGTTTTTCAAAGACTGCATTCATTTTTAAAACAACCATAACCTTTATTTTATCAATAAAGGTTTTAAAAGCATTTCGTAGATTATCAAATAATGATAATCTAAAATATACTATTTACACATGACCATTACATAATGGTTTACAATAGAAATATATTACATCGATATATGTTTCTTGAATGCAGTTTTTACACAATATTATAAAAACATGGACTCCAAATCTTGTCCTTATTTTAGTATGCAACAGCGGAAGCTCTTAGTATTCACCTGAGAATAAACATGCTTTAAACGTCAACAAAAATATTGGTGAGTTATAGATTTAACCTATAAATATCAAATCGTAACAATAGACCACAAGATTTCATATTTCAATACACATCTCATACATAGAGATAAAAATCATTCATATGGTGAACACCTGGTAACCGACATTAACAAGATGCATATATAAGAATATCCCCATCATTTCCGGGACACCCTTCGGATATGATATAAATTTCGAAGTACTAAAGCATCCGGTACTTTGGATGGGGTTTGTTAGGCCCAATAGATCTATCTTTAGGATTCGCGTCAATTAGGGTGTCTGTTCCCTAATTCTTAAATTACCAGACTAAAAAAGGGGCATATTCGATTTCGATCATTCAACCATATAATGTAGTTTCAATTACTTGTGTCTATTTCGTAAAACATTTATAAAAAAAATTGCGCATGTATTCTCAGCCCAAAAATATAAAGGGTAAAAAAGGCAAATGAAACTCACGCATGTAAATATTATAAAACAGTTAATAAAGCATTTGCATGTGTGTATATGGTATCCCAAGATTACATAATATATTAGAATACATGTATAATACAATATAAGTTATCTAGGATATGATTTGTATAGATTTGTTAAACATTTCCCGTAGCTAAAAAGATCAAAAATATCCAATCTTGTTTTACCCATAACTTCTTCATTTTAAATCTGTTTTGAGTGAATCAAATTGCTATGGCTTCATATTGAACTCTAATTTAAGAATCCAAACAGAAAAAGTATAGATTTATAGTCAGAAATTTAAGTTACATGTCAATTACTAAAGAGGTAGTCATTTCCATCGAAAGAACGACATCTTGATGACCATTTTGAAAAACATACTTTCACTTTGAGTTTAACCAAGATTTTTGGATATAGTTTCATGTTCATATGATAAATCATTTTACCAGAAGAACAACTTTTAAATCAAAGTTTATCATAGTTTTTAATTATCCAAACCAAAACAGCCCCCGGTTTCACTACGACGGCGTATATCCGATTTTATGGTGTTCATCGTGTTTCCAGATTTAAATCATTAAGTTAGCATATCATATAGATATAGAACATGTGTTTAGTTGATTTTAAAAGTCAAGTTAGAAGGATTAACTTTTATTTGCGAACAAGTTTAGAATTAACTAAACTATGTTCTAGTGATTACAAGTTTAAACCTTCGAATAAGATAGCTTTATATGTATGAATCGAATGATGTTATGAACATCATTAATACCTCAAGTTTTCTGGATAAAACTACTGGAAATGAGAAAAATGGATCTAGCTTCAAAGGATCCTTGGATGGCTTGAAAGTTCTTGAAGCAGAATTATGACACGAAAACAGTTCAAGTAAGATTTTCACTCGAAATAAGATTGTTATAGTTGTAGAAATTGAATCAAAGTTTGAATATGAATATTACCTTGAATTAGAAAGATAACCTACTGTAAATAACAAAGGTTCCTTGATCTTAGATGATTACTTGGAATGGATTAGAAAGCTTGGAAGTAGACTTGCAAACTTGGAAGTATTCTTGATTTTTATGAAACTATATTTATGGAATTTATGAAGAACACTTAGAACTTGAAGATGGAACTTGAGAGAGATAAATTAGATGAAGAAAATTAAAGAATGAAAGTGTTTGTAGGTGTTTTTGGTCGATGGTATATGGATTAGATATAAAGGATATGTAATTTTGTTTTCATGTAAATAAGTCATGAATGATTACTAATATTTTTGTAATTTTATGAGATATTTCATGCTAGTTTCCAAATGATGGTTCCCACATGTGTTAGGTGACTCACATGGGCTGCTAAGAGCTGATCATTGGAGTGTATATATCAATAGTACATACATCTAAAAGCTGTGTATTGTACGAGTACGAATACTGGTGCATACGAGTAGAATTGTTGATGAAACTGAACGAGGATGTAATTGTAAGCATTTTTGTTAAGTAGAAGTATTTTGATATGTGTCTTGAAGTCTTTCAAAAGTGTATGAATACATATTAAAACACTACACGTATATACATTCTAATGGAGTCGTTAAGTCTTCGTTAGTCGTTACATGTAAGTGTTGTTTTGAAACCTTTAAGTTAACGATCTCAATTAATGTTGTTAACCCAATGTTTATTATATCAAATGAGATGTTAAATTATTATGTTATCATGATATTATGATGTATGATTATCTCTTAATATGATATATACATTAAAATATCGTTACAACGATAATCGTTACATATAAGTCTCGTTTCGTAATTCTTGAATTAGTAGTCTTGTTTTTACATATGTAGTTCATTGTTAACACATTTAATGATATATTTAAATATCATTTTATCATGTTAAATATAGTGTATCAATATCTTAATATGATACATATGTATTTAGTAGACGTTATCATAACGATAATCGTTATATATATCATTTCGAGTTTCTTAACTTAGTAATCTCATTTCTTATGTATATCACACATTGTTAATATAATTAGTGAGATACTTACTCATCATAATCTCATGTCAACCATATATATATCTCTATATATACCACAACATGTAGTTTTTACAAATTTGTAACGTTCGTGAATCGCCGGTCAACTTGGGTGATCAATTGTCTATATGAAACTTATTTTATTTAATCAAGTCTTAACAAGTTTGATTGCTTAACACGTTGGAAATATTTAGTCATGTAAATATCAATCTCAATTAATATATATAAACATGAAAAAGTTCGGGTCACTACAACGACCATGTAACGGGACCTAAGTTAACGGCTCCGACAATGACGATTTTGTCGGGTCGTTACACCCTATGGATCCATATCTAATATTCGCATTTACCAGTTCAAAAACCAATGATTAAACGTTACCGTGCTAAGGGGAAAGTTTATGCCGTTATATAACCCACACATATGTAAAGTTTAAGTACTCTTGTAAAGTAAGTAAAACATAAAAAGCGCATGTATTCTCAGTCCCAAAAATAGTAAGAAGTAGTAAAGGGATGCTATAACTCACAGTGAATAAGCAGTAAAAGTCGATATGAAACGTATGCAGGTAGTAAGTCGGTCCGAAAGGTCGTCAACCTAAGTCAAAGGTCACTAGGTCAGTATGTTGTCCCAAAAGGTTAAAATTGAATATATTAATTTTAAGTGTCATCATCGACATCATCATTATCATCATCATTCATCAACACTAAGGTAAGTTTAACAAGAATAGAGATCGAAACAAAAGGCTGACTTCGTACAGCTGTTACAACCTCTATACAAATCAAAAAGATACGTAGTCAGTGGCTAGGGCTCCGTATATGAGTCCTCTAACCGCTGACCAATTTTCAGAACCTAACTCGTCTTCGTTTGACCCTGGCGACGGTTTTAGTGCGAGTAGGTCAGAAATTTCAGCACAACGTTACAAGGGCGTAGTGACTTTCGTAAGGCTATAAATCCTAAACCGTATATCGGATTAAGTCGAGGCCTAAACGAAAAGTCATCTACTCGAAACAAACTATCTGAAAATTAATTTTCTAGAAGCCCAGGAGTCTGATCATACCCCGAAAAATAGAAAACAAGTACTCCGGTGAGGTTCTTGGTGCTTGATGCTCATCACGGTTCTCATCCTTGATGCTTGTAAGCTTCAAGTGTACAACTCTTTGATGTTTTAGCATCACTTTGACCAAGGTTCAAGTGTACAACTATTTTAACACGAGCCGTACACTAGTTTTGTTGTTGGGCCATAAAACCTTTGTATTGTTGGATTGATGTTAAATAAAAAAGAAAAAAAAAGAAAAATGACTACGCTGGTTGATGTATGCGGTTGTCGAACGTACCACAAAACCAAAAAACTTTAATTTCTATTGGACCGAGATCCAAGACATGCTATATTTTTTTTCTTTTTTCTACACCGGGCTTTATTTATTTTGTTGGGCCAAAGTTTCTGTTGGGCCGAGGGTCTGTATAGAGTTTCCTATTGGGCCGTGAGTCAATTGCTATTGGGCTGGAACGAGGATTGACGATACATGATGATGAATAGATTATGATTAAGATAGGTGTTGATGACATGATTTTATGATGATGTTTTAGTTAAATAATGATGATAATAGTATTGATAATGAACGGGAACGAGAAAAAGATGATAGTGTTTATTAAACAAAAAGATGATAATGAATCTAATGATGATATCATTATGAAGGAATGATGATGATTAGAATAGATGATGATGTTGTATGTATATGATAGATGATATGAGGAAAAAGGAAGTATACAGATTGATATAAATGAAGTATATTATTACGGGGTATAATTAAAGAAAAAGCAAGGATAGCCTTATGGTTAAGGGTGTTGACGGGTTAGCGGGACATCGCGGGTTCAAACCTGGACTTGGGCATTTTTTAAGGGCTACTTCTTTGAGGTAGTATTACTATTACCATTATTATTATTATTATTATTATTATTATTATTATTATTATTATTATTATAAATATGCTTATGAAAAAAAATAAAAAATAAAAATAGATATAATTTATGTTAATATATATTAAGATAAAAATGATTACGATTAAGATCATAAATATAGTTAAGGTAATTACAATCGAGAAGTATAATTATAAGTACGTTTATGAGTAAGAGGAATATAAATATAACTAAGTCATGACTAAATAAAATTTTTGTTAAAAACTATCATTTTTTTTAAAAAGTTATCATTATGATTAAAATTATCATTATATTTAAAATTATCACTTTTATTAAACTTATCATTTTTATTATTATTATTATTAAAAGTATTATTATTATTATTATTATTATTATTATTATTATTATTATTATTATTTTTATTATTATTATCATTAAACATGATTTTATTATTATTATTAATAGTATGACTATTTTTATTACTAGTAGTATCCTTATTATAAGTATCCTTATTTTAATATATTATTATTATCATTATTATTATTACTACAAATAAAATGACTAATATTATTATCAAAATTATTATTACCAATATCATTATTAAATCTAATTATTAGTATTATTATCCTTATTTTAGTACTATTATAATTATTAATATTACAAACAAAAGAAATTTATATATAAAGAGTATATTACATACTATATTTTTATATGAAATATTATTAACTATAATAATAACTAAATTACATATAGTGTATAAATATATTTTAAGTAATAATATAAACACATATAAAAGTATATATATACATATATAAATATAACAATTGAAATAATATATATATATATATATATATATATATATATATATATATATATATATATATATATATATTACTAAAATTAATATATAATTTGTTCGATCTCAATTATATATATATATATATATATATATATATATATATATATATATATATATATATACTTGATATAGGTTCGTGAATCCGAGGCCAACCTTGCGTTGTTCAGTTCCGTCGTATGCATATTTTGCCACAATATCGTATAATGAGTTTCATTACTCCCCTTTTAAATGCTTTTGCAATATATATTTTTGGGACTGAGAATACATGCGCTGCTTTTATGAATATTTTACGAAATAGACACAAGTAATCGAAACTACATTCTATGGTTGAATGATCGAAGCCGAATATGCCCCTTTTGCTTGGTAGCCTAAGAATTAGTAAACCAGTCTACTAATTGACGAGAATCCTAAAGATAGATCTATTGGGCCCAACAAACCCCATCCGTTGTAGCGGATGCTTTAGTACTTCGAGTTTTTATATCATGTCCGATAGATGTCCCGGAATGATGGGGATATTCTTATATGCATCTTATTAATGTCGGTTACCAGGTGTTCAATCCATATGAATGATTTTTATGCAGATGCATGATGTTTATGAGAAATGAAATGAAAATCTTGTGGTCTATTAAATTAATGGAAATGATTATTTATGATAAACTAATGAACTCACCAACCTTTTGGTTGACACTTGAAAGCATGTTTATTCTCAGGTATGAAAGAAATATTTCGCTGTGCATTTGCTCATTTTAGAGATATTACTTGGAGTCATTCATGACATATTTCAAAAGACGTTGCATTCGAGTCGTTGAGTTCATCAAGATTATTATTAAGTCAATTATAGTTGGATATATTATGAAATGGTATGCATGCCGTCAACTTTCGAAGTAATGAAAGTTTGTCTTTTAAAAACGAATGCAATGTTTGTAAAATGTATCATATAGAGGTCAAGTACCTCGCGATGTAACCAAATGTAATGTATTCGTCCAGATGGATTAGGACGGGTCGTTAGATGTTTCCATATTTTTTTTAAATATGGTTATATTATATGCTAATGTTTTGGCTTGTCGTATCAGACAATTGAGGTTTTGTCTATGGTTCCGATGCAGAGCTGTTTATGCTTGTTCTCATCTATTTTGGGTTGAGGATCAAGATGGAATCAAGGATGGTGAAAGGTACATTATCATGCTGACCTGCTTCATTACTTGTTGCATATGAATATAGGAGAATAAATGGGCGGGTTGGGAGGGTTAGTATCGGGTCAAATAATCCGTTTGATTCTTTGGACTTTTCGGGTTTCACTTTGTGATCGGTTAAAACAGGTTCGAATCAAATGGTTGATTTTATATGGGTGGGCATGGCTTAACATGAAACACATAATATCCATTATTTTGAATGTGGTTATATCAACAATTAGTATGTCATAAGTATATAATTTCTAGAACAATATAGTTTTGTGAAATATACGGAGTAATAAATTAGAAGGTTGGCTTGCATGAAAAAACATTATGGGCAGAAATACATAACCTCAATCAACTCATAAATAAGTTAATTGTCTGAGATTTGATGACTTAGGATCATAACAATCTTATAAAGTTTTTATTGAACGGCTCAACAGTTTTATTAAGTAGTTGGATTACATCGTTTTTTGTATGATGCAGAGTATTGCTTTGCTTGAAGCTTGCCCTAAGAATTGCAAAATGCGGCTCAACAAATGGCGAATGTAACAAAAGGTAGCAGCGGATCAGTCGTGCTCTTCATCGAGATTCTGAACAAGTAAGTAATTATCCACCTAAAATCTACTCTTATAATAGGTCCTTGTTAAGTGAAGATGTGGTGATATTAACGTGTGATTCTTTTCGGGACTTTTTAAATCCCAAACGGATTTAATAAAAAAGTTCGCTAAAAAGGAAATTGGCGAAAGGATAAAACAGGGTAATGGTTCGCCCCTAAAGGGTATTTTTAACACAAACTATTTTTTTAATGGATTTATTTAAACAGTTACATGATACGTATAATATTATATACTTGGTGCATTAGTTTCTACTAAATGAAAGTGAACATGATAATGTTCACAGGTTAGCACAACCTGACACACTCCAAATTAATTTCATGTTTTAAATCATAACCATGTTTGATATCAACATATTTTGGAATGTAATTTCAGGTATTTGTACTTTTATGAGAAGGGAAATAAACAAATCACCGTTGCTTCAATTCAAGGACTAATTGAATTAGTAACGAATGAAATGCAAAGTGATAGTACAACATCCGATGCAGCTGCTGATGCTTTCTTCGCCAGTACAATCCGCTATATGCAGTCCCAAAAGGACAAGGGTGGAGCAACACGGGGGAAATTTGAGCCAATCAAGGTTTAATAATTTATGCTATCGTGTAATAATAGTTGCCAAGCTTCGCAGGGGTTGAGGTACCAAAATGATTCCCGCTTTCAAATTTCCTGTGCGTTGGATTCTCGGTTGAGAGTATGTGATGTATGGTTGTCTATAATTTTTGCTTCCCTGATTGTTTCATGCCTCCAAATTTGGAATGTGTAACTTAACAACATAGCGTCGATTTGAAAGTTTCTGAGATAGTAGAATATCGTTGATTTACTGGAACGAATTCTAGCTTTACTTGGAAAACTTAATTTTGAATACACACTCTGAACATATTGACTGTTGTTAAAGATGACTGTAAATACATGCCAGATAAACTTGTATTTGTTCGATACATTGCTACGTTTATGTTTTTGTCTTTACCGTCTCCGCGCTATTTTCACTTGTGTGTCTTATGTTTGTTCAAGTTTTGTTTTTTTTTTTTTTATTTATTTATTTATTTAGAACAAAAAAAAAAAAAAGTATGTAAGTTGGAGTCGCATGCCCCACTAATATAACATGACCAACTTTTTAATGACACACTTGATGTAGCAAAATGGAAAGTGGTCTCGTGTGTGTATACTAGTGTAAATCACAATGTTATCTACACCTTGACATGTTGTTCTTGTAGTTGTTCTTCTTCTTATACTTGGCACACATTCTCCATTACTCCAATCTTTAGAGTGTCAATTTTTTTCTGGATTTCAGTTAATTGCTCCTTAGATAACTGGTGGTGATCTTCCTCCAACTTAGACATAATTAATTCATATACCCCCTCCTCATGCTGCTGCTTCTTATTCTTCTTCTTCTGCTCAGGATCGCTGTACAAACATCCATACAATGCTTCTTCGTCCGTTCGTTCTTCTTCTTCTTCTTCTTTCTCCATTGCATCGAGAAACTCTTGATCAGACATCATGGGATCCTTCAAAACACACTAACAAAAACCAAGTCTCAGTGTTGTTGGCAACAAACCAAGATTAGTACGGACTAAAACTGTTGGAAGCTTCGACGAGCCCAACACACCCACTATAGAGGATCTATACTATAGTAGACTCACTACACCAACACTTTGAAGTTGGTTAGCCTTTAATTTTATAAATCCTTAGTGCACAATAATACTTAGGCGAAAGTGTCGACCATATATCATTTAGGCGGTATAACCGATCATGTATCACTTAGGCGGCAGAGCCGACCATATAATAGATACAACACAAGTGCACTAAGAACTTAAACACAAACTAAGGCTTAACCGGGAAACTTAACAAAGAACACTTTTATTAATACAAAATACAATTACAATATTACTTACAAGCTTTTCTTCTCTACTCACACTCTTCTCACTTCTTACTTCTTCTCTACTTCTCAACTCACTCTTTTCACAACTTCACACAACACAAATGAAATCTCCTCCCATATTTATACTACTCCATGGAACATTCTAGAACCTAGATATTTCCATGGATATATAAATATCTAGATATTTCTACAACCTACAAATATCTAGATTTTTCTTTTACATTTCAATTTCTAGATTTTTCTCTCATATTCTAATATCTAGATATTTTCTTATACATATTAATATCTAGATATTTTACCCATATACATTTACTAATTCCATATTATTCTAAATTTGCATTGTATTTTAACACTCCCCCTCAATGAAAATTTTCTTCCAACGATGTCTTGCAGACCATTCCAAGTGCTTCTCTGAATTTTGTAAACTTCGGTTTACTTAGGCTCTTGGTGAATATATCTGCAACCTGTTCATCTGTCTTTGTTGGCATTGTAGTGACCCGAACTTTTCCATGTTTATATATATTAATTGAGATTGATATTTACATGATTAAATGTTTCCAACATGTTAAGCAATCAAACTTGTTAAGACTTGATTAATTGAAATATGTTTCATATAGACAATTGACCACCCAAGTTGATCGGCGATTCACGAACGTTAAAATTTGTAAAAACGACATGACGATATATATATGGATATACATATGGTTAACATGAGATTATGATAAGTAAGTATCTCCATAAGTATATTAACAATGAGTTATATACATATAAACAAGACTACTAACTTAAGGATTTCGAAACGATACATATATGTAACGATTATCGTTGTAACGACATTTAAATGTATATATATCATATTAAGATATATTAATATATCATAATATCATGATAATATAATAATTTAACATCTCATTAGATATAATAAACAATGGGTTAACAACATTAATTGAGATCGTTAACTTAAAGGTTTCAAAACAACACTTACATGTAACGACTAACGATGACTTAACGACTCAGTTAAAATGTATATACATGTAGTGTATTTAGACGTATTAAAATACTTTTGGAAAACTTCAAGACATATATCAAAACACTCATACTTAACGAAAATGGTTACAGTTACTTTCCCATTCTTTTCTTTCATCAAGAATTCTAGTCGTATTCTTACCCGTATTATACACAGCTTCAAAACGTACTTACTGTGGGTATATACCAATAGGAACTAGCATGGGATTCCACTCTCGATTATGTCATGTATGACTAATCAATTTTAACTTCTACCATGAGCTAGTCAACTAACTAGAACTCCTTTTAACCCCACTCACCACTCACCAATTACCACTCATCATTCACTCCATTTCACTTCCAATTCTCTTTCTAATTCTCTCTCAACACACCCACACTATTATGAACGTATTTTTCCAGTAGTTAATCATCATCTTCATCAAAAATCACTTCAATAATCAAGCTATAATCATCATAGGAAGAACACTTCAAGAACACTTCAAAAATCCCTTCAAGTTTACTAATTTACTTCCAAGCTTTCTAATCCATTCCAAGTAATCATCTAAGATCAAGAAACCTTTGTTATATACAGTAGGTTATCTTTCTTATTCAAGGTAATATTCATATTCAAACTTTGATTCAATTTCTATAACTATAAACTATCTTAATTCGAGTAAAAATCTTACTTGAACTTGTTTTGTGTCATGATCCTACTTCAAGAACTTTCAAGCCATCCAAGATCCTTTGAAGCTAGATCATTTCTTGTCACTTCCAGTAGGTTTATCTACTAAAATTGAGGTAGTAATGATGTTAATAACATCATTCGATTCATATATATAAAACTATCTTATTCGAAGGTTTAAACTCGTAATCACTAGAACATAGTTTAGTTAATTCTAAATTTGTTCGCAAACAAAAGTTAATCCTTCTAACTTGACTTTTAAAATTAACTAAACACATGTTCTATATCTATATGATATGCTAACTTAATGATTTAAAACCTGGAAACACGAAAAACACCGTAAAACCGGATTTACGCCGTCGTAGTAACACCGCGGGCTGTTTTGGGTTAGTTAATTAAAAACTATGATAAACTTTGATTTAAAAGTTGTTATTCTGAGAAAATGATTTTTATTATGAACATGAAACTATATCCAAAAATTATGGTTAAACTCAAAGTGGATGTATGTTTTCTAAAATAGTTATCTAGACGTCGTTCTTTCGACTGAAATGACTACCTTTACAAAAATGACTTGTAACTTATTTTTCCGACTATAAACCTATACTTTTTCTGTTTAGATTCATAAAATAGAGTTCAATATGAAACCATAGCAATTTGATTCACTCAAAACGGATTTAAAATGAAGAAGTTATGGGTAAAACAAGATTGGATAATTTTTCTCATATTAGCTACGTGAAAATTGGTAACAAATCTATTCCAACCATAACTTAATCAACTTGTATTGTATATTATGTAATCTTGAGATACCATAGACACGTATACAATGTTTCGACCTATCATGTCGACACATCTATATATATTTCGGAACAACCATAGACACTCTATATGTGAATGTTGGAGTTAGCTATACAGGGTTGAGGTTGATTCCAAAATATATATAGTTTGAGTTGTGATCAATACTGAGATACGTATACACTGGGTCGTGGATTGATTCAAGATAATATTTATTGATTTATTTCTGTACATCTAACTGTGGACAACTAGTTGTAGGTTACTAACGAGGACAGCTGACTTAATAAACTTAAAACATCAAAATATATTAAAAGTGTTGTAAATATATTTTGAACATACTTTAATATATATGTATATATTGTTATAGGTTCGTGAATCAACAGTGGCCAAGTCTTACTTCTCGACGAAGTAAAAATCTGTGAAAGTGAGTTATAGTCCCACTTTTAAAATCTAATATTTTTGGGATGAGAATACATGCAGGTTTTATAAATGATTTACAAAATAGACACAAGTACGTGAAACTACATTCTGTGGTTGAATTATCGAAATCGAATATGCTCATTTTTATTAAGTCTGGTAATCTAAGAATTAGGGAACAGACACCCTAATTGACGCGAATCCTAAAGATAGATCTATTGGGCCTAACAAACCCCATCCAAAGTACCGGATGCTTTAGTACTTCGAAATTTATATCATATCCGAAGAGTGTCCAGGAATGATGGGGATATTCTTATATATGCATCTTGTTAATGTCGGTTACCAGGTGTTCACCATATGAATGATTTTTATCTCTATGTATGGGATGTGTATTGAAATATGAAATCTTGTGGTCTATTGTTACGATTTGATATATATAGGTTAAACCTATAACTCACCAACGTTTTTGTTGACGTTTAAAGCATGTTTATTCTCAGGTGAATATTAAGAGCTTCCGCTGTTGCATACTAAAATAAGGACAAGATTTGGAGTCCATGTTTGTATGATATTGTGTAAAAACTGCATTCAAGACACTGATTTCGATGTAACATATTTGTATTGTAAACCATTATGTAATGGTCGTGTGTAAACAGGATATTTTAGATTATCATTATTTGATAATCTACGTAAAGCTTTTTAAACCTTTATTTATGAAATAAAGGTTATGGTTTGTTTTAAAAATGAATGCAGTCTTTGAAAAACGTCTCATATAGAGGTCAAAACCTCGCAACGAAATTAATTAATATGGAACGTTTTTAATCAATAAGAACGGGACATTTCAGTTGGTATCAGAGCGTTGGTCTTAGAGAACCAGAATTTTGCATTAGTGTGTCTTATCGAGTTTGTTAGGATGCATTAGTGAGTTTGGACTTCGACCGTGTTTACTTGAAAAATGATTGCTTAACAAATTTTGTTGGAAACTATATATTTTTAACATGTGAATATTATGTGATATATTAATCTCTTAACGCGTTTGATATTATGTGATAGATGTCTACCTCTAGAACAAGTCCCATTGACTCACCTAATAATAATGAAGAGTCAAATATAAATTGGAATGATTCGTGGACTGATTCACAAGTTCCCGAAGAGGAACCGGAAGAAGAGTCGGAACCGGAAGAAGAATCGGAACCGGAAGAAGAATCGGAACCGGATGAAGAAATAGAACCGGTGGGGGAAATAATAAAACGGTTAAGTAAAAGAAAATTCTCAACCAACCGACCAAGGTTAATTATGGTCAATGGTGTTTCCGCCAAGGAAGCAAAATATTGGGAGGATTACCAATTCTCCGATGAATCGGATTCCGACGAGAATTCCGATGATGTTATAGAAATTACCCCAACTGAATTTAAAAAGGCAAAAGAAAATAATAAGGGAAAGGGCATAAAAATAGAGAAATCTAATTCCAACCCCGATGAACTTTATATGTATCGTCAACCCCCGAAGTCCTTAAGTTGTAACAATGACCCGGGAACCTCTAAACCACCAGGTTTTTCTAAACCAATGTGGAAAACGACGGCTCGTATTAGGGGAACATCATATATCCCTAGAAACTTGGCAAAACGAACCAAAACCGAAGAAGAAGAAACAAGCGAGTCGGAATAAGATAGTTGTATTCGTGTGGTGTAATATATGTAATATAGTGTGCTTATGCTTTATGATATATGTAAAAATTGCTTGTATTAATAAGTATATTTTTTTTATGAATCTAACTCTTGTCTATTTTACAGTATAAAAACACAAAATGGATAGACAACCCAATATTTTAAGAGACCTACCCGGAGACATGATTGATGAAATCCTGTCTAGAGTCGGTCAGAATTCTTCGGCACAACTATTTAAGGCGAGATCAGTTTGTAAGACATTCGAAGAACGTTCCAAGAATGCCTTGGTTTATAAAAGGCTTTCGTTCGAAAGATGGGGGATATCACATTGGGAAATCCATAAGTTACGATGTGTTTACTTTGACGCATATATTGCGGGGAACCCAAATGCTATTTTACGCAATGGGTTAAGAAATTATTTTGACTCAATATATCCGAATATTGGACTTCGTGATTTAGAAAAAGCGGCTAACATGCAACATAAAGAAGCATGTTATGCTTACGGATTAGTAATGTTCGCTTCTCACCAAAGTGAGAACAAGAACATCGGCCTACAACTATTAAACAAAACGTTCCCACAAGTGACGGAGTCGGTAATTGGGGTAAGAAATGAGGTTTTTAGATTGTTACGGGACTGTTGGACATTACGTAACCCTCGTCCCTTTGACGACGTTACAACACGCTGTCTTATCAACGGCCATAACGGTTATGTTCCACAAGACCAAGGATGGGAAGTAGTCCTAGTAAAACCAGAATGCATGACTTGTTTCTGGACGTATGAATTACGTGTCTTTATTGCCTTTGCTGAACGACTTGTGTACTAGCTAGAATTATCTTCACAACTATCTTGTATCAAAGTTATTGTGTGCTATATTTCATGCTTTATGTAAAATAAACGGTATTGTAAGTTTGTAAAATATTGTATAAAAGTTTGAACGCGAAATATTATTATAATCAGTTTTTCATATAGAATTGTAGTAGTTGAATTGTATATTAGCTACTAAGTATGAACTTAACGGGTAGGTACTACCCGAATTTAATCTTATAAAATGCTAATATGAAGAAAAAGCTTTTATAAATGAGTTCATATTATGCTACGAAATACTATTAACTACTCTTAATATTCTGTATGATTAACTTGTTCCATTTGACTATTTTGAAGGAAATGGCACCGACTACTCGACACACCGTGAATATGAATGAAGAGGAATTCCGTACTTTTCTAGCTTCAAACATAGCCGCAGTACAGGCTGCGCTACATACCAACAATAACCTTGGATCTAGCAGTACAGGAAATCGTGTAGGATGCACCTACAAAGAATTCACTGCCTGCAAACCTTTGGAATTTGATGGAACGGAAGGACCGATCGGATTGAAACGGTGGACCGAGAAGGTCGAATCGGTGTTTGCCATAAGTAAGTGTACTGAAGAGGACAAAGTAAAGTACGCTACGCATACCTTCACAGGTTCTGCGTTAACATGGTGGAATACCTATCTTGAGCAAGTGGGACAAGATGATGCGTACGAACTACCGTGGTCAGCATTCAAGCACTTGATGAACGAGAAGTACCGTCCCAGAACCGAGGTCAATAAGCTCAAGACAGAACTTAGAGGGTTACGAACCCAAGGATTTGATATTACCACGTACGAAAGACGATTCACAGAATTGTGCCTATTGTGTCCGGGAGCATTCGAAGATGAGGAAGAGAAGATCGATGCGTTTGTGAAAGGATTACCGGAAAGAATCAAAGAAGATATAAGTTCACACGAGCCCGCCTCCATACAACAGGCATGTAGAATGACTCACAAACTAGTGAACCAGATTGAAGAAAGAATTAAAGAACAGACTGCTGAAGAGGCCAATGTGAAGCAAGTCAAAAGAAAGTGGGAGGAAAACGTTGATAAGAATCACCAATACAACAACAACAGCAATTACAACAATAATCGCAACAATTATCCCAACAATCGCAACATCAATCGCAACTACAACAAACGGCCCAACAACAACAACAACAACAACAACAACAACAACAACAACAACAACAACAACAACAACAACAACAACTACAACTACAACAATCATCCCAACAACAATAATAACCGCAACAACAACAACAATCAGAAGCAGCTATGCCAAAGGTGTGAAAAGTATCACTCGGGGTTCTGCACCAAATTTTGCAACAAGTGTAAAAGAAATGGTCATAGCGCGGCGAAGTGTGAGGTCTACGGACCAGGGGTTAATAGAACGAAAGGAACAAATGGTGTCGGAACGAGTAATGGCGGAGCAAGTAGTGTCGGAGCAAGTTATGCCAATGTAGTTTGTTATAAATGTGGAAAACCGGGCCACATAATTAGAAATTGCCCGAACCAGGAGAACACGAATGGACAAGGCCGCGGAAGAGTTTTCAATATTAATGCGGCAGAGGCACAGGAAGACCCGGAGCTTGTTACGGGTACGTTTCTTATTGACAATAAATCTGCTTACGTTTTATTTGATTCGGGTGCGGATAGAAGCTATATGAGTAGAGATTTTTGTGCTAAATTAAGTTGTCCATTGACGCCTTTGGATAGTAAATTTTTACTCGAATTAGCAAATGGTAAATTAATTTCAGCAGATAATATATGTCGGAATCGAAAAATTAAACTGGTTAGCGAAACATTTAAGATTGACTTGATACCAGTAGAGTTAGGGAGTTTTGATGTGATAATCGGTATGGACTGGTTGAAAGAAGTGAAAGCAGAGATCGTTTGTTACAAAAATGCAATACGCATTATACGAGAAAAAGGAAAACCCTTAATGGTCTACGGAGAAAAGGGCAACACGAAGCTACATCTTATTAGTAATTTGAAGGCACAAAAACTAATAAGAAAAGGTTGCTATGCTGTTCTAGCACACGTCGAGAAAGTACAAACTGAAGAAAAGAGCATCAATGATGTTCCCGTCGCAAAAGAATTTCCCGATGTATTTCCGAAAGAATTACCGGGATTACCCCCACATCGATCCGTTGAATTTCAAATAGATCTTGTACCAGGAGCTGCACCAATAGCTCGTGCTCCTTACAGACTCGCACCCAGCGAGATGAAAGAACTGCAAAGCCAATTACAAGAACTTTTAGAGCATGGTTTCATTCGACCAAGCACATCACCGTGGGAAGCTCCTGTTTTGTTTGTCAAGAAGAAAGATGGTACATTCAGGTTGTGTATCGACTACCGAGAGTTGAACAAACTTACCATCAAGAACCGCTACCCACTACCGAGAATCGACGACTTATTTGATCAACTACAAGGCTCGTCTGTTTATTCAAAGATTGACTTACGTTCCGGGTATCATCAAATGCGGGTGAAAGAAGATGATATTCCAAAGACTGCTTTCAGAACACGTTATGGTCATGCCATTTGGTTTAACTAATGCACCAGCTGTGTTCATGGACCTTATGAACCGAGTGTGTGGACCATACCTTGACAAGTTTGTCATTGTTTTCATTGATGACATACTTATTTACTCAAAGAATGACCAAGAACACGGTGAACATTTGAGAAAGGTGTTAGAAGTATTGAGGAAGGAAGAATTGTACGCTAAATTTTCAAAGTGTGCATTTTGGTTGGAAGAAGTTCAATTCCTCGGTCACATAGTGAACAAAAAAGGTATTAAGGTGGATCCGGCAAAGATAGAAACTGTTGAAACGTGGGAAACCCCGAAAACTCCGAAACACATACGCCAGTTTTTAGGACTAGCTGGTTACTACAGAAGGTTCATCCAAGACTTTTCCAGAATAGCAAAACCCTTGACTGCATTAATGCATAAAGGGAAGAAATTTGAATGGAAGGATGAACAAGAGAAAGCGTTTCAGTTATTGAAGAAAAAGCTAACTACGGCACCTATATTGTCATTGCCTGAAGGGAATGATGATTTTGTGATTTATTGTGACGCATCAAAGCAAGGTCTCGGTTGTGTATTAATGCAACGAACGAAGGTGATTGCTTATGCGTCTAGACAATTGAAGATTCACGAGCAAAATTATACGACGCATGATTTGGAATTAGGCGCGGTTGTTTTTGCATTAAAGACTTGGAGGCACTACTTATATGGGGTCAAAAGTATTATATATACCGACCACAAAAGTCTTCAACACATATTTAATCAGAAACAACTGAATATGAGGCAGCGTAGGTGGATTGAATTGTTGAATGATTACGACTTTGAGATTCGTTACCACCCGGGGAAGGCAAATGTGGTAGCCGATGCCTTGAGCAGGAAGGACAGAGAACCCATTCGAGTAAAATCTATGAATATAATGATTCATAATAACCTTACTACTCAAATAAAGGAGGCGCAACAAGGAGTTTTAAAAGAAGGAAATTTAAAGGATGAAATACCTAAAGGATCGAAGCAGCATCTTAATATTCGGGAAGACGGAACCCGGTATAGGGCTGAAAGGATTTGGGTACCAAAATTTGGAGATATGAGAGAAATGGTACTTAGAGAAGCTCATAAAACCAGATACTCAATACATCCTGGAACGGGGAAGATGTACAAGGATCTCAAGAAACATTTTTGGTGGCCGGGTATGAAAGCCGATGTTGCTAAATACGTAGGAGAATGTTTGATGTGTTCTAAGGTCAAAGCTGAGCATCAGAAACCATCAGGTCTACTTCGACAACCTGAAATCCCGGAATGGAAATGGGAAAACATTACCATGGATTTCATCACTAAATTGCCAAGGACTGCAAGTGGTTTTGATACTATTTGGGTAATAGTTGATCGTCTCACCAAATCAGCACACATCCTACCAATAAGAGAAGATGACAGGATGGAGAAGTTAGCACGACTGTATTTGAAGGAAGTCATCTCCAGACATGGAATACCAATCTCTATTATCTCTGATAGGGATGGCAGATTTATTTCAAGATTCTGGCAGACATTACAGCAAGCATTAGGAACTCGTCTAGACATGAGTACTGCCTATCATCTACAAACTGATGGGCAGAGTGAAAGGACGATACAAACGCTTGAAGACATGCTACGAGCATGTGTTATTGATTTCGGAAACAGTTGGGATCGACATCTACCGTTAGCAGAATTTTCCTACAACAACAGCTACCATTCAAGCATTGAGATGGCGCCGTTTGAGGCACTTTATGGTAGAAAGTGTAGGTCTCCGATTTGTTGGAGTGAAGTGGGGGATAGACAGATTACGGGTCCGGAGATTATACAAGAAACTACCGAGAAGATCATCCAAATTCAACAACGGTTGAAAACCGCCCAAAGTCGACAAAAGAGCTACGCTGACATTAAAAGAAAAGATATAGAATTTGAAATTGGAGAGATGGTCATGCTTAAAGTTGCACCTTGGAAAGGCGTTGTTCGATTTGGTAAACGAGGGAAATTAAATCCAAGGTATATTGGACCATTCAAGATTATTGATCGTGTCGGACCAGTAGCTTACCGACTTGAGTTACCTCAACAACTCGCGGCTGTACATAACACTTTCCACGTCTCGAATTTGAAGAAATGTTTTGCTAAAGAAGATCTCACTATTCCGTTAGATGAAATCCAAATCAACGAAAAACTCCAATTCATCGAAGAACCCGTCGAAATAATGGATCGTGAGGTTAAAAGACTTAAGCAAAACAAGATACCAATTGTTAAGGTTCGATGGAATGCTCGTAGAGGACCCGAGTTCACCTGGGAGCGTGAAGATCAGATGAAGAAGAAATACCCGCATCTATTTCTAGAAGATTCGTCAACACCTTCAACAGCTTAAAATTTCGGGACGAAATTTATTTAACGGGTAGGTACTGTAGTGACCCGAACTTTTCCATGTTTATATATATTAATTGAGATTGATATTTACATGATTAAATGTTTCCAACATGTTAAGCAATCAAACTTGCTAAGACTTGATTAATTGAAATATGTTTCATATAGACAATTGACCACCCAAGTTGATCGGCTATTCACGAACGTTAAAACTTGTAAAAACGACATGACGATATATATATGGATATACATATGGTTAACATGAGATTATGATAAGTAAGTATCTCCATAAGTATATTAACAATGAGTTATATACATATAAACAAGACTACTAACTTAAGGATTTCGAAACGAGACATATATGTAACGATTATCGTTGTAACGACATTTAAATGTATATATATCATATTAAGATATATTAATATATCATAATATCATGATAATATAATAATTTAACATCTCATTAGATATAATAAACAATGGGTTAACAACATTAATTGAGATCGTTAACTTAAAGGTTTCAAAACAACACTTACATGTAACGACTAACGATGACTTAACGACTCAGTTAAAATGTATATACATGTAGTGTATTTAGACGTATTAAAATACTTTTGGAAGACTTCAAGACATATATCAAAACACTCATACTTAACGAAAATGGTTACAGTTACTTTCCCATTCTTTTCTTTCATCAAGAATTCTAGTCGTATTCTTACCCGTATTATACACAGCTTCAAAACGTACTTACTATGGGTATATACCAATAGGAACTAGCAATGGATTCCACTCTTGATTATGTCATGTATGACTAATCAATTTTAACTTCTACCATGAGCTAGTCAACTAACTAGAACTCCTTTTAACCCCACTCACCACTCACCAATTACTACTCATCATTCACTCCATTTCACTTCCAATTCTCTTTCTAATTCTCTCTCAACACACCCACACTATTATGAACGTATTTTTCCAGTAGTTAATCATCATCTTCATCAAAAATCACTTCAAGAATCAAGCTATAATCATCATAGGAAGAACACTTCAAGAACACTTCAAAAATCCCTTCAAGTTTACTAATTTACTTCCAAGCTTTCTAATCCATTCCAAGTAATCATCTAAGATCAAGAAACCTTTGTTATATACAGTAGGTTATCTTTCTTATTCAAGGTAATATTCATATTCAAACTTTGATTCAATTTCTATAACTATAAACTATCTTAATTCGAGTAAAAATCTTACTTGAACTTGTTTTTGTGTCATGATCCTACTTCAAGAACTTTCAAGCCATCCAAGATCCTTTGAAGCTAGATCATTTCTTGTCACTTCCAGTAGGTTTACCTACTAAACTTGAGGTAGTAATGATGTTCATAACATCATTCGATTCATATATATAAAACTATCTTATTCGAAGTTTTAAACTCGTAATCACTAGAACATAGTTTAGTTAATTCTAAACTTGTTCGCAAACAAAAGTTAATCCTTCTAACTTGACTTTTAAAATTAACTAAACACATGTTCTATATCTATATGATATGCTAACTTAATGATTTAAAACCTGGAAACACGAAAAACACCGTAAAACCGGATTTACGCCGTCGTAGTAACACCGCGGGCTGTTTTGGGTTAGTTAATTAAAAACTATGATAAACTTTGATTTAAAAGTTGTTATTCTGAGAAAATGATTTTTATTATGAACATGAAACTATATCCAAAAATTATGGTTAAACTCAAAGTGGAAGTATGTTTTCTAAAATAGTCATCTAGACGTCGTTCTTTCGACTAAAATGACTACCTTTACAAAAACGACTTGTAACTTATTTTTCCGACTATAAACCTATACATTTTCTGTTTAGATTCATAAAATAGAGTTCAATATGAAACCATAGCAATTTGATTCACTCAAAACGGATTTAAAATGAAGAAGTTATAAGTAAAACAAGATTGGATAATTTTTCTCATTTTAGCTACGTGAAAATTGGTAACAAATCTATTCCAACCATAACTTAATCAACTTGTATTGTATATTATGTAATCTTGAGATACCATAGACACGTATACAATGTTTCGACCTATCATGTCGACACATCTATATATATTTCGGAACAACCATAGACACTCTATATGTGAATGTTGGAGTTAGCTATACAGGGTTGAGGTTGATTCCAAAATATATATAGTTTGAGTTGTGATCAATACTGAGATACGTATACACTGGGTCCTGGATTGATTCAAGATTATATTTATTGATTTTTTTCTGTACATCTAACTGTGGACAACTAGTTGTAGGTTACTAACGAGGACAGCTGACTTAATAAACTTAAAACATCAAAATATATTAAAAGTGTTGTAAATATATTTTGAACATACTTTAATATATATGTATATATTGTTATAGGTTCGTGAATCAACAGTGGCCAAGTCTTACTTCTCGACGAAGTAAAAATCTGTGAAAGTGAGTTATAGTCCCACTTTTAAAATCTAATATTTTTGGGATGAGAATACATGCAGGTTTTATAAATGATTTACAAAATAGACACAAGTACGTGAAACTACATTCTGTGGTTGAATTATCGAAATCGAATATGCCCATTTTTATTAAGTCTGGTAATCTAAGAATTAGGGAACAGACACCCTAATTGACGCGAATCCTAAAGATAGATATATTGGGCCTAACAAACCCCATCCAAAGTACCGGATGCTTTAGTACTTCGAAATTTATATCATATCCGAAGGGTGTCCCGGAATGATGGGGATATTCTTATATATGCATCTTGTTAATGTCGGTTACCAGGTGTTCACCATATGAATGATTTTTATCTCTATGTATGGGATGTGTATTGAAATATGAAATCTTGTGGTCTATTGTTACGATTTGATATATATATAGGTTAAACCTATAACTCACCAACATTTTTGTTGACGTTTAAAGCATGTTTATTCTCAGGTGAATATTAAGAGCTTCCGCTGTTGCATACTAAAATAAGGACAAGATTTGGAGTCCATGTTTGTATGATATTGTGTAAAAACTGCATTCAAGAAACTGATTTCGATGTAACATATTTGTATTGTAAACCATTATGTAATGGTCGTGTGTAAACACGATATTTTAGATTATCATTATTTGATAATCTACGTAAAGCTTTTTAAACCTTTATTTATGAAATAAAGGTTATGGTTTGTTTTAAAAATGAATGCAGTCTTTGAAAAACGTCTCATATAGAGGTCAAAACCTCGCAACGAAATCAATTAATATGGAACATTTTTAATCAATAAAAACGGGACATTTCAGGCATCATCTTGATCTCTCCTTCAAGGACCTTCTCGCAAACATAGTGATAGTGCACTTCTATATGTTTTGTTCTCGCATGAAAGACTGGATTTTCTGCTAGACGAATAGCTGATAGGTTATCGCAGAAAAGCTTTACTTGATAATCTGTTGATTGATGAAGATCTTCCATTAGTTGCTTCAACCACATAATTTCTTGTGTTGCTGATGCTGCCGATAGATATTCTGCTTCAGTGCTTGACAAGGATATTGTTGGTTGTCTCTTGCTGTACCATGATATTACTCCCGATCCAAGACTAAACATGTATCCAGTTGTTGACCGTCGTGTATCATAGTCTCCAGCGTAATCAGCGTCACAATATCCAGTCACGTGACATTCTTTTGTTTTCTTGTACAAAATGCCAAAGTTAATAGTGCCTTTAACATACCTTAAGATGCGTCGTACAACATCAATGTGAGACTTCTTCGGATTGCTCATGTATCGACTAACCACTCCAACTGCATAAGATATGTCTGGCCGGCTTAGTGTGAGATAAATAAGACTTCCGACCATCTTTCGATACATGGTAACATCTTGAAGACTTTTTCCTTCATCTGCTCGTAGTTTTGTATTCGGATCCATCGGAGTTGAGATAGGTTTGAAATTAAGCATTCCGTATTTTTGTAAAAGATCTCGCGCATATTTTTGTTATCCCAGAAATAATCCTTCTCTTTTCTGCTCTATTTCGAGTCCAAGAAAATATTTGAGTTCTCCAAGCTCCTTCATATGAAATCTGATAGACAGATTCTCTCTTGTTCTTTGGATCTCCTCATAGTGATCTCCCGTGATGATTAAGTCATCCACATATACTAGCACTATGGCTAATTTTCCTTGATTTTGTTTCACAAATAAACTAGAATCTGAAGGAGCAACTGTGAAACCACTTTGTACCAAGAACTCGCCAATCTTCCCGTACCAAGCTCTTGGAGCCTGCTTCAAGCCGTATAGTGCTTTCTTTAATTTGCAGACATGGTCAGGATGGGACTTGTTCTCAAAGCCTCTTGGTTGCTCCATATAAATGTCTTTGTCAAGTTCTCCATGTAAGAAAGCGTTCTTGACATCCATCTGCCACATCTTCCAAGATTTGCTGGCGGCTAAAGCTAGTAGAGCTCGAATTGTTGTGATCTTCGCCACTGGACTAAACGTTTCTTCATAATCCAGCCCATATTGTTGAGAAAAACCTCTAGCAACAAGTCGAGCTTTATACCTTTCAATGGAGCCATCTGATCGAGTCTTCACCCTGTAAACCCATTTACAAGATATTGGTTTTACATCTTTTGGCTTTGGAACTAAACTCCATGTCTGGTTTTCTTTTAGTGCATTAATTTCTTCTTCCATCGCTTTCTGCCATTCTTGACTTTGCGCTGCTTCTTCATAAGTAAAAGGCTCAATAGGTATTGATTCATCCACATGAGCAGCATTGACATACCTTGGATTAGGTTGCCTCGGTCTTGTTGATCTCCGTAATTCTTGTACATGCTCCTCGACATCCATTTGGCTTGGACGAACCTCCTCGGATACAGATTGATGCACACCAGTTTTCCATGGACTCTTTTCCTTAGAGTACGACCCTTTTCCTTCTTTTATTGGATCCAATATCTGCTCTTTAGGTTCTTCTTTTTCTTCTGGACCTTCTTCTAATCCATGAGATTCTGGAAGCTCTATCTTTTGAGGTGACCACCATGAAGAAGCTTCATCAAATACCACATTTCTTGAAGTATGACACTTTCCAGTATTTGGATCACAACATCTCCATCCTTTTCTTGATTCATCATAACCGACAAAAATGCACCGAATTGCCTTCTTATCAAATTTGCTTCGTAGATGATCTGGTACGAAGACGTAGCATACACATCCAAAAACCTTGAGATGGTTGACGGTTGGCTTGATCTTCCATAATCTTTCATATGGTGAAATATATCCCAACTTTGTTTGTGGGAGTCTGTTAATCACGTATGAAGCCGTCCTCACACATTCGGCCCAAAATTTTCCTGGTACATTCTTACCATAAAGCATACTTCGACAGGTTTCAGCAAGATGACGATTCTTACGTTCTGCCACTCCATTCTGTTGTGGAGTATTAGGGCAAGTTAATTGCCTTCTGATCTTGTGCTTCTTAAGATAGATATTGAACTCGGTTGATAAATATTCTCCTCCATTATCTGTGCGTAAGTATCGAATCTTAGTATTGAGCTCACTTTCTACCTTGTTCTTGAACTCTTTAAACTTCAGAAAAGTCTCCGACTTCTCCTTCATGAAGTAAACCCACACATATCTTGAGAAGTCATCAATGAATGTCACCATATATTTCATACCTCCAAGTGATGTTTGTTTCACTGGGCCGAAAACATCTGAGTGTATGAGCTCTAGTGGTGTCTTGGACTGATGCGCTGACTCCTTGAATGGCAATTGGTGAGCTTTGCCAAATTGACATCCAGCACATATTGTATCTGTTCGGATATCAATTTGAGGAAGCCCATTTACTATGCATTTTACCATCATCTCCTTTAACTTGTTGTAGCCCACATGCCCAAGACGTTCATGCCAAAGATCAGCCATCTCATTTTTTTCGAGTCTTATCCACATAAGCTGTTTCAGCAGATAATACATAGACCGATTCTATTCTTCTTCCATGCATAACTGGATTGCCAACCACCTTTACTCTCTTGAATACGGACACATCTTCTGGTCCAAAGAGCACATAGTTCCCTTCTGCTGTCAATTGTGGTACTGACAGTAAATTCTTCTTTAGGCCATGGACAAGATACACCTTCTCAAGTTGGAGCTTATGAGAGTCGCCTTCATTTGGAATTATTGTCTTTCCAATGTGAGAAATAGACAACCTTGAATTGTCGGCTGTCAACACGACTCTCTTTCCTTTGTAATCCTCCATTTCTTGCAGCTTCGTCTCATCATTGGTCATATGATTTGAGCACCCAGAATCAATGATCCAATCATCTTTGTAGTTTATTTTTGACTTTAAGGTTGCTGCAAGAGCTTGATCATCCATGTCAGCTTCAACAGAGAGTCCTGCTTCTGCATCCCATGTTTCCTCATTAATGGTTGCTTCGAATGTGACCTCTTTCTTCTCATCTCTTGTGGCGGCCACATTTCCTTCGAAAGTTCGCCTTCTGGGGAATCTACATTCTCGAGCAAAATGACCCTTCTTGCCACAATTGAAGCATTCACCATTCTTTCTCTTATCATTTTCCCCGTATTGTTGGCGATGATCTCTTCTTCCTTGTTGAGCTCCCCCTGAAGCGTTGCCTTTTGATTTTGGGTGACCCTTCCACCCATATGTCTTACTTTCTTTCATCGCCTCTTATCTTCGAGATGTTGCTTTCTTTTTATTGGTGAAGAGTGCATCTTCTCCGTCTTTTACGGTTACTTCATTCATCTGCTTGGCTAATGCCTCTTGATTTGCCAATAGATTCTCCAGCTCTATTAATGATGGTTGAGTAGGCCATCCTCTCACAGCGGCTATAAATCCATTATACTCGGATCTTAAGCCGTTGATGATAATTCTCTTCATCCTTGCATCACTCACTTTCTCTTCAGGAGCAAGTTGAGATATCTCACGGCAAATTGATTTCACCTTGGTGAAATACTGAGAAATAGACAGACTTTCTTGTGAGATACCCGCGAGCTCATTTTCCAAGAGCTGGAGGCGTGCTTCATTCTTCTTTGAAAATAATTTTTCAAAAGTTTCCCAAGCTGCCTTTGGTGTTTTCTCGTCACGGATGTGCTCCAATAGATCCTCCTCGATTGTAGTCTTCAATATAAATAAAGCCTTCCCGGCCTTGATGTTCCATTTTCTCAAGGCTTCAGCATTTTCTTTCGGTGGAGGCGTTGTGTCACTGCCAGCAACTATTTCCCATAAATCCTGTCCTTGTAGGTAGGATTCTATGCAAGTCCGCCAATAACCATAGTTGTGGTTATTGAGACTCTTGATTCCACTGCTCGTACTTGCAAGATCTGCCATCATGACGTCCAACGTCCAATAAGCTTGGTCCCTGACCGATGAGCTTTCACAGTTCCTAACTGTACTCCGACAGAATCTTCCTTAGAGCCTTGGTGAAAACAAGCCGATGTAAACGTCCAACGTTTACCGATTTCCTCCACTAGAAATGGTCCCGAACGACCCGCTCTGATACCAATTGTTGGAAGCTTCGACGAGCCCAACACACCCACTATAGAGGATCTATACTATACTAGACTCACTACACCAACACTTTGAAGTTGGTTAGCCTTTAATTTTAATAAATCCTTAGTGCACAATAATACTTAGGCGACAGTGTCGACCATATATCATTTAGGCGGTATAACCGACCATGTATCACTTAGGCGGCAGAGCCGACCATATAATAGATACAACACAAGTGCACTAAGAACTTAAACACAAACTAAGGCTTAACCGGGAAACTTAACAAAGAACACTTTTATTAATACAAAATACAATTACAATATTACTTACAAGCTTTTCTTCTCTACTCACACTCTTCTCACTTCTTACTTCTTCTCTACTTCTCAACTCACTCTTTTCACAACTTCACACAACACAAATGAAATCTCCTCCCATATTTATACTACTCCATGGAACATTCTAGAACCTAGATATTTCCATGGATATATAAATATCTAGATATTTCTACAACCTACAAATATCTAGATTTTTTTTTTACATTTTAATTTCTAGATTTTTCTCTCATATTCTAATATCTAGATATTTTCTTATACATATTAATATCTAGATATTTTACCCATATACATTTACTAATTCCATATTATTCTAAATTTGCATTGTATTTTAATAAAAACATACTATTGTAAACATATATACTTAGCTATATCAAAAATTTACACAATTTAACCCAATATGCTTAAACCCTAATTTCCCAAATCATCAACAATTATTGGATTTACAAGAACAACAATTAAATATTCAGCATATAATCAGTTATAGCAAAAACAAACAAACACACATGCACCTTAGGACTTGCGATAACCGAATTAAAACTCATGTATCACGCAAGTTGTAAACATGGAAATTGTAGAGCAAACGAGATGAATAACAAATATTATCAACCATATAATCGGAAATTATGTACCTTAATAAAACTCGTAGACATGTTTGATTATGATGCTTAATTAATTAATTAATTAGGAGAAAAGAAGCTGATTTGATTGGAATGCGTGAGTTTTTGTGTGATATAATTGCGTTTCAGTCCGTAGCTTAATCGCGTAAATAGAAATAGATTGATGATCGGGTGTGCTTTCCAATTTAGGGTAAATTGCCCTATTTATTATTGCCTCTCCACATAGAACACACGAATCTCCCGGTGTATTTTATTTTATAAAAATATATAGAGAAAATTGCTCAAATCATCTTGTGTTTATGGTTTTTTTTTCTCAAATCATCACCGTATTAACAAAACTGCATAAATCATCCTTTAATGCCTAATAATATCTCAAATTAGTCACTGCCTTAACTTTTGTTAAACTCTCCATTAGTAAAAAAATACACGATTGGTCCCTAAACTTCCTTAAAAGATTGCAACAAAAATCCTCTTTATCATCTTCAAGATGAAGGTTTAGTGAAACTTTCAATCGAAAGAAACTTTAAAATTGATTGAATTGAATTGTCATGGATTCGAAGTTAGATAACCAACATAAATGGTCTCAAAATTAGCCAATTGTTTTTAGTATGATTAAAGATCAAAACCTTGCATTTTCCAATATAGGTTGAAGATATGAGTAAAAGTTTAAGCTCTTTTCAAGTACACCCGGTAGAACTTTTGTGTGCTACCATCTATCTTCAAGCCCAACTATCTCAAAACCCAATAGATGACTTAATAGTTCGTTAGTTTAATCCAGGTTATTTATTCATGTGGTCAAAAACTTGAATTGACATTTCGATAAAAAAAAATGACTAAATTTGTACTTTGTGTAAGACTGTAAGAGGCTATATAAATAAAGGCAGTTCACTACTAGCGATTTGTACTTGTGTTACGAGTAAATTAAAAATAATTTAGATATTTAGATATTTAATTATCTCCTTATGGTGGTGGTGGTGGTGGTAATGATGATGCATGTGGTAACGATGGTGATGAAGAGGATTGTGGGTGAAATTTTTAAGAAATTTCAGGGACCAATCGTGTATTAATGAAGAGTTTAACAAAAGTTAAGCTAATGACTAATTTGGAACGTTATTTGGCATATAAGAATGATTTATGCAGTTTTGTTAACACATGGACGATTTGGGCAAAAACCCATAAACACAGGGATGATTTGGCCAATTTTGTCAAATATATATTTCTTTTATTTACTTTCCAAAAGTAGATACTCCGTAAAATAAGATAGAAAAACCAAAATAATAAATATAAATAATACTCATAATATAATAATAACTAGTGAAATGACCCGTGAAAACACGTGTTTGTTTAAGCGAAACAGTTTAGTGATATGTTTTACGTATTAAGTGAATGTAAATGTTAAAGTCATTTAGTTTATTGCCCCGTGGAACCACGAATTCCGACTAAGAAACTTGTCGTTGATTTTACAAACATAAAGTTCGCTCAAAGTTGAGTATTTATATTTATATTTTTAATAATAATAATAATAATAATAATAATAATAATAATAATAATAATAATAATAATAATAATAAATGCCTTTTAAATTTTTTTAGAAAAATAAAATTACAATTTAGGAGAGATTAGTACTCCCTCTATCGCCATCTTAAGTGTTCACTGTTGACTTTTCAAAGTCTTTCTTTGTCAACTTTAACCGTAAATATTTTTATTTGTGTTATATAATATTTGATAAAAATTAGACAAAATTGCCCATTTCGTCTTTATGTTTTCCACTTTTTGCTCGTTTTATCCCTATATTTTATTTTCTGCATTTTTCATCCTTAAAAGCATTTTAAAGTTCCAATTTCATACCTCATCCTAACGAAGGTTAACTGAGTTCATTAAAACTATTCACAGAAACTATGCACGTAATCTTCAACTAATTAAATTACAAAAATCAATTCATTCTCCCTTCCTCTCTCTCATGATGATTGACATGCATATTCTTTATTCCTGAAATGATTGTGAAATCACCTACGAATTCTTTTCAAAAACCCATTGTCTTCAATTCCAATGTAATTTACAGTTGTGAAATCATACGTAATTCAAAAAAAAAAAAAAAAAAAAAAAAAAAAAATGAGTGAATCAAACATGTACAGAACCATACGAATGACACAAATGTTTCAATAATTCAGTTGATCTACTCGAGTAATAGATAATTAATATTGCAAATACAATATCAAAAAGGAGCGAAGCAACTAAGGAGATACAGATTTAATTTTGATCCTATGAAACCGAACCTGTTTATGCGTAGAAGGGAAAATCGATTGGAGGTTATCGATGAGCGGAAAAGTTGAGGGTCAACTAACGAACAAAGAAAAACAAATCTGGAAAAACGAAGTAAAGTAGCTATATTTCTAAGTTACAAACGATCTCTTCCCTCATACAATTGCAGATATTTGTTCATATCATCCAATCCCAAAAAACAGCTATCGAAAATTGATTCGATTCGCGTTTCTCAACTTAATGATTTTGTCAAAATATACGCCACGCCGCTAAGTGTTGTTTATATTAATTAATTTTATTTATTATTAATATATTAATTTTTAGAATAATTGTAGAATAGAATAGAAGTTACGAGTGGATTATACCTATGTAAGAATTTGCTGTAATAAGGCTCTAATGACAAGTCAACTTTGTTAAACTTTTTTTTTATATAAAGATATAGATTAGTAAAAGATTACGTGGATAGTCCATGTGAATAGTTTTAACGGACTCAGTTAACCTTCGTGAGAGTGAGAGATGAAATTGGGACTTTAAAATACTTTTAAGGATGAAAAATGCAGAAAATAAAATATAGAGATGAAACGAGCAAAAAATAGAAAACACGGGGACGATATGGGCAATTTTGTCTAAAAATTATATGGAATGAAAACACATTTAAAATTCAATTCATTCATATAATCTCTATCAAATATTTATATAGCACAAATTAAAGTTATTTACAGTCAAAGTTGACAAAGAAAGACTTTGAAAAATCGACAGTGGACACTTAAAATGGGACGGAGGGAGTATTTTCTTTTATAAAATATTTCGTATTATTTTTTAAATTAAATTAATATATAATTATGACACCATCATTATGAAAATTAAGCTTAATGATGACATCATCATTTTAGAGGTTTATTAGACTAGATGGATAAGACAAAATTGTTTAAATAATCCCTATATTTTTACATCTTTCTTTACTACGGAGTATATATTAAAAGAAACTCTTTAGTTATTAAAAAAATTTACTCCCTCCGTCCCATATTAATAGTCTACCTTTCCTTTTTCGTCCGTCCCAAATTAATAGTCCACTTCCATAAATGGAAAAGAATAATTAGTTAAAGTACTTTTATACCCTTGCTTTATTTAAGTAAGACAAAAGTATATGTAAAAAGTAATGGGTAAAACTGAAAAATAGGGAAAAAGTAGATAAAAAATACATGTGACAGTCACTTTTTCTTAAACTGTGTGTTTTTTGTCTGTGGACTATTAAATTGGGACGGATGGAGTAATTCATAATAGCCATTAGATTAACAAAATTACATGCACTACCCCTTTGATCTAATAGTCTAGATTGGGGTTAAATACTAATAGACCAATAACTAATTCTTGAGTTTATTTATACCCATAATGCCCTTACGCGGAAACGCGTCTGCTCACTCCTAACATTCAATTTATGTGATTACATCTACAAACCCTTTCTAAATCTCATCAAAGTTGAAAGCACAATTCATGTTCGAACTTCCGGGTTCCCGTGAAGTACATACTTATTAAACGTTTTTAAATACATTACAAATTTCTCTAAAAGGAAACGGAGATGGAAAGAAGATTTCGCAGAAGAGATTGAAAGAAAACTAGGCAAGTTTTCTTTTTCCTACTTTGAGATAGTTGCAATTATTTTTTCCCCTTCAGAGCCTTGCATATATGCATGTCTATTGGTGTTTCGAGCTTTGTTTAGTGTTGCTCGGTTTCATGGTTTGTAAGTTTTAAGGAGGTTTCATTCTTTGGATGATCTTTCTTTTGTATATAAGAGTTTATCTGTTTTTCGCTATATATATATATATATATATATATATATATATATATATATATATATATTTTTATGTATGTGTGTGTGTGTGTGTGTGTGTGTTCAAACGAGAATCACAAAAAGTGCGAGAACTGGGAGAACTTTTTAATTTCATAGTTTTTATGCATTTAAATGCAACAAATTACATGCAAATATTAATTAATGTTCATATCATTAACAAGCACATGTTCATTACCGCGAATTACATGTTAAATTGTTAATTATATGAACGGTTCACATGTTCAAAAACAAATATGCACATGTGAACGCTAAACTATATATTTGATTATATATGTAACATGTAAACTTTTTTTAAACTATTTTATGTTCATTTTTATTCCCCATAAACATTTATGGGTGATTCAATCTACTCACATGTGAAAAATTTTGTAAATTAAAAGTTCTCGCAGTTCTCGCCTTTTTTGTGGTTCTCGTTTGAACTTTTCACACACACATACACACACACACATATATATATACATATATATACATATATATACATATTTATACATATATATATTTATACATATATATATATACATATATATATATATACATATATATATATATACATATATATATAGTAAAGTAAATATGTGACTGTTATACATCTATTTGAATGTAGAACCAATATACGATTGGTTGTTATGATTATGAAAAGTTAAAAACTTTGAAAAATGTGATTTTGGCTTGGTTTTTAACCAATCACATATTAATTCTACACCCAATTTATATATATAACAGCCACATATTCCCTATATATATATATATATATATATATATATATATATATATATATATATATATATATATATATATATATATATATATATATATATATGCATGTCTATGTGTAAGCGTTATCAAAAATCAACATTTGGCCATAAATAACTTTCTCAATATTAATGTGCATGTTGTCACAACCCAACAAGTTTGCGCCCCAACCCACTAAGATTATGACTCAATTAAGAGTTTTAACCCAAGAACCTCATGGAAGGCCCAAGAACATCATGGAAGTTTCCTAGAACTTTTCCATGAGTTCTTCCATAGAATGGTATGGAATGTTCATGGAAATATCTATCTCCATGTATATACTTGAAGTTTCTAGTACTTAGATCCTAACCATTGATTTTGATTAATCTTAGTCATCCATTTTGTGTTAGGAGTAGTATAAATAGGGGTGGTCTCATTTGGCACAACACACCTCAAATCTCAAACATTCTCTCTTGTAAAGCATTCTCAAGCAATATAAGTATTTTCTTCAATTCCACTTGTTCTATAATATTTTCTCGTTTGGTTACTTGAATCGTTATAAGGTCCGAGTAAGGTTGACTTAGTAGAGACTAAGTGCCGCACGTGAGCTTATCGAGATAAGTCTGTGACATTTGGTATCAAGAGCAAGGTCGATTCAAGGAGATGGCAACCGAGACCGAGAATAATGTGAGCACAACAAGTGGTGTGATAGGTGATGAGACTCGTGGCCGGGTAGAGACTCGCCAAGGAGCCAAGAAGAACCGAGGTACGTCCAAAGACTTTGTCGCAAACTTGGACAAGAGGATCATGGATGTAGAGACATCCATGGACGACGTGAAAGCAAAGGTCGAAGACATCCACCAACGTTTGGATGGTTTGGACGGGGACTTTGACGAATTGAAAGATGATTGCAAGAGTGCAATCAACGTGCTAGACGTTGACATGAGACGTGAGATCCATGACTTAAGGGGTATGCTCATGGGTGAGATTACGAAGTTGCGAGGCGAAATGGAGGGGGAGGTCTCCACTATTCACCAACGCCTCGTGGAATTACAAACCAACATGCACTCTTGTTTGAGATTCATGGCAAGTGGGGGTGGCAACACTGGATGCAATGCTCCGAAGGTGGACGTTCCCAAGCCGTCACCTTTCGTGGGGAAGCGGGAAGCCCGAGTGGTTGATGATTTTATATGGGAGATGGAACAATACTTGGAGGGAGTCAACATAGTAGATGATGCAATGAAGATCAAGATGGCAACCCGTTACCTGAAGGATACCGCAGCATTATGGTGGCGTCGTAGATATGGAGATATCGAGAAAGGTACGGTTACTATTGATACTTGGGATGATTTCCTTACCGAACTTAAGAATCATTTCTACCCCAAGAATGCTCAAAAGGATGCGATGAGTCGCCTACGTAAATTACATCATTCCGGGACGATTCGGGAGTATATTAAAGAATTCACGAACCTTAGCCTGGAGGTCCCAGATATTCCCGATGATATTCTTCTCTTCTATTTTCTCGATGGTTTGCAACCTTGGGCTAAAACGGAGTTGGAGAGATGGGGAGTCCAAGACCTTGCCACCTCAATTGCTCAAGCGGAGGCACTAGTCGACCATGCTAATAGGAAAGATTTGTTTAAGTCAAAAGATAAGAAGGTGAGCCATGAGAAAGGTGGAGGAGATAAGCCCGCCCAATCAAGGAATGATAATACACGTGTGATGACCCTAAAATTTCTGACCAAATTTAAACTTAATCTTTGATTGATTAACATTTCCGACACGATAAGCAAAGTCTGTAAAACTGAATCTCAAAATTTTTGAACTACTTTTATATATTTAAATACCTTTCGGTTGTTTTCGACGATTCGCGAACAATTATATGTAAATAGATACATATATACTATAACTTGAAAAGGTAACAATGTATTAATTATTTGATACCGTACATTAAACTTATTGGTTTAAATATCTATTTGAATATATATGATAAGCTGAAATATTTATTATTAAAATTTATTTATAAATAACTTCCAACGTGTATTTAAAAACTGATTTATGTATATTAAAAAGATATATACATATATATAATTTCAAGTTATTTAGTAAACGATAGTAACATTTTCAAATTGCTACAGTACCTAAAATGCTACAGTGTTTTCGAAAATCACTATTTGCTACAGTGAAATTAACTTTGCTACAGCGAATTGCTACAGTGGTATAGTTTATGGATGATTTAAGACTATATTTTGACAAAGGTACGATTCACGGAACGTAAAGTACAAGTTTTCTCAGTATACGATAAGACGTTCGAAAAATCAGAACCGGGACATAAGCCGAGTGACGACGTACGACTTATCGGAACGAAAATTTCAAGTCAACTATGCATGTGAATTTAATATAATGTATAATTAATTATATAAATTAAATATATTATATTTATAATTAAAAAATATGTCGACAAACTAGAAGTTAAAAGATCATGAGCTGGAAATCCATCCCATGCGATAGCATGGGAAATGGTCTTGGAGGCCATGCGATCGCATGGCAGTCCTGGACAGGCCACACCTATAAAAGCTCGAGATATCTGCCTATGTTTTGATTTAAAAATTACTCCGTATTATATTTATTAATTGTATTATTATTATTATTATTATTATTATTATTATTATTATTATTATTATTATTATTATTATTATTATTATTATTAAGATTAATATTATTATTATTATTAATCTTATTATTATTAGTAGTATTTGTATTATTATTAGTATTATACATAAAATACTACGACGAGGTCATGAGCGTGTCACTTTCAAAATAGTTTTATGAGCGGGATAAAGCTAAGGAAATTATGGGTTATTGCCAAGGAGGTTATGGGTAATATTCATGGGTATTATTTGCAAGTCAAACCTAGTGTTATCATCTCCGTTACGTCTACATACTTTTCTACAATATTGAATCTCAATATTGATATGTAAGTACTTATATTTTATCTTTTATATAATAATTGTGTATCCATGTCTAGTGCTCGAGTATATATATTTATACATGCTTGTATGCTAAATTTCATTGTTAAACAGTTTATGATGTACCACGAATTAAATACATATATTACTGGTAAAAGGTATATGATATACATGTTTTTGGAAAGCTGACGAAAAATCAATAACTTTTCATTTAGATATCGAATAATTTCGATGAACGGATTAAAAGATATGAGCAACTGAATTATGATTGAAGTTAATTGAAATTGCTTTTGAATCTACAATTAAGATTTAAACAACTTGTTTATGAGATTGATAAATTGAATTTTTGAATATTACCAACCGAGTAAATGAATCCTTATATAAGGTACGTCTCGTTTTGTTAAACTATTGTCAAAATTGACTTTTTGAAACAACATTGGATAACTTTTGTATGTCAATATCGAGCATTAGGATTGTGATACACTATGACCTGACCTAGGATAGACATTTATTGACCCGACAAAATCGTCATTGACGGCGCCGTCTACTTAGGTCCCGTTACGTGGTCATAAGTCTTTAAAACAACGTTTGACCAAAAGTATGTCGCATTCATTTCAAAAGTAAAGATGTTTCAAGGTTTACAAGGTAGTTCGACAACTAGTTACATAACAAAGTTTAAAGTACAATTTAAACATATGCGACACAAATGAAAGTAGCCAAAAGAAGCTCCACGTATGCATGTTTACTCGACATCCAAGCAAGTATCAAAAGTAATGAGCGGAAGCATGTATCACACAAATGTTCAAGGACCTGAGAAAAACATAGAAATCTGTCAACGAAAACGTTGGTGAAATCATAGGTTTGAGTAAGTAAGTACAAGTGAACCACAAGATTTGCAACAATGATATAATAGTAATTCATTCCAAAAGTTTGTTTCACGAGCACCCAATTATCAATGGTTAACATTCCTTCCATAGAACCCCATCACAATAGTGTTAGAACATACACTGTTTCTCGAAAATATATTTCATTCGTAAACGGTAGCGAACCGTTTGAATGAGGGTTTGTCAAACCCATATGGCCATATAACATAAGTTCTCGCTTTCACCCGGCAAGTGTAACTAATGATAATCGAATTGAGGATTTTTGTTCAAACTCGTATGTAGAATGTTTGTTTTCCTGTACTTGTGTTCACTTAGTAAAAAAGAAACGTTTATGTTTTCTCATCCCAAATGTAAGTGCAAAAGAGTAAAAGTGGGACTATGATCTCACCTTGAGCGCAAGAGCAAATAAGTACTTCGACAAGTAACGTGTGCAAAGAACAATGCTAGTCTTGACCTAAACAAATAGGTTTATATCAATATCGGTAAACACGATAGGTCAAAGTGTTCAATTAGTCCTATGGCTCGTTAAGACTCGATCATAATAGCATGTGAATCAAATTGTCATGTTTCATGCAAGGTACAAGTATAAAAGCATGTTAGAACGATTGCACAAACATTTGGTTAAGTTTGATTAAAAGTCAACTTAGGTCGGGTCAAAGTCAACACGTTCGGGTCGGGTCCCGAACTATTTTTCTGAGGTTTTTAATCATATATGAGCATGTTAGAACAAGTTACATGTGAATCGGAGGTCCATAGTATAGCAAACATTTTCCGTAAAATGACCAGCGAAGATAGAAGCCTGCCAGTGTATCTGGACGGCGTCCAGATTGTCTGGACGGCGTCCAGATTGTCTGGACGGCGTCCAGCTTTGAAGGCTGAGACGGCGTCCAAAGATCTGGACGGCATCCAGCTTTGAAAACTGGGATGGCGTCCAAGGATCTGGACGGCGTCCAGGTCCGTATTCAAGTCTGATGCAGAAAACTCCTAAGTGCACGAACCAAAAACCAAACTAACACATTTTATGATCCGAAAACAACCAAAACATGTATCTTATATCATCGGAAAGGTATTTTGACGAGGAAAATGAATAGACACATTTCAACGAGTAATTCAACACTTACAACAACCCAAAACCGCATTAAACGTTCATAATCAAAGGTTCAAGTTCTAAAAACGCATTTCATGATTCGGGCAACCAATTTACATGTATGATATGCCGTTTCGAAGGTAATCAAACACACATTGCAACAAAACACTTATCAAAAATATTTCATAGCATTTGATACATCAAAAGTTCATATAAAGCTTATCAAACCCTAACCAAAATCTCAAAACCAATAATCATGTTAATGTAAGGTTTTCATGTCAATCAACACACCAAAACGAAGCTAATGAAGTAACTAACACTTTGAACACACAACCATTAACATCTAAACACATTTCATCATCCAAAATCAAAGATTTAGCAAGCTCTTTTTCAAGTTCATGCTAGTTATGTCAATTCACAAGATCGAGCATACAAATTACATATACGACATCACAATGAGCCATAGACACTAATTAACACACCTTTAAGTCAAGAACACTAAAATTATGAAATTTAGAGTTTTTAGAAAGTTACCCAATCGAGATGAAATTAGTATCAAAACGTAGAGAATGAAGAGAGGATTCCAAATATGTAATTTGTTTTGATGTTAGCCTCCAAAATCGGATTTAGATGATGAATTACGGATTGAATGTTGAGAGGATTTGGAAGTAGTAAAAGATGAGAATGAAAATGAATGGATGAAAGGGGTTTGACCCTTTGACCTAGTCAAGGGTTTGATCCCTTGTCAAGTTTAGTCCCTCAACTTTCGTTCGGGTGCGTGAATTACCTAAACGAGATAATTTAAAACGTGTATTAACAGGAGATGTTATAGTCATATAACGGACTTTAAATAATTAAATAGAAAAGTAAACGGAAAAAGGTGGGATGTTACATTACCTACTCCTTAAAAGAAATTTCGTCCCGAAATTTAAGTAGGCGTAGTAGTCGTTGTTTCTTCCTCGAAATCTTGCATTTCCGGAGCCGGGAATAAGTGAGGGTATTTCCTTTGCATTTAATCTTGCCTTTCCCAAGTAAACTCGGGTCCCCTTTTGGCGTTCCAACGGACTTTAACAATCGGAATTCGGCTTTGTTTCAATGTCTTGACGGAGGTGTCCACAATTTCAACCGGTTCCTCCACAAAATGAAGTTTGTCATCAATAGTAAGTTCCTCGAGAGGAATGACGATATCGGGTTCGGCAAGGCACTTTTTCAAGTTAGATACATGGAAAGTAGGATGAACGGAGTTCAATTGAGGCGGAAGATCTAAACGATAAGCAACGGTTCCAATACGCCCCAAGATTTCGAAAGGACCAATATACCGCGGATTTAATTTCCCCCGTTTTCCAAAACGAATTACACCTTTCCAAGGTGCGACTTTTAACATTACTCGGTCGCCGACTTGAAATTCGAGGTCGTTGCGTCATTTGTCGGTATAGCTCTTTTGACGACTTCGGGCTGTCCTAAGCCTATCTCGGATTTGAACGATCTTCTCGGTTGTTTCATGAATGAGTTCGGGTCCGGTGATTTGTGTGTCACCTACTTCGGCCCAACAAAGAGGTGAACGACATTTTCGACCATATAAAGCTTCGAATGGTGCGGCGTTAATACTCGCGTGATAACTATTGTTGTAGGAGAATTTGGGTAGAGGCAAGTGCTTATCCCAAGCTTTTCCAAAGTCGATGACGCAAGCTCGTAGCATGTCTTCCAAGGTTTGAATTGTACGTTCGCTTTGTCCATCGGTTTGAGGATGATATGCGGTGCTCATGTCTAAACGCATTCCCAATGCTTCTTGTAAAGTACGCCAAAATCTAGAAATGAAACGGCCATCTCGGTCGGAGATAATCGATAAACGTACACCGTGTTGGGCTACGATCTCCTTAATGTAAAGTTGTGCAAGTTTCTCCATTTTGTCCGTTTCTTTCATGGCAAGGAAGTGTGCGGATTTGGTGAGACGGTCAACAATAACCCAAATGGTATCATAACCGCCCGTCGTTTTTGGTAGCTTGGTAATAAAATCCATCGTTATCCTTTCCCACTTCCATTGCGGGATCTCGGGTTGTTGAAGTAGTCCGGACGGTCTTTGGTGTTCGGCTTTGACTTTGGAACATGTCAAACACTTGGAAACATAAGTAGCTACGTCCCTTTTGATGTTCGGCCACCAATATTGTTGTTTAAGGTCGTGGTACATCTTATTGGCACCGGGGTGAATCGAGTATCGTGACTTATGTGCTTCATCTAAAATAAGGCTTCGTAGGTCCCCATAACTAGGCACCCAAATCCTCCCGGCAAAATATCGGAGTCCGGTTTCTTTAACTTCGAATCGAGAGGTAAGGACGTTCAAGTGTTCGAAAGAGATGTTTTCATCCTTGAGAGCCTCGTCTTGGGCTACTCGAATTTGGTTATTAAGGTTGGTGTGGATGGTGATGTTTAAAGCTCGGACACGAAGAGGCACCGCTCTTTCTTTTCGACTTAAGGCATCGGCTACTACATTTGCCTTCCCGGGATGGTAACGAAGATCGCAATCGTAATCGTTTAAGGTTTCAATCCACCTTAGTTGTCTCGTGTTTAGTTGCTTTTGGTCGAAGATGTATTGGAGACTTTTGTGATCGGTAAAGATAGTACTCTTGGTTCCATAAAGATAGTGTCTCCACATTTTAAGTGCAAAGACAACGGCTCCGAGTTCGAGATCATGTGTCGTGTAGTTTCGTTCATGAATTTTGAGTTGTCGAAAAGCATAAGAAATGACTTTCATTCGTTGCATCAACACACACCCAAAACCATGTTTCGAGGCGTCGCAATACACAACAAAATCGTCATTGCCTTCGGGAAGTGACAAGATAGGAGCGGTGGTTAGCTTTGTTTTCAAGATTTGAAATGCGGATTCTTGTTCGGTCGCCCAATTGAATTTCTTTCCCTTGTGAGTTAAAGCGGTTAGAGGACGAGCAACCAAGGAGAAATCCTTGATGAATGTACGGTAGTATCCGGCGAGACCCAAGAATTGACGAATGTGAGTAGGCGTAGTAGGAGTCTCCCATTTACTAATGGCTTCGATTTTCGTTAGATCGACTTTAATACCTTGGTCACTTACAACATGACCAAGAAATTGAACTTCCTTTAACCAAAATTCACACTTGGAGAATTTGGCATAGAGTCGTTCCTGTCTTAAAAGTTCAAGCACAAGTCGGAGGTGTTCCTCGTGTTCTTCTTCGCTTTTAGAATAAACCAAAATATCATCGATGAACACGATAACGAATTTGTCAAGATACGGTTTGCACACGTGGTTCATAAGATCCATGAACACCACCAGTGCGTTAGTGAGACCAAATGGCATTACAAGAAATTCATAGCTACCATAACGAGTTCGGAAAGCGGTTTTGGAGACATCTTCCCCCTTAACCCTTAATTGATGATAGCCCGAGCGGAGATCGATTTTTGAATATAGACAAGACCCTTGTAGTTGATCAAAGAGGTCATCGATACGAGGAAGAGGATATCGGTTCTTAATCGTCAATTTGTTTAGTTCACGATAATCAATGCACATTCGTAGGGATCCGTCTTTCTTTTTAACAAACAAAATCGGAGCGCCCCATGGTGAATGGCTAGGTTGGATAAAACCACGGTCAAGTAGTTCTTGGATTTGACTTTGCAATTCTTGCATTTCGGATGGAGCAAGTCTATATGGTGCACGAGCTACGGGTACGGCTCTCGGAATAAGATCGATTTGGAATTCAACTGGTCGATGAGGTGGAAGACCCAGCAATTCATCGGGAAATACATCGGAATAGTCACTAACAATTGGCACATCATCGATGTGCTTCTCATCGGACTCGACTTTCTTAACGTGAGCAAGGATCGCAAAACAACCCTTACGGAGTAGTTTTCTAACTTTAAGGCACGAAACGAGGTTGAGTCCGGTGCAACTCTTATCGCCATAAACAATCAAAGGTTCACCATTCTCGATAGGAATTCGGATTGCGTTAAGATCATAAAGGATGTGAGATTTCGTTTTGGCTAACCAATTCATACCGATTATTACATCAAAGCTTCCTAGTTCCATGGGTATCAAGTCAATTTCAAACTCATTACCCAAAATGTTTAATGTGCACCCCCGGTAATATGTGTCGGCACTCAATAGTTTCCCGTTGGCCACTTCAATGGTATAAGTGGTATCTAGTGGGAGTGGTGGAGTGCTAAAAGAATGAATCAAAGTCTCGGATACAAAGCATTTATCGGTACCCGAATCGAATAAACAAGTAACATAAGTGTTGTTGAGAAGAAACGTACCCGTGACTAATTCATTGTCATCTCGGGCTTCCTCGGTGTTGATGTTGAAAGCTTGGCCGCGCGTATTGGGGTTATCTTTCCTCTTCAGGCATGCATTTCTATAATGGCCCGTTTGGCCACACTCATAACAAGTGCCCGTTTTTGGTGCATTGGGCCCCTTTCGAGCGATGGGGGCAACACTTTTACACTCATTGGCCTTATGACCAACTCCTTGGCACCGGTGGCAAATTAACTTGCCACATTCACCAAAGTGATGTTTGTTGCATTTGTTGCAAAGAGGTAGGTTCCCGGCATAACCCTTCTTGCCGTCGGAGGTGTAAGGCTTCTTAGCAAAGTTGTTGTTGCTTGATTGGGGGGCTTCCCACTTTCTTTTATTGTTACCCGACTTATCCTCGGCTTTAGGTGTCGGCACTACAATTTTGTCCACCGTTTCTATCAATTTATGGGCCATGTTCCAAGCTTCTTGATGATTAGTGGGTTTGGATGACATTACTCCGTGTTTGATGCTCTTTAGAAGACCATCCATGTAAAGTTTAACCCTTAAAGCTTCGGGGTTCACAAGATTTGGGTACATCAAGGCTAGTTCAGAAAATCGTTGATTATAAGCCTTGAGATCATTTCTGACCGCCTTTAAAGTTCTTAGCTCTTGTTCGAGCCTTCGGGTTTCTTCACGAGGGAAATATTCGACAGTCATCTTTTCCCTTAAGTCGGCCCAAGAGAGGGCGTGAGCTTCATCGGTACGCACCGATTGTACATAGGTGTTCCACCACGTGAGGGCGATACCGGCAAAGGTGTGGGTGGAATATTTGACTTTATCTTGGTCTCGACAACCGCTTATGCTAAAAATGGCTTCCGTTTGTTCGAACCATCGAGTGAGTACAACCGGTCCCCCGGTCCCATCAAAAGTATGAGGTTTGCACCCCATGAAGGCTTTATAGGAGCATCCCTCGCTTGAGTTACCGGCTCCTTGATTGTTGTTGTTGTGGTTGTTGTTATTGTTAGAGGAGTGATCGGCCATGGCCGCTTCCACGGCGGTGGCTATCATTCGTTGTAAAGCTTGTTCGGGAGTCTCATGGCGTGGCACACGACGAGGAGGCATTGTTCCTTCAAAACACAAGAATACCGTTGATTAGTATTTTCAATAATACTAATCATGATATGGAATAAGGATAGAGAGAAAAATTTTCCTTGACTCGCCTTAAATTCTTTATGCCACAATATCGGAACGTTCATATGAGTCACCGTAATATAATCCCGGAAATTATATTACCCTGATTCATATGTGCATTCGACATCATTTCATATAGTCAAGGTGGCGCGTCAATCAAATTAAACAATGTGAGGTTAAGATGAAACAAGAGTAGATATAAGTAGAAACGTTCGAGTATAATGCACAAGTAGTCAAGTAATTCCTATTTCAAGTCTATATGCCGGTTGTAGTCTAGACTCACTAATGTACCCTATGACTCGGGGTTGACACCAATGAACTCTAAATCCCTACAACCAACGCTCTGATACCATCTGTAGTGACCCGACAAAATCGTCATTGACGGCGCCGTCTACTTAGTGAAATGTCCCGTTCTTATTGATTAAAAACGTTCCATATTAATTGATTTCGTTGTGAGGTTTTGACCTCTATATGAGACGTTTTTCAAAGACTGCATTCATTTTAAAACAAACCATAACCTTTATTTCATCAATAAAGGTTTAAAAAGCTTTACGTAGATTATCAAATAATGATAATCTAAAATATCCTGTTTACACACGACCATTACATAATGGTTTACAATACAAATATGTTACAACAAAATAAGTTTCTTGAATGCAGTTTATACACAATATCATACAAGCATGGACTCCAAATCTCGTCCTTATTTAAGTATGCGACAGCGGAAGCTCTTAATAATCACCTGAGAATAAACATGCTTAAAACGTCAACAAAAATGTTGGTGAGTTATAGGTTTAACCTATATATATCAAATCATAATAATAGACCACAAGATTTCATATTTCAATACACATCCCATACATAGAGATAAAAATCATTTATATGGTGAACACCTGGTAACCGACATTAACAAGATGCATATATAAGAATATCCCCATCATTCCGGGACACCCTTCGGATATGATATAAATTTCGAAGTACTAAAGCATCCGGTACTTTGGATGGGGTTTGTTAGGCCCAATAGATCTATCTTTAGGATTCGCGTCAATTAGGGTGTCTGTTCCCTAATTCTTAGATTACCAGACTTAATAAAAAGGGGCATATTCGATTTCGATAATTCAACCATAGAATGTAGTTTCACGTACTTGTGTCTATTTTGTAAATCATTTATAAAACCTGCATGTATTCTCATCCAAAAAATATTAGATTTTAAAAATGGGACTATAACTCACTTTCACAGATTTTTACTTCGTCGGGAAGTAAGACTTGGCCACTGTTTGATTCACGAACCTATAACAATATATACATATATATCAAAGTATGTTCAAAATATATTTACAACACTTTTAATATATTTTGATGTTTTAAGTTTATTAAGTCAGCTGTCCTCGTTAGTAACCTACAACTAGTTGTCCACAGTTAGATGTACAAAAATAAATCGATAAATATTATCTTGAATCAATCCACGACCCAGTGTATACGTATCTCAGTATTGATCACAACTCAAACTATATATATTTTGGAATCAACCTCAACCCTGTATAGCTAACTCTAACATTCACATATAGAGTGTCTATGGTTGTTCCGAAATATATATAGATGTGTCGACATGATAGGTCGAAACATTGTATACGTGTCTATGGTATCTCAAGATTACATAATATACAATACAAGTTGATTAAGTTATGGTTGGAATAGATTTGTTACCAATTTTTACGTAGCTAAAATGAGAAAAATTATCCAATCTTGTTTTACCCATAACTTCTTCATTTTAAATCCGTTTTGAGTGAATCAAATTGCTATGGTTTCATATTGAACTCTATTTTATGAATCTAAACAGAAAAAGTATAGGTTTATAGTCAGAAAAATAAGTTACAAGTCGTTTTTGTAAAGGTAGTCATTTCAGTCGAAAGAACGACGTCTAGATGACCATTTTAGAAAACATACTTCCACTTTGAGTTTAACCATAATTTTTTGACATAGTTTCATGTTCATAATAAAAATCATTTTCTCAGAATAACAACTTTTAAATCAAAGTTTATCATAGTTTTTAATTAACTAACCCAAAACAGCCCGCGGTGTTACTACGACGGCGTACATCCGGTTTTACGGTGTTTTTCGTATTTCCAGGTTTTAAATCATTAAGTTAGCATATCATATAGATATAGAACATGTGTTTAGTTGATTTTAAAAGTCAAGTTAGAAGGATTAACTTTTATTTGCGAACAAGTTTAGAATTAACTAAACTATGTTCTAGTGATTACAAGTTTAAACCTTCGAATAAGATAGCTTTATATGTATGAATCGAATGATGTTATGAACATCATTACTACCTTAAGTTCCTTGGATAAACCTACTGGAAAAGAGAAAAATGGATCTAGCTTCAACGGATCCTTGGATGGCTCGAAGTTCTTGAAGCAGAATCATGACACGAAAACAAGTTCAAGTAAGATCATCACTTGAAATAAGATTGTTATAGTTATAGAAATTGAACCAAAGTTTGAATATGATTATTACCTTGTATTAGAATGATAACCTACTGTAAGAAACAAAGATTTCTTGAGGTTGGATGATCACCTTACAAGATTGGAAGTGAGCTAGCAAACTTGAAAGTATTCTTGATTTTATGTAACTAGAACTTGTAGAATATATGAAGAACACTTAGAACTTGAAGATAGAACTTGAGAGAGATCAATTAGATGAAGAAAATTGAAGAATTAAAGTGTTTGTAGGTGTTTTTGGTCGTTGGTGTATGGATTAGATATAAAGGATATGTAATTTTGTTTTCATGTAAATAAGTCATGAATGATTACTCATATTTTTGTAATTTTATGAGATATTTCATGCTAGTTGCCAAATGATGGTTCTCACATGTGTTAGGTGACTCACATGGGCTGCTAAGAGCTGATCATTGGAGTGTATATACCAATAGTACATACATCTAAAAGTTGTGTATTGTACGAGTATAAATACGGGTGCATACGAGTAGAATTATTGATGAAACTGAACGAGGATGTAATTGTAAGCATTTTTGTTAAGTAGAAGTATTTTGATAAGTGTATTGAAGTCTTTAAAAAGTGTATAAATACATATTAAAACACTACATGTATATACATTTTAACTGAGTCGTTAAGTCATCGTTAGTCGTTACATGTAAATGTTGTTTTGAAACCTTTAGGTTAACGATCTTGTTAAATGTTGTTAACCCAATGTTTATAATATCAAATGAGATTTTAAATTATTATATTATCATGATATTTTCGTGTATGAATATCTCTTAATATGATATATATACATTAAATGTCTTTACAATGATAATCATTACATATATGTCTCGTTTAAAAATCATTAAGTTAGTAGTCTTGTTTTTACATATGTAGTTCATTGTTAATATACTTAATGATATGTTTAATTATCATAGTATCATGTTAACTATATATATATATATATCCATATATATGTCATCATATAGTTTTTACAAGTTTTAACGTTCGTGAATCACCGGTCAACTTGGGTGGTCAATTGTCTATATGAAACATATTTCAATTAATCAAGTCTTAACAAGTTTGATTGCTTAACATGTTGGAAACATTTAATCATGTAAATATCAATCTCAATTAATATGTATAAACATGGAAAAGTTCGGGTCACTACAGTACCTACCCGTTAAATAAATTTCGTCCCGAAATTTTAAGCTGTTGAAGGTGTTGACGAATCTTCTGGAAATAGATGCGGGTATTTCTTCTTCATCTAATCTTCACGCTCTCAGGTGAACTCGGGTCCTCTACGAGCATTCCATAGAACCTTAACAATTGGTATCTTGTTTTGTTTAAGTCTTTTAACCTCACGATCCATTATTTCGACGGGTTCTTTGATGAATTGAAGTTTTTCGTTGATTTGGATTTCATCTAACGGAATAGTGAGATCTTCTTTAGCAAAACATTTCTTCAAATTCGAGACGTGAAAAGTGTTATGTACAGCCGCGAGTTGTTGAGGTAACTCAAGTCGGTAAGCTACTAGTCCGACACGATCAATAATCTTGAATGGTCCAATATACCTTGGATTTAATTTCCCTCGTTTACCAAATCGAACAACGCCTTTCCAAGGTGCAACTTTAAGCATGACCATCTCTCCAATTTCAAATTCTATATCTTTTCTTTTAATGTCAGCGTAGCTCTTTTGTCGACTTTGGGCGGTTTTCAACCGTTGTTGAATTTAGATGATCTTCTCGGTAGTTTCTTGTATAATCTCCGGACCCGTAATCTGTCTATCCCCCACTTCACTCCAACAAATCGGAGACCTGCACTTTCTACCATAAAGTACTTCAAACGGCGCCATCTCAATGCTTGAATGGTAGCTGTTGTTGTAGGAAAATTCTGCTAACGGTAGATGTCGATCCCAACTGTTTCCGAAATCAATAACACATGCTCGTAGCATGTCTTCAAGCGTTTGTATCGTCCTTTCACTCTACCCATCAGTTTGTGGATGATAGGCCGTACTCATGTCTATACGAGTTCCTAATGCTTGCTGTAATGTCCGCCAGAATCTTGAAATAAATCTGCCATCCCTATCAGAGATAATAGAGATTGGTATTCCATGTCTGGAGATGACTTCCTTCAAATACAGTAGTGCTAACTTCTCCATCTTGTCATCTTCTCTTATTAGCAGGAAGTGTGCTGATTTGGTGAGATGATCAACTATTACCCAAATAGTATCAAAACCACTTGCAGTCCTTGGCAATTTAGTGATGAAATCCATGGTAATGTTTTCCCATTTCCATTCCGGGATTTCGGGTTGTTGAAGTAGACCTGATGGTTTCTGATGCTCAGCTTTGACCTTAGAACACGTCAAACATTCTCCTACGTATTTAGCAACATCGGCTTTCATACCCGGCCACCAAAAATGTTTCTTGAGATCCTTGTACATCTTCCCCGTTCCAAGATGTATTGAGTATCTAGTTTTATGAGCTTCTCTAAGTACCATTTCTCTCATATCTCCAAATTTTGGTACCCAAATCCTTTCAGCCCTATACCGGGTTCCGTCTTCCCGAATATTAAGATGCTTCTCCGATCCTTTGGGTATTTCATCCTTTAAATTTCCCTCTTTTAAAACTCCTTGTTGCGCCTCCTTTATTTGAGTAGTAAGGTTATTATGAATCATTATATTCATAGATTTTACTCGAATGGGTTCTCTGTCCTTCCTGCTCAAGGCATCGGCTACCACATTTGCCTTCCCCGGGTGGTAACGAATCTCAAAGTCATAATCATTCAATAATTCAATCCACCTACGCTGCCTCATATTCAGTTGTTTCTGATTAAATATGTGTTGAAGACTTTTGTGGTCGGTATATATAATACTTTTGACCCCATATAAGTAGTGCCTCCAAGTCTTTAATGCAAAAACAACCGCGCCTAATTCCAAATCATGCGTCGTATAATTTTGTTCGTGAATCTTCAATTGTCTAGACGCATAAGCAATCACCTTCGTTCGTTGCATTAATACACAACCGAGACCTTGCTTTGATGCGTCACAATAAATCACAAAATCATCATTCCCTTCAGGCAATGACAATATAGGTGCCGTAGTTAGCTTTTTCTTCAATAACTGAAACGCTTTCTCTTGTTTATCATTCCATTCAAATTTCTTCCCTTTATGTGTTAATGCAGTCAAGGGTTTTGCTATTCTGGAAAAGTCTTGGATGAACCTTCTGTAGTAACCAGCTAGTCCTAAAAACTGGCGTATGTGTTTCGGAGTTTTCGGGGTTTCCCACTTTTCAACAGTTTCTATCTTTGCCGGATCCACCTTAATACCTTCTTTGTTCACTATGTGACCGAGGAATTGAACTTCTTTCAACCAAAATGCACACTTTGAAAACTTAGCGTACAATTCTTCCTTCCTCAATACTTCTAACACCTTTCTCAAATGTTCACCGTGTTCTTGGTCATTCTTTGAGTAAATAAGTATGTCATCAATGAAAACAATGACAAACTTGTCAAGGTATGGTCCACACACTCAGTTCATAAGGTCTATGAACACAGCTGGTGCATTAGTTAAACCAAACGGCATGACCATAAACTCGTAATGACCGTAACGTGTTCTGAAAGCAGTCTTTGGAATATCATCTTCTTTCACCCGCATTTGATGATACCCGGAACGTAAGTCAATCTTTGAATAAACAGACGAGCCTTGTAGTTGATCAAATAAGTCATCGATTCTCGGTAGTGGGTAGCGGTTCTTGATGGTAAGTTTGTTCAACTCTCGGTAGTCGATACACAACCTGAATGTACCATCTTTCTTCTTGACAAACAAAACAGGAGCTCCCCACGGTGATGTGCTTGGTCGAATGAAACCACGCTCTAAAAGTTCTTGTAATTGGCTTTACAGTTCTTTCATCTCGCTGGGTGTGAGTCTGTAAGGAGCACGAGCTATTGGTGCAGCTCCTGGTACAAGATCTATTTGAAATTCAATGGATCGATGTGGGGGTAATCCCGGTAATTCTTTCGGAAATACATCGGGAAATTCTTTTGCAATGGGAACATCATTGATGCTCTTTTCTTCAGTTTGTACTTTCTCGACGTGTGCTAGAACAGCATAGCAACCTTTTCTTATTAGTTTTTGTGCCTTCAAATTACTAATAAGATGTAGCTTCGTGTTGCCCTTTTCTCCGTACACCATTAAGGGTTTTCCTTTTTCTCGTATAATGCGAATTGCATTTTTGTAACAAATGATCTCTGCTTTCACTTCTTTCAACCAGTCCATACCGATTATCACATCAAAACTCCCTAACTCTACTAGTATCAAATCAATCTTAAATGTTTCGCTAACCAGTTTAATTTCTCGATTCCGACATATATTATCTGCTGAAATTAATTTACCATTTGCTAATTCGAGTAAAAATTTACTATCCAAAGGCGTCAATGGACAACTTAATTTAGCACAAAAATCTCTACTCATATAGCTTCTATCCGCACCCGAATCAAATAAAACGTAAGCAGATTTATTGTCAATAAGAAACGTACCCGTAACAAGCTCCGGGTCTTCCTGTGCCTCTGCCGCATTAATATTGAAAACTCTTCCGCGGCCTTGTCCATTCGTGTTCTCCTGGTTCGGGCAATTTCTAATAATGTGGCCCGGTTTTCCACATTTATAACAAACTACATTGGCATAACTTGCTCCGACACTACTTGCTCCGCCATTACTCGTTCCGACACCATTTGTTCCTTTCGTTCTATTAACCCCTGGTCCGTAGACCTCATACTTCGCTGCGCTATGACCATTTCTTTTACACTTGTTGCAAAATTTGGTGCAGAACCCCGAGTGATACTTTTCACACCTTTGGCATAGCTGCTTCTGATTGTTGTTGTTGTTGCGGTTATTATTGTTGTTGGGATGATTGTTGTAGTTGATGCTGTTGTTGTTGTTGTTGTTGGGACATTTGTTGTAGTTGCGATTGATGTCGCGATTGTTGGGATAATTGTTGCGATTATTGTTGTAATTGCTGTTGTTGTTGTATTGGTGATACTTATCACCGTTTTCCTCCCACTTTCTTTTGACTTGTTTCACATTGGCCTCTTCAGCAGTCTGTTCTTTAATTCTTTCTTCAATCTGGTTCACTAGTTTGTGAGCCATTCTACATGCCTGTTGTATGGAGGCGGGCTCGTGTGAACTTATATCTTCTTGGATTCTTTCCGGTAATCCTTTCACAAATGCGTCGATCTTCTCTTCCTCATCTTCGAATGCTCCCGGACACAATAGGCACAATTCTGTGAATCGTCTTTCGCACGTGGTAATATCAAATCCTTGGGTTCGTAACCCTCTAAGTTCTGTCTTGAGCTTAGTGACCTCGGTTCTGGGACGGTACTTCTCGTTCATCAAGTGCTTGAATGCTGACCACGGTAGTGCGTACGCATCGTCTTGTCCCACTTGCTCTAGATAGGTATTCCACCATGTTAACGCAGAACCTGTGAAGGTATGCGTAGCGTACTTCACTTTGTCCTCTTCAGTACACTTACTTATGGCAAACACCGATTCGACCTTCTCGGTCCACCGTTTCAATCCGATCGGTCCTTCGGTTCCATCAAATTCCAAAGGTTTGCAGGCAGTGAATTCTTTGTAGGTGCATCCTACACGATTTCCTGTACTGCTAGATCCAAGGTTATTGTTGGTATCTAGCGCAGCCTGTACTGCGGCTATGTTTGAAGCTAGAAAAGTACGGAATTCCTCTTCATTCATATTCACGGTGTGTCGAGTAGTCGGTGCCATTTCCTTCAAAATAGTCAAATGGAACAAGTTAATCATACAGAATATTAAGAGTAGTTAATAGTATTTCGTAGCATAATATGAACTCATTTATAAAAGCTTTTTCTTCATATTAGCATTTTATAAGTTTAAATTCGGGTAGTACCTACCCGTTAAGTTCATACTTAGTAGCTAATATACAATTCAACTACTACAATTCTATATGAAAAACTGATTATAATAATATTTCGCGTTCAAACTTTTACACAATATTTTACAAACTTACAATACCGCTTATTTTACATATAGCATGAAATATAGCACACAATAAATTTGATACAAGATGGTTGTGAAGATAATTCTAGCTAGTATACAAGTCGTTCAGCAAAGGCAATAAAGACACGTAATTCATACGTCCAGAAATAAGTCATGCATTCTGGTTTTACTAGGATTACTTCCCATCCTTGGTCTTGTGGAACATAACCGTTATGGCCGTTGATAAGACAGCGTGTTGTAACGTCGTCAAAGGGACGAGGGTTACGTAATGTCCAACAGTCCCGTAACAATCTAAAAACCTCATTTCTTACCCCAATTACCGACTCCAACGTTTTGTTTAATAGTTGTAGCCCGATGTTCTTGTTCTCACTTTGGTGAGAAGCGAACATTACTAATCCGTAAGCATAACATGCTTCTTTATGTTGCATGTTAGCCGCTTTTTTCTAAATCACGAAGTCCAATATTCGGATATATTGAGTCAAAATAATTTCTTAACCCATTGCGTAAAATAGCATTTGGGTTCCCCGCAATATATGCGTCAAAGTAAACACACCGTAACTTATAGATTTCCCAATGTGATATCCCCCATCTTTCGAACGAAAGCCTTTTATAAACCAAGGCATTCTTGGAACGTTCTTCGAATGTCTTACAAACTGATCTCGCCTTAAATAGGTGTGCCGAAGAATTCTGACCGACTCTAGACAAGATTTCATCAATCATGTCTCCGGGTAGGTCTCTTAAAATATTGGATTGTCTATCCATTTTGTGTTTTTATACTGAAAAATAGACAAGAGTTAGATTCATAAAAAAAAATACTTATTAATACAAGCAATTTTTACATATATCATAAAGCATAAGCACACTATATTACATATATTACACCACACGAATACAACTATCTTATTCCGACTCGCTTGTTTCTTCTTCTTCGGTTTTGGTTCGTTTTGCCAAGTTTCTAGGGATATATGATGTTCCCCTAATACGAGCCATCGTTTTCCACATTGGTTTAGAAAAACCTGGTGGTTTAGAGGTTCCCGGGTCATTGTTACAACTTAAGGACTTCGGGGGTTGACGATACATATAAAGTTCATCGGGGTTGGAATTAGATTTCTCTATTTTTATGCCCTTTCCCTTATTATTTTCCTTTGCCTTTTTAAATTCAGTTGGGGTAATTTCTATAACATCATCGGAATTCTCGTCGGAATCCGATTCATCGGAGAATTGGTAATCCTCCCAATATTTTGCTTCCTTGGCGGAAACACCATTGACCATAATTAACCTTGGTCGGTTGGTTGAGGATTTTCTTTTACTTAACCATTTTATTATTTCCCCCACCGGTTCTATTTCTTCATCCGGTTCCGATTCTTCTTCCGGTTCCGATTCTTCTTCCGGTTCCGACTCTTCTTCAGGTTCCTCTTCGGGAACTTGTGAATCAGTCCACGAATCATTCCAATTTACATTTGACTCTTCATTATTATTAGGTGAGTCAATGGGACTTGTTCTAGAGGTAGACATCTATCACATAATATCAAACGCGTTAAGAAATTAATATATCACATAATATTCACATGTTAAAAATATATAGTTTCCAACAAAATTTGTTAAGCAATCATTTTTCAAGTAAACACGGTCGAAGTCCAGACTCACTAATGCATCCTAACAAACTCGATAAGACACACTAATGCAAAATTCTGGTTCTCTAAGACCAACGCTCAGATACCAACTGAAATGTTCCGTTCTTATTGATTAAAAACGTTCCATATTAATTGATTTCGTTGCGAGGTTTTGACCTCTATATGAGACGTTTTTCAAAGACTGCATTCATTTTAAAACAAACCATAATCTTTATTTCATCAATAAAGGTTTAAAAAGCTTTACGTAGATTATCAAATAATGATAATCTAAAATATCCTGTTTACACACGACCATTACATAATGGTTTACAATACAAATATGTTACAACAAAATAAGTTTCTTGAATGCAGTTTTTACACAATATCATACAAGCATGGACTCCAAATCTCGTCCTTATTTAAGTATGCGACAGCGGAAGCTCTTAATAATCACCTGAGAATAAACATGCTTAAAACGTCAACAAAAATGTTGGTGAGTTATAGGTTTAACCTATATATATCAAATCTTAATAATAGACCACAAGATTTCATATTTCAATACACATCCCATACATAGAGATAAAAAGCATTCATATGGTGAACACCTGGTAACCGACATTAACAAGATGCATATATAAGAATATCCCCATCATTCCGGGACACCCTTCGGATATGATATGAATTTCGAAGTACTAAAGCATCCGGTACTTTGGATGGGGTTTGTTAGGCCCAATAGATCTATCTTTAGGATTCGCGTCAATTAGGGTGTCTGTTCCCTAATTCTTAGATTACCAGACTTAATAAAAAGGGGCATATTCGATTTCGATAATTCAACCATAGAATGTAGTTTCACGTACTTGTGTCTATTTTGTAAATCATTTATAAAACCGGCATGTATTCTCATCCCAAAAATATTAGATTTTAAAAATGGGACTATAACTCACTTTCACAGATTTTTACTTCGTCGGGAAGTAAGACTTGGCCACTGGTTGATTCACGAACCTATAACAATATATACATATATATCAAAGTATGTTCAAAATATATTTACAACACTTTTAATATATTTTGATGTTTTAAGTTTATTAAGTCAGCTGTCCTCGTTAGTAACCTACAACTAGTTGTCCACAGTTAGATGTACAGAAATAAATCGATAAATATTATCTTGAATCAATCCACGAACCAGTGTATACGTATCTCAGTATTGATCACAACTCAAACTATATATATTTTGGAATCAACCTCAATCCTGTATAGCTAACTCCAACATTCACATATAGAGTGTCTATGGTTGTTCCGAAATATATATAGATGTGTCGACATGATAGGTCAAAACATTGTATACGTGTCTATGGTATCTCAAGATTACATAATATACAATACAAGTTGATTAAGTTATGGTTGGAATAGATTTGTTACCAATTTTTACGTAGCTAAAATGAGAAAAATTATCCAATCTTGTTTTACCCATAACTTCTTCATTTTAAATCCGTTTTGAGTGAATCAAATTGCTATGGTTTCATATTGAACTCTATTTTATGAATCTAAACAGAAAAAGTATAGGTTTATAGTCGAAAAAATAAGTTACAAGTTGTTTTTGTAAAGGTAGTCATTTCAGTCGAAAGAACGACGTCTAGATGACCATTTTAGAAAACATACTTCCACTTTGAGTTTAACCATAATTTTTGGATATAGTTTCATGTTCATAATAAAAATCATTTTCTCAGAATAACAAATTTTAAATCAAAGTTTATCATAGTTTTTAATTAACTAACCCAAAACAGCCCGCGGTGTTACTACGACGGCGTAAATCCAGTTTTACGGTGTTTTTCGTGTTTCCAGGTTTTAAATCTTTAAGTTAGCATATCATATAGATATAGAACATGTGTTTAGTTGATTTTAAAAGTCAAGTTAGAAGGATTAACTTTTATTTGCGGACAAGTTTAGAATTAACTAAACTATGTTCTAGTGATTACAAGTTTAAACCTTTGAATAAGATAGCTTTATATGTATGAATCGAATGATGTTATGAACATCATTACTACCTTAAGTTCCTTGGATAAACCTACTGGAAAAGTGAAAAATGGATCTAGCTTCAACGGATCCTTGGATGGCTCGAAGTTCTTGAAGCAGAATCATGACACGAAAACAAGTTCAAGTAAGATCATCACTTGAAATAAGATTGTTATAGTTATAGAAATTGAACCAAAGTTTGAATATGATTATTACCTTGTATTAGAATGATAACCTACTATAAGAAACAAAGATTTCTTGAGGTTGGATGATCACCTTACAAGATTGGAAGTGAGCTAGCAAACTTGAAAGTATTCTTGATTTTATGTAACTAGAACTTGTAGAATATATGAAGAACACTTAGAACTTGAAGATAGAACTTGAGAGAGATCAATTAGATGAAGAAAATTGAAGAATGAATACGGGTGCTATGAGCTGATCATTGGAGTGTATATACCAATAGTACATACATCTAAAAGCTGTGTATTGTACGAGTATAAATACGGGTGCATACGAGTAGAATTGTTGATGAAACTGAACAAGGATGTAATTGTAAGCATTTTTGTTAAGTAGAAGTATTTTGATAAGTGTTTTGAAGTCTTTCAAAAGTTTATAAATACATATTAAAACACTACATGTATATACATTTTAACTGAGTCGTTAAGTCATCGTTAGTCGTTACATGTAAGTGTTGTTTTGAAACCTTTAGGTTAACGATCTTGTTAAATGTTGTTAACCCAATGTTTATAATATCAAATGAGATTTTAAATTATTATATTATCATGATATTATCATGTATGAATATCTCTTAATATGATATATATACATTAAATGTCTTTACAATGATAATCGTTACATATATGTCTCGTTTAAAAATCATTAAGTTAGTAGTCTTGTTTTTACATATGTATGATAATGCTAAAAACGAACATATATTTCATAGCATTATTCCTCAAGAAAGACAAGCTTTTAGTTGCAATTGTTCTATTTAAAAGTGATATTCGTTTAAATAATAAAAGGTGAAGACAAAAGACAGATTCGACGAATTGAAGACGCAAACGACCAAAAAGCTCAAAAGTACAAAAAACAATCAAAGAGGTTCCAATTATTGATAAGAAACGTCTCGAAATTACAAGAGTACAAGATTCAAAACGCAAAGTACAAGATATTAAATTGTACACAAGGACGTTCGAAAATCCGGAACCGGGACCAGAGTCAACTCTCAACGCTCGACGCAACGGACTAAAAATTACAAGTCAACTATGCATATAAATATAATATAATATTTAAATAATTCTTATAATTATTTATATATTATATAAATAAATAAAAACCGTCGGCAAGAAAGACTCCAAATTGTGTGAGCTGTATTTACAAACTCCGCGACTCGCGGAGTTTGAAGGCAAAAAGGGCCGCGAGTCGCGGAGCCCCAAATTCTGCAATTCCCTATAAAGCCAACCGAATTCTGATCATTTTTCATCATCTAATATCTATCTCTCTCTCAATATATACGTAAAAATATATATATAATTTATATTTTAATTTTAATTTTAATTTTTAATCCTAATAATAAGGGTATGTTAGCGAATATTGTAAGGGTGTAAGTCGAAATTCTGTCCGTGTAACGCTATGCTATTTTTAATCATTGTAAGTTATGTTCAACCTTTTTAATTTAATGTCTCATAGCTAAGTTATTATTATGCTTATTTAATCCGAAGTAATCATGATGTTGGGCTAATTACTAAAATTAGGTAATTGGGCTTTGTACCATAATTGGGGTTTGGACAAAAGAACGACACTTGTGGAAATTAGACTATGGTCTATTAATGGGCTTTATATTTAACTAAATGATAGTTTGTTAATGTTAATATAAAGATTTACAATTGGGTGTCCCTATAAATTACCATATACACTCGATCGGACACGATGGGCGGGGTATTTATATGTACGAATAATCGTTCATTTAACCGGACACGGGAATGGATTAATAGCCACTAGAATAATTAAAACAGGGGTGAAATTATGTACAAGGACACTTGGTATAATTGATAACAAAATATTAAAACTTTGGGTTACACTCAGTCGACATCCTGGTGTAATTATTAAATAAAGTATTAAAATCTTGTTACAGTTTAAATCCCCAATTAGTTGGAATATTTAACTTCGGGTATAAGGATAATTTGACGAGGATACTCGCACTTTATATTTATGACTGATGGACTGTTATGGACAAAAACCAGACGGACAAATTAAATAATCCAGGACAAAGGACAATTAACCCATGGGCATAAAACTAAAATCAACACGTCAACCATCATGATTACGGAAGTTTAAATAAGCATAATTCTTTTATTTCATATTTAATTTCCTTTATTTTATATTTAATTGCACTTCTAATTATCGCATTTTTATTGTTATTTTATTTAATTGCACTTTTAATTATCGTACTTTTTAATTATCGCAAGTTTATTTTATCGCATTTTTATTATTCGCAATTTCATTATCGTTATTTACTTTACGCTTTAAATTAAGTCTTGTATTTATTTATTATTTTACATTTGGTTTTAACTGCGACTAAAGTTTTAAAATAGACAAACCGGTCATTAAACGGTAAAAACCCCCCTTTATAATAATAATATTACTTATATATATATTTGTATTTTTATAAAAGTAAACTAATATAGCGTTAAGCTTTGTTTAAAAAGATTCCCTGTGGAACGAACCGGACTTACTAAAAACTACACTACTGTACGATTAGGTACACTGCCTATAAGTGTTGTAGCAAGGTTTAAGTATATCCATTCTCTAAATAAATAAATATCTTGTGTAAAATTGTATCGTATTTAATAGTATTTCCTGCTAAAATTAATAGCTATTTTATATACACCTCGTACGACATCAATGTAGTTCATTGTTAATATACTTAATGATATGTTTACTTATCATAGTATCATGTTAACTATATATATATATATATCCATATATATATCATCATATAGTTTTTACAAGTTTTAACGTTCGTGAATCACCGGTCAACTTGGGTGGTCAATTGTCTATATGAAACATATTTCAATTAATCAAGTCTTAACAAGTTTGATTGCTTAACATGTTGGAAACATTTAATCATGTAAATATCAATCTCAATTAATATATATAAACATGGAAAAGTTCGGGTCACTACACTTAGGTCCCGTTACGTGGTCATAAGTCTTTAAAACAACGTTTGACCAAAAGTATGTCGCATTCATTTCAAAAGTAAAGATGTTTCAAGGTTTACAAGGTAGTTCGACAACTAGTTACATAATAAAGTTTAAAGTACAATTTAAACATATGCGACACAAATGAAAGTAGCCAAAAGACGCTCCACGTATGCATGTTTACTCGACATCCAAGCAAGTATCAAAAGTAATGAGCCGAAGCATGTATCACACAAATGTTCAAGGACCTGAGAAAAACATAGAAATCTGTCAACGAAAACGTTGGTGAAATCATAGGTTTGAGTAAGTAAGTACAAGTGAACCACAAGATTTGCAACAATGATATAATAATAATACATTCTAAAAGTTTGTTTCACGAGCACCCAATTATCAATGCTTAACATTCCTTCCATAGAACCCCATCATAATAGTGTTAGAACATACACTGTTTCTCGAAAATATATTTCATTCGTAAACGGTAGCGAACCGTTTGAATGAGGGTTTGTCAAACCCATATGGCCATATAACATAAGTTCTCGCTTACACCCGGTAAGTGTAACTAATGATAATCGAATTGAGGATTTTTGTTCAAACTCGTATGTAGAATGTTTGTTTTCCTGTACTTGTGTTCACTTAGTAAAAAGAAACGTTTATGTTTTCTCATCCCAAATGTAAGTGCAAAAGAGTAAAAGTGGGACTATGATCTCACCTTGAGTGCAAGAGCAAATAAGTACTTCGACAAGTAACGTGTGCAAAGAACAATGCTAGTCTTGACCTAAACAAATAGGTTTATATCAATATCGGTAAACACGATAGGTCAAAGTGTTCAATTAGTCCTATGGCTCGTTAAGACTCGATCATAATAGCATGTGAATCAAATTGTCATATTTCATGCAAGGTACAAGTATAAAAGCATGTTAGAACGATTGCACAAACATTTGGTTAAGTTTGATTAAAAGTCAACTTAGGTCGGGTCAAAGTCAACACGTTCGGGTCGGGTCCCGAACTATTTTTCTGAGGTTTTTAATCATATATGAGCATGTTAGAACAAGTTACATGTGAATTGGAGGTCCATAGTATAGCAAACATTTTCCGTAAAATGACCAGCGAAGACAGAAGCCTGCCAGTGTATCTGGACGGCGTCCAGATTGTCTGGACGGCGTCCAGCTTTGAAGGCTGAGACGGCGTCCAAAGATCTGGACGGCGTCCAGCTTTGAAAACTGGGACGGCGTCCAAGGATCTGGACGGCGTCCATGTCCGTATTCAAGTCTGATGCAGAAAACTCCTAAGTGCACGAACCAAAAACCAAATTAACACATTTTATGATCCGCAAACAACCAAAACATGTATCTTATATCATCGGAAAGGTATTTTGACGAGGAAAACGAATAGACACATTTCAACGAGTAATTCAACACTTACAACAACCAAAACCGCATTAAACATTCATAATCAAAGGTTCAAGTTCTAAAAACGCATTTCATGATTCGGGCAACCAATTTACATGTATGATATGCCGTTTCGAAGGTAATCAAACACACATTGCAACAAAACACTTATCAACAATATTTCATAGCATTTGATACATCAAAAGTTCATATAAAGCTTATCAAACCCTAACCAAAATCTCAAAACCAATAATCATGTTAATGTAAGGTTTTCATGTCAATCAACACACCAAAACGAAGCTAATGAAGTAACTAACACTTTGAACACACAACCATTAACATCTAAACACATTTCATCATCCAAAATCAAAGATTTAGCAAGCTCTTTTTCAAGTTCATGCTAGTTATGTCAATTCACAAGATCGAGCATACAAATTACATATACGACATCACAATGAGCCATAGACACTAATTAACACACCTTTAAGTCAAGAACACTAAAATTATGAAATTTAGAGTTTTTAGAAAGTTACCCAATCGAGATGAAATTAGTATCAAAACGTAGAGAATGAAGAGAGGATTCCAAATATGTAATTTGTTTTGATGTTAGCCTCCAAAATCGGATTTAGATGATGAATTAAGGATTGAATGTTGAGAGGATTTGGAAGTAGTAAAAGATGAGGATGAAAATGAATGGATGAAAGGGGTTTGACCCTTTGACCTAGTCAAGGGTTTGATCCCTTGTCAAGTTTAGTCCCTCAACTTTCGTTCGGGTGCGTGAATTACCTAAACGAGATAATTTAAAACGCATATTAACAGGAGATGTTATAGTCATATAACGGACTTTAAATAATTAAATGGAAAAGTAAACGGAAAAAGGCGGGATGTTACACCCAAGTTGGAAGGGTGTGGGAGTATTATAGTCGTGGTAGACCGGTTTTCTAAGTATGGTACCTTCATAGCCGCATCATCTGAAGTTACCGCGGATGAAACCGCAAAACTATTTTTCAAGAATGTGGTGAAGTATTGGGGAATACCACATGTGATAGTAAGCGATCGAGATCCGAGGTTCACGGGGAGATTTTGGACAGAGTTGTTCAAGATCATGGGAACGGACTTGAACTTCTCTACGAGTTTCCATCCCCAAACAGATGGAGAAACGGAAAGGGTGAATGCGTTGTTAGAGCTCTATCTTCGACACTATGTAAGTGCTAATCAACATGATTGGGCCAAACTATTAGATATTACCCAGTTCTCCTACAACATGCAAAGGAGTGAGTCCACGGGGAAGAGTCCTTTCGAATTGGTGATGGGGCGTCAACCATTAACTCCAAATGCCTTAGCCGCTTCATATGATGGAAGCAGCCCAGCCGCTTATAGAACGATGAAGGAGTGGCACGAACAAGCCGACTTGGTGCGAGCATCACTAGATAAGGCGGCCAAGAAAATGAAAAAATGGGTGAATGAGAAAAGACGACATGTTGAGTTCAAAGTTGGGGACCAAGTGATGGTGAAGCTTTTACCTCAACAATTCAAAACATTTAGGAAGGTGCACAAAGGATTGATCCGGAGATATGAAGGCCCATTCCCAGTAATTGGACGTGTTAGGAACGTATCTTATCGAGTTCAACTACCGCCCAAGTTAAAGATTCATCCAGTCTTCTACGTAAGTTTTCTAAAACCTTATCATGGGGACGAGGAAGAACCAGAACGAGGAGTTTCCAAACGAGCACCAATGGCAGTTGCGACTTCGTTCGATCGTGAAGTGGAAGATATCTTGTTGCATCGAATGGTACGGAGACGAGGTGTGCCGAGCTATAGAGAATACCTAGTTAAGTGGCGTAACATGCCCGATAGTGAAGCAAGCTGGGAAGCCGAAGACTTTTTGTGGCAGTTCACAGACAAAATCAAGAAGTATCACGAGGATCACACGACGAGGACGTCGCGAGCTTAGGTGGGGGAGAATGTCACAACCCAACAAGTTTGCGGCCCAACCCACTAAGATTATGACCCAATTAAGAGTTTTAACCCAAGAACCTCATGGAAGGCCCAAGAACATCATGGAAGTTCCCTAGAACTTTCCCATGAGTTCTTCCATAGAATGGTATGAAATGTTCATGGAAATATCTATCTCCATGTATATACTTGAAGTTTCTAGTACTTAGATCCTAACCATTGATTTTGATTAATCTTAGCCATCCATTTTGTGTTAGGAGTAGTATAAATAGGGGTGGTCTCATTTGGCACAACACACCTCAAATCTCAAACATTCTCTCTTGTAAAGCATTCTCAAGCAATATAAGTATTTTCTTCAATTCCACTTGTTCTATAATATTTTCTCTTTTGGTTACTTGAATCGTTATAAGGTCCGAGTAAGGCTGACTTAGTAGAGAGTAAGTGCCGCACGTGAGCTTATCGAGATAAGTCCGTGACAATGTGATGGCTTCCATATTAAAATCTTTATATAAAAGGATCAATAAATAAGACAAAATTGCTCATTTCGTCCATGTGTTTTTCACTTTATATCCGTTTCATCCCTGTGTTTTATTTTATGCATTTTTCATCCTTAAAAACATTTTAAAGTCCCAATTTCATCCCTCACCCTAACGAAAGTTAAATGAGTCCGTTAAAACTATTCACAAGGACTATCTACGTAATCTTCAACTAATCAAACTACAAAAATCAATTCATTCTTCTCTTATAATGTGTGGCCTTTAAAGGAAAATCAAATTGGATTACAAAAATCAAATTGGATTTCGGGTCACTTGCAATGTATACTGCGACCTAAAAAGGAAAAGGTCCGTACTTCAATTTAATTAGTAGAAGAATTATAACATAAATTTTGATAACATAATTCTAAAGCGAACGTGGATTTGGCTGATGGCTTTAACTTATAAAGCTTCAAATCGGGAAAGCTATTGAATGACGCATTTGCTGAAAGCATGAGTTGTTTTTTTTTTCCATTCACTTCACTAGGCGAGAATAACTACATGATATTTAGATAGATATAGTTATAGAACCACAAGTAATGTTACCTGCCACATATGCGATTGGAGCTTGGCTTCTAGTGCATGACTTAAAGCTAGTGCATCTAATTTTGTAGCCTCCGCTAGAAAAACCTGAATAGCATCTCGAGTGGGTTGAAGACGAACACCACCAGATGTTTCAATAGTTTCTAATAAGCTCTCTTCACGGCTCTTATCATTCGAACAGCTTGAACTCGCGCTCCCATTATCGTTATCCATCTGACTTGTTTTAACATCTTGACCCCACACTATAGACACATTACTTGACGGACGGTTTCCATCAGAGTAGTTATTTTCATTTGTCAACGATCATCTCAAATTCGGGCTCCTGTAAGTTCCCGTTTCATTCTTATTATATGTTTGACTTTGAGTTATGCTATTCAAGCCATGCTTTATTGTTGCACTACCAAGACCAACTTCTTCACTAAGAAATGACTTTTTATCATCAGATGGAATTAAATAGTTATTCGTGAGAGGAAGAATGAATTGATTTTTTTAGTTTAATTAGTTGAAGATTGCGTGGATAGTCCCTATGAATATTTTTAACGGATTCAGTTAACCTTCGTTAGGGTGAAGGATGAAATTGGGACTTTAAATAAGGATGAAAAATGTAGAAAATAAAACACAAGGATGAAACGGACAAAAAGTGAAAAACACATGGACGAAATGAGCAATTTTGTCAATAAATAATGTGTAATAATTCCTAGAACAAAAAAGCTCTCAACCTCTTTTTTCGTGCCTAACGGAACTTTGATCGGGGTCCCCAAATTTCCATTTCCTTCCGGTCATCTTCATCAAATTCCAGCAATGGTTAAGATAAACGACTTCAAACCTTCTTACCCAAACTCTATTCCTTTAAACCCCAAACTCCAATTCCAATTTCAAAATAAACAACCACCTTCGGTCAATTATAAGAACCACTCCCAATCTCCTTTCCAAAGGAAATCTACCATTTTCATAGGTGGATTTTCAATTTCCTCAAACCCAAATACCATTCGAAACGCCTTTTAATCTTTTGGAGTCATTAAAGGCATCGCTTGGAAGCAAGGACGAAGCTTTGCTTTTATACAGTTTAATGACGTTGAAACGACGTTTAAAGCTATTTCCTCTATGAATGGTACTTCGTTGAACGGCAGAATCATTTTTGTGGGTTTTACGAAGGTGGAGATGATTATCAACGAGGGAATGAAAAGGTTTTCTGGTAATTACGATGTGGGATCTAAATCTGATCGTTAACAGTTAATACCGAAGTTCAAGACAGGAATATCACCATTCGGATATATTGTCGAGTGTAAGGATGAAGAAAGCTTTCAGCGGATGATTATGGGCCCAACTATGAATCAATTGGAGTTCTTAAAAGTGCAGCCCATCGACTCAGTGAATCTAGTTGCAGGTACCTTTGGCAATGTAATGTGGGTTGACTTAAGATCTACAGGGTTAAGTCTTTGTTTGCTTTAGTAGAAGCGGATGACCCGACACCAATTCATCAGTACGTGAAGGTTCACGGTGTTTTCACTTGTGTGTCTTATGTTTGTTTCGTTTCTTTTTAGTGTAGTTGCTTCGAGTTTAGTTATTGTATTGTTCGGTTTTTTTATTTTTTTTGTTTTTTTGGAACGACAAACTCACACACACAAAAACAAATCAAGTGAGTATGTAAGTTACAGTCGCATGCCACTAATATAACATGACCAACATTCTCCTGAGTTTGTTCATCATACTTGAAGACGGCATCTTAAACAATGAGGGTCCATACATTGTCACATAATTTGTAGGTGTGCAAGTGCCCCCCTATTACCTCTACATACTAAAACTCATAAAGAATTTTGTAGTTTCAATTGTTTAAGATTGTAGTTTTGACTTTGCGTTTACACTGCAATCGGCCCCTCTACATACTAAAACTCATAAAGAATTTTGTAGTTTCAATTGTTTAAGATTGTAGTTTTGACTTTGCGTTTACACTGCAATCGGCCCCTCACCTTTGCCTCAATTTACACAACGACCCCTCAAATTTACATTTTCTCAGGGGTAAAAAAAATAAATATACAGTTTTATTAAAATAAAAGAAACAAATTCCACCCGAATTTTTAGCGGGTCCTATCTTCTCGCTCGGTGCGAGTTAAATTTTTCCGAGGCCACCGTTCAACTAAAAAAAAATCTTACGAACACAACGGGACTAACTATACGCGAAACGAACACTTAAAAAAACGCTCAATACATCGGACTATATTCAATACATATACACACCTATAATACGCTCCGTTAACTATGAATACGCAACCCAAAGACCCCGCGGCATCGCGCGGGCTCCTTTTTCTAGTTATTATTATTATTACTAGTTTAAGACCCGCGAATTCGCGGGATTTTTTTATGTGTTAAATCAAATTTCTATTTGTTCCATTAATAGTATTTTATATAGTATTTGTTAGGTTGATTAGGAAGCAAAACAATATTAGAAATAATGATGTATTAATATTGCAAAAACCAAATAATAGACATAGCACTTTTATTCATGTTTATATCATTTGGATTAGTATAGTATTTAAGCTTGTGGTTGCAGTAGACGAAGTACCAATACCTGAAGTGTTAAAATTTGCTAAAAAAAAAATAAACATATAAGAAGTTTGTAGTATTAGACCACGAATCAAGTAAAAAAATTTTGTTATTATTCTTCAGTAGTTTAACATATGTTGATTACCCGAGGTTTTACCTTCTATGGAGGAGCCAATGTGCTCGTTCATAGCAGGGTTTCCTCACTTAAAAAAAAAAACATTATTAATTCGAATTATATAGCTAAAAGATTATGATAAGTAATAATCGAACCAATGCATACAGTCAATGCAAATCAAATAGTCATTATATAAATCTTAAAGATTACTGAAGCAAATCTATTTCTTTTTTCTTTTAAACATTATAAGAGGTTATTAAAAAAAATAATACTTGATGCTATAAGTCTATTGAAGATGTAGGCGTTGTTTGTTTTGGTGTGACTATATGATGCGTATTCTTCTAAAATGTTTTGACGCAATTGATTGACCTGAAAAAAATATTAACATTAGTTACATATAGGAAGTCAAAACTATACATAAAAGTGAATGTTGCGGACACTTTTGAATTGCACGGGAAGGAACATAGTTAGGGTCTTAGGGAGCACATCACAGTAGTCGGTCATATGTGATATATTTTGATCACTTTTAACATACATTTTCTTGCATCATTTTCATATGTAAAACAATATGGTACTTCTCTATAAACGCATTTCCAAGTGTAAATGAGTAAACGAATAAGATTCAAACTACCCTAAAATAGGATCTTATATTGCATTTAGCTAATAGAAAGGTAATGTTCAAAATTCCTTGTAGTAAATAATTGATTCACAAGGTACCCAAGATAGCATCATAACTCATATCTTATAGGTTTCCCCTTTCACTATATTAGTGTTGCTCACAGATGTTTTTATACACTCTAAAACAACCTACCCTCAATCTAGCATGTCTGTACACACACAGACAGGAAAAATTACACAAACGCAACACATCATAACATATTTTATGTGGCTTCGGTGACATGATATGACCAAATAATAAACTCAGTTCTCATTATCGATAATTCATCTTAGTTTTGGGTAAAACTTCAAAATCAAGATCCCGTGCAATACCCACATCATTATCATGTTCATTAAAATGTTTTCCCTACTACAGCAATTTAGAATTATAATTTTTACAAACATGTAACATACTCATATATTATGTAGCTAAATAATTATAATTATTTAATCTATTTAATATAAAGAATACTAACCTTGACTTTAATTTAGAAAGTCCATATTAGCATCTTCAAGAAGAAAAAAAAGATAATCATCATCATTTTCTTTGTTGTGATTATTTCCTATTTTATATTATGAAGAAAACTATTACAACAATATATGTAGCATACTAATAATTGATGATACACCACTTGGTATAATATATTAAAATTAAAATACAGCCTTGTGTTTGATAAGTAAATAATAGTCAGTATAGTTTTCGGGCTCTTCCTCAAGTATATTTTTTAACTCTTCATTAATCACCCAAAACTACTTTTCATCAACACATTCCTAGTATCAACACATTCCTAGTGAATGGGATCTAAAGACCTGCACTTGTGCCTATAAAAAACAAAATTAGTAGGTATATCCACTTTATATTATCACAAAAACTTGAGTGTAAAGCTTTGTCATACAGGACAACTCAAACATACCTATTTTGTAAGCATAAAATATACTATTGGACATATATATCATTAAGTCACTAAAGCTCCAATCGATTCCTCCTTTTGACGTGGATTATATCAGAGAGAAACCGGAATAAACAACAAAAAACAGGTGGGAAAAAATAAAAAGAACCAAACAATAGCAGCAGTTCCAAACATCAAACCACAAATGAAATGTTACCATTTATTTTCACCGAAAACCTCTGGACAACAGAAATTTAGAACATCCCACAATTCATTACCTGTATTGAAATTTAAAAGGTGAATAAAGTGGATATATTTCAAATTGCTATGTAATGATGAAGTAAAATATAACAATTCAATACCCGTATCTAAGAAAACTAACAAAAAGAATTCAAATACAAATTTTAAACCGTAACAAAGATTACACTATGAATCTGCATTTTGCCATAAAACTAAAACATTAACATGAACTCCTTATTAATGATCACAATATTGAAGTAAAATATATGTAGTATAAGATAAGCTGACAAAAGAAAATGTTAGAAAATTAAATTATCTCACTTAACTATTATCATTCATATTCATATACTAATACTAAAGAACATAAACTACTTTTGAGTTTTGAAAGAATAATGTAACTTCAGTATGGCACGGGTCTTGGAGTTCACCCCTGAAAAGATATCTACATTGAAAATTAAAGAGATGTCAATCATGAAGAAGCGATAATCCACTCTACAAATAAATTTAAATCATAAAAGTTGAAACCCGATCCTCAAAAATTGATGCAAGCATTATCAAGACACTAAAACATGTTTGGCTTTCAATGGACCCGTATAAGATAAGAAACATATATAGTTTTAAATGATATCAAGTGTTTGATGATTAAAGAAATGTGATGATATAATTAGCAATCTACAATTCTACACCTCTCATCATTTATATTCTCTACTTAAAATTAGCAATTTATACCTCTCATCATAGGATTGCAACCTTATCATCCAGCTTTTGACACTTCAGCGTTGAAATAATGTAATCATTTAATATTGGTGTGAAAATAGTCAATTCCTGGTGCTGAAAAAACGTTTGGTTGTGTTCCCTTAGCAAAACTAATTCAACCACCACGAATCTAATTTGTTTGCCTATTTTAACATATTCAATTAGTTTTGATGAAAAAACATATCCACCCAAAAAAGAAAATTACATCAGAGTCAACCTTTTATTTAAAAACTTAGAGTAATTTGAGCCAACTCTATACATTGTTTCAACACTTTCTTCAATGGTGAGATTAAGAATTCATGGCCTTAAATAATTTAAGCCCACCTGAAATCTCACTACCTTTTCTATTAGTCACAGAAGGTCTACCTTTTTCAACAAAAAGATAATAAAACTACATGTCCAAAGGAAGAATTTTGGTTGTCTTGGATATGTTTAATCAATAAAAAGACATTTTAAACTTACAATGTGTAGCACACGTACATGTTTGAATGTCGAATTCGTTAATGTTTTCAAAGCCTCTGCTTAGCTGGTTGAATACATGCAGAGCAACATGGCATGATTGTATCTGCAAAAGATACATATATACATACAAAATCTAGACTTACCAAACTCATAGCACTTTATATTAGAACTACTTTATGCGACCACCAACCCCACCACCACATCTTTCTCCTCCTCCTCTTTAGTTGTGACTTGTGAGACATTTCTACTCTCCAACCATTCTTACCTTGATCGGTGAATAAGAAAAATGTAGATCTTGAGATAAAATCATCATTTTTATATACTACTAATTGACTTTTAAGTACACTATATAACTATAATTCATCCTGAACTCTATTTGAACCGTTAACTAACCCGCTCATTTTGCCACATTTACTTATCATCTGTTTACTCTATTGAGTCTGTACGATGCACAATTGTTAAAAATAGTCACAAAAAACTAATTATTAGTATCTAAAATAAGTAGTGCGGTTTAATTATAAGGTGTATTACCAATGTAAATGAGCAAACAGGCCCTATAGAGTATTGACATTGTCAATGGTGACTCACTGACTTGTTCAACTTGGTAAAACAAAAATTAAAAGTTCTATAAGTCAATTTGCATAAATAAGTCGAAAACATACAATATTCATCATGTTAACAAATGTATGAGCAACCCAGGTACAATAAAGAAAATCATTAGCATAAATATAACTATAGGAATTGACTGGACCTTTTCGCTGGACTACCTCTGTTCCTCTTTGAATAATCCAGACCATTATAACTAAAATGACATGCTTCAATATATTTACCATAATCTAATTTGAGTATTGGATAAAAAGGTATGACGTTAATAAATTGCAATTCAATTTGTGTTGAGATTTTCATCGAACACTTGGTGGACACGCATTGAATATATGTGTTTCTCTGACTCAGTATCAGTAGCATGAATTTCTGCCTTTTACCTGGTAAGAATGAATTCCATTATCGTAGACAAGAACAGGAAGATGGCAAAAGCAAAAGGAGAGAGGTAGCCTTTCCAGCCACCGGAGCAAGGATTTTAGCATGTTATCCAGTTCTTCAGTAAGCGGAAGGGGAAAGAGAGAACTTTATAGCCCAAAGCCATTCTGGATAAAGCAGGCTATGGCCATGGAAGAAATTCGAGACCTGTTCCATATGAGCTAGCTACCCATTGAGGGAGCTTAAACCGATGTCCCTATGTGCCTGCCGTTACCTTCCTTTCAGATAGGTACTTCCCAGCTTCCTTTTCTTCCCTTGAAGCAATTCCTCGAACAACAGAACAAGAAAGAGGTCTCTTCCAGGCTCTTCTTCCTAGTCCTAGATTAATATGCACGTATAAAATAACATAAAAATCAAAACATAGCTTATTGCGCTCTCTCAGTTTGCGATTTAGATATACAAAAATTCATAGTAAATTACAATTGTTTAATTGATTTCAAAAATCAAAACATACCTTCTTACGCTATCTCAGTAAGCGATGTAGATGAATCATCAAATGATTTTTGATCTTGATGATTGTAGTGTGTTTTATTGAGAGAATTAGGGTTGTATTCTAGATGTAGACGAACGATGATATGATTTTTGATCTTGATAATAATAATAGTGTGTGTTTTTTTTTGAGAGAGAGAATTAGGGTTGTATTCTTGCTCCTAAACTGAATGGTTTGAAATTCACGGGACCCTAATTTTTGTTATTGACACCATCCATTTTTCCATTGTGAAGGTTAGTTAGTCCAATTAGTGATAAGTATTTAGATTATGAGGTCATAATGCTTAGTTGGAGATTTTATTTTAATGGTCATGATTAAGAGGAAATTTATGAATTAATGGCTAGGATTAGTAGTTAGAATATATGATGATCTATTTTTATGTTTGTTATTATATATACTATAGAGTATAGATATAGATATAGATAGATATAGATTATCATGAAAGTGACAACTTTTTAAACAACTACTGATGTAGCAAACATAGATGTATGGAAAGTGGTGTCGTGTATTAGTAGTGTAAATGGCAAAAGTCTTTTAACAATCATAGGGGTAACAAGAAGTCGTTGATCCAGTAACATATATATCTATTAGAAATAACGAGATGCATATTGCGATAGGTTTTGGACTTATAAATCACAATGTTATCTACACCTTATAAATCACAACATTCTGCTGTTGTTGTTGTAGTTATTGTTCTTCTTCTTCTTGTTCTTGTTCTTGTTCTTCTTGTTGTTCTTCTTCTTCTTCTTCAACATGGCACACATTCTCCATATCTCCAATTGTTAGAGTTTCAATTAAATTATGAATTTCAGTTAATTGCTCCTTAGATAACTGGTGGTGATGTTCCTCCAACATAGCCATAATCGTTTCATATACCCCATCATGCTCATGCTGCTTCTTCTTGATCTGGTAATCTTCATCACTATCATCATCGCTCAAGAAACATCGATACACTCGTTCTTTGTCGATTCTTGGTTTTTGTCTTAGACCCGGCTGAAAACGGGTCAACCCATAGTCCGACAAAGAAATAACATTTGCATCGAGATACTCAACAACATTAATCATGGGATAATTCCTGATAAACTCTTGCGTGTTCCCAAATTTATCATCTATGATCCCCAAGTGATGGGCTATTAAGGTTACAAAAATCCCCCCACAAATTGGGGTTAGGTATTCACCAAAAGCATAATTGGATGCAAAATATTTCAAATAGTATGCCACACAATAAGGAATGTTAACATGAGTAGTTTGGGACCATATTTTTTCCAGGTACCACAGGTCAGACAAGGTGACCTTGTCAGTGTCCTGAGTCCGATGGAAAATATTAAGGCTCAAAAACAAGTGGATACAACGGTATTCAATAACATCAATATCTAAACGTGACACCTCACCCTCACACCAAGAGGTCGTATAGCTAAACCGTTTCCACACTTTTTTGGGTCAAAATCCTTCTTGTTGTTAATTTCAGAAACCCGAGCACCCGACCAGATGTAAGCTCTAAACACTTCCTTGTCAGTATCAGGATCCATCTCATTCACTGAGTAGATCTTTAAGCACCTTGTAAAATCATACAAAGACATACTATGTTGCTTCCCACACAATCTAAATCTCATCAACTCCTTATCATCCATGTTTTCCGGGTATTTTTTAAAATCATACGTGGAATGGAACTCATGGCAAAGGTCCCAGAAAACATACCGATCCGTATACATCAATAATTCCCGATCGTCATAAGTATAGTGCAAACCTTTTGGTGACTTGTAGTAGTGTTGTCTCAACTTGGCCTCTAAACTCTCATATAACCCAACCTGTTCCAAAGGTGTCAGGTTCACAACCCAGTTTTCCTTAATCAGCTCCTCATCAGGGTGCATCTTCGATTTCTGCAAAACACAACAACAAAATCCCAAGTGTCAGTGTTGTTGGCAATAAACCAAGATTAGTGCGAACGAAAACATACTATTGTAAACATATACCGAGTATATAACATATATAAATACTTAGCTACTGTATATTAAAAACTTCTAACTCTTGACTACTGAGCAGCATAACTAACTACTACTGAACCGATTTAACCATCAAATTAGAAGAAGCCTATCTAGCACGAGTAACATGTGAATTTCGTCCATACCAACAATTTACACAATTTAACCCAATATGCTTAAACCCTAAATTCCCAAATCATAAACAAATTCGCAATTTACACAATTTAACCAAATATGCTTAAAACCTAATTCCCCAAATCATCAACAATTCGTAATTACACAATTTAACCAAATATGCTTAAACCCTATTTTCCCAAATCATCAACAATTCGCAAGTATAGGATTTACAAGATGAAGAACAATTATTCAGCATATAATCGGTTATAGCAACAAAAACAAACACACCTGCACCTTAGGACTTGCGATAACCAAATTAAACTCATGTATCACGCAAGTTGTAAACATGGAAATTGTAGAACAAACGAGATGAATAACAATTATTATCAACCATATAATCGGAAATTATGTACCTTTATATTCGTAGACATGTTTGATTATGATGCTTAATTAATTAGGAGAAAAAGAAGCTGATTTGGTTGGATTATGTGAGTTTTTGTGTGATATGGTTGTGTTTCAGTCCGTAGCTTAATCGAATAAATAGAAATAGATTGATGATCGGTGTGCTTTTCAATTTTAGGGTAAACACACGACTCTTCCATAGTTCCAGTGTATTTTATTTTTTTAATATATATATTTCTTCATTTATTTCCCCATCCCCAAAAGTATACTCTATATCTATACTCTATTAAAATTAAAATAAGATAGAAAAGCCAAAATAATAATTAATAATAATAATAATAATAATAATAATAATAATAATAATAATAATAATAATAATAATACGAGTAATTAATAACACGGAGTAATAAAAAGACAAAATTATCAAGATAATTCATGTGTTTTTTCTATGATTAAATAGTTACTCGTAATTATTACTTGCATTATCAGTCACTAAATTCATATTCTTGTCACAGTTACATCCTTTAAGCTAACCGCATGATGATATGTGATTATAAGACAATAATACAATCAATAATGATCATATTCGAGTTGTGATGTGTTCCAGCGGTTGGTGGCCTGCCTTCTTTAGGGGAGGTTGAGAGTTCGACCCCCGTTGACTACATTTAAAAACACAATTTCATCCCTACCATGAAGTATCCACCCATGGCACCTTTCCCATATCGTTTTGGAGGGTAAAGGGGATGGGGGTTTTACTTGACCGTGCCCTTGGATCGGTTTCAAGGTTTCCTCCGGGGCAGCGATGGGGATGGGGTTATTATCGCTGCATTGGTATAGTCGAAACGGAATATGATCGCAATGGGTGGTTTAGTTTCCCTTGGGTGATCCGAATCGCTGTTCAAATAAAAAATAATGATCATATTCGCTGACTTGTTAAGTCGTATCACTCACGGGAGAGGTAGTGTTTCTTGGATTAACGCAAGGGTTTTTAGATGATTTGTCGTATCGGATGGCTATTCCCTATCTGGTAACTCACGTTACAATTGAGATGTAATTGATTTTACGCCACTTATCCTTGATAGGAACTGATTGTTGGTTTATTTTGGCTAGTAGAAGATATGTTTATCCCACATTGGTGGGAGGAAGATGTGAGGGGTGAGTGACTTGGTTATATAAGAGGGGCTAAGTCTTCATTCCAAATCGCACCAATCAATACACTTTAAGTATTTGATTATTTCTTTCTTTCTTACCCTTGTTTGAGAGTTGTATTAGTTAAATATTTTGGAGAGTGTAGTTGGCTTAAGAGAGTCGTCTATATCATTGTAACAATTTGTGATATAGTGTATTTCTCTCTTTGGGGGCCGGTGGTTTTTCTCCTGTTTTGGAGTTTCCACATTAAATCTTGTGTTGTGTATTGTTTTTATTTCTTTACTATTATTGTTGGGCTGGGTGGTGGGAATTAGTGAGACCGTAATTTCCCAACAACTGGTATCAGAGCGTCAGGTTTGACGGGGGTCTCGGTTATAGGAGTCGGAGTATGCTCTGTGGTTGCCACGGGAGTGGATCGTCCACATCAGAAACGAGTTCTATTGATCGTATAGGGTATCTGGTTAGACAATATTTTTTCTGATTCGTAGTAATAGTTGGATTTGTTAGTGGCCTAGTTGTGGATTTCTGATTTAAAGGGTCCTGGCTACCTGCTACATCTTTTGGCTATTCGAAACGTGAGCAAAATCAGAGAAATTGTTGTTTATAGGATACGGATACGATGTCGAAGTTCAGTCCAATGAGGTTTGATGTAGAGAAATTTGATGGGATGATCAATTTTGGCTTATGGCAGGTTCAAGTCAAGGATGTGTTGATTCAGTCCGGTTTACACAAGGCTTTGAAGGGTAAACCCACCCTTGTTCCTGGCAGTGATTCTAGCAGTAAGTTCGATGAAGAAGAATGGGATGATATGGATTTGAGGGCGGCAAGTGCGATTCGTTTGTGTCTTGCAAAGAACGTGCTTGCAAATGTGCACGGGTTATCAACGGCAAAGGAGCTTTGGGTTAAACTAGAGCAGTTGTACCAGGGCAAGGGCATCTCAAATCGGTTGTGTCTTAAAGAACAATTTCATACTCTGCGTATGGATGGGGGTTCAAAGATTTCAGATCATCTAAGTATTCTTAACGGTATTGTTTCAGAACTGGAGGCTATTGGAGTTAAAACAGATGATGAAGATAAAGCTTTGAGGTTGATATTATCTTTATCATTGTCTTATGAACACATGAAACCTATTTTGATGTATGGGAAGAAAACTCTGAAGTTTGAAGACGTTACTAGCAAGCTCCTATCCGAGGAGAAAAGACTGGAAGGTAACGGGGTCTCGTCATCAGGAGATACGATAGTGTTGTGTTCGGATAGGCAGAAGAGAAACTCTAGAAAGAATCTGACATGCTGGAAGTGCGGGAAGACTGGACATGTAAGGGTTAATTGTCCCGGTGGAGCTAATCCGGCAAATGGCTCCAAAGACGCTAACATTGTCTCCGTTGTTACGGAGAGTGACGAATTCCTCTGAAGTCACGTCATCCTCATGGTGTGTCCGCGCCACCGTGGAAAGGGATGTTCGTTAGCGGTTCCACAATTACACATGGGCATTGGTTTGGCGTTGATGCAGGTTGTGTGGTGGAAACTGATGTTGTAGCTGATGAAACTTCCAGGGAAAGCCAAACAGGAAGTTGCACCATAAAGTTTCAGCTGGTTGTTCAACAACATGTGCCGAGGTGAAATGCTTGGAATGTGATATTCTAAGTGCTATACTCTTAATGGTGGAGTATGATAATTCTTGTTAAGAGTTATGATTGTCTGTGATGACAATGATTGTCGGTTTAGACAATGTTCGATGAAGATGCAAGTTTTGTCTCTTGGGAGATAATGTCAACGGCATGAAGATGAGGATCTTGAAGTTGTCGTCGAGGAAGCGTCTACATCGTTTATCCTTGCAATGTGGAAGCATGGTTATCTTCTTCTATCCAAAAGGTGGAGATTTGTTGGTTTATTTTGGCTAGTAGAAGATATGTTTATCCCACATTGGTGGGAGGAAGATGTGAGGGGTGAGTGACTTGGTTATATAAGAGGGGCTAAGTCTTCATTCCAAATCGCACCAATCAATACACTTTAAGTATTTGATTATTTCTTTCTTTCTTACCCTTGTTTGAGAGTTGTATTAGTTAAATATTTTGGAGAGTGTAGTTGGCTTAAGAGAGTCGTCTATATCATTGTAACAATTTGTGATATAGTGTATTTCTCTCTTTGGGGGCCGGTGGTTTTTCTCCTGTTTTGGAGTTTCCACGTTAAATCTTGTGTTGTGTATTGTTTTTATTTCTTTACTATTATTGTTGGGCTGGGTGGTGGGAATTAGTGAGACCGTAATTTCCCAACACTGATCGAGTATATGAAATTCGTGACATTAATGACATGGGTATATGAGTGAATATGGCTTGATCTTGTACCAAATGAACATATATTTGTTGATATGTTTTAGACGATTCTATTCATGATATATGGAGTAGGTATTGGTAAGATAATTATAAGTTTATAGAAGATTATATGATATCAACCGCCTCTTTCCATATAATATATATAGGCAAAGTTATAAGAATTATGTGGTTGTGGATCTTTCTTATTCTCCTATGATATACCCTTTGAGAATTATCCTTCCTACCTCATGTACAATCATCTAGCACCATTTGTTGGTTTACTTCACTCGATGTAAATGATACATGTATATAACAATAAATACTTACTATTTATGATATAATATTTATGTGTACACTATTATGTCCCTTAAATGTTGTATGTACACTATATTATGTTTATGTGTGCATGCAAAATTTAATATAAAGAATTTAATTGTTAGTGTCCCCATTTGTTTTTTCAATAATAATAATATAAAAAAAAAGTTAGCACCTGATGACTTATATGTATGCATCCCTTTTTTTGTTTCGTACGTTTGTCACCATTTATATATTTGATTTTATACTTTTATTGAAAAGTAGGTGATGTCCTTATAATGACAGTGAGTATAATGTATGGTTGAGATTACCTTAAATGAATGGTGGGTCTAGTAGTTTCAATCATTACATATCGGATAAATCTCTATTTATTCTCTTTACTTATTTATTTTACTCTGTAAATTCAACCATATATTCCATCATCCTGCCATGTTCTTTCTACTCTGTAAGTTCCTATCTTCTTAAAAAAACTTCTTCTTTTTGTCTAATGTCTGAAAAAGGATTCTTTTTTTTTTTTTTTTTTTTGGTTAGTAGTTTGTATGCTTGTAAGATGAAACATAAAAGCATGGACAGTTATGTGTCAACTTTGACACCTTCATCCTTAGCCATTTTAAGTAATTTATATAACTTTGGTTATTGTTTGAAAATGCAAGCTCCATGTGATAATCAAAGTATTGCCAACCCTCCTTTTGAAAAAGTTGGGTTGTACTTAGATTTTTTGCATGCCGGGTTCCTAATCCCAACTTCAAAATTTTTATCTAGTGTTTTAACACATTATGGTAGGTATTCATATTTCGCAACTTGTACCGAATGCTTACCGTAAAATTCTATGTTTCGAGTTGCTTTGTGGGGCTCTTTTTTTAGAGCCAAATATGAATGTTTTTCGATAATTTTACTGTATTTCAAGCTGTGGGGAATGCTTTAATTTCTCGGTCCGGAAACGTCGCAGTCTAATTGCCACGAGTTTTAAAATTTTTATTCCGGACTGGCAAGCTAAGTTTTTATGGGTAGATGAAGATTTGTTCCCCGCTTCAATGAAATGGTATTCTGAAAGAGATGTATTTTGTAATGATTGTCCGAAATTGACCCCTTTGTTGCAGGAATCGGCTTTGTTGTTACAAAAGTATAGAGTATACGACCTTGATTTTCCTCTAGCAATATTAACGGCTGCGAGATATAATTGTTATAACTTTGCTTCGAACTCTAGAGAAAGAGGTATTGTTATTTATTTATTTATTTATTTTATTATTATTATTATTATTATTATTATTATTATTATTATTATTATTGTTGTTGTTGTTGTTGTTGTTGTTGTTGTTGTTGTTGTTGTTGTTGTTGTTGTTATTATTATTATTATTATTATTATTATTATTTTGTTTGTTTGATGTTCTATGCATGTTATCAGTTGTCTGTTAATATATAGTTATAAGAATTTTTTAATGCTTTTTTACCCAAAAATGAATGTATAGGTTTTTAGAAGCTTAGTTTGAGGTGAATTTTGGTTCCAAAATGGTTGAAAAATATCTCTACACCAAGATTTGTTTATTTAAGGTTAATTTCCACTTTAATGTATCTATATCTTATTTGACGTATGTAGTTTAATTATTTTTGTTTAGTAGACAATGATAAAAGATGTTGGGTTTTCTTAATTTCAAACCATATTTTTATAATCTGTTGGAGTTTTCACTAAAAGATTGAACGCGGTAAGTTGGAATCCTTATCTCCGATGGTAGAACCGCTTCTGATCCGTATACCAAGCTAAAAGGAGTGCAATTATTTCCAGTTCTTGCCGTTGTATGGTAAGCCCATAAAACATTTGGTAGTTCGTCTACCCATCGTCCCTTTGCTTTATTTAAGCGTGTTTTCAAACCTTGTAGTAATGTTCTGTTTGTTACCTCGGTTTGACCATTGGTTTGAGGATGAGCTATTGAAGTGAACTTTTGCTTAATGTTGAGTTCGTTACACCATTCACGAAATGGGTTTTCAGAAAATTGTTTTCCATTGTCGCTAATGATAACCCCAGGTATCCCAAAGCGACAAATGATGAACTTCACAATGTTTCGACCGGTTATGGTTGCTAGTGGTGCTGCCTCGACCCATTTGTTGAAGTAGTCTACTGCAACAAATAAGAACTTAATCCTTCCTGGAGCTTCGGGGAATGGGCCAACCAAATCGATTCCCCATTGGTGGAACGACCAAGGGCTAGATATGCTTGTCATGTTACACTGTGGTTGTCGGGTGATTGGAGCATGTTCTTGACAACGCTGACATGTTTCAACAACTTCTGTTGTATCCTTGTACATTGTTGGCCAAAAGTATCCTAACCTTGCTACCTTTTGGGCGATAGTCCTGGCACCCGCATGCGCCCCACAGATTCCAAAGTGAGCTTCCTCGAGCACGTATTTAGCTTCGTCTGGTTGAACACATCTTAGCCAAGGTGTAAGATAACCCTTTTTGTAAAGTATTTCGTTTTTAATGGAGTATTGAGGTGCTTTAATCCTAATTTTACGAGCAAGGTCAGTATCTGCCGGCAAGGTTCCATTTTAAAGATACTCAACAATAGGATCCATCCATGCGAGATCTCTTGTGGATGAAGAGTTCACTTCCTTAATTTCTATGCTTCGACATGGGACAACTTCCACCAGGACTTCCTTTGATAAGTGTGCGAATGCGAAGGATGCTAGCTTGCTGAGAGCGTCTGCACGTTTATTTTTGAGCGTGGAATCTGTGTGATTGAAAACGTATCAAAGTTTTTCTGCAGAGTTTTTACTTTAGCCATGTACTTCTTCATTGACTCGTCGCGTGCTATGTATGTCCCTTCACATGATTTGTGATTAGCAATGAATCACAGTAAACCTCCAAATCTTTTACTTCTAACCGAGTTGCAAGTTCGGGTGGCGATTCCCGTATCACTCACGTTGACTTGTTAACCCGTATCACTCACGGGAGAGGTAGTGTTTCTTGGATTAACGCAAGGGTTTTTAGATGATTTGTCGTATCGGGTGGCGATTCCCTATTTAGTAACTCACATTACAATTGAGATGTAATTATTTTTACCCCAATATCCTTGATAGGAACCGATCGAGTATATGAAATTCACGACATTAATGACATGGGTATATGAGTGAATATGGCTTGATCTTGTACCAAAGGGAAATATATTTGTTGATATGTTTTAGACGTTTCTATTCATGATATGGAGTAGGTATTGGTGAGAGAATTGTAAGTGTATAGAAGATGATATGATATCAACTGCCTCATTCTATATAATATATATGGGCAAAGTTATAAGAATTATGTGGTTGTGGATCTTTCTTATTCTCCTATGACATACCCTTGGAGAGTTATCCTTCCTACCTCATGTACAATCATCTAGCACCATTTGTTGGTGTACTTCACTAGATGTTAATGATACATGTATATAACAATAAATACTTACTATTTATGATATAATATTTATATGTACACTATTACCGCACTTAACAGTCCGTTAAATTCTACACATGTCCAGTGCTTTACTTAAATCCTGAATAACATGTCTTCATCTTCTATTTTCAATTGACGTTTCCTTCCAAAACCCTAAATTTCTAAATACGATTAAAGTAGAAACACGACTATCGACAATCAAATAGATGTGCATTGTGTTTGTGAAAAACCTTCCATTATTCGAGGTTACATTCTCAATGAAAAATCTTCCATTATTCGAAACTACATTCTCAATGTAAACTTACTGTGTTGATCTGCATAGTATAACAATAATAGGCAGATGTTTATAATTTAATTAATGATAAATCAAAGTTTAGCAACACAATAAAATCTATTTCTTAAAAAAGTGAAGTAAGCCATGAGTATTGAGGTAGATCTGGAAATACAGACGATGGATCAAGAGAAAAACCCTTCAGGGTTAGTTGGGAGCTCCATATTTCAGACAGATTAATTAAGAGGGTGAGGTGAGCGAGGCTCGAACTCATGACCTCAACCCTGACCCCAAACACAATTAATGGTGATACCACTCGAAACACGGTTACAACCTGATTTTTTATATTAGCCAAAAAAAGAAAAGCACTACTATCGGTTGTCACCACTTCTTTTTTAAAGGCGATGTCGACATCGAATGCTCTCATTTGTCACTCACATCGCGTTAGGAGAAAACTTAGTTCGCGACGATATTGGCAATACCATCGAAGGTTGGGAAAACCCCCTTAGAGACATTCCCAAATCGTTTTGATGTTGTCAGTACCATCAGATGTTGAAAATTCCCTGCTTGGAGTGAGAATTGAACTAGGGTTGGCAGTACCCTAAGTTGAATCTAACCCCATACCACTCAAGCGATGATAACTGTCACCACTTTTGATTTAGGTTTGTTTGTCGAAAGTGGTTTATTAATTCTAGATAGATGTTAATATTAATCATTGAAAAAGCACCCTGTAATTGAAGACGCTTTAAAACCTCGTTGGTAATTCGTGAAACATTTATGTTAAATAGATGTAATAACAATAATCGGCTATATTTTCTAGTCAACGAAAAACGTCGATTTATTGGCGTCTTGACTGTCGTTTAGTGCCTAAAATGAATCAGATGCAGGATTTAAAACCCATGGAAAGTTGATTCTACCACTTTCATGGCATATGAATTTTTTTAATTATATTTGACTATTTTCTTTAAAAAAAATCCCACTTATTGGTCGGAGGTCCACTCGAAAGCAATCTCTTTTTCTGTCGAATAGAGAGAGGGATGACTTACTCTACTTTTGAGAGTGTTTCTCTCTGGGTGGAGAAATAACTTGTTTTAATTCTAGGAACATAGGTGGGTCAAGGAACAGAGGTTCGGTTTTGGAGTGACTTATGGGTTCCAAATTTGCACGTGTGTCTTGCTGAAAAATACCCTAGAATGTTTGCATTAGAAGCAAACCAACAGGTTGTTGTTGCAGATCGTGTAGTAAACGTATCTACTGGTTTGAAAGGCTCTTGGTGCTGGAGGTCGAACATCAGAGGGAGAACAATTGACGAGCTCAACTCGTTGAATGAAATGTTGCAGTCCTTGGATCATCTTTTTGACTCTACATCTGACAGTTGGTGGTGGAACTTGAGCCAAAATGGTAAGTTCACAGTAAACAAACTTTCCAAATTAATAGACAAAAAGTTGTTCGGGTCTGATGCTCCTGCCAGCTCCTTTAAATGGATTCCGTGTCTTCCATTAAAGATAAATGTTTTTATGTGGCGGCTTTGTCTTAACCGAATCCCGACACTCTCTAATCTATTAAAGAGGGGAGTAAATTTAATAGTGTTGTGTGTCCATTATGTCAAAGGAGTATTGAAGACAGCGAACACTTGTTTACGCCATGTTGCTACGTAACACCTCTTTGGAGAGGATTCAGTATCTAGTGGGGGCTGAATAATATGCCACCTAATGGAGTAAAAAAATGCTATCAGCGCTGCTAATTATCAAATCGGATCGGATTATCACAATATGGCATGTTTGGCGTCTAGGTACGTTTTACTCTGGAGCATTTGGAAATGGAGGAATACATTGGTTCATCTTTCGGTGGATCGGCGTGCTACAATTCTGAAAGAGGACGCCTTATCATCATCTATTCTGATATCACACCTATGGAGGTTGAACCTCAAAAAGAGATGGTCGATTCCCTTAGAAGTCTGGAAAACAAATCCCAGAAAGCTAGTTGCCGTCGAAGACAAAGCTGAGTAATCCTTCTGTTTTTTCTTGTGTTGTATAATTTGGGCTGTAATATAATGAGGGGATAAACTTTTAAAAAGTCTGGTGTGCTTTAGTCTGTTACTTGCAGACTGGCTGTTTTGTTTGCCCTTTTGGCCTTCTTGGTGTTCAATAATATAGCATTTCAAAAAATAAAAAAGCATATGGGAAATATTGTTTACATCTCACCTCTCACATACACCATTCATGTGGTATTGAGTTCTGTTGTTGTTGTTGTAACAATAATTAATGATTGACAATTTGACATGATATAAATTTGTTGTGGGCTATATTTTCTACTTTAGATGGGGAGGGATCGATGAAGGTCAAAGACTATAGACGATAGAGAGGGGGTGATTTTGCTGCGGATGTCCCCAACAAATGTTGGAAGGAAGAAGATTTATGGTTCAGAATGTATAATAATTATCTATTGTAAATAGGTTTGTAGTTACTATCTTTTCTTAAATACTTTATAAAAATACAATTGTTCTTTAAAAAACTATATAACTGCGGGCAATAGAGTAGCAAAATAATTAAAATATTGAAGAGTAATTTGGTCACATTCTAAATATTTCTAAATATATTCAATAGAATGTATCTCATTCACGGTAATTTTTTATTCGAAAAGGGTATTTTGGTCTTTTTAGTTACCTCTCCATTAAGTAACCACTGATTACTTTAGACTCTTCCAGCGACTTCTACATCCCTAATTTTTCTGGCCTGCTGGGCTATTTTCTTTCTCATAATTTCACTATTGTCTTTCTTATCTCTGGTGATTTCCTTTCCTCTGCTAACCCTCGACTGATACTTTTCATTTTATTTTTTTCAGTTTCAATTATTTTTGCATCTCTTTGATGCTTCTTTCACATAATCGATGTTTTTATTTATGATATCTTTGGTAGTAGTTGCTTATATATCTATCTCTTAATTTATTGTTGTTTTTTTGTTACTATGTTGTTTGGTTCATACAGGTAATGTTTGCTTACGTATCATATTTGTGTTGTTAGTAGTTGTTCATATTATTGTTTTCCATTTGATTTGATTTGGGTTATGAATTTAAGCACTCTCATCTTCCTCCACCATCTCAGCCGCTGCTACCGCCAAGGGCGAATCTTCTTATGGTTTTCAAATTTTTGTTCTTTCTTTTTTGAGACAAATTATGGACTCATGAAAGTGTTGATTTTGGTTTAGGTGTTAACTAGAAATAAAGAAGACACGAATTGGAAAAGGGAATCAGGGTTGTTGTTGAAGACGTGATTCTGATAAAGAAAAGAAGGTGAACTCTTCAATTGTTTATTGTAATAACATCAATTTATGTGTTAACTTATTGTCTTGATCGGCATGTTTCTAATAACCAAGTTGCTTATTTGATTTATGTGGTTTTGATGTATTAAAAACACATGTTGGCCTACTTTCACACCATGTTTAACCATTTGACCATATCATTTGTAGCTAATATTCTTATTATGCCATTTTGACCAGATGTAAATCAAACAATAATACCTAAGTATAGGGTTAATAATACAATCTGATTAAAATGGACTTTTTTATATGATTATCATGAGTTAGGATGGAGTCAAGATATGAACTCACACATCAATTCATGTTGGTAAACTTATATTAACTGACCGTATACAACCATATTCCATAAACGATTCAAGAATTGTAGACGGGTGCATAATAAGTTGGAGGTTTTTTGTGGGTCAAAGTATATTAAAAAAAAAGCCAAAAAGAACCTAACTTGATTATCTGTCTTTTTACCAGCTTATGAAATTTATTATATTTGCTATGATCTTCATATTGTCGAAATCTATTTGGGAAATCAAAGAAAAGACTTTCATGCGTATAAAATTGCTAAGATATTTCATTCAACAAATTGAACCCGTAAGCATGATGATGACAGTTCAAGTTGTTTGAACTCTATTGAATCTATGCGTTTCAGCTAGATTCTTACATCAGTTGCAAAAAAAATATAATTAATACATTTTGTTATTGTTTTTGTTAATCATGTGTGTTGTTTTCGGAATTTATTATCGTGGTTAACGTTACGTTAGTTGTGGTTTTATTGATGCCGTTGATAGTATACGTTGTGGATTTTTATTAAACGTTGGTTTTTTTTCCAGGGGTGCATTCAGCTTCGTTGTTGTAGCTTACTTCTTTACGTACTTTCTGCAACGTTGTACAGTAGTGTTTTTCGTTTTTCTTTTGTTTCGCTACTGTTGTTACATTTTTAAGAACGTTTAGCAACTAGCCATTTTATGTATTGTGTCTTGCTTCTTTGTGCTATTGTCTAACGATTGGCCTTTTATTACACTGTCTTATTTGTGTTTTTGCTGGCCATAAATATGTGTTATGTTGTTAGTATATTTGCTACATAATGTTAACAATAGTGAACTAGATTTACACACAACGTTTATATGGTTGGCCGCCGCAACGCGCGGGTGGTCATATGCTTGTTGTATTAATTAGTGTGTATGAATCAATTTTGTGTGTAAGCACCATCTCTCATTTTTCAAACAAAATGATTAATATGTAAATCAACATTAACTTTATAAACCAACACATCGAATCCAAACGCTAGCATGCCACAAAGTTCCGTTAATTGCACACACAAAAATTAAAGATATAACAGCTACAGTGAAAACAGTATTAAAATCCCAAAAACAACTAAAATATTGTGAAGCCATAGCACGTATAATGAATTATTTGAGAGAAACATGAAATTACAACCGATGAGCATCAATCTTTAAGTTATTGTACCCTATGTTGTGATTACGATCCACTAGCTCGGATAATTCCGATGTTCGATTGTTATAAACAATAGTAAAATTAGGAGCTCAAAGAGAAATAAATGTTTAAAATTTTGTGTTTATATGATATAACACTACTCTTATCGATAATATCCGTCATTCAATCACATAGTGTCACATCAGTACCACCTCAGCAAATTCTTCCTATCATTTAACACATCACACTCCACTAGTATTCAAAACACCTATCATACAATCACATTGACCCCCTTTTAATATTTATTTTTATTTTTATGATTATATTATGATTATTACTATTATTAATAATATTATTATTTTATAAAGCGTATTATATTTATGTATAAAAAAATAATTAAAAAATTTCAAAATATAAATTATATTAAAATAAAAAATTTCGTTAATGAAAGCACACACTACACTAAAAAACAAATAAAAATAAAAGAAAATAAAAAACAATAAATAATTAAAAACTACAAATTTAAAATGATAGAATTATTCTTCCTCGTCTTCGGACTTCTACACTTTGGCGTATTTCTTGGTGAGCTTGTTACGATATCTCATGACCAAGTTATATTGTTCCGGAGGAATGTCTTCAGAAACAGGCTGAGATAGAAGTCTTAAACCAACAAACATCATATTCATTTGTGCTTCCTTTCGTAACTCCTCCATGGTAAGCCTTGTAGAAGTGACGGAATCGATAACGTCAACTCGGGCTTCTTCCGAAGAATAACGAGAAGCCGCATCCGAAGAACCATAACTCCTATTACTTTTATAACGTCCTCGAGGACGACATATAGGATCTCCTCGAAAAAAGGCTCCAAATTTGGTACATTCGTGTTCGATGTCGGGGTCGGGTAGGGATCTTCTAAACTAATCGGCTCAGGTTCTCGGTGTTTGTTATTGAAGTCTTCACAAGTTAAAAATTCAGGACAATCCTTTAGACTTCGCCAAGGATCTTCATATACGAATGACCTACTCGTTTTAAGCTTGAAGTGCTTTTTCGCATGTTTCATAATATCCGCGTCCGAATATTCACGTTGTCAATGTTTTGAAATATTTTCGTAAATTGCAATGAAGATCATGATGTCTTTACACATCTTACTCTCGGGTTAATTGATCTTGTTGGCGATGATCTTTTACCAAACTGTTGTACTCCGCTCGGACGGTGGCCCAAAATGTCCCGGTAGTTTGAGAGTTTCGATAATGTTGTCTTGCGAAGTGCGTGCCCAACATTCCTCTAAAATACGACTTTCATCTTCGGACCACATAACCTTCGCTCGTTTTCCTATTCCACCCGATTCGGGTGTTTGCGTTTCTTCAACTTCTTCGGCAACAAATTTAGTTTCTTGGACCGCATTCGGCTCGGGTAAGGAACTTTATGACGGTGTGCTATTTGGTGTATTAACATTTTGTGGATACACACGTTGGTGGGGGTTTCCAAATTTTGGTGGAGGTACGAACTGCCGATACCGGTAGGTGGAGGTGCGTAACTGCCGATATGTTGTGGCGGTCCGTACCCCGTGAAACCAAAATTTTACCGGGGAAAATTTTGTTGGGGGTGTTGGTTGAATGTGGGTTAATGCACTAAACGATAAACTTAAGTATGATTAACCAAAAAAATATGTTTTGATGATGACACATACATATGCATACGTGATGACTGACATCTTAACATAAAACACGCAAGATCACTAATCCATACTTTATCTTGCAAACTACCAAGTCAAACATAGGTTAAAGAATGAAATTAAAAGTTCTGCTAAACACACGGTCAAGGTACGGTCGACCGCATAGTCAACCGTGAAAACCCAAACTGAATTGCAACGCAGTTTTGTGAAAACAAGTTGCACAGTCGCCACCACGGTCAACCGCAGTGTCACTGCAGTTTTCTCTGTTACCATTTTCGACCAAATAAAGTTTGACTAGTTCCCGACATCTATAATTCATGAAACCTTTCTCAACATGCTTAGAATAGATGCCTTCTCCATACTCAATTGAGTTTTGGTCATAAAAACACTAATTGTGATTAATTACGCCTAATGACATCTTAATGACAAATTAACCAAGATTAGGCATAACACATAAGTGTTAATCCATAACTTGTGATCTTAATTCTTATCTAGATATTCTTAGTATGATCTTCAAGTACCAACACACTTAAGCAAATGTCACTAGAATAATAATTGCTATTAGAAATGACTTAGTGATTAATTAAGGCTAAATGAGGAACAATGCTCTCAAAGTTAACTAGTAATGACTTGTAATCCTAAAACACACTTAGATACATTTAGGATGGTCACCAAGTCCCAACTAGAGATTGCTCTTCCCTTGTGCATGTGTTGGACATTAATGTGTGCTTACACATTAATCAAGCAATATTTTATATTGCACTTAAACTCGTTAAAGCTTGAATTATAAGTTGTGCAAGTATCTATATGATTGATTCTAGAATAACTATCTCTTGCTATGTGAGTATTACTTGCTACTTGCCAATATGATTAATACTCATAAACTTGTCAACTTGATTAATATGTTTGCTATGTGCTCACTAGTTAGGATTCAAGTAACTAACCTACTCCAATAGATTAAGTGTAAAATGGTTCACAATGAAAGTATAGTCAATTGTCTATTTGGTCTAGTCTAAGTAGCTAAGGGTGATTGCTGATGACTTAACCTTGATGTCTCTACATATTTCATGATTATCTTACAGAGACATTATTCAATTAATCTCTAAACTAAACTCAAAAAGAGCATGACTTGTGATTAATTGAAACTAGGAAGTTAATGACATAGTGACTAGTCTTTAGAATTGAACCAAGGGCATTAAAGTGACTAACTAAGTCTTGACCAAACTGAGATTTCCCAAAATATCAATCAAGACACTTCTCCAAGAATGTTGGGTTTGCCACTTTTGGAATGATTAGTCACTTTCATGCATTAAGACCAAATCTTACACACTTAATGCATATAGTACTTGTAAAGGATGTTTGGTTTCTTTTGCAGGTGCTAGAAGGAGTAAATGTGCCAAAATGTGTTGTTCAAATTTGAGTCAAATGACTATACAACGGATACTAAATTTGGACTGGAGCATGCACGGTCGCACCACGGTCGACCGTGAAGGCAACCGTGTGTCAACGGCTACTTTTTGAATCCCACTATAAAAGGCAAACATTTAAGAGCATTTGAAGCTAACCCTCTTGCATATTTCAAAGGCTTATTTCCAGTGATCACAAGTGCATCAATTACTACTCAAATGTGATCAAGCAAGAGAAGATTCTATGATCTTATAAATATAGAATTGGGTTATTGTAAACTTACTAATCAAAATTATTTATCTTGTGAGTTTACTTAATGTAATGTATGTCCTAGTATTGTCTTAGGATCATCATTACAAAGTGTATAAGTCTTGTAACTTCAATTAGTAGAAGCATAGGCTAGTTTAGTGATCTACTTCCTTAAAGGGACTTAGGAAGTTGATTAATCTTATTTGGAGATTAATACTTATCCAAGGTGAAGACAAGTTGATCTAGGTTGGAGTTGATCTTTCAAAGGGATAGAAAGATTAGGTTTGTTGTCTACCAAATAAGTTGAAGACTTGTAAATCGGATCTCCACCGAGTTTGGAGAAAAGTGCTTAGTGAAGCAACAAATCCCGATTAGTGTAATCGTGGAGTGGATTAAGGTGGATTAGTTAACATACACCCGAACCACTATAAATCCTTGTGTCTATGTTCTTTACATTACTTCAATTATCATTTTGAACATATACACTACACACATCAAGTTTGAGTTGAGTTGGTTGATCAAAGTTAAATTGAATTTGGTGATCAATCGAAAAAGTGGTAAAAACGTATTAAGTAACTATTCACCCCCCCTCTAGTTACTTAAAATTGGTATCAGAGCGGTTGCTCAAATCATTGCGCTATAAACGATTACAAAAGCATCAAAATTCGTTTTGTGCAAAAACTTGAGTCAACGATTCTCGGATCAACTCAAACTATGGGATACTTGGAAGAATTGGTGAAAGAAGCACCAATCTTTGATAAGATGAATATTGACGTGTGGAAATTAAGATTTGAGTCTTATCTCAAATCCAAGGATTACTACTTGTGGAGAATAATCAAAGTAGGAGACTTTGTACCACAAGCTAGTTCAAAACTAGTGAAGTCAACATTTCAAAACAATGATGTTTTGAAACAATTTAATGCAATTTTACTACTTCGTGGAATTCTTCCTAGTGAAAAAAGATTAAAGATAATCTCATGTGAAAGTGCTAAAGAATGTTGGGATTCACTATGTTCTCAAGAAGATTTAAACTCTAGGAGTTTAAAGGGTAAAGGAATAGAGAAGGATTTGGAAAAGGTTGGTAATTCTCAAGCAAAAGGGTTGAATGAAAATGAAGACTTTTGCCTCATGAGTTCTTGGAATGATTTGGATCAAGATGGTCAAAGTGAAGAAGAGGTTGAATCTCCATTCAAAGAAGATGATGTCTCAAGAATGAATTGCAATGAGGTACATGTATTCTATCCTTCTAATAATGAAGAATTGTTAGATGATTACAAGACTATTAAATTTGTGTATGATAGTAGTCGTGACAAAGTAAAACTTTTGGAGAAAGAATTACACAAAGTTAGACAACTTAACAAAGTTTTAATTGATGAAAATAACACCTTGAAGAGAAAACTTGAAAGGATAACTATTTGTGATTCATCAAGAGGTAAACATGTAATGAATATATGTCACGACTCTAGCAAACACAAATTTTGTAATCAAATTACATTGTCTATTATTAGGAAAATTGAAAATATGGAAAAAATGGACCAAGCTAGCAATTCTATGGTAGGGATAAGTCAAGGATTGGGTAACCTTAAAATCAATCAAAATCAATGATCAAAATGCTAATGAGAATAACCTTCTTAAAAAGACTTTGTATTAATGAAAGGTTTTTCTTACAAATGCAAAATTATTTTTGAAAAGTGATTTTAAAAGATTGGTATAGGAAGCTTACTTGCCTTAGGATTGTGTGTTTATGTGAAAATATGTATTGGATGCTAAATACTATATTGAAGTGTTTTGTGTATACTATGTGAATGATTGAATAAGAATATATATATATATATATATATATATATATATATATGTATATATATATATATATATATATGTATATATATATATATATATATATATATATGTATATATATATATATATATATATATGTATATATATATATATATATATATGTATATATATATATATATACACACACACACACATATAAATATAGTATATTACGTGTCATTGATGATTAAACATCGAGAATATGTAATCATTCAATGTTAAGTAAAGAAAACTTGTCCTCAAGTATTCTATAGAACCAAGAATCGTCAAAACGCGCTCGAAGAAAGAAGAAGTGAAGAAATAAGGGATCAGAAGGATCCACGGCAGCACCACGGTTGACCGTATACTCGACCACATATTCCTGTCCTGTACGTGTACAAATTCATGCACGGCTAACACCACGGTCGACCGTGCGTGGTCTGATTCTGTTTTAAGTTAAACTAAACCCTCACTTTTATTTCTTTTCAACCCACTTCAAAACACACACACTTACACACGGCTGAGGAGATCGACCGCACGAAGAAGAACGCTCATTCCTTCAATTTCAATTCCTACTTTCGGTATGATTAATCCTTGCTTTCCTAGCATTAAATTGTGCTTGTATGATGAATTAGGGTTATGAAGAAACCCTAACTAGAATAAGTCAAAACTTAAATTGATGCAAACAATCAAAATTGTTCTTAAAGAACAACTTGGAAACGATTGTAATAGTACCTATCTATGCGTTAATTTAATAATGAATAATTCTAGGGTTCATTATACATCTAGGTTAGATTTTCATAGAAGCGTTGTTCATATGATATAAATGACATTGTTGCAAATTGAGTGTAATAATGTTGAATGTCAAAACATGTGTTGATGATGATCTCAAAAGTCTAGAACACATATGAACTTTGTGAAAATCTTAATCTAGTTGCAAACTCATTAACACTAATGAAGAGTGAAAATGTGAAGAATATTAACATCAAAACATCTAAGTATTGATGATAATTAAAGTTTGCAAAACTCGTTGCCTACAATTGAATTATACACTTTAAATTAATTTGAAATATCATTGTGTAGAAATAGAAAAATGGCAAGGACCAGGGACTCTCAATCTAGAGGAGGAGAGAATAGATATAATCCTCCAACTGATGCGAGACAACGTACAACATATAACAAGAAATGGCTCAAAGCAAGAGCAATAGCAGAAGGAAGAATCATAAGCCTTGAAGCATTCCCTGAAGTAATTGACAATCCGTTTGAAAAGAATGTAGCTTCGTTCGTACTAATCAATGGACCTATATATCCCGAGTTGATAAGAGAGTTCTATACCAACTATAGCTTCAACACAGAAACTAAGATGGTAAGATTTCATCTTAACCAAAGATGGTGGGAATTTCCTCTCAAAACTTTTGGTGAAATTATGGGTGTTCCTACTGAAGGAATGGAGTTCTACAGTAGACGACACAAACTAGAACATCTTCCTGAGTTTATTCAAGCTACCGATGTATTAACCTTGCTTTGCAAACCTAACGCCAATCACTCAGAAATCTTATCCAAGGGATTAACCAGAAAGGATCTCCGATTAGATCTGGATATTATGAACAAAATCATTGACCACAACATCTACTGTAGGTTGGGGAACCACTCTCACATTCATGTCACCCAAATTTTTGTCATGTGGGCAATTGAATTAAATATGGAGATTAATGTGGCATTTTTGATGGCATCACGAATGAACAATCTGATGACTGAATCAACTAGATCTCTTCCGTATGGAATGCATCTAAACAGTCTGTTCAACTACCTCAAGGTAACACACGCTATTGTTCAACAACCTTCATTCGAACCACTAGACAAGTCAACTATCATTCGAAGTGGTCATCTAGGAGAATCCTCTCGTGGAAGAAGATCGAATCTTCAAGAGGATCTCGAAGAGATTGAGAACTATCAACCAGAGGAAGAGTCGGATGAAGAGAAGATAGAAGATGAGGAAGCGAACTTACAGGAACATCAAGAGTTCATGAATTTGAATTTCGAAACCAAGATTGATAGGATTCTGAAGCGAGAGGAAGAGATTAGCGAAATTCACTCTAGGTTCAAGAAGGCGTTGAAAGTATTTGTGAAAACAATTTCTTGCAGTAGGTCATAACTTGTATGTCTGGGATAATGATCTTTATTTGTGAAAGGACCGGTCCTAATCCTCCAGGACGAAGTCTTCAACAGTTGGTCCCATTGCGATGGTCGACTCCAAGTAATGTCTTTAACATGAGCTAATGCACAGCGGAAGACTTAATTCGTACCTGAGAATAACATGCTTTAAAATGTCAACATAAAGTTGGTGAGATATATAGGTTTGATGCTAGCAGCGTTATAACTATGGACCACAAGATTTCATATATTTAAACATAGTACACTCGCAAGTGTATGAAAGACATTCTAAGTTTGTTGAGCACCTGGTAACCAAACTTTACAAGTATAAAAACAGCACATATTCCCTTTATATATAATCGCACTACACCGTACCAAGTGTAGCCACCTAAACGAAGTACTGTGCAACCGTTGAAAACTGGTCGTCCAGCCCGGTTGGGGATGTCAGCCCGATAGATCTATCAACAGGATTCGCGTTTACACTGGCCCATGTAATTAATAGTTACTGATAATGCTAAAAACGAACATATATTTCATAGCATTATTCCTCAAGAAAGACAAGCTTTTAGTTGCAATTGTTCTATTTACAAGTGATATTCGTTTAAATAATAAAAGGTGAAGACAAAAGATAGATTCGACGAATTGAAGACGCAAATGACCAAAAAGCTCAAAAGTACAAAAGACAATCAAAAAGGTTCCAATTATTGATAAGAAACGTCTCGAAATTACAAGAGTACAAGATTCAAAACGCAAAGTACAAGATATTAAATTGTACCCAAGGACGTTCGAAAATCCGGAACCGGGACCAGAGTCAACTCTTAACGCTCGACGCAACGGACTAAAAATTACAAGTTAACTATGTATATAAATATAATATAATATATAATTAATTATATTAATTATATATATATTATATTTATAAATAAAAACCGTCGGCAGAGAAAGACTCCAAGGGACTGAGCTGTAATTTCATTCTCCGCGACTCGCGGAGTTTGTAGGCCAAAATGGCCGCGAGTCGCGGAGGCCCCAGTTTTGAAACTCCCTATAAAGCAAACCGAAATCTGATCATTTTCATCATCTTTTTTCTCCTCATTCATACGATATATTTATATTTATAATTTATATTTTAATTTTAATTTTAATTATAATTCTAATAATAAGGGTATGATAGCGAATATTGTAAGGGTGTAAGACGAAATTCTGTCCATGTAACGCTACGCTATTTTTAATCATTGTAAGTTATGTTCAACCTTTTTATATTAATGTCTCGCAGCTAAGTTATTATTATGCTTATTTAAAACGAAGTAATCATGATGTTGGGCTAATTACTAAAATTGGGTAATTGGGCTTTGTACCATAATTGGAGTTTGGACAAAAGAACGACACTTGTGGAAATTAGACTATGAGCTATTAATGGGCTTTATATTTGTTTAACTAAATGATAGTTTGTTAATGTTAATATAAAGATTTACAATTGAGCGTCCCTATAACTTACCATATACACTCAATCGGACACGATGGGCGGGGTATTTATATGTACGAATAATCGTTCATTTAACCGGACACGGGAATGGATTAATAGCCACTAGAATAATTAAAACAGGGGTGAAATTATGTACAAAGGACACTTAGTATAATTGATAACAAAATATTAAAACCTTGGGTTACACTCAGTCGACATCCTGGTGTAATTATTAAACAAAGTATTAAAATCTTGTTACAGTTTAAGTCCCCAATTAGTTGGAATATTTAACTTCGGGTATAAGGATAATTTGACGAGGACACTCGCACTTTATATTTATGACTGATGGACTGTTATGGACAAAAACCAGATGGACATATTAAATAATCCAGGACAAAGGACAATTAACCCATGGGCACAAAACTAAAATCAACACGTCAAACATCATGATTACGGAAGTTTAAATAAGCATAATTCTTTTATTTCATAATTAATTTCCTTTATTTTATATTTAATTGCACTTCTAATTATCGCATTTTTATTTATTGTTATTGTATTTAATTGCACTTTTAATTATCGTACTTTTTAATTATCGCAAGTTCATTTTATCGCACTTTTATTATTCGCAATTTCATTATCGTTATTTACTTTACGCTTTAATTTAAGTCTTAATATTTTACATTTGGTTTTAACTGCGACTAAAGTTTTAAAATCGACAAACCGGTCATTAAACGGTAAAAACCCCCCTTATAATAATAATATTACTTATATATATATATTTGTATTTTTATAAAAGTAAACTAATATAGCGTTGAGCTTTGCTTAAAAAAGATTCCCTGTGGAACGAACCGGACTTACTAAAAACTACACTACTGTACGATTAGGTACACTGCCTATAAGTGTTGTAGCAAGGTTTAAGTATATCCATTCTATAAATAAATAAATATCTTGTGTAAAATTGTATCGTATTTAATAGTGTTTCGTTGTAAAATTAAATAGTATTATATACCACTCCGCTGCAAACATCAAGTATTTTTGGCGCCGCTGCCGGGGATTCTCTCTTAAAAGCCGGAAGCGCAACACTAAAAAAAAAAAAAAAATTTAGTTAACTTTTATTAAAATTCGTTTTTGTAAAAATACGTTTTAATTATTCGAAAATATAAAAAGAAAAACAAAAATTTATGTATTTTTAGGAGTTTAATAAATATAAGTTTTATTTTGTAAAAATATGAGTTTTGTTTAATTTATTTTATAAATATATTTTATAAATATAAAAAACCTTTTTAAAAAAAAAAAAAAAAACGCGTAAATTTTAAACTGTTTCAGATCTGAATTTCTAAACCCCGCGACTCGCGGGGTTTGCTGCATTGATTACCGCGACTCGCGGAGATTTTCTGACAGACGACAAAACCCTAATTCAGCATTTATTACGGATTATTAATTATTATTATTATTATTATTAACCCTAATTATTATTATTATTATAATTAAGTTTATTTTTAATTTAAGTTTTATTTAATTTATATTTTAGTTAAATTAGTTTAATTAAATTGTAAAATTAGTAGTTTTATTAAATAAATAATATAAAAATAATATTTTTATAAAAATTGTAATTTTTACAACTTTTTGTATATTTTTATATTTTGTCCCTTTTTAATCGCTTTAGCGTAACTTTTGTATTTTTAGCTCATATTTAATTTTAAACTTAGTTTTTGCCATAGTTATTTTTACTCCTAGATTTTTAGGCTTTACCGTAGAATTCCTTAAGTGCTTTTTCTTTAGACTAAGATTTAGGTGCTTTAGAATTTTGCGACGCCTTTTTAAGTTTTAGTTTTTTTTTAAGTTATTTCCATTTGGGATTTAGTTTTTCTTGTAAGCTTTAATATTTTTAGACGACTTTTTACCTATGTATCAATTATCATTCCAATTAGTAATTTCAATTTGCGATTATAATTTTAAGTTAGTTGTAGTAATAAGGTTAGGTTAGTCAAGTATTTTTAAGTTTTATAAGTTTCTTTTATTTTTCCGTCACCTTTTATTTTTCAACCATTTTTCTTTTTCGAACTTTTTCGACGAACTCTTTTTCTTTCTTATTTCTCGCTATTCTAGTTTTAGGACATAGATTTTTATTCTACTTCTTATCTAAATTTTTTAAAATTACGAAAATTTATTTTAAGTGGTTAAATTAATAGACATCAAAATTTTCTGGTTCGTAGTGATAGTTGGATTTGTACGTGGACCGGGTTATTGGAGCCAAACAGTCCTCAATTATATTGAGACCAAACGAATCCTGCCCCTCTGCTGCATCTTTTGGCTATTCGAAACGTGGGCAAAATCAGAAAAGTCTATTAATTGGATAACTTATTATAATTTTTCTTTCCTTTTTAAAACTAATAGGATATTCAGTGAATGCACCGAGCAAGACGTTCACCACCTTTTGTACGTTCACCACCTGTAACTAGATCAAGATATTTAGCAAATATAACCGCCGTTGATTTTTCTTTAGAATCGTCATCCAGTCGACCAAGTACTTCAGTTCAAATTTCCGATAATCCATTTTTTGAACCCAACCTCACAATTGAGAATCCAGAGAATATTCAGGAATGGTTCGTAGATCCTGAACCATTAAACTTTCCTCCGGAGCCACCAATCATTCAAACAGAGATTGTTGAGGAACGAACCATTAAATCAGAATCATCTAGTGATTCCGATTCAACAAATTCAATTATGGAGAATCTGGAACCTTTAAGTATGGAAGACCGAATGAGAGCTAAACGCACTGGCCAAGGTCACGCAATTACTCATCCAGACATTAATGCACCAGATTATGAAATCAAAGGACAAATTCTACACATGGTGACTAATCAATGCCAATTTAGTGGTGCGCCGAAGGAAGATCCAAATGAACATCTACGTACCTTTAATAGAATCTGCACACTATTTAAAATCCGAGAAGTGGAGGATGAACAGATATATCTCATGTTATTTCCCTGGACTTTAAAGGGAGAAGCCAAAGATTGGTTGGAATCGTTACCTGAAGGGGCGATCGATACATGGGACGTTTTAGTTGACAAATTTCTTAAACAATTCTTTCCTGCATCTAAAGCCGTAAGACTTCAAGCAGAAATTGTTACGTTCACACAGAAACCGAATGAAACTCTATATGAGGCATGGACAAGATATGGAAATTTGTTAAGAGGATGTCCGCAACATGGTTTAGACACCTGTCAAATAGTACAAATATTCTACCAAGGATGCGACATCACTACAAGGAAAGACATAGATATAGCAGCTGGTGGTTCTATTATGAAGAAAACCGAAACTGATGCTTACAAAATTATTGATAACACTGCTTCCCACTCACATGAGTGGCACCAAGAAAAAGATATCATTAGATCATCTAAAGCAGCTAGAGCCGATTCTAGCCATGACTTAGATTCCATTTCCGTAAAGATAGATGCTGTGGAAAGACGAATGGAAAAGATGACTAAGGATATTCACTCAATACGAATTAGTTGTGAGCAGTGTGGAGGACCACATTTGACAAAAGATTGTCTCAGTATTGAATTAACAATGGAACAAAGAGAGAATATTTCATACATAAACCAAAGGCCTGGAAATAATTATCAGAATAATTATCAACCGCCAAGACCGATTTACAATCAAAACCAAAATTATAACCGAAATATTCCATACAACAACCAACAAGGTCCTAGCAATCAACAAGTATCCAATAATACTTACAATCAGCAAAGACCGAATTTTCAAAACAAACCACCACAACAAACCGATGATAAAAAGCCGAATTTAGAAGATATGATGACGAAGCTAGTTGAAACTCAAACGCAGTTTTTCACATCTCAGAAACAAACCAATGAACAAAATGCTCAAGCATTTAGAAATCAACAAGCTTCTATTCAAAATCTGGAACAAGAAGTAAGTAACCTAGCAAGGTTAATAGGTGAAAGAAAACTGGGAAGTCTACCTAGTGATACAAATGCTAACCCCCGAAATGAAACAGCTAAAGCTATTACCACAAGAAGTGGTACAACACTTAAACCACCTGAAATACCTGTAACTTCTGATGAAGCCATTCCTACTCCACAAGAACCACAACCTGATCAAGATAAGGAAAAAGAACCGGTAGTTGAAAAGGTTAATGAAGATAACATAGTTAAGGATAAACCTTATGTTAAACCATATCAACCACTACTTCCTTACCCGAGTAAAATGAAGAAAGAAAAACTTGAAGCCGAGCAATCCAAATTCTTGGATATGTTTAAACAGATAAATGTAAATCTTCCTTTCATTGATGTGATTTCAGGAATGCCTAGATATGCTAAATTCTTGAAAGATCTAATCTCAAATAGAAAGAAAATGGAAGAACTCTCGGCTGTTACTATGAATGCTAATTGTTCAGCAGTGCTGTTGAATAAGATACCAGAAAAACTATCTGATCCAGGAAGTTTCACAATTCCATGTTTTCTGGGTAGTCTTAATTCAATAGAAGCATTGGCAGACTTAGGTGCTAGTATAAATTTAATGCCATATTCACTATACACTAAACTAGACCTTGGAGAATTGAAACCAACCAGAATAAGCATACAACTAGCCGATAGATCAATAAAATATCCTAGAGGGATAATGGAGAACATGCTAGTTAAAGTTGGTACTTTAGTATTTCCAGTAGATTTTGTTGTTCTGGACATGGAAGAAGATTCTCAAGTTCCTCTCATATTAGGAAGACCATTCTTAAACACGGCTAAAGCAATGATAGACGTGTTCGGTAAGAAACTGACCCTAAGTATAGAGGATGAGAGTGTTACCTTTTCAGTTGATAGAGCAATGCAACAACCGCAATCTGTAGATGATACATGTTATTATATTCAAACTATAGATGCACATGCAGAATTATTAGAAGAATTTCCAGAATTACAAGGAACAGGAGAATGTTCTTTAGGAGAAGGTAATGAACCAATTGATGAAGCTGAAATGTTAGCTACACTTAAAGCTAATGGATATGAACCAACAACAGAAGAAATTCAAATGCTAAAAGAAGAAGACAGATATCGATACAAATCATCGATAGAAGAACCACCGAAATTAGAGTTAAAGCCACTTCCAAACCATTTGGAATACGCTTATTTACATGGTGAATCTGAATTACCTGTAATAATATCGTCTTCTCTTACTGAAAATGAGAAATCACAACTCATTTCTGTGTTGAAAGCTCATAAACCAGCCATTGCATGGAAGATTCATGATATTAAAGGAATAAGTCCTTCGTATTGCACACATAAAATCCTTATGGAAGAAGGTCATAAAACGTATGTGCAACGCCAACGAAGACTAAATCCTAATATGCAAGATGTAGTTAAGAAAGAGATTATTAAACTGCTAGATGCAGGTTTAATTTATCCAATTTCTGATAGTCCATGGGTAAGCCCAGTTCAATGCGTGCCTAAGAAGGGTGGCATGACTGTCATTACAAATGAGAAAAATGAGCTTATTCCTACTAGAACTGTAACAGGATGGCGTGTGTGTATTGATTATAGAAAATTAAATGACGCCACCAGAAAAGATCACTTTCCCTTACCTTTTATTGATCAAATGTTGGAAAGATTAGCAGGAAATAGTTACTATTGTTTTCTAGATGGATTTTCCGGATATTTTCAAATTCCAATAGCACCCGAGGACCAAGAGAAAACCACATTCACGTGCCCTTATGGTACTTTTGCTTACAAACGCATGCCATTTGGACTTTGCAACGCCCCTGCAACCTTTCAAAGGTGCATGATGGCGATTTTTCACGACATGATAGAAGAATGCATGGAAGTTTTCATGGATGACTTTTCAGTCTTCGGTGATACATTTGAATCATGTCTAGTTAATCTGGAACGAATGCTTCTTAGATGCGAACAATCAAATCTAGTACTTAATTGGGAGAAATGCCATTTCATGGTTAAAGAAGGCATCGTTCTTGGACATAAAATTTCAAAAGAAGGAATTGAAGTGGATAGAGCTAAAGTAGATGTAATTGCTAAACTTCCACATCCCACCAATGTTAGAGGAGTTAGGAGTTTTCTAGGGCATGCCGGTTTTTACCGACGTTTCATAAAAGATTTTTCTAAAATTGCCACTCCTATGAATAAACTCCTAGAAAAGGATGCGCCATTCATCTTTTCAGATGAGTGTATCAAATCTTTTAATATTCTTAAAGAGAAACTCACTAATGCACCGATCATGATAACACCAAATTGGAATCTACCATTTGAACTAATGTGCGATGCAAGTGATTTTGCAATGGGAGCCGTTTTAGGACAAAGGATTGAAAAACGATTTCAACCTATATATTATGCTAGTAAGACATTACAAGGAGCACAAACGAACTATACAACTACTGAAAAAGAACTCCTTGCTATTATCTTTGCTTTTGACAAATTTCGATCATATCTCGTTCTAGCAAAAACGGTGGTCTATACCGACCATTCTGCTCTTAGATACCTATTTTCAAAACAAGAAGCTAAACCAAGATTAATTCGTTGGATCTTACTCTTACAAGAGTTTGATATTGAAATCCGAGATAAAAGAGGAGCAGAAAATCTCGCCGCTGATCATCTTTCTCGTCTTGAAAATCCCGAATTAGAAGTTCTAAATGAATCAGCCATACAAGACAATTTTCCTGATGAATATCTATTGAAGATAGATTATAAAGAAATCCCATGGTTTGCAGACTATGCAAATTACTTGGTTTGTGGATTCCTTGAAAAAGGATTATCGTACCAAAGACGAAAGAAATTCTTCAGTGATATAAAACACTATTTTTGGGAAGATCCACATCTGTTTAAAAGTTGTCCCGATGGAATAATACGCCGATGTGTATTTAGAGATGAAGCTAGTAAAATTTTAAACCATTGTCACACAGGACCAACAGGAGGGCATTATGGGCCTCAACTAACAGCAAGAAAAGTTTATGATGCTGGATTCTATTGGCCTACAATTTACAAAGACGCACACCTTCTTTGCAAATCCTGTGATCCTTGTCAAAGGGCCGGAAAAATAAGTCAACGTGATGAAATGCCACAAAATATCATCCAAGTATGTGAAGTATTTGACATTTGGGGTATTGACTTTATGGGTCCATTTCCAAAATCTCATAATAATCTATATATACTCGTAGCCATTGATTATGTATCTAAATGGGCGGAAGCACAAGCTCTCCCAACTAACGATGCACGAGTTGTAGTCAACTTTTTAAAACGTCTTTTTGCAAGGTTTGGAACACCGAAAGCTTTAATAAGTAATCGGGGTACTCATTTCTGTAATAATCAACTTGAGAAAGTTCTTAAAAGATATGGAGTAACTCATAAAATCTCCACCGCATATCATCCACAAACAAGTGGACAAGTTGAAAATACCAACCGAGCTTTAAAACGTATTCTAGAGAAAACCGTAGGATCAAATCCGAAGGAATGGTCCATTAAATTGGAGGATGCACTCTGGGCTTTTAGAACAGCCTACAAAATTCCAATTGGAACCACACCTTTTAGACTTGTTTATGGAAAAGCATGTCATCTTCCAGTAGAAATTGAACACAAAGCATTTTGGGCTTTGAAGACATGTAATCTTGATTTACATGAAGCCGGACGTCTAAAATGAAGTCAACTAAACGAATTAGAAGAATTAAGACATGAAGCATACGAAAATTCGTTAATCTATAAGGAAAGAACGAAGAAATGGCATGATAAAAGAATCAGAAGTTCAAAAGAATTTAAAGAAGGAGACAGAGTTCTTTTTTTCAATTCACGATTCAAGCTATTTCCTGGAAAATTGAAATCAAGATGGTCTGGACCATTCATAGTTAAAAGAGTTTTCCCATACGGAACGATAGAATTAATAAATTCAAATGGGATTGAATTTAAAGTTAATGGTCACAGAGTTAAACATTACATACATGGTCCGATGGAAGTCGACAACGAAGTTAATCACAATTTCGACACCACAGCTAACTAAGTATGGGGAGAATCAAGTCTTTAAAGGATAATATGTATTTCTGTTAGAGTTAGATTGTCTGTTTTTGTGTAGTTCTCGAAAATGGAACCCGAATGGTCTTTCCCTAGCAGACCCTAAAGAACTAGTCTTCTCCCCCCATTCTGAATTTTTATTTTTTTTTAGGTTTTTACGAAATGAAGACTGCCTGTGAACTAAACCATGGTCTAATGCTACACGCTTTGATCACTAAACGTAATAATGACATACTACCGAGTGAATTAGTATCAGTAATCAGAGAAAGAATGGACGGAGTTAGAAAAGAATCCAGATGCGAAGATAATAAGTTACAATTTGGTAAAGGAAAATCAAAATCCGCAGCGAAAAGAAGAGCACGACACCTAGAAAGATGTCACAAATGCGGAAAATGGTCACATGGAGGTAAATGTTCAAATAATCAAACCTATTCAAATACCGAATTTGTTACTTTATGCAGAGACGGACCGTTCATATATTTAGAAGAAAAGACACTGAATGCTCGAGGTTACGCCTATGTAGCCATGGAAAACCAATTAAACCGACTATCTTATGAATGGGATAGATCATATAACTAAGAAATGTATTTCACAGGTATGTCTGTACAGTTTTTATTTTTATTTTTAACCTTTTGATAATAAACGCTAATTTATTCGCTAAAAAGTATTAAATTGGTATTGAATAAAATTAGGTTTGGCGACCGAAATTATTGATATCATTCAAAAATTTATTACATCACTGCGAAATTTAACGTTTATTCTTAAGGTATAAATATCTTTAATCAATCAACACAAAATATTTCAAAAATTCGTCATGAGTTAAATTAGGTCTTGGAACCGAAATTACTTTACCGAAAAGAGGGGCGCATATTTTTGATAATATTTGATTGATTAAAGTGGGATAAAAAGCCAAAAAGATTTTTTACCATATTTTTAAAATTAACATATAAATCTTAAATTAATATTGTAAACATTGTAAAAACAATATATTTAAAATTGTAAATATTTGAAAAATTAATATAAGCTTGGTGTGAATTTTTTAAAAATATGAATTTTTAATTTTATGCATTTCAAATTTTAAGTTTGGTGTAAATTTTTAATATTAATTTTGAATTTTATATTTAAGTTGTGTAAATTTAAAAACAAAAATTTACTTTATCTCATTAAGTTAAAAATATGATTTTTAAAATTCGTCGTAAGTTGAAGACTAGGTCTTTGAACCGAAATTGCTTTACCCGCGGGAGGGACGAGAACTTTTATTATCATTATTTTTAATCTTATTGATTTAAAGTATGCCAAAAACATTAAAAAAACCCAAAAATCTTAGCTTTTAATACAATCGCTACAAAAAGACAAATTTTAAAATTTTGTCGAGGGACGGACTAGGACATCGATCCGAAACGACCTCGTCCTAAATAACAAGGGAAACAAAATTTTAAAATTAATTACTTAATTGTTTTAATAAGTTAAAGATTATAAAAAAAAAAAAATATACCAAACTCCGCGACTCGCGGAGTTTGGAGCTTTAATCTCCGCGACTCGCGGAGGGGTCGAAAAATCAGAAAAAAATATAAACACCCGAACTGATCAGTCCCAACACAGAAAAAAAAAAAACTGCGAAAACCTGCGCGAAAAACCCGAAAAATACACCCCAAAATCACAATTTTTAACCGTTAATCATCAAATCTTTTGCTAAAATCATGTTGAGAAGGATGATATCTAGGAATTACTCAAGAAAACGGTAAATTTCTACACCTAAACACCATTTAATCCGAAATTTAGTGTTCTTGAGCAATTTTTTCCCCAATTTGATTTTGATGCTTTTTAGTGTAATTAGGTTTAAATTGTTTATGTATTATGCTTGTATAACCTAGATTGATGCTGTTTAACATGATTAGAAGCCTTAAACTTCAATTTTTGAGTAATCTAGGGTTTGTGTTCTTGAGCAAATTTGGGGCTTTTTGATATAAACAGGTTATGGCCGATTTTTGTCATGAATTGTTGCTAAATTGAGTAGTGTAACATGTCTAGGTAGTTAAATGATCCAAACTTTGAGCCTAAACATGATTTTGAGAATTAAAGTGGACTTTTTCAAGTCTAAAATTCATGAACTTGATTTTTGAAAGATAATGCCATTTGAGACTTGTTTAATTGCTAGTAATGATTATTTTGACATGTTATTTGAGTTAAATGCTTATGAACTTGGCGAAAATTTTCGTATATGCTTATTTGAAAAAGTGTAGATTTGATGAAAATATGAAAATAAGCTTAAGTTTGATATAAATTGATCATGTCATTGTAATTATTTTGATTGATGATTTTGCTGACACTAATGCATATTTGTATGCACAAAATTTGTGTTTGATGTGTTTTGCAGACTGAAAGGGGTGAATCTTCATCCCAAGCCCGCAATGCTCCTGCTGAGAATTTGGAATAACAGGAGGTGGATAACTACTACAAGCAGGATATACCTCATCCAGTCATGACCTTTTCTGATATGCACTTGGAAGAGTTGCACCCGAACCTGAGATTTGACAGACTTTGGATAGATTATCCAAAATATCAAAGGGGTTTGCATACTCTTCATTCTAAGGTTGTTGAGGTACCGAGGGTCATAGAATGGGGACCCTTAGAAGCTGTAGAATTGGCCGGGCCAATTAGGGAATTACTTGTACAGAGGTATGGTAATTCTACTTTTAATGACTGGGTACGTTTATTCACCATGCGTAGACCTGTATATAAAGTATGGTGTGAAGAATTGTTATGTAGTATAGAGTTGAATGATCGGGTAGCTAGTTTAACCGATCGTTCTTTTATTAGATTTTTGTTAGGCGGTTCGATGCGCCACATGTCTTTACTGGACATGGCTCAGGCTTTACGTATATATACGCCTGAGGAGTTAGCGTCTGCCGATTGTAGAGGATTGATACTAAACGGTAGAAAGATAGATGAAAATTTTGATACACACGGTGTGTGGAGTCAAATGACAAGCCATCACCGTTTCAAAGGGGGAAATTACTCTTATTTGGATATAGATAGAGCCGAATTAAGAGTGATTCATAGGTTTTTAGCTAATTCGATTACACAAAGGGGTAAAAACAAGGAAAAGGTAAATGAACAAGATTTGTTTTACCATATGTGTATTCGAGACCCACAAAGCGCTGTAAGTATACCATATTGTGTGGGTTATTATTTATCAGCTATGGTTCGGGGGATGCGACCGCATAGCATAATAGGAGGTGGTATTTTTATTACTTTGATTGGTGAATATCTCGGTGTGGATATAAGTCGGGGGGGATTATTAGTAGAAGAACCAGAACCCCGCGATACTATAGGTTTAAATGTATACCATGGTGCGAAAGTTTTGAAGGGGCGAAATAACGCCGCAGTACGATACCATGGTAGACATCCACAGGTGGAGAGAAACCAACAGCAAGGTAATGTAGGAGGGGGGAATGAGATGCAAGAAATGCAAAGGTTTATAGCTTCTCAGGAATACGAAAATGCTAGACAAAGAGCATTTGAAGATTGACAAGTTCATCAGAACCAAATCATAGCTCATTGCCAACATATAGGTAGAAACTATATTCCTACACCGAAACCCATCTTCCCTCCCTGGTCTATAGAGATGCAGCCACCGTATCCTACGTATGACCCTGCCGAAGCATTCTATAGCACCTATGGTTATGCCTGGAACCCCTATTGGTACCAGTATCATCCCTAGTATACTTATTTTTTTTTAATTTGTAATTATTGATACGTTTAATACTTTTGTTAATATTGTAATCATTTTTATAATTATCTAACTTTTATTCTTAGATTTTAATAATTTTTGAATGTGGGGTAATATACCAAACTTCAAAAATATGTATATATGTTTGCAGTTTATCTTATGTACACAACAGGGTAAAACAACGCATTTTCAAAGACTGGCATTAAGTTCAGCAAAAGCAACTAATTTTGACTACAAGATGCAAAATATATGTGAAATAACAACAAGACGGAATGAACAAATGATGTGCACCATTTATCATTCAGCAAACAAACGCCAATATATTTGGAAACTTTGGTAAAAATTTAATCATTTTCACACAAATCACCCTCAATAATTTAAATAATTACTGATTTCTTGCAAATGAGGGCATTGCAAGATCTTAAGTGTGGGAAGGGGTTAAATTCTTTCGGATTTTAAAATTTTTTACTTTATACACTTGGTTACCATTAAAAATACTAGTAAAGCAGTAGTTGTATTAGAATCTAGTGCTCTCTGATAATAAAGAACAGCCCTAGTCTTATATACTGACTACCCAATTCTAGTAAAATTTTTCAAAATTTTCAATTAAATGAACTCAAAATCATGTTTATACATATTTATGAACGATAAAACTAGGTTTTAACACCGAAATTATTGTTACCTCGGAAAGGACATAAATTAAGAAACAAACCAAAATGTTAAAATTCATTTAAAATGGAATAGAGGACGATAAAAAGGAAAATAAAAGCCAAGTGTGGGAAAATTTACCAAGTTATCTTAAACATATGTCACATATATCTGTAACAAATAACTGAAAATACTTTTGCTTTGGACTAAACTAAACTGTTTTACCCGATGAAAGAAAAGAAGAGATGGATCTACACGATGAATCAATTCCATCATTAAAAGGAAGTAAAGTCTTCCGAAAAAGAAACGCGCTTCTTGATTTAGGTCATGAAGTTGTCGTCCAGACCAGCTGTAGGTTGACGAAAAATCTAGAAAAGTCATCACTAAAATCAGCAGGAAATCCACGGACCTCAGCATTAAACAGGGTCGCCAAGTGGTCAGATTTATCCTAACCATGAGAAGGATTTATCTCGTACAATGGGGGGGCGCCATGCAAATTAGCTGGATAAGACTAATGAATCAGATCCCCAGAAAGGATAATCTCCTTAAAGATTAAAAATCAGCTTTTAAGACTGATATTATTCAATCCTAGAGATTGACCTTAAAGATTGAGAATTACAAACTCATGGAATTCAATGATATCTAAACTCGAGCTTGAACGAGAAAATATTTTGATCAAAATTACAAACCGATTTGTTTTCTGAAAACCCTATTTTCAATGCGTTCATTACCATTGAACGTAAAATCCTAGGAATTCACCTGGAATTCATTAGGTCACTTGAACTAAATCGGGTGTCAATCGTAAGAACGGTGGTTGCATAGTATGGTCAAAGACAGGACCTTGTGCCAGATCGAAAAATTATAAGGGTGAGCTTTACTATTGCTCCTACCAAGGATAGTAATTGCGTCCGACACGTTATAGACCATAATTAAAAGTATGTCAGGGGACATTGCCTTAACAGTTGCTTGTTCAACGCTTTCCTTTATAACCGGACGATAGTTTACCGAAAGGTAATATACGGGACAAGTAAACTGGACGTGTTGCTTTCCAAATACAAGGTTAGCAAATGGGTGATACAAAACCATAAGTTTTGAGCTAAAATTTTCAAATCTGAAACCCACCAAACCCACAAAAATATTTTGCAAACACCGGTAAAGGGTTATTCCGGAAAACTTATCTAGGGTAAAAACTAGATTTAATTTCAAAAGATCAAATGTTTTCATAAAGATCCAATTTCCTTAATGGATCTAAATTTTTATAGTCATGTGGGACTGTAAACCATATCGTTACTACCATTGTTTATATCACCGTATAGAAATCACTGATGTACAAAGTGAGAAGAATAAAGAAGTGATTCTTGTATTTCAAGACGATATTGCTTGAGGACAAGCAACACTCAAGTGTGGGAATATTTGATAATGCTAAAAACGAACATATATTTCATAGCATTATTCCTCAAGAAAGACAAGCTTTTAGTTGCAATTGTTCTATTTACAAGTGATATTCGTTTAAATAATAAAAGGTGAAGACAAAAGACAGATTCAACGAATTGAAGACGCAAACGACCAAAAAGCTCAAAAGTACAAAAGACAATCAAAAAGGTTCCAATTATTGATAAGAAACGTCTCGAAATTACAAGAGTACAAGATTCAAAACGCAAAGTACAAGATATTAAATTGTACGCAAGGACGTTCGAAAATACGGAACCGGGACCAGAGTCAACTCTTAACGCTCGACGCAACGGACTAAAAATTACAAGTTAACTATGTATATAAATATAATATAATATATAATTAATTATATATATATATTATATTTATAAATAAAAACCGTCGGCAGAGAAAGACTCCAAGGGACTGAGCTGTAATTTCATTCTCCGCGACTCGCGGAGTTTGAAGGCCAAAATGGCTGCGAGTCGCGGAGGCCCCAGTTTTGAAACTCCCTATAAAGCAAACCGAAATCTGATCATTTTCATCATCTTTTTTCTCCTCATTCATACGATATATTTATATTTATAATTTATATTTTAATTTTAATTTTAATTATAATTCTAATAATAAGGGTATGTTAGCGAATATTGTAAGGGTGTAAGTCAAAATTCTGTCCGTGTAACGCTACGCTATTTTTAATCATTGTAAGTTATGTTCAACCTTTTTATATTAATGTATCGTAGCTAAGTTATTATTATGCTTATTTAAAACGAAGTAATCATGATGTTGGGCTAATTACTAAAATTGGGTAATTGGGCTTTGTACCATAATTGGGGTTTGGACAAAAGAACGACACTTGTGGAAATTAGACTATGAGCTATTAATGGGCTTTATATTTGTTTAACTAAATGATAGTTTGTTAATGTTAATATAAAGATTTACAATTGAGCGTCCCTATAACTTACCATATACACTCAATCGGACACGATGGGCGGGGTATTTATATGTACGAATAATCGTTCATTTAACCGGACACGGGAATGGATTAATAGCCACTAGAATAATTAAAACAGGGGTGAAATTATGTACAAAGGACACTTAGTATAATTGATAACAAAATATTAAAACCTTGGGTTACACTCAGTCGACATCCTGGTGTAATTATTAAACAAAGTATTAAAATCTTGTTACAGTTTAAGTCCCCAATTAGTTGGAATATTTAACTTCGGGTATAAGGATAATTTGACGAGGACACTCGCACTTTATATTTATGACTGATGGACTGTTATGGACAAAAACCAGATGGACATATTAAATAATCCAGGACAAAGGACAATTAACCCATGGGCACAAAACTAAAATCAACACGTCAAACATCATGATTACGGAAGTTTAAATAAGCACAATTCTTTTATTTCATATTTAATTTCCTTTATTTTATATTTAATTGCACTTCTAATTATCGCATTTTTATTTATTGTTATTGTATTTAATTGCACTTTTAATTATCGTACTTTTTAATTATCGCAAGTTCATTTTATCGCACTTTTATTATTTGCAATTTCATTATCGTTATTTACTTTACGCTTTAATTTAAGTCTTAATATTTTACATTTGGTTTTAACTGCGACTAAAGTTTTAAAATCGACAAACCGGTCATTAAACGGTAAAAACCCCCCTTATAATAATAATATTACTTATATATATATATTTGTATTTTTATAAAAGTAAACTAATATAGCGTTGAGCTTTGCTTAAAAAAGATTCCCTGTAGAACGAACCGGACTTACTAAAAACTACACTACTGTACGATTAGGTACACTGCCTATAAGTGTTGTAGCAAGATTTAAGTATATCCATTCTATAAATAAATAAATATCTTGTGTAAAATTGTATCGTATTTAATAGTGTTTCGTTGTAAAATTAAATAGTATTATATACCACTCCGCTGCAAACATCATTACCAAGTTATAGGGAGATATGCAGTGGTACAACTCAACGTAGAACGTAATTTTTGTCACTTGTGTCCATAACGTAAATCATTTATAAAAGTAGCGCATGTATTCTCAGCCCAAAAATATTTAGAGTTTAAAAGGAGACTATATACTTACCTAATGTATTTTGTAGTAAAAATACATATAACATCATTGATCAAGTATAAGGTTGGCCTCGGATTCACGAACCTATATCAAGTATTATATATTAACACCTATAATGGTAATCAAACAAATATATATATTTTTAGTGATTTTAGTTGTTATTTTATATCATGTGTTTCATTTTTAACTGAAATATATTCACTTTCTATACTTTGAATAAATACTTTATAAAATATAGTTTTATTAAGGATGTTTTTATAAGACTAATTTTTATTGTAATAATAATTATTTTATAGTGGTAATAATAAATATAATGATACTACTAAAAATGATAATAATAATAATAATAATGTTAAAAATAATAATATTAACGATACTAATATTGATAATAAAAATATTGATAATTCTAATAAAAAAATATATAATAGTTTTATTGATAATAAAATGATAATGTTTGTAAAAGTTAATAATAATGATACTTTTAAATAATAATAATAATAATACCTTAAAGAGCAAGCTTAAAAAAATATGTCATGACCAGGATTCGAACCCACGACCTCTTGATTAACACAAACCCATACCAAACCACTCCTCCATCATTACTTTCGTGATTTATACCTCAGAACTAATTTATTTAACCCGATAATTTCTGTTTCCTTTTTATTATGTATCATTTAATCACGTTCCATATCATATACACCACATCATGTATTGGGTTTGAACATAGTCTCGGCCCAAAATAGGACTTTAGCCCAACAGAAAACAAAAGGACTCGACCCAACAAAAAGGACTCGGCCCAACAGCTCAATTCTCGGCCCAATACCCATCAATTAAATAAAAGGAATTCGTTTAACAACTTACACTTACAAAACACTAGTGGCCGACACTTGAAAAGGATTTATTTAATCCTTTTCTTAACTTGTTTTTGTTAAAGTAATATTCTTTTATTTCCATTAAACCGAGAAAGGCAGTAAGTAACAGGATGATGACGATAGCGATTTTTAATGGTTTTTCGATGGTGTTGGTTGTGATGGTTGTTCTAGAGAAAGAGCAGTAGTAGTCCGCTGTTTACTTGGGTTTAATCAAATAGTTTCAACAAGGAAATTACAGCAGGCTTAGCAGTAGTAAACCGTGATCTTCGTTGAGAGTTATGGTGGGTTTACGACAGAAACACAGAAGGAAGACAGCAGGTATGGTGCAGCAACTTAAGAAGGTTTTTGAATTTGGTTGTTGGGTTTTGATCGAACAAAAACAGAAACGTAATTAAGGCAGCCTGTTTTCATGGTGTTGATGGACCTTTCGAGCACAAAGCACGAGAGAGAGTGTTTGAGAGAGAAGGTGGTTAATAATGGTGGTGTTGTAGATGGGTGTGGTGTCGGGTGGCGGTTAGTGGTGGATTGAGGTGGTTTATGGTGATAGTTCAAGGTGGTGGAAGTAGAGGGTTGATGCTCGATGTAACCATAAAACATAAACAAGTTGATGAATAATGGTGAGTTGTGGGTTTTAAAACGATGATCGAGTGTGATGACATGTGGTGATATTCGATGATGATAGTTCCCGGTTGTTAATCGAATCAGAAAAACAAAAGATGATAGTGATATCGATTTGGTGTGGTGTTGAAAATGGTGGTCAATGGTTCATGGATGGAGAAAGATGGTTATGGGTTATGATGATGGTTTAAGTAAAGACTCAAAAGACTCAACTCAGAAAGAAGAAGAGAAGAGAAAAGAAAAAAAAATGTAAATATGTGTGTGTTCTATATCATATCATATACATATATAGAGGGATATAGAGATGAGTTAGTTGATATTACAAGCAAGACAGTAAACATAAATAATAACAAAAAGAAACAGTACATGATTCAAAATATCATGGGTAGTTTAACAATTAATCTGCCGACAGTTTCACCGGGTATTAAATCGTGCTCCGTTGTTAATTAGGGGCGGATAAAAGTCTTCGGAAAAATCCCAAATTTTTATATTAAGTTTCTTTAATTATTTCAGTCATTATGGTATAAAATTTGAGCATTAACTATTAAATAAAATGACATTAATTATTCACTCCCAACCCCCAAGCAAAATATAAAAAGTTTTAAAATTTGACAAACAACATCTAAATATATTATTAATAAGTCAAAAATTTATAAAACTCATTTTTGAATCACCGTTTATCTTTAAAATCACATAAGTTGGATTTTATCCGGTTTGAGTACTCATTGAATGATAATGAGTGCTTTTATCGTTTACTAAATGAATTCGAAACTATATAAATTTATTCAATATACTTTATTTATGTATATGGATATGTTTTAAATAATAATTATTTTATTTTACATAGTTAATTCTAATATAATATATTTCAAATTATTATATATATATATATATATATATATATATATATATATATATATATATATATATATATATATATATATATATATATATGCAAATATATACATATCTGTTTACAAGTAATTGTTCGTGAATCGTCAGGCTTGGTCAAGGGTAACTGATTATCCGAATATATATTTCAAACTTTCTAGACTCAACATTACAATTTTTGCTTATCGTGTCGAAATCATATAAAGATTAAGGTTTAAATTTGGTCGGAAATTTTCGGGTCATTACAGTACCTACCCGTTAAGGAAATTTCGTACCCGAAATTTGGTAGAGGTTGTCATGGATAACAATAGGAATGTTTTCATGACTAATATGTGGTAATAATGGAGTTTTATCATTATTGAGGGATATAGATAAAACAATTCGATTAAATGAAGTGCACGAGTGAAGGTGTCACAAAAGAGTGAAATGAGTAGATAAATATATTCGTTTCAACCGATGACGTGGTTAGGATTGATTTCCGGAATTTAAGGGATTTAAAGAAAATCTTACGTAATAAGATTTGATGTTTCGGCGATTTAGAAAAATCAGGATCTTCTTTGATTTAATGCGGCAATCTGTTTTGATTTCTCTGCCGGATATTTCACTATAAATCTACCCCTTCGTTTCCTTATTTTCCACAACTCACATCTTCTACTCTTTCTCCTTAATTTCTTCTTTAAGACATTCGTCAATATGCTCCATCCCATTCTGATCCTTGACATACTCTTAATCTTCACTGCTGTCATTCTTCTTTTTCATCTACCCCCAGAAGATCTTATTTACTTCTACTATTTTCTTGAGATTATAGTGTTATTAATTCTCCCGTGCCTTTACGTGACAATACGTATTGATATGCACGGTTTGTAGTTTCGGGGTTGCTATTGGGTTTTATATCTTCCCTTATATCTCAATGTCCCTACTTCTGTTTTTCATAATCATTGTCATCCACAGTTAATACTCTCTCCTATTTGCTGTGATTTATACTCCAATTTCTATTTCGGAGCTTCATTCTTTCGTTTCCTCTTCTTACAGTTAAGCATCTCTTGTAATGGTCCGGAATTCGTAGGTATGAAATTTGGAATGAACATAGCTAATGCTTTAAGAAAGAAGTGGTAATGGAATGATTTTGATTTGTCAAATTACCAGAATATCTTGAAAAAAATAGAACTATCAAGATGATATGTTCCTGATATGTTTGGAGATTAGATAGAATGTAAGAGAAGTGTAACATGACACATGATGATGGTACTGTGAATCATCACATTTCATTAGAAACTCAACATGACTTACTGTAATATAATGACGTTGATCAAGTGTCATTATATTATACTAATTCATGCATCAGTTCCCAACACTACTTCAAAACATTCATATTTTAAATTCGGAGGTTTCAGAATTTAGAAACTAACACAGTTTCTTTCATGTTATAATGCAGATATTACGAAGAGATACATGATCTCAGATAAGAATAGTTGTGAAAATATTTCCAGAAATATGGGGAATATGTATAACGAAAAATATGAAGATATCTTATGATATCTAAGATAAGATGATGATGAAGAATGTCATCTGGAAGGGTTTAGAATAAGGAGTAGGGTTCTTACTAACGGTTTCAGCAGGCACTGAATCATTTGAATTTTTCAGAAACAGGTTCAGTCCTTGTGATTTATCTACAGCCTCTTTCATACTTGCTCAATCCGTTTTCCAGTTCTAAACCTCCTCTTTTTCATACTGTACTTTTCCGTCAAACTTTTGACTTGTTAAAGTCGTTTACAGTTTTTGCTGCTTCATCCGCATTTCAAGAACTACTTCGCAGTTCAGGGTGTTTTTCAGAAACTTCACATTCGGAGTATGTAATTCTTAGGGATAGACGTTATAGGTATGACGGGAGAAATTCTACAAAATTTTTAAAATACTGATTGCGGGTTCCGCCAAAGAAACGACGAGCTGCTGGTACATCGAGAAGTTGGAGTTAACTTGCTGAAGCTGTGACAAAATTGGTTACTTTGGAAAGGAATCGTAAGGTTGTTTTTGCTAATAAATGGCAAAGGATTCAACACGGATACGTGTTAACTTATGGATTTGGGTAGTTTTTCAGGTGCATAAATCTTTTCTTCCGTAGATGAAGTGCGGCTGGTTCATTCTTCCGATCGAGGTGTTTTCAAAAATTATGAAAGATTTGAACACGGATTGTAATTGTCGAGATACAAATGAGGTTTAAGATGAAATCAAGTAGCAAACTTGAAGAATTGTTTAGTTTCATATGTTATAATCAACATTTTAATTCATTTTAATTGTCTAAAGTTAGCAGTCCAATAGTCCGATTGTCCAATGGTCCAATAATTTCATATATAAATTAAATATATAATATTCGAATTAATTAATACGTATCGTGACCCGTGTACCGGTCTTAGTATTGATCACAACTCAAACCATATATATATTTTGGAATCAACTCCAACCCTGTATAGCCAACTCCCACATTCACATATAGAGTGTCTACGGTTGTTCCGAAATATATATATAGATGGGTCGATATGATAGGTCGAAACCTTGTATACGTGTCCCGTTATTTAAAGTGCGTAAAATAAATAAATATATATCATGACCCGTGTACAACGTATTGTCTCAGAATTAATCCGACGTATTGTGTACATGTGTCCCGATTTAAAATGCGTAAAAGTAAATAACAGAATTTAAATTGCGATAATTAAATTGCGATAAAATGTAATACAGAATTAACAGTTAGCTGGGAACAGTTAGCTAGGAACAGTTAGCGTGGAATCTTAATAGAATTCATCATAGTTAATTTGTGTGTTTCTAACACTTTTTATTTTGTCCAATGTTTTTCTTCGTTATGCCACTTGTTGGATTCTGATAAGTCAAAATCCTAATATGTAATTTGAATGGAAATGATTGTTCTGTGGTGAACGGATACGTATATCGGTGGTTGTAAGTAGGATAGTAAATGATCGTTGAATCAGATTCGAAGAATGTACAGTGTAACTTATTAATGTGAAATCTAAATATTCCTCGGGTACTACCTACCCGTTAAAATATTTTCATCATTAATAGTTTGTACAAAAGAATTTTTAATTACAATCTTTATGTAAATATACTTACATATATATTTTCTTCGGATGTAATCATGGATCTAATGAGTCAATAAGATATTAAACTCATTTGATTTGTCGTTAATGCTAGATTACATAATCTCTAAAACTTTAGAAATTACATAATCGCCATGTCGAGCGAAGATAAATGAGGTAGAACAATACGTATAGTGGAGATAATCGATGTAGAACGATATATAGAACGAAGATCATACAGATGGTGATATTGAGGCGTGTGATGTTGATATCCGAGGTACAGATTGTGGGGTTGAGGTTTACGACGCGGTTGGGGTTGGGTGATAAGGGTACTGTTGGCGTTGATGATGGTGATACAGATTATGCTGCTGGTGCTGCTGCTAGTGTTTGTAACCTTCGCACCATATTCTCCAAAGCCATCACGTGAGCGCGAAGTTCGTTAAATTCTGCTGGTACACCGGGAAGATTGACAGTTGGAGCGAGTGGATGAATAAGATTCGTGATATGAGATATTATATAATCGTGACGAGATACTCTAGAAATGAGCGAGAAAATGGTGTTTCGAATAGGTTCGCCGGTAAGCGCTTCAGGTTCATCGCCAAGAGGGCAATTTGGTGGATGGAATGGATCACCTTCTTCTTGTCTCCAGTAATCTAGTATGTTACGAACCCATCCCCAATTCATCCAGAATAGATGATGGGAAATTGGTTGATCCATTCCGGTGACACTGCCTTCAAAGCTCGAATGAAAATCCATATCGGCGTAGCTGTCGGAGTTTGAGGAATTCGAACTGGATGCAGAATCCATCTTGTATAGTCGGGGAAATGAATTTTTGGTATGGAATAGATTATAGGAGTTAGATTTGGTACTCTTCAATACATAATTTACATATGTATATATAATACCAAAATCCCGTAAATTACGGAGAATCTTTGAAAAGATATCAGACAAAGGTAACAATAACAGATACGCTAAGATATAAATTTTGTCTTTACACTATCGATGCACTAAATGCAGTAAGATGTGTCTAGACTTAAGAATAATAAGTAGGCAATTTCCTAAGGATGATAAGCAGATAATTTCCGACTAGATATGATAAGCAAAACTTTTGACATGTAGACACGGTCAAAGTCCAGACTCACTAATGTATCCTAACAACTTACCAGTTAGACACACTAATGCAGACCTGGTTCACTAAGACCACCGCTCTGATACCAACTGAAAGGACCGGTCCTAATCCTCCAGGACGAAGTCTTCAACAGTTGGTCCCATTGCGATGGTCGACTCCAAGTAATGTCTTTAACATGAGCTAATGCACAGCGGAAGACTTAATTCATACCTGAGAATAACATGCTTTAAAACGTCAACATAAAGTTGGTGAGATATATAGGTTTGATGCTAGCAGCGTTATAACTATGGACCACAAGATTTCATATATTTAAACATAGTACACTCGCAAGTGTATGAAAGACATTCTAAGTTTGTTGAGCACCTGGTAACCAAACTTTACAAGTATAAGAACAACACATATTCCCTTTATATATAATTGCACTACACCGTACCAAGTGTAGCCACCTAAACGAAGTACTGTGCAACCGTTGAAAACTGGTCGTCCAGCCCGGTTGGGGATGTCAGCCCGATAGATCTATCAACAGGATTCGCGTTTACACTGGCCCATGTAATTAATAGTTACCAAGTTATAGGGAGATATGCAGTGGTACAACTCAACGTAGAACGTAATTTTTGTCACTTGTGTCCATAACGTAAATCATTTATAAAAGTAGCGCATGTATTCTCAGCCCAAAAATATTTAGAGTTTAAAAGGGGACTATATACTCACCTAATGTATTTTGTAGTAAAAATACATATAACATCATTGATCAAGTATAAGGTTGGCCTCGGATTCACGAACCTATATCAAGTATTATATATTAACACCTATAATGGTAATCAAACAAATATATATATTTTTAGTGATTTTAGTTGTTATTTTATATCATGTGTTTCATTGTTAACTGAAATATATTCACTTTATATACTTTGAATAAATACTTTATAAAATATAGTTTTATTAAGGATGTTTTTATAAGACTAATTTTTATTGTAATTGTAATAATAATTATATTATAGTGGTAATAATAAATATAATGATACTACTAAAAATGATAATAATAATAATAATAATAATAATAATAATAATAATAATAATAATAATGTTAAAAATAATAATATTAACGATACTAATATTGATAATAAAAATATTGATAATTCTAATAAAAAAAATATATAATAGTTTTATTGATAATAAAATGATAATGTTTGTAAAAGTTAATAATAATGATACTTTTAAATAATAATAATAATAATACCTTAAAGAGCAAGCTTAAAAAAATATGTCATGACCAGGATTCGAACCCACGACCTCTTGATTAACACAAACCCATACCAAACCACTCCTCCATCATTACTTTCGTGATTTATACCTCAGAACTAATTTATTTAACCCGATAATTTCTGTTTCCTTTTTATTATGTATCATTTAATCACGTTCCATATCATATACACCACATCATGTATTGGGTTTGAACATAGTGTCGGCCCAAAATAGGACTTTAGCCCAACAGAAAATAAAAGGACTCGACCCAACAAAAAGGACTCGGCGCAACAGATCAATTCTCGGCCCAATACCCATCAATTAAATAAAAGGAATTTGTTTAACAACTTGCACTTACAAAACACTAGTGGCCGACACTTGAAAAGGATTTATTTCATCCTTTTCTTAACTTGTTTTTGTTAAAGTAATATTCTTTTATTTCCATTAAACCGAGAAAGGCAGTAAGTAACAGGATGATGACGATAGCGATTTTTAATGGTTTTTCGATGGTGTTGGTTGTGATGGTTGTTCTAGAGAAAGAGCAGTAGTAGTCCGCTGTTTACTTGGGTTTAATCAAATGGTTTCAACAAGGAAATTACAGCAGGCTTAGCAGTAGTAAACCGTGATCTTCGTTGAGAGTTATGGTGGGTTTACAACAGAAACACAGAAGGAAGACAGCAGGTATGGTGCAGCAACTTAAGAAGGTTTTTGAATTTGGTTGTTGGGTTTTGATCGAACAAAAACAGAAACGTAATTAAGGCAGCCTGTTTTCATGGTGTTGATGGACCTTTCGAGCACGAAGCACGAGAGAGAGTGTTTGAGAGAGAAGGTGGTTAATAATGGTGGTGTTGTAGATGGGTGTGGTGTCGGGTGGAGGTTAGTGGTGGATTGAGGTGGTTTATGGTGATAGTTCAAGGTGGTGGAAGTAGAGGGTTGATGCTCGATGTAACCATAAAACATAAACAAGTTGATGAATAATGGTGATTTGTGGGTTTTAAAACGATGATCGAGTGTGATGACATGTGGTGATATTCGATGATGATAGTTCCCGGTTGTTAATCGAATCAGAAAAACAAAAGATGATAGTGATATCGATTTGGTGTGGTGTTGAAAATGGTGGTCAATGGTTCATGGATGGAGAAAGATGGTTATGGGTTATGATGATGGTTTAAGTAAAGACTCAAAAGACTCAACTCAGAAAGAAGAAGAGAAGAGAAAAGAAAAAAAAATGTAAATATGTGTGTGTTCTATATCATATCATATACATATATAGAGGGATATAGAGATGAGTTAGTTGATATTACAAGCAAGACAGTAAACATAAATAATAACAAAAAGAAACAGTACATGATTCAAAATATCACGGGTAGTTTAACAATTAATCTGCCGACAGTTTCACCGGGTATTAAATCGTGCTCCGTTGTTAATTAGGGGCGGATAAAAGTCTTCGGAAAAATCCCAAATTTTTATATTAAGTTTCTTTAATTATTTCAGTCATTATGGTATAAAATTTGAGCATTAACTATTAAATAAAATGACATTAATTATTCACTCCCAACCCCCAAGCAAAATATAAAAAGTTTTAAAATTTGACAAACAACATCTAAATATATTATTAATAAGTCAAAAATTTATAAAACTCATTTTTGAATCACCGTTTATCTTTAAAATCACATAAGTTGGATTTTATCCGGTTTGAGTACTCATTGAATGATAATGAGTGCTTTTGTCGTTTACTAAATGAATTCGAAACTATATAAATTTATTCAATATACTTTATTTATGTATATGGATATGTTTTAAATAATAATTATTTTATTTTACATAGTTAATTCTAATATAATATATTTCAAATTATTATTTATATATATATATATATATATATATATATATATATATATATATATATATATATATATATATATATATATATATGCAAATATATACATATCTGTTTACAAGTAATTGTTCGTGAATCGTCAGGCTTGGTCAAGGGTAAATGATTATCCGAATATAGATTTCAAACTTTCTAGACTCAACATTACAATTTTTGCTTATCGTGTCGAAATCATATAAAGATTAAGGTTTAAATTTGGTCGGAAATTTTCGGGTCATTACAATTTGTGTACTATGTGGAGTGCTTAAATGTTGGCACTAAACAATTATGTGTAAGATAATTAATAATGTTGTGTTTATTGTGTGCTTAAATTGATTTTGCTTGTATACCCATGCAAAAATAGAAATCTGTCACTGTACGGTTGCTTCCACGGTCGACCGTGATTCGACCGCAGAACACCTGACAGAATTAATTTGTCCTAGCACTCTTACACAAATTCAATGATCAATAGATTGCAAAAGGACAAATTGATATCTCTGACAAAGTGCTCTCAATTTAGCTACCTACCCCATTAAAAGTTTGCTAGACACCATTCATCATTTACCTATTAAAGCAAATACATTCAACAAATTCACACCCCCATCAACTACTCCAAACATCTCTTTGCAAAACAAAGGTTCTTCACAATGAGATCCATTGTTGAAGGGAGAGAAGTTCTTACACATCATCTTACTACCTACTCTCTTGAAAGCTTCTCAAACATCAAGTGGGATGTCTTTCTTAATCTTAGAGATTCACTCTATCCCCTTCACATCAATGAATTCTATGAGAATTTTCAATTCTCACACAATAATGAGAAAATCTCATTTTCTCTTTATGGAAGAAGTTATTCATTAACGCTAAAAGAATTTGGAAATATTATGGATATTTCGAGTGAAGGTCAAACATTCTTTCTAGAACCAAATTCGTTCAATGAATTTCCTAAATTGGTAAAGAAAGACAATGCACTAGATATTATGTGCAACGGAACTCTTAGACCCAAATACATTTAAAAGGATGGATTCCTTTGTCAACATCTTGCATCGACATATGATCTTTGGCAACAGATCATCACTGCAAATGTGTACGAAAAGGGGAAATTACTGGATAGACTGGATACATATGAAGTCACCTTCATATGGTGTCTTCTGAACTCCACGAAAGTAAATGTTGCACACTTCATGGTATCAAGAATGCAACATGCAAGTCAACATTCCCAAGTGTCACTTTCGTATGGTCTCCATCTGACCAAGCTTTTTGCATATGTTGGAATGACATCTCCGTTTCACCATTCCATTCAAGTCTCTTCATATCCAATATGCAAAGCTTCAACCAAGCATATCCAAGAACCTCCTCTTGAAAATCCACCCAACTTTTGTTCTCTTTTGACACATGGACAAAACAGTGTAATTCATGGAAACATTCAAAAACTTGGTCAAAGATTATCACGACTTGAGGACAAGGGTCACTCCTCTCATCATGATAATTGAACTTTTTTTGACTATCATGTATTATCTATGAATGAATTATCTGTGCTTAGTACGTGCTTTGAATAAACTGTGTGCTTGTTATGTTTTAATATATGTTTTCCAACGTGCACAATTTAAGGGAGAGTTTTGCTCTAAGGGCGAGCGTAGTTCTAATGGGAGCTAACCTTTTTGCTTTGACAAAAGGGAGAGAAAGATGGATACAAGTGATTGTTAACACTTGCATATTTATAGCAAAATGTCCCTCATCACTTGTATGTTTGTCATCACCAAAAAGGGAGAGAATGTTGGTTGAATGTGGGTTAATGCACTAAACGATAAACTTAAGTATGATTAACCAAAAGAATATATTTTGATGATGACACATACATATGCATACGTGATGACTGACATCTTAACATAAAGATCACTAATCCATACTTTATCTTGCAAACGACCAAGTCAAACATAGGTTAAAGAATGAAATTAAAAGTTCAGCTAAACACACGATCGAGGTACGGTCGACCGCATAATCAACCGTGAAAACCCAAACTGAATTGCAATGTTGTTTTGTGAAAACAAGTTGCACGGTTGCCACCACGGTCAACCGCAGTGCGACCACAGTTTTCTCTGTTACCATTTTCGACCAAATAAAGTTTGACTAGTTCCCGACATCTATAATGAAATGTCCCGTTCTTATTGATTAAAAACGTTCCATATTAATTGATTTCGTTGCGAGGTTTTGACCTCTATATGAGACGTTTTTCAAAGACTGCATTCATTTTAAAACAAACCAAAACCTTTATTTCATCAATAAAGGTTTAAAAAGCTTTACGTAGATTATCAAATAATGATAATCTAAAATATCCTGTTTACACATGACCATTACATAATGGTTTACAATACAAATATGTTACAACAAAATAAGTTTCTTGAATGCAGTTTTTACACAATATCATACAAACATGGACTCCAAATCTCGTCCTTATTTAAGTATGCGACAGCGGAAGCTCTTAATAATCACCTGAGAATAAACATGCTTAAAACGTCAACAAAATGTTGGTGAGTTATAGGTTTAACCTATATATATCAAATCATAATAATAGACCACAAGATTTCATATTTCAATACACATCCCATACATAGAGATAAAAATCATTCATATGGTGAACACCTGGTAACCGACATTAATAAGATGCATATATAAGAATATCCCCATCATTCCGGGACACCCTTCGGATATGATATAAATTTCGAAGTACTAAAGCATCCGGTACTTTGGATGGGGTTTGTTAGGCCCAATAGATCTATCTTTAGGATTCGGGCCAATTAGGGTGTCTGTTCCCTAATTCTTAGATTACCAGACTTAATAAAAAGGGGCATATTCGATTTCGATAATTCAACCATAGAATGTAGTTTCACGTACTTGTGTCTATTTTGTAAATCATTTATAAAACCTGCATGTATTCTCATCCCAAAAATATTAGATTTTAAAAGTGGGACTATAACTCACTTTCACAGATTTTTACTTCGTCGGGAAGTAAGACTTGGCCACTGGTTGATTCACGAACCTATAACAATATATACATATATATCAAAGTATGTTCAAAATATATTTACAACACTTTTAGTATATTTTGATGTTTTAAGTTTATTAAGTCAGCTGTCCTCGTTAGTAACCTACAACTAGTTGTCCACAGTTAGATGTACAGAAATAAATCGATAAATTTTATCTTGAATCAATCCACGACCCAGTGTATACGTATCTCAGTATTGATCACAACTCAAACTATATATATTTTGGAATCAACCTCAACCCTGTATAGCTAACTCCAACATTCACATATAGAGTGTCTATGGTTGTTCCGAAATATATATAGATGTGTCGACATGATAGGTCGAAACATTGTATACGTGTCTATGGTATCTCAAGATTACATAATATACAATACAAGTTGATTAAGTTATGGTTGGAATAGATTTGTTACCAATTTTCACGTAGCTAAAATGAGAAAAATTATCCAATCTTGTTTTACCCATAACTTCTTCATTTTAAATCCGTTTTGAGTGATTAAAATTGCTATGGTTTCATATTGAACTCTATTTTATGAATCTAAACAGAAAAAGTATAGGTTTATGGTCGGAAAAATAAGTTACAAGTCGTTTTTGTAAAGGTAGTCATTTCAGTCGAAAGAACGACGTCTAGATGACCATTTTAGAAAACATACTTCCACTTTGAGTTTAACCATAATTTTTGGATATAGTTTCATGTTCATAATAAAAATCATTTTCTCAGAATAACAACTTTTAAATCAAAGTTTATCATAGTTTTTAATTAACTAACCCAAAACAGCCCGCGGTGTTACTACGACGGTATCCGGTTTTACAGTGGTTTTCGTGTTTCCAGGTTTTAAATCATTAAGTTAGCATATCATATAGATATAGAACATGTGTTTAGTTAATTTTAAAAGTCAAGTTAGAAGTATTAACTTTTGTTTGCGAACAAGTTTAGAATTAACTAAACTATGTTCTAGTGATTACAAGTTTAAATCTTTGAATAAGATAGCTTTATATGTATGAATCGAATGATGTTATAAACATCATTACTACCTTAAGTTCCTTGGATAAACCTACTGGAAAAGAGAAAAATCGATTTAGCTTCAACGGATCCTTGGATGGCTCGAAGTTCTTGAAGCAGAATCATGACACGAAAACAAGTTCAAGTAAGATCATCACTTGAAATAAGATTGTTATAGTTATAGAAATTGAATCAAAGTTTGAATATGATTATTACCTTGTATTAGAATGATAACCTACTATAAGAAACAAAGATTTCTTGAGGTTGGATGATCACCTTACAAGATTGGAAGTGAGCTAGCAAACTTGAAAGTATTCTTGATTTTATGTAACTAGAACTTGTAGAATATATGAAGAACACTTAGAACTTGAAGATAGAACTTGAGAGAGATCAATTAGATGAATAAAATTGAAGAATGAAAGTGTTTGTAGGTGTTTTTGGTCGTTGGTGTATGGATTAGATATAAAGGATATGTAATTTTGTTTTCATGTAAATAAGTCATGAATGATTACTCATATTTTTGTAATTTTATGAGATATTTCATGCTAGTTGCCAAATGATGGTTCCCACATGTGTTAGGTGACTCACATGGGCTGCTAAGAGCTGATAATTGGAGTGTATATACCAATAGTACATACATCTAAAAGCTGTGTATTGTACGAGTACGAATACGGGTGCATACGAGTAGAATTGTTGATGAAACTGAACGAGGATGTAATTGTAAGCATTTTTGTTAAGTAGAAGTATTTTGATAAGTGTATTGAAGTCTTTCAAAAGTTTATAAATACATATTAAAACACTACATGTATATACATTTTAACTGAGTCGTTAAGTCATCGTTAGTCGTTACATGTAAGTGTTGTTTTGAAACCTTTAGGTTAACGATCTTGTTAAATGTTGTTAACCCAATGTTTATAATATCAAATGAGATTTTAAATTATTATATTATCATGATATTATCATGTATGAATATCTCTTAATATGATATATATACATTAAATGTCTTTACAACGATAATCGTTACATATATGTCTCGTTTAAAAATCATTAAGTTAGTAGTCTTGTTTTTACATATGTAGTTCATTGTTAATATACTTAATGATATGTTTACTTATCATAGTATCATGTTAACTATATATATATCCATATATATGTCATCATATAATTTTTACAAGTTTTAACGTTCGTGAATCACCGGTCAACTTGGGTGGTCAATTGTCTATATGAAACATATTTCAATTAATCAAGTCTTAACAAGTTTGATTGCTTAACATGTTGGAAACATTTAATCATGTAAATATCAATCTCAATTAATATATATAAACATGGAAAAGTTCGGGTCACTACAGTACCTACCCGTTAAATAAATTTCGTCCCGAAATTTTAAGCTGTTGAAGGTGTTGACGAATCTTCTGGAAATAGATGCGGGTATTTCTTCTTCATCTGATCTTCACGCTCCCAGGTGAACTCGGGTCCTCTACGAGCATTCCATCGAACCTTAACAATTGGTATCTTGTTTTGCTTAAGTCTTTTAACCTCACGATCCATTATTTCGACGGGTTCTTCGATGAATTGAAGTTTTTCGTTGATTTGGATTTCATCTATCGGAATAGTGAGATCTTCTTTAGCAAAACATTTTTTCAAATTCGAGACGTGGAAAGTGTTATGTACAGCCACGAGTTGTTGAGGTAACTCAAGTCGGTAAGCTACTGGTCCGACACGATCAATAATCTTGAATGGTCCAATATACCTTGGATTTAATTTCCCTCGTTTACCAAATCGAACAACGCCTTTCCAAGGTGCAACTTTAAGCATGACCATCTCTCTAATTTCAAATTCTATATCTTTTCTTTTAATGTCAGCGTAGCTCTTTTGTCGACTTTGGGCGGTTTTCAACCGTTGTTGAATTTGGATGATCTTCTCGGTAGTTTCTTGTATAATCTCCAGACCCGTAATCTGTCTATCTCCCACTTCACTCCAACAAATCGGAGACCTGCACTTTCTACCATAAAGTGCTTCAAACGGTAGATGTCGATCCCAACTGTTTCCGAAATCAATAACACATGCTCGTAGCATGTCTTCAAGCGTTTATATCGTCCTTTCGCTCTGCCCATCAGTTTGTGGATGATAGACAGTACTCATGTCTAGACGAGTTCCTAATACTTGCTGTAATGTCTGCCAGAATCTTGAAATAAATCTGTCATCCCTATCAGAGATAATAGAGATTGGTATTCCATGTCTGGAGACGACTTCCTTCAAATACAGTCGTGCTAACCTCTCCATCTTGTCATCTTCTCTTATTGGCAGGAAGTATGCTGATTTGGTGAGACGATCAACTATTACCCAAATAGTATCAAAACCACTTGCAGTCCTTGGCAATTTAGTGATGAAATCCATGGTAATGTTTTCCCATTTCCATTTCGGGATTTCGGGTTGTTGAAGTAGACCTGATGGTTTCTGATGCTCAGCTTAGACCTTAGAACACGTCAAACATTCTCCTATGTATTTAGCAACATCGGCTTTCATACCCGGCCACCAAAAATGTTTCTTGAGATCCTTGTACATCTTTCCCGTTCCAGGATGTATTGAGTATCTGGTTTTATGAGCTTCTCTAAGTACCATTTCTCTCATATTACCAAATTTTGGTACCCAAATCCTTTCAGCCCTATACCGGGTTCCGTCTTCCCGAATATTAAGATGCTTCTCCGATCCTTTGGGTATTTCATCCTTTAAATTTCCCTCTTTTAAAACTCCTTGTTGCGCCTCCTTTATTTGAGTAGTAAGGTTATTATGAATCATTATATTCATAGATTTTACTCGAATGGGTTCTCTGTCCTTCCTGCTCAAGGCATCGGCTACCACATTTGCCTTCCCCGGGTGGTAACGAATCTCAAAGTCGTAATCATTCAATAATTCAATCCACCTACGCTGCCTCATATTCAGTTGTTTCTGATTAAATATGTGTTGAAGACTTTTGTGGTCGGTATATATAATACTTTTAACCCCATATAAGTAGTGCCTCCAAATCTTTAATGCAAAAACAACCGCACCTAATTCCAAATCATGCGTCGTATAATTTTGTTCGTGAATCTTCAATTGTCTAGACGCATAAGCAATCACCTTCGTTCGTTGCATTAATACACAACCGAGACCTTGCTTTGATGCGTCACAATAAATCACAAAATCATCATTCCCTTCAGGCAATGACAATATAGGTGCCGTAGTTAGCTTTTTCTTCAATAACTGAAACGCTTTCTCTTGTTCATCATTCCATTCAAATTTCTTCCCTTTATGCGTTAATGCAGTCAAGGGTTTTGCTATTCTGGAAAAGTCTTGGATGAACCTTCTGTAGTAACCAGCTAGTCCTAAAAACTGGCGTATGTGTTTCGGAGTTTTCGGGGTTTCCCACTTTTCAACAGTTTCTATCTTTGCCGGATCCACCTTAATACCTTCTTTGTTCACTATGTGACCGAGGAATTGAACTTCTTCCAACCAAAATGCACACTTTGAAAACCTAGCGTACAATTCTTCCTTCCTCAATACTTCTAACACCTTTCTCAAATGTTCACCGTGTTCTTGGTCATTCTTTGAGTAAATAAGTATGTCATCAATGAAAACAATGACAAACTTGTCAAGGTATGGTCCACACACTCGGTTCATAAGGTCCATGAACACAGCTGGTGCATTAGTTAAACCAAACGGCATGACCATAAACTCGTAATGACCGTAACGTGTTCTGAAAGCAGTCTTTGGAATATCATCTTCTTTCACCCGCATTTGATGATACCCGGAACGTAAGTCAATCTTTGAATAAACAGACGAGCCTTGTAGTTGATCAAATAAGTCGTCAATTCTCGGTAGTGGGTAGCGGTTCTTGATGGTAAGTTTGTTCAACTCTCGGTAGTCGATACACAACCTGAATGTACCATCTTTCTTCTTGACAAACAAAATAGGAGCTCCCCACGGTGATGTGCTTGGTCGAATGAAACCACGCTCTAAAAGTTCTTGTAATTGGCTTTGCAGTTCTTTCATCTCGCTGGGTGTGAGTCTGTAAGGAGCACGAGCTATTGGTGCAGCTCCTGGTACAAGATCTATTTGAAATTCAACGGATCGATGTGGGGGTAATCCCGGTAATTCTTTCAGAAATACATCGGAAAATTCTTTTGCAATGGGAACATCATTGATGCTCTTTTCTTCAGTTTGTACTTTCTCGACGTGTGCTAGAACAGCATAGCAACCTTTTCTTATTAGTTTTTGTGCCTTCAAATTACTAATAAGATGTAGCTTCGTGTTGCCCTTTTCTCCGTACACCATTAAGGGTTTTCCTTTTTCTCGTATAATGCGAATTGCATTTTTGTAACAAACAATCTCTGCTTTCACTTCTTTCAACCAGTCCATATCGATTATCACATCAAAACTCCCTAACTCTACTGGTATCAAATCAATCTTAAATGTTTCGCTAACCAGTTTAATTTCTCGATTCCGACATATATTATCTGCTGAAATTAATTTACCATTTACTAATTCGAGTAAAAATTTACTATCCAAAGGCGTCAATGGACAACTTAATTTAGCACAAAAATCTCTACTCATATAGCTTCTATCCGCACCCGAATCAAATAAAATGTAAGAAGATTTATTGTCAATAAGAAACGTACCCATAACAAGCTCCGGGTCTTCCTGTGCCTCTGCCGCATTAATATTGAAAACTCTTCCGCGGCCTTGTCCATTCGTGTTCTCCTGGTTCGAGCAATTTCTAATAATGTGGCCCGGTTTTCCACATTTATAACAAACTACATTGGCATAACTTGCTCCGAAACTACTTGCTCCGCCATTACTCGTTCCGACACCATTTGTTCCTTTCGTTCTATTAACCCCTGGTCCGTAGACCTCACACTTCGCCGCGCTATGACCATTTCTTTTACACTTGTTGCAAAATTTGGTGCAGAACCCCGAGTGATACTTTTCACACCTTTGGCATAGCTGCTTCTGATTGTTGTTGTTGTTGTTGCGGTTATTATTGTTGTAGTTGCTGTTGTTGTTGTTGTTGTTGTTGTTGTTGTTGTTGTTGTTGTTGTTGTTGTTGTTGTTGTTGTTGTTGGGCCGTTTGTTGTAGTTGCGGTTGATGTTGCGATTGTTGGGATAATTGTTGCGATTATTGTTGTAATTGCTGTTGTTGTTGTATTGGTAATTCTTATCACCGTTTTCCTCCCACTTTCTTTTGACTTGCTTCACATTGGCCTCTTCAGCAGTCTGTTCTTTAATTCTTTCTTCAATCTGGTTCACTAGTTTGTGAGCCATTCTACATGCCTGTTGTATGGAGGCGGGCTCGTGTGAACTTATATCTTCTTGGATTCTTTCCGGTAATCCTTTCACAAACGCGTCGATCTTCTCTTCCTCATCTTCGAATGCTCCCGGACACAATAGGCACAATTCTGTGAATCGTCTTTCGTACGTGGTAATATCAAATCCTTGGGTTCGTAACCCTCTAAGTTCTGTCTTGAGCTTATTGACCTCGGTTCTGGGACGGTACTTCTCGTTCATCAAGTGCTTGAATGCTGACCACGGTAGTGCGTACGCATCGTCTTGTCCCACTTGCTCTAGATAGGTATTCCTCCATGTTAACGCAGAACTTGTGAAGGTATGCGTAGCGTACTTCACTTTGTCCTCTTCAGTACACTTACTTATGGCAAACACCGATTCTACCTTCTCGGTCCACCGTTTCAATCCGATCGGTCCTTCGGTTCCATCAAATTCCAAAGGTTTGCAGGCAGTGAATTCTTTGTAGGTGCATCCTACACGATTTCCTGTACTGCTAGATCCAAGGTTATTGTTGGTATGTAGCGCAGCCTGTACTGCGGCTATGTTTGAAGCTAGAAAAGTACGGAATTCCTCGTCATTCATATTCACGGTGTGTCGAGTAGTCGGTGCCATTTCCTTCAAAATAGTCAAATGGAACAAGTTAATCATACAGAATATTAAGAGTAGTTAATAGTATTTCGTAGCATAATATGAACTCATTTATAAAAGCTTTTTCTTCATATTAGCGTTTTATAAGTTTAAATTCGGGTAGTACCTACCCGTTAAGTTCATACTTAGTAGCTATTATACAATTCAACTACTACAATTCTATATGAAAAACTGATTATAATAATATTTCGCGTTCAAACTTTTACACAATATTTTACAAACTTACAATACCGCTTATTTTACATATAGCATGAAATATAGCACACAATAAATTTGATACAAGATGGTTGTGAAGATAATTCTAGCTAGTACACAAGTCGTTCAGCAAAGGCAATAAAGACACGTAATTCATACATCCAGAAACAAGTCATGCATTCTGGTTTTACTAGGATTACTTCCCATCCTTGGTCTTGTGGAACATAACCGTTATGGCCGTTGATAAGACAGCGTGTTGTAACGTCGTCAAAGGGACGAGGGTTACGTAATGTCCAACAGTCCCGTAACAATCTAAAAACCTCATTTCTTACCCCAATTACCGACTCTGTCACTTGTGGGAACGTTTTGTTTAATAGTTGTAGCCCGATGTTCTTGTTCTCACTTTGGTGAGAAGCGAACATTACTAATCCGTAAGCATAACATGCTTCTTTATGTTGTATGTTAGCCGCTTTTTCTAAATCACGAAGTCCAATATTCGGATATATTGAGTCAAAATAATTTCTTAACCCATTGCGTAAAATAGCATTTGGGTTCCCCGCAATATATGCGTCAAAGTAAACACATCGTAACTTATGGATTTCCCAATGTGATATCCCCCATCTTTCGAACGAAAGCCTTTTATAAACCAAGGCATTCTTGGAACGTTCTTCGAATGTCTTACAAACTGATCTCGCCTTAAATAGTTGTGCCGAAGAATTCTGACCGACTCTAGACAAGATTTCATCAATCATGTCTCCGGGTAGGTCTCTTAAAATATTGGATTGTCTATCCATTTTGAGTTTTTATACAGTAAAATAGACAAGAGTTAGATTCATAAAAAAAAAATACTTATTAATACAAGCAATTTTTACATATATCATAAAGCATAAGCACACTATATTACATATATTACACCACACGAATACAACTATCTTATCCGACTCGCTTGTTTCTTATTCTTCGGTTTTGGTTCGTTTTGCCAAGTTTCTAGAGATATATGATGTTCCCCTAATACGAGCCGTCGTTTTCCACATTGGTTTGGAAAAACCTGGTGGTTTAGAGGTTCCCGGGTCATTGTTACAACCTAAGGACTTCGGGGGTTGACGATACATATAAAGTTCATCGGGGTTGAAATTAGATTTCTCTATTTTTATGCCCTTTCCCTTATTATTTTCTTTTGCCTTTTTAAATTCAGTTGGGGTAATTTCTATAACATCATCGGAATTCTCGTCGGAATCCGATTCATCGGAGAATTGGTAATCCTCCCAATATTTTGCTTCCTTGGCGGAAACACCATTGACCATAATTAACCTTGGTCGGTTGGTTGAGGATTTTCTTTTACTTAACCGTTTTATTATTTCCCCCACCGGTTCTATTTCTTCATCCGGTTCCGATTCTTCTTCCGGTTCCGATTCTTCTTCCGGTTCCGACTCTTCTTCCGGTTCCTCTTCGGGAACTTGTGAATCAGTCCACGAATCATTCCAATTTACATTTGACTCTTCATTATTATTAGGTGAGTCAATGGGACTTGTTCTAGAGGTAGACATCTATCACATAATATCAAACGCGTTAAGAGATTAATATATCACATAATATTCACATGTTAAAAATATATAGTTTCCAACAAAATTTGTTAAGCAATCATTTTTCAAGTAAACACGGTCGAAGTCCAGACTCACTAATGCATCCTAACAAACTCGATAAGATACACTAATGCAAAATTCTGGTTCTCTAAGACCAACGCTCGGATACCAACTGAAATGTCCCGTTCTTATTGATTAAAAACGTTCCAAATTAATTGATTTCGTTGCGAGGTTTTGACCTCTATATGAGACGTTTTTCAAAGACTGCATTCATTTTAAAACAAACCATAACCTTTATTTCATCAATAAAGGTTTAAAAAGCTTTACGTAGATTATCAAATAATGATAATCTAAAATATCCTGTTTACACACGACCATTACATAATGGTTTACAATACAAATATGTTACAACAAAATAAGTTTCTTGAATGCAGTTTTTACACAATATCATACAAACATGGACTCCAAATCTCGTCCTTATTTAAGTATGCGACATCGGAAGCTCTTAATAATCACCTGAGAATAAACATGCTTAAAACGTCAACAAAATGTTGGTGAGTTATAGGTTTAACCTATATATATCAAATCATAATAATAGACCACAAGATTTCATATTTCAATACACATCCCATACATAGAGATAAAAATCATTCATATGGTGAACACCTGGTAACCGACATTAATAAGATGCATATATAAGAATATCCCCATCATTCCGGGACACCCTTCGGATATGATATAAATTTCGAAGTACTAAAGCATCCGGTACTTTGGATGGGGTTTGTTAGGCCCAATAGATCTATCTTTAGGATTCGCGTCAATTAGGGTGTCTGTTCCCTAATTCTTAGATTACCAGACTTAATAAAAAGGGGCATATTCGATTTCGATAATTCAACCATAGAATGTAGTTTCACGTACTTGTGTCTATTTTGTAAATCATTTATAAAACCTGCATGTATTCTCATCCCAAAAATATTAGATTTTAAAAGTGGGACTATAACTCACTTTCACAGATTTTTACTTCGTCGGGAAGTAAGACTTGGCCACTGGTTGATTCACGAACCTATAACAATATATACATATATATCAAAGTATGTTCAAAATATATTTACAACACTTTTAGTATATTTTGATGTTTTAAGTTTATTAAGTCAGCTGTCCTCATTAGTAACCTACAACTAGTTGTCCACAGTTAGATGTACAGAAATAAATCGATAAATATTATCTTGAATCAATCCACGACCCAGTGTATACGTATCTCAGTATTGATCACAACTCAAACTATATATATTTTGGAATCAACCTCAACCCTGTATAGCTAACTCCAACATTCACATATAGAGTGTCTATGGTTGTTCCGAAATATATATAGATGTGTCGACATGATAGGTCGAAACATTGTATACATGTCTATGGTATCTCAAGATTACATAATATACAATACAAGTTGATTAAGTTATGGTTGGAATAGATTTGTTACCAATTTTCACGTAGCTAAAATGAGAAAAATTATCCAATCTTGTTTTACCCATAACTTCTTCATTTTAAATCCGTTTTGAGTGATTAAAATTGCTATGGTTTCATATTGAACTCTATTTTATGAATCTAAACAGAAAAAGTATAGGTTTATGGTCGGAAAAATAAGTTACAAGTCGTTTTTGTAAAGGTAGTCATTTCAGTCGAAAGAACGACGTCTAGATGACCATTTTAGAAAACATACTTCCACTTTGAGTTTAACCATAATTTTTGGATATAGTTTCATGTTCATAATAAAAATCATTTTCTCAGAATAACAACTTTTAAATCAAAGTTTATCATAGTTTTTAATTAACTAACCTAAAACAGCCCGCGGTGTTACTACGACGGCGTAAATCCGGTTTTACGGTGTTTTTCGTGTTTCCAGGTTTTAAATCATTAAGTTAGCATATCATATAGATATAGAACATGTGTTTAGTTAATTTTAAAAGTCAAGTTAGAAGGATTAACTTTTGTTTGCGAACAAGTTTAGAATTAACTAAACTATGTTCTAGTGATTACAAGTTTAAACCTTTGAATAAGATAGCTTTATATGTATGAATCGAATGATGTTATGAACATCATTACTACCTTAAGTTCCTTGGATAAACCTACTAGAAAAGAGAAAAATAGATTTAGCTTCAATGGATCCTTGGATGGCTCGAAGTTCTTGAAGCAGAATCATGACACGAAAACAAGTTCAAGTAAGATCATCACTTGAAATAAGATTGTTATAGTTATAGAAATTGAACCAAAGTTTGAATATGATTATTACCTTGTATTAGAATGATAACCTACTGTAAGAAACAAAGATTTCTTGAGGTTGGATGATCACCTTACGAGATTGGAAGTGAGCTAGCAAACTTGAAAGTATTCTTGATTTTATGTAACTAGAACTTGTAGAATATATGAAGAACACTTAGAACTTGAAGATAGAACTTGAGAGAGATCAATTAGATGAAGAAAATTGAAGAATGAAAGTGTTTGTAGGTGTTTTTGGTCGTTGGTGTATGGATTAGATATAAAGGATATGTAATTTTGTTTTCATGTAAATAAGTCATGAATGATTACTCATATTTTTGTAATTTTATGAGATATTTCATGCTAGTTGCCAAATGATGGTTCCCACATGTGTTAGGTGACTCACATGGGCTGCTAAGAGCTGATCATTGGAGTGTATATACCAATAGTACATACATCTAAAAGCTGTGTATTGTACGAGTACGAATACGGGTGCATACGAGTAGAATTGTTGATGAAACTGAACGAGGATGTAATTGTAAGCATTTTTGTTAAGTAGAAGTATTTTGATAAGTGTATTGAAGTCTTTCAAAAGTGTATAAATACATATTAAAACACTACATGTATATACATTTTAACTGAGTCGTTAAGTCATCGTTAGTCGTTACATGTAAGTGTTGTTTTGAAACCTTTAGGTTAACGATCTTGTTAAATGTTGTTAACCCAATGTTTATAATATCAAATGAGATTTTAAATTATTATATTATCATGATATTATCATGTATGAATATCTCTTAATATGATATATATACATTAAATGTCTTTACAACGATAATCGTTACATATATGTCTCGTTTAAAAATCATTAAGTTAGTAGTCTTGTTTTTACATATGTAGTTCATTGTTAATATACTTAATGATATGTTTACTTATCATAGTATCATGTTAACTATATATATATCCATATATATGTCATCATATAATTTTTACAAGTTTTAACGTTCGTGAATTACCGGTCAACTTGGGTGGTCAATTGTCTATATGAAACATATTTCAATTAATCAAGTCTTAACAAGTTTGATTGCTTAACATGTTGGAAACATTTAATCATGTAAATATCAATCTCAATTAATATATATAAGCGTGGAAAAGTTCGGGTCACTACATATAATTCATGAAAACTTTCTCAACATGCTTAGAATAGATGCCTTCTCCATACTCAATTGAGTTTTGGTCATAAAACACTAATTGTGATTAATTACGCCTAATGACATCTTAATGACAAATTAGCCAAGATTAGGCATAACACATAAGTGTTAACCATAACTTGTGATCTTAATTCTTATCTAGATATTCTTAGTATGATCTTCAAGTACCAACACACTTAAGCCAATGTCACTAGAACAATAATTGCTATTAGAAATGACTTAGTGATTAATTAAGGTTAAATGAGGAACAATGCTCTTAAGGTTAACTAGTAATGACTTGTAATCCTAAAACACACTTAGATACATTTAGGATGGTCACCAAGTCCCAACTAGAGATTGCTCTTCCCTTGTGCATGTGTTGGACATTAATGTGTGCTTACACATTAATCAAGCAATATGTTATATTGCACTTAAACTTGTTAAAGCTTGAATTATAAGTTGTGCAAGTATCTATATAATTGATTCTAGAATAACTATCTCTTGCTATGTGAGTATTACTTGCTACTTGCCAATATGATTAATACTCATAAACTTGTCAACTTGATTAATATGTTTGCTATGTGCTCACTAGTTAGGATTCAAGTAACTAACCTACTCCAATAGATTAAGTGTAAAATGGTTCACAATGAAAGTATAGTCAATTGTCTATTTGATCTAGTCTAAGTAACTAAGGGTAATTACTGATGACTTAACCTTGATGTCTCTACATATTTCATGATTATCTTACAGAGACATTATTCAATTAATCTCTAAACTAAACTCAAAAAGAGCATGACTTGTGATTAATTGAAACTAGGAAGTTAATGACATAGTGACTAGTCTTTAGAATTGAACCAAGGGTATTAAAGTGACTAACTAAGTCTTGACCAAACTGAGATTTCCCAAAATATCAATCAAGACACTTCTCCAAGAATGTTGGGTTTGTCACTTTTGGAATGATTAGTCACTTTCATGCATTAAGACCAAATCTCACACACTTAATGCATATAGTACTTGTATAGGATGTTTGGTTTCTTTTGCAGGTGCTAGAAGGAGTAAAGGTGCCAAAATGTGGTGTTCAAATTTGAGTCAAACGGCTGTACAACAGATACTAAATTTGGACCGGAGTACGCACGGTCGCACCACGGTCGACCGTGAAGGCAACCGTGTGACGTCCTCCAGATAGAGCCTGGAAGAATAACGTCACTAAATATATTAAATTACAGTTGTATAAACGAGAACGACTCTATATGAGACGTTTTATTGAGTTTTGCAGCGGAAGATAAATAGATTACATTGTATTTAATGAACAACGCATTAAATGTCTTTAATTGATATGATATGAAATGAAGACTCCAAGCATGGCAAGCAATCACCATCAAAGCAGCAGATATACAGCAGAAGCAATATTTAAGTACCTGAGAATAAACATGCTTAAAAAGTCCACACTTGGTTGAGTGAGTTCATATGTTTGTCATAAATAATGATTTCAGTAATAGTGTTAGACCACAAGATTTTTGTTCATAAGCTTGGCCTCGCAGGGACCAATTAGTAGATCTCGCAGATCCAAAAGTTGTTCATAAAGTTGGTCTCGCAGGGACCAAAAAGTAGATCACGCAAATCCAAAATTTATTCATAAGCTTGGTCTCACATGGACCAATTAGTAGATCACGTAGATCCAAAAGTTGTTCATAAGCTTGGTCTCACTTGGACCAATTAGTAGATCAAGCAGATCCAAAAGTTGTTCAAAGTTTGCCCCAAAGACAAGTTGTGTTTATACTTGTCGGTTAGGGATTTAGTCGGACATAGCCGGGTATAGCATAGTTTAAAGTTGGTACTTATGTCTAGCGTGTAAAACAGTTATAAAAGTTGTGCATGTATTCTCAGCCCAAAAATGTAAAGAGTAAAAGGGAATCAAATAAACTCACAAAAAATCAGTTTTAGTATTTGTATTCATTTCATAAACACAGTTATAAAAGTAGCGGATGTATTCTCAGCCCAAAAATGTAAAGAGTAAAAGGGAGCATATGAAAACTCACAATACGATATGATAGTTTGTAGTAATTATGTGTATGATGGCACTGAACAAGTGCGGAGTTGTCCTCGGATTCACGAACCTATATCAAGTATATATATTAACACATATACTTGTAATCGAATAAGTTTATATATATTATTTCAATCGTTATATATTTTTGTATATATATATATTCTATATTCTATATATAAGTATTTGTTTGATAAAATAATATTAATAATGATAATGAATAATGAGTTGTATTATTTTGTAACAACAATAATAATACTAGTAGTAAAATGATAATAATCATAATAAGGTTTTAATAATAACAATAATAATAATAAATATAGTTTTGATGATAGCAAAAATGTTAATTTTTGTAAAAATGATAATTACGATAATAATTTTTAATAATAACAATACTAATAATAATAATAATTATGCCTATGTTAAAAATGATAATAATAGTATTTATTAAGAATGATACGAATACTAATAACAATGATAATCATAATAGTTTGTATTGTTTTCAAAATAATAATAATAATAATTCTAATCATAATAATGATAATAATATTTAAAATGATAATAATATTGATATAATACTACTAATAATCTTAATGATTTTAATAATAATACTTACAAAGTTAGTGATAATAATACTAATAGTATAACACTAGTAATAATGATAATAATAATAATATTAGTTATATTAGTGATAATAATAATTATGTTTTTAATATTAGTAATAATAATAACAACAACAATAATAATAATAATAATAATAATAATAATAATAATAATAATAATAATAATAATAATAATAATAATAATAATAATAATAATAATAATAATAATAATAATAATAATAATAATAATAATAATAATAATAATAATAATAATAATAATATGAGAAACTACCTTAGGAGCTTTCTAAAAAAAATGCCCAAGACGGGACTCGAACCCGCGACCTCTCGCTAACCCTTAACACCCAACACCACTCGTCTGTGCTTGTTTATCTGGTTTATTACCCCGATTAAATTATATATCCTTTAACTATCTGTCTCGTTATTTCTTCTTCTTCACAAATCAATCGATCCAAGCCATTTAATCTTAATATCAAACACTAAATTGATTTTAAGATTTCATAACAGCACATAAACTCTTGTAATTGTTATTTAACAACACTTAGAAAGAAAAAAAAGAAGAAAGAAAAAAAATAAAAAAATAAAAAAAGGCCACGAACAGCTACTGCTGTCGCTACTCTTTTTTTAAAAAACAATATTGATTTTTGATTTTGAGGACGTTTTAAATCAAACTTTCTACACGAATTATGTTTAAAATTACTCCTAGAAACTATACAAATCGTCAATTTAATCTGAATCATCAAAATAAACTCGAATTTGATCAAGAACAATTTGTTGACTTTTAAATTCAAAAACTTTGACTCAAGAATTCGAATTCGTTTTGAAGAATTGAGAGATGATATTTTGCATATAATTTGAGTGAACGATTCCTAACAAGACTGCAATATTAGATTTTGAAATGGATTTCGTTTTCGTGGTTTGGTTAAAAAGCTCAAGAACAGGGATTACGAAAAAAAATATACATACATATAAATTTCTGTATGAATTCGTTTGTATCCTATTGATAATGTAATCCACTGGTTTTATAACAAAAATTTAAGAGCTCGATCACTAAAGATCAAAAACAAGGCCAGTAGCGTATAAAAAAATAGATCATGATAATTAAAAAAAAACTCAAAATTGAATAAAATAAAAAGCAGATATGATTTTTAAAAAATATAAAAATCAAAAGCTGTTAGTTCATGATTTTTGACTTTTTATTTTATTTGATATTAGTAATTAATATTTATAATAATAATACTAATAATAATAATTATATTAATATTAATAATATTTTTATTACTAATGATAATAATAATAATATAAATAATGATAATTATCAATAATAATATTATTATAAATAAGTGGTATTAATATAATAATAATAAAAATACTAATAATAATATTAGTAATGATAATAATAATAATTCTTAAATAATAATACTAAATATAATGATAATTGCAAATAATAATAATTAATGGTAATAATAATAATTATATTAATGAAATATTAATAAATTGTTTTATAATGGTAATAATAATAATGATATTTCCTTATATTAATATTAAGTATTTATAAAAATCTTAATAATTTTAGTAAAAGTGATAATACTATTAATGTTATTAATAATTATTAATAATAATAACATTAATAATATTTGTAATAATAATACTTGTAAAAATGATATTAATAATAATATTAATATAACGAATTAATATTAATGAATAATGGTTCGTGAATCGTCGAAATTAGTAGAGGTTAGGTTTAAATTTAATCGGAAATTTTCGGGTTGTTATAAACCGTGTGCCAACGGCTACTTTTTGAATCCCACTATAAAAGGCAAACATTTAAGAGCATTTGAAGCTAACCCTCTTGCATATTTCAAAGGCTTATTTCCAGTGCACACAAGTGCATCAATTACTACTCAAATGTGATCAAGCAAGAGAAGATTCTATGATCTTATAGATATAGAATTGGGTTGTTGTAAACTTACTAATCAAAATCATTTATCTTGTGAGTTTACTTAATGTAATGTATGTCCTAGTATTGTCTTAGGATCATCATTGCAAAGTGTATAAGTCTTGTAACTTCAATTAGTAGAAGCATATGCTAGCTTAGTGATCTACTTCCTTAAAGGGACTTAGGAAGTTGATTAATCTTATTTGGAGATTAATACTTATCCAAGGTGAAGACAAGTTGATCTAGGTTGGAGTTGATCTTTCAAAGGGATAGATGAGACGACCCGTCCTAATCTATAAGGACGAATACAATAACATATGATTACATCGTGAGGTATTTGACCTCTATATGATACATTTTACAAACTTGCATTCGTTTTTTAAAAGATAAACTTCCATTACATCGAAAGTTGACAGATATGCATATCCTTTCATAATATATCCAAACTATGAATGACTTAATATTAATCTTGATGAACTCAACGACTCGAATGCAACGTCTTTTGAAATATGTCATGAATGACTCCAAGTAATATCTTTAAAATGAGCAAATGCACAGTGGAAGATTTCTTTCATACCTGAGAATAAACATGCTTTAAAGTGTCAATCAAAAGGTTGTGAGTTCATTAGTTTATCATAAACAATCATTTCCATTATTTTAATAGACCACAAGATTTAATTTTTCATAAATAACATTACACTCGCAAGTGTATAAAAATCCATTCGTATGATGAACACCTGGTAACCGACATTAACATAATGCAATAGAATATCCCCCGCATACTCGCAAGTATGCCATAAATATTGGCAATTGCAATCACCAATTAAATCGAAGTACTAAAGCATTCCAAATTACAGAATGGGGTTTGTTAGGCCCATAGATCTATCTTTAGGATTTACGTCAATTAGGGGCCATTTCCCTGATTCTTAGGTTACCAGACTTGAAGGGGCAATATTCAGTATAGTAATCCAACCATACAATATAGTTTTAAGTACTTGTGTCTATTTCGTAAAACATTTATAAAAGCAACTCATGTATTCTCAGTCCCAAAAATATATATTGCAAAAGCATTTAAAAAGGGAGCAAATAAAACTCACAATACTGTATTTTGTAGCAAGAATACATATGACGGCATTGAGCATGTGTAGGGTTGACCTCGGATTCACGAACCTATATCATTTATATATATATTAATATATATATAATCGTAATTGGACAAGTTTATATATATATATATATATATATATATATATATATATATATATATATATATATATATATATATATATATATAATTTATTAAGTATATTATTTTTATATTAATAATATATATGTTTCATACATTCATTCTGTATATAAAATATTGAGGTTGTTATGTTATGTGTATTAAATATATTTTTATATAAGGATCATTTATTTGTTAAATTAATAGTTGTAATAATACTAGATTAAGGATAATAATAATAATAATAATAATAATAATAATAATAATAATAATAATAATAATAATAATAATAATAATAATAATAATAATAATAATAATAATAATAATAATCATAATAATAGTAATAATAGTAATAATAATAATAATAATAATAATAATAATAATAATAATAATAATAATAATAATAATAATAATAATAATAATAATAATAATAATAATAATACAATGTTAATTTATAAATGATAATTTTATTTATAAAGATAATAATTTTAATAATAATGAAAATTTTACTAAAAATGATTCTTTTAATAATACTATAGTTGTAATAATAATAATAATGATACTAGTAGTAAAAAATGATAATAATAATAATAATAATAATAATAATAATAATAATAATAATAATAATAATAATAATATAGTTGTAAAAATAATAATTTTTAATAATAACAATACTAATAATGATAATAATAATGTCATTAATAATAATAATACTTATAATGATGATAATAATGATAATAAAGATAATAATACTTAATACTTGTATTATTAATAGCTATAATACAAATAATAATAATAATAATAATAATAATAATAATAATAATAATAATAATAATAATAATAATAATAATAATAATAATAATAATAATAATAATAATAATAATAATAATAATATAGAAACTACCTTTCAAAGAAAAAGTCCCAAAAATAAATGCCTATGCCCGGGCTCGAACCCGAGACCTCTCGAATAACACCAACACTCCCAACTGTCTGCTCTGCCTTGCTTTTTCTAATTTAGTTCCAGCCTAAATCTATTCAACCCGTATTAATCTGTTTTTGTTTTTTTTAAACTGACGCAAACAGGGGGTAATGGGGCTATGGCCCATTCTGTAACAAGAGCCCAAGATTAATTAACTTAATCCAAACTTAATAATATCCATTACAAGTTGTTGGGTTTGTATAGGATCGACCCAAAAATCAAAAAGGAACAATATAGGGTTGCTTATGCTCGATTAGGATCACACAGCCCCATATATCTTTCTTCATCATCGTCTTACAAATTTTTATATGGTTATCATCACCATGCATTTGTGACAACCCGAAAATTTCCGACCAAATGTAAACTTATTTTGATTTCGACACGATAAGCAAAGTCTATTTAATCGAATCTCAAAATCTTTAAACTGTTTACATGGATACACTTAAGTCTTTGACCATCCCCGACGATTCACGAACCGGTGTGTGTAAATAAAAATGTAAATATATATATAATTATAAATATAAGTATATGTAATATTTTTGAATAAATAAAATACCCTTTAATCAATTAGAATTAAAAATGTAAAATAATAAACAAAATAATTAAGTTGTTATTAAAATAAATATATATAAATAGATATATGATATTATTGTAAAGATATATAGTTATAGATATAAAAGATTTCTATTAATAACTATTATGTTGAAATATTATTAAAATATATAAATATTAAATATTCAATGTATGTATTCATATAAAATATGATATAAATTGTAATATAAATATATTAAATGTAACTACAAGCTTAATTATAATTATTACATGATTATTGTTACATTCATTATTATTATTAATATTAATATCAATATTATTAAAATCATAATACTGATATTGTTATATTTGATTTGTTAATATCATTATTATTATAACTATTAGTAAAGTTATAAATTTAATTATATAAATAATATTAGTAATATTATTAAATATTATTATTATCATTTTATTTTCATTATTATCAAACTTATCAAAATTTATCACTTTGTTATTAATAATATTACCACATTATTATTATTATTATATTTATCAATATTATTATCATTATTATTAATATCATTTTATCATTAATATTATTTGATAATCATTATTAATTATATTATTATTATTAGTATTTTTATTATTATTAATAAAATTAACAATATTATTATTATTAATATATTAATTATTATTATGAATGATAGAAAATATATATACAGGATCATTACGCGTAATTTTTTTCTTCTCTACATCACTATCATCTTTCTCTTTTTCTTATTCTGCTCGGGATATGTTGTCTTCCCTCATGTTACTGCAAAGCTGAATTGATCAATCATAACATCATTCTATCAATTACAACTAGAAGTTTAAACAGAATCCTAAAGGAAACAGAACTTATATTTTTTTTTTATAAACTCAAAACCCATTAACCTCCGATCTGATTCGAAGTAAATTGAAGAGAAGTAGAAATGCAGAATTCGAATTCTCTGTTATGAATTAAGTTAAATTGACGATTTCTAAAGTTTCTAGGATTGATTTTCAAACTATTTCGTGAAGAAAGTATTATCTAAAACGTTCAAAAAACCAAAATCACAATTTTTTTTTTCTGTTATTCGCGAACTGCAGTAAGCCGTTTTTAATTAATTTTTTTTCTTTCTTGTTCTAATTAAGTCAATCTGTGACGACCTGGAAATTTTCAAACAAATTTAAACTTTATCTTTATATCATTAGATAAATATTTCAAGCATATATATTACGCACAAATTTACAATTCTAAATAAAAATATATATATATATATATATATTTTAACTTAGTCATAAAACGTCCTAATTTAAAATAATATATTTTGATAAACAACGAGCCACTGATTTATAGAAGCAAATGACCACAATGCTCAATTTTATAAGTTACATTTTTTATAAGATAATTTATTGATGAGTAAGTCAAATTATTAATAAGGGTACACGTCGCGTAACGTAAAAGGCTAGTTTTCTAAACGTACGAAAGTGCGTTCAAAAAACCGAAAGTGGTACATGAGTCAAGTGACAACGTACGAGTCATTTGAACAAAAATTACATTTTTACTACGCACGTAAATATAATATGATATTTAATTAATTCTAAAGATTAAATATATTATAATATATAAACTTATGTATCATATGTAATATGTAAAATGGGATGTCGGCAAGGAACTCGATGGATACCAGCTGTCAATTGACTTCATGCGATCGCATGAATTACTACCACAAACCCCATGCGATCGCATGGGGTGTGGTTGTCCAAATTATGTATAAAGCTCGATTAGTCTGGTGCCCGAATCCTCTTCATTCTCAATATCTACTCTCTCTATATTTATATATATTAATATTAATATTAATATTAATATTATTATTATTATTATTATTATTATTATTATTATTATTATTATTATTATTATTATTATTATTATTATTATTATTATTATTAAGATTAATATTATAGTTAGGAGTATTATTATAGTATTTATACATAAAATACTACGACGGAGTGCTGTTCGGGTAATTTTCAAAACAGGTTTGCGAGTTGGATAGGGCTAAGGAAATTATGGGTTATAGCTATGGAGATGATGGGTATGGTCCATGGGTATGATCGTGAGGTCAACCTAGTGTTCATCGTCTCCGTTGCGTCTATGTATCTTTCCTGCAATATTGAATCTCAATATTGATACGTTCGTGAATCCAAGGCCAACCTTGCACTTGTTCAATGACGTTATATGTATTTTTACTACGAAATACAGTATGGTGAGTTTCATTTGCTCCCTTTTTAATTGCTTTTGCAATATATATTTTTGGTCTGAGAATACATGCACTTTATTTTAAAAACAATGGACACAAGTACATACTAAATTCTATACTGAGTTTGAACCGAAAATCCCTTAGCTTTGGTAACTAGTAACTGTCGGTTATAAGAACTGGTGGGCGTGAGTAGTAGTATATGGATCCATAGAGCTTGATATCCCCGTCCGAGCTAGAGCACTAGCCTTTTAACGGACGTATGCTATTTGAGAAGCGTACACGTTGGTTTGCGTGTATTATTAAGATGATTATACAAAAGGTATAAATTATATATACGTTAAGTTTAGTTACCAGGGTGCTCAATTTCGTAGAATATTTTGATAAACGTTTCTGGATGAAACAACTGAAAACTTGTGATTCACCTTTATATACAGATTATGCACAACATTATAACTATGAACTCACCAACCTTTGTGTTGACACTTTTAAGCATGTTTATTCTCAGGTTTTTAGAAGTCTTCTGCTGTTTGCTTATATGTGATACAAGCTATGTGCATGGAGTCATACATGCTTTATTCAAGAAAACTTTGCATTCACAAAAATCATTACCGTGTATCTTAGTTTGACTGCATTGTCAACGAATGTATTATGGTAAACTATTATTTATGGTGATTGTCTATATGTAGAAATCATCAAACATTGAAAACCTTAGAAATTGATATTCATTTATTGTGTACCTTTTGAAAAGAATGTAATGTTTACAAAACGTATCATATAGAGGTCAAAATCTCACTATGAAATCAATGAATGATGTATTCGTCCAAAGGGATTTGGAAGGATCGTCACAGTTGGTATCAGAGCTTGAGATCATAGGGAACCAGAATTTGCATTAGTGTGTTTAACTGGGAATTGTTAGGATGCATTAGTGAGTCTGGACTATGACCGTATATGTTTTTACCGAGTTTTGCTTATTATTTCTTGTCAGAAATTACCTGTTATTTATCTTAAGCCTAAGACATGTTTTACTGCATTGATTGCATAGATAGTGTATGGACAAATTTCGTATCTTAAGCATATCTATTACAGTAAACTCTATCTTACACTTTTCGAAAATTTCTCCGTAACTTATGGGATTTTGGTATTATATATACATATGTAAATTATGTATCGAAGAATACCAAACTAAATCCTATAATCTATCTCATATCAAAATCAATTCCCTGATTATACAAGATGGATCACGTATCTAGTTCAAATTCCTTAAACTTCGACAGCTATTCCGATATGGATATTCACCTGAACTCCGAAGACAGTGTAACCGGAATGGATCAACCAATTAGCCATCATCTATTCTGGATGAATTAGGGATTGGTTCGTAGTCTACTTAATCATTGGAGACAAGAAGAAGGCGATCCCTTCCATCCACCACATTGCCCTCTTGGCGAAGACCCTGAAGTACTTACAGGCGAACCTGTTCGTAATACCATTTTCTCTCTCATTTCTAGAGTATCTCATCATGATTATATACTATCTCACATTCTAGATCTCATTCATCCGCTCGTCCGAACCGACAATCATCCCGGTGTAATAGAAGAAGTCAACGAGCTTCGCGCTCGGGTAGTGGCTTTGGAGAATATGGTGTAAAGGTTACAAGCACCAGCAGCAGCACCGGCAGCAACAGTACCACCATCAGCAACACCAACAGTACCATCACCACCACCAACAACAACATCCACATCCCACACTTCAACATCACAATTTGTACCTTGAGCATCAACGTCATACTCACCATAGATACCAAGGAGTACCAACAACAATAACCAATGAAGTATTGATTCATAACTTCATTGGAGAAATATTCTGCGGTGATTATGTAATATATAAAGTCTTAGAAATTATCTATTCCAGCCGTAATCGTAAATCAGATGAGTGGACCGAAACGATAGAAGGAAGAGTAGAAACTCTGATCGGAATGGTGCACGATTTACAAGCTAGACTTGTTTTATCAGCAGCATCAACAGTACCGTCAGTATCACCAACACCGGTAAAACCTGTAGCACTACAAGTTCCGCCAATTCCGTAATCACCAACATCATCACAAATCAACAACGCGTATATTGTATCAACGAGATATGAAGTATTAAATCATTTCCCCTGAAGAAATTATATGTATATTTAATATATATGAATTTTGAAATCAAAATAAATCTTTTCGTACTAAGCTATTACGTGTAAATCTTAACTGGTAGGTACTAATCGGTTAGTTCATATTACTAATATGCATTGATGTACATCCTTCATTAACGACATAACCATCGTTAATTACAAGCTCTGTTTCAAATTCAATGAATTCTTTTTCATAATAAACTAAGTGTATTATTCAATTACACATTTGATTTTACACTTTCATTTTCGATGTACTCGAAACTTTCTAGAAAACATCATTCGTACCTTGCGAAGTTAGCAAGAGTTCCATAAGCACCAACATGATTCACTAAGGAAATATCAATAAAACTGAATAACGAAGTATTGATTACATTAGTGAAATACTCCGCGAAGATTATTGAATCTTTAATGTTTTAGAGATTATTCATTTCTGATCCAGCTGAAAATCAAATGAGCTTAATATGATATTAACTCATTAAATTTGTATTACATCTGAAGAAAATATACATACTTATATTTTCATAAAGACTGTAATAAAATTCTCGGGTACAAAATATTACTTGTGAAACTTTTAACGGGTAGGTAATACCCGAAAGATATATGAATTCACAATTGATATGTTACATTATTTGATTTTGATTCAGCAAATCATCAACTATACTCTCTACTTTCACAACGATATACATTCTTTCCTAGAAATCAAAACAACCATTCGCATTCAAATTTGATTACATATTCTGATTTTGAAAAATTAGAATCCAAGCCAAGATTTAACAGAAAACATCACTCTTAGATTCTTACATCTTTCAAAGCTATAATTTGACTTTAAAACTGTGCTAGAACATCACTTATATTCATAAACCCAGTAAAAATATTTGTATCATTCAAAATTCTAGAACATCATATGTATCTTGACAATTACAATCTTCATGCAAACCCTTCAAACTTTTGAAAACACCTCGGATTGATAACCGACGATTCGGTTATAATAACTCTGAACGCTAATAAAGCAGCAAAAACTATAAACGACCTTAACAGCCAAAAGTTTGATGATAAAGAATAGTGTGTTGGCAATGCTCGGAAAAAAGAGAAGGTTTGGAACTGGAAAACGGATTAAGCAAAGTATGAAGGAGGCTGTGGATAAATCACAAAGACTAAACCTGCCTTCAAAGAATCCAAATGATTCAGTACCTGCTGAAGTCATTAATGAATACCTTGGTCCTGATACTAAACCCCTACGGACAATATTCTTCATCATCCTCTGATATTAGAAATTCTAAGATATCATCGTATCTTTCATTATAAATATCCTCCATAATTCTAAAGATATTTTCATAATTATTCTTATCTGAAATCATTTACCTCTTCGCGCTATCTGTATTACATCATAAAAGAAACTATTTTAGTTTCTAAATTCAGAAACTTTAGAGTTTAAAATAGGAATATTTTTGAAGTAGTGTTGAGAACTGAAGCATGAGTTAGTATAATATAATGACACTTGATCAACGTGATTATATTACAGTAATTCATGCTGAGTTTGTAAATGGAATGTAATGATTCACAGATCATAACATCATCATGTGCCATGTTACACGACTCTTGTATCCTATTTAATCTCTAAAATATCAAGAAAATATTTCTTGATGATTCGGTCTTTTTCAGGGTATTCTGGTAATTTAACAAATCAAAATTGTGCCATTATCATTTCCTTCCTAGAACATTAACAATGTTCATTCCGAAATTTATATATGCAAATTCTGGACTATTACAAGAGATGCCTAATCGCAAGAAGAAGAAACGAAGGGACAAAGCTCCGAAATAGAAATTGGAGTATAAATCGCAGCAAATAGGAGGGAGTAGTAACTGTGAATGACAATGATTATAGAAGACGGAAGTAGGGACATTGAAATATAAGGGGAGATATAAAACCCGATAACAACGCATAAATTACAAACCGTGAATATCAATGTTTATCACAACATAAAGACACGGGAGAATTAAAAGCACTATAACCCCAAGAGCAAAGTAGAAGTAAGCAGATTCCACTGGTGGAAGTTGGAAAAGGAGAATGATTGTTGCGATAGTAAGAATAAGGACAAGGATCAGAACTGGATTAAGCATTTTCACAATCTTTTGAATTTGAGAATTCAGTATAGGAATGGTAAAAGTGACAAACTGGAAGAAGTTAATTTATAGTGAAATATTTGATAGAGAAATCAAGGCAGATCTCTGCATTTAATTAGAGAGATCCTAATTTCCTTATTCGCTGAAGAATTAAATCTTTTAGATTTAGAAGATTTTCTTTAAATCCCTTGAATTCCGGAATTCAACCAAGACAACGTAAAAAGTTAAGACAAAACTTTAGTTCTCATTTCATTCCTTTTAGGATAGCTTCGCTCGTACTCTTCAATTAATCGAATCATTTTATCTATATTAAACAATAGTGATAAAACTCTATATACCAATTCATATTCGTCAAAAAAATATTTTTTATGATTAGTCATGACGACCACGATCAAATTTCGGGACGAAATTTCTTTAACGGGTAGGTACTGTAACGACCTGGAAATTTCCGAACAAATTTAAACTTTATCTTTATATCATTAGATAAATATTTCAAGCATATATATTATGCACAAATTTACAATTCTAAATAAATATATATATATATATATATTTTAACTTAGTCATAAAATGTCCTGATTTAAAATAATATATTTTGATAAACAACGAGCCACTGATTTATAGAAGCAAATGACCACAACGCTCAATTTTATAAGTTACATTTTTATAAGATAATTTATTGATGAGTAAGTCAAATTATTAATAAGGGTACACGTCGCGTAACATAAAAGGCTAGTTTTCTAAACGTACGAAAGTGCGTTCGAAAAACCGAAAGTGGTACATGAGTCGAGTGACAACGTACGAGTCATTTGAACAAAAATTACATTTTTACTATGCACCTAAATATAATATAATATTTAATTAATTCTAAAGATTAAATATATTATAATATATAAACTTATGTATCATATGTAATATGTAAAATGGGATGTCGGCAAGGAACTCGATGGATACCAGCTGTCAATTGACTTCATGCGATCGCATGAATTACTACCACAAACCCCATGCGATCGCATGGGGTGTGGTTGTCCAAATTATGTATAAAGCTCGATTAGTCTGGTGCCCGAATCCTCTTCATTCTCAATCTCTACTCTCTCTATATTTATATATATTATTATTATTATTATTATTATTATTATTATTATTATTATTATTATTATTATTATTATTATTATTATTATTATTATTATTATTATTATTAAGATTAATATTATAGTTAGGAGTATTATTATATTATTTATACATAAAATACTACGACGGAGTGCTGTTCGGGTAATTTTCAAAACGGGTTTGCGAGTAGGATAGGGCTAAGAAAATTATGGATTATAGCTATGTAGATGATGGGTATGGTCCATGGGTATGCTCGTGAGGCCAACCTAGTGTTCATCGTCTCCGTTGCGTCTATGTACCTTTCCTGCAATATTGAATCTCAATATTGATACGTTCGTGAATCCAAGGCCAACCTTGCACTTGTTCAACGATGTTATATGTATTTTTACTTTGAAATATAGTATGGTGAGTTTCATTTGCTCCCTTTTTAATTGCTTTTGCAATATATATTTTTGGGCTGAGAATACATGCACTTTATTTTAAAAACAATGGACACAAGTACATACTAAATTCTATACTGAGTTTGAACCGAAAATCCCTTAGCTTTGGTAACTAGTAACTGCCAGTTATAAGAACTGGTGGGCGCGAGTAGTAGTATATGGATCCATAGGGCTTGATATCCCCGTCCGAGCTAGAGCACTAGCCTTTTAACGGACGTATGCTATTTGAGAAGCGTACACGTTGGTTTGCGTGTATTATTAAGATGATTATACAAAGGGTATAAATTATATATATGTTAAGTTTAGTTACCAGGGTGCTCAATTTCGTAGAATATTTTGATAAACGTTTCTGGGTGAAACAACTGAAAACTTGTGATTCACCTTTATATACAGATTATGCACAACATTAAAACTATGAACTCACCAACCTTTGTGTTGACACTTTTAAGCATGTTTATTCTCAGGTTTCTAGAAGTCTTCAGCTGTTTGCTTATATGTGATACAAGCTATGTGCATGGAGTCATACATGCTTTATTCAAGAAAACTTTGCATTCACAAAAATCATCACCGTGTATCTTATTTTGACTGCATTGTCAACGGATGTATTATGGTAAACTATTATTTATGGTGATTGTCTATATGTAGAAATCATCAAACGTTGAAAACCTTAGAAATTGATATTCATTTATTGTGTACCTTTTGAAAAGAATGCAATGTTTACAAAACGTATCATATAGAGGTCAAAACCTCACTATGAAATTAATGAATGATGTATTCGTCCAAAGGGATTTGGAAGGATCGTCACACAATCACTTTGGGTTAGTTTCAATTCTATGGAAGAACTAAAATTATGTAATTAATTAAGTCGATATGATTAATCTGCTGGGAATGATTCAACTGGTAACGAAGAAGAAGAAGTAGAAGAACACAAAATAATTCGATTTAAATAAATTATACAAGAGCATAATTTCAGAAAGATAGATTGGAGGAGTGGTGTAGATTGTTTGACGGGTATTGAGAGGTCACGGGTTCGAACCCTCTAGTGGCATAATTTTTTTTGGATTTCATTTTTTTTAAGAGGTAGTTTCAATTTCAAAATTATTATTATTATTATTATCATTATTATTATTATTATTATTATTATTATTATTATTATTATTATTATTATTATTATTATTATTACTTTGATTATTAATATTGTTGTTATTAGTATTATTGTTATTATATGTAATATATTAGATATTAGTAGTACCATAAAAAGTGTTATAACGATTATCGTTATTATTACTAAAAGTATTATTAATGTTATTATTATTAATTTATCATTTTAGTACTACCATTATTATTATGATTATGATTAGGATCATTATTATTGTTATAATAAAAATAATACAAGTTATTATTATTTTCACTAATATTAGTATTAATAACATTTTTGTAATTATTAGTACTACTATTATTATTATTAACATAAGTACTATTTTTAACAATATCGTTATTATTATTAGTATTATCAATATCAAGAAAGTTATTATTATTAATCAATCATTATTATCAAAACTGTCATTTTTTTTTTTGCAAATAAATATTTTGTACCTAAAATATATTTAATACATATATTATAATTATATTAATAGCTTATATACTTACATATCAAACATAATAACAAAATTTATATAAATACTTATATATAACAAACTAATGATATTTTTTTTATATATAATACTAACCATATATATATATATAAATATATATATATATATATATATATATATATATATATATATATATATATATATTAATGTAACTAAATATATAGATATTAAACATTTTGAATATATTCACAAACTAAATAAGTATAATATATAATTTAAGATAATATATAAACTTGTTCGATTACGATTATACATTTTAATTTATATACAAATGATATAGGTTCGTGAATCCAAGGCCAACCCTGCATTGTTCAATGTCGTCATATGTATTTTTACTACAAAATACATTATAGTGAGTTTCATTTGCTCCCTTTTTAAATGCTTTTGCAATATATATTTTTGGGACTGAGAATACATGCGCTGTTTTTATAAATGTTTGATGAAATAGACACAAATACTTGAAACTACATTGTATGATTGGATTACTATACCGAATATCGCCCCTTCAAGTATGCTAACCTAAGAATTAGGGAAATGGCCCCTAATTGACGCGAATCCTAAAGATAGATCTATGGGTCTAACAAACCCCATTCTGGAATTTGGAATGCTTTAGTACTTCGATTTAAATGGTGATTGCGATCGACAATATTATGGCATACTTGCGAGTATGCGGGGGATATTCTATATGCATTATGTTAATGTCGGTTACCAGGTGTTCATCATACGAATGATATTTTTTTTAAACACTTGCGAGTGTATGATTATTGAATAAATGAAATCTTGTGGTCTATTAAAATGATGAAAATGAATGTTGATGTTAAACTAATGAACTCACCAACCTTTTGGTTGACACTTGAAAGCATGTTTATACTCAGGTTTGAAATAAATCTTCTGCTGTGCATTTGCTCATTTTAGATATATTAATTGGAGTCATTCATGACATATTTCAAAAGACGTTGCATTCAAGTCGTTGAGTTCATCAAGATTATTATTAAGTCAATTATAGTTGGATATATTATGAAATGGTATGCATGCCGTCAACTTACGATGTAAAGAAAGTTTGTCTTTTAAAAATTAATGCAATGTTTGTAAAATGTATCATATAGAGGTGCGATGTAACCAAATGTAATGTATTCATCCAGATGGATTAGGACGGATCATCTCATGTGGTATCAAAGCGGTGGTCTTAGTGAACCAGGTCTTGCATTAGTGTGTATAACTGATAGTTGTTTAGATGCATTAGTGGGTCTGGACTTCGACCGTGTCTGCATGTCAAAAGTTTGCTTATCATTTAGTGTCGAAAATTATTTTCTTACCATCCTTAAAGTCTAGACACGTCTTACTGCCTCTATTGTATAAACAGTGTATAGATAAATTCGTATCTTAGTGTATCTGTTACTGTAAACCTTGCCTGACATATTCCGTAGATTCCTCCGTAACTTATGGGATTTTAGTATTTTATATGCATAGGTAAATTATGTATTGCAGGGTACTAATCTACATCCTATAATCTATTTCTTATCGAAAATTCTTCATCTGATCGTACGAGATGAATCCCTCAACCAGTTCGAGTCCCTCAGATTCCGATAGCTATTCCAATAGTTATTCCAACATGGATATTCACCTATGCTCTGAAAGCAGTGTCGCCAGAATGAATCAACTAATCATCCATCCCCAATTCATCAGATGAGTTTGTAGTCGACTTAATCAATGGAGCCGCGAAGAAGGCGATCCTTTTCACCAACCGAATTTACCTCTTGGCGATGAACCTGAAGCACTTATCAACGAACCAGTCCGAAACACCATTTTCACCCTCATTTCCCGAATATCTCACCACGATTATATTCTATCTAAAATTCTAAACCTTATTCATCCGCTCGTCCCGACCGACAATCATCCCGGAATAATGGAAGAAGTCAACGAGCTTCACGCTCGAGTAATCAATTTGGAAAAATGTGGTGCAAAGTGTACCAGCTTCAACAACACCACCTGCACCAACAGTACCACCAACAACCCAAGTTTCAACATCACATGCCTCAACATCGCAATCTATACCTCAAGCATAATCTTCGTTCTACATTTTATTCTACATCGGTTATTTTCGTTCTCCATGATGATTATGTAATCTCTAATATTTTAGAGATTATATATTCTAGTTATAATGGTAAATCAAATGAGATTAATATCATATTAACTCATTAAATCCATGATTACATCTGAAGAAAATATATATGTATATATATTTTCATAAAGATTGTAATTAAAAATTCTTTCGTACAAACTGTTAATGGTGAAAATATTTTAACGGGTAGGTAATACCCGAGGAATATTTAGATTTCACATTAACAAGTTACACTGTACATTCTTCGAATCTGATTCAACAGTCATTTACTATTCTACTTACACCCACAGTTATACGAATCCGTTCACCACAGAGTAACCATTTTCATTTAATTTCATAATTGGATTTTGACCTATCAGAATCTAACAAGTGGCATAATGAAGAAAACACTGGAGAAAATAAAATTTGTTAAAAACAAACAAATTAACTATGAAAATTTTTGTTAAGAATCCACGCTAACTGTTCCTAGCTAACTGATTACATTTTATTTATCGCAATTTAATTATCGCAATTTAAATTCTCGCAATTTTATTTATCGTCATTTAATTTCTGTTATTTATTTTACACACTTTAAATATCAGGACACGTATACAAGGTTTTAACATATCATATCGATGCATCTATATATATTATTTGGAATAACCATAGACACTCTATATGCAGTAATGACTGAGTTAGCTATACAGGGTTGAGGTTGATTCTAAATAATATATATACTTTGAGTTGTGATCGAGTCTGAGACATGTACACGGGTCACGATACGTATTAATCAATTCAATTATTATATATTAAACTATATATGAATTATTGGACTGTTAACTGTGGACTATCGACCATGAAATACCAACATTGGACAATTAAAATGAATTAAAATATTGATTATAACATATGAAACTAAACAATTCTTCAAGTTTGCCACTTGATTTCATCTTAAACCTCAATTGTATATTGACGATTATAATCTGCATTCAAACCTTTCATGATTCTTGAAAACACCTCAATCAAAAGGATGAACCAACCGCACTTCATCTAAAGAAGGAAAGATTTATACATATATTTATGTATCTGAAAAACTCTCAGAAACTGAGTGAACATTTAACACGTAGATGTGCTAATTCCTTTAGTGTTATTATTACCCAAAATAACTTGGTAATCCCTTTCAAAGTAGCAAATTTTGTCAAAGCTACAGCAAGTTGATTTCAACTGTTCATTCGAAACAACCTTCTTATAACTTTGATATATATGCGTGCTCTTTTATTGCTACCGGGGAACCTTTTATATTCCATCTTATTACCAGCAAATGTACCAGCAACCTCGTTGCTCTTTGGCTTAAATCCCTCTGACAAATCACTATATTTACCTGTTGAAGTCTCATCATATTCTCATCCGCATCTGGTAACGAGAATTGCCATACCAATTACTGAGAATCAACAATCAGTATTTCGAATCTCGCAGCATTTCTACATCCACAGTTATATGTATACATATAACATTTACCTCTTAGAATTATGATCTTTCATTCTGAAATTCTGAAAAGAAACCAGTCTACGAATCAATACTCGGAATGTTGAAAAAGCTCAAAGATTTTGATATTGAAAAATGAATTGAGCAAATCATGAAGGAGACTCTGAACAAATTACAAGGACTAAACTTGTACATAAAGGATTCAGATGATTCTGTTTCTGATGAAATCTTTAGCGAATACCTTGCTCCTTAATCGCTCTAAATCATCGTGTATGAATTTCTTCATCACAATTTGATTCAAAAATTCTAAGATATTATCGTATCTTTCATCATTAAAATCTTAAATATTTCTGAAGATATCTTCATAAATATTCTCGTCCGATATTAATTATCTCTCCGCGCTATATGTGTTACATCATAAAGGAAACTATTTAGTTTCTAAAATCTGAAACCTTCGAGTTTGAAGTAGGAATGTTTTTGAAGTAGTGATGGAAATTGATGCATGAGTTAGTATAATATAATGACACTTGATCAACGTGATTATATTACAGTAAGTCATGCTGAGTTTCTAATGGAACATGATGATTCACAGAATCATAACATCATCATGTACCATGTTACACGACTCTTACATTCTATCTAATCTATAAACATATCAAGAACATATTTTCTTGATAGTCCTATCTTTTCCCTTGAATTCTGGTAATCTGACAAGTCAAGTTGTGCTATTACCATTTCTTTCTTAGAACATTAGTCATGTTCATTCGAAACTCGATACTTACGAATTCTGGACCGTTACTTGCTTTATTAGAGATCGAGAAGATAATAAAAAGGCAAAGAGCTCTAAAATATAAGAGAAAATATAAAGGCCAATAACAACACGGAGGTTACGAACCGTGGATATTAATACGAATAGCAATATAAAGACACGGTAGAATTAAGAATAGTATCACCCCAAGGTAATAGTAGGAGTAAACTGATTCTTCTGGTGGAAGATTGAAAAGAAGGATGACAAAAATGATAATTAGGAAAATATCAAGGATTAGAACGAGATTAAGCATTTTTACAATCTTTTAGATGTATGAACTAAGAAAGAAAGTATAGGAATGGTGAAAATAATGGAACAAAGAAAGTTTAAATTCATAATGGGAATATTAGACAGAGTAATCGAGGCAGATCACCGTACTTAATTATAGAGATCTTAATTTCCTTATTCACTGAAGAATCAAATCTTTTAGATTTCGAAGATTTTCACTAAATCCCTTAAATTCTAGAAATCAACCGTGACTACATCACCGGTTAAGTCAAATCTTCATTTACTCATTTTCACTCTTTTGTGATAGCTTCATTCGTACTCTTCGAATAATCGAATTATTTTATCCTTATTACTCAATAGTAATAAAACTCTATTTATCAGCTTATATGAGTCATGAAAACATACTTATTGTCCGCCATGATGATATCACTCAAATTTCAAGACGAAATTTCTTTAACGGGTAGGTACTGTGACAACCCGGAAATTTCCGACCAAATTTAAACTTATTTTGATTTCAACACGATAAGCAAAGTCTATTTAATCGAATCTCAAAATCTTTAAACTGTTTACATGCACTTAAGTCTTTGACCATCCCCGACGATTCACGAACCGGTGTGTGTAAATAAAAATGTAAATATATATATAATTATAAATATAAGTATATGTAATATTTTTGAATAAATAAAATACCCTTTAATCAATTAGAATTAAAAATGTAAAATAATAAACAAAATAATTAGGTTGTTATTAAAATAAATATATATAAATAGATATATGATATTATTGTACAGATATATAGTTATAGATATAAAAGATTTCTATTAATAACTCTTATGTTGAAATATTATTAAAATATATAAATATTCAATATTCAATAGATGTATTCATATAAAATATGATATAAATTGTAATATAAATATATTAAATGTAATTACAAGCTTAATTATAATTATTATATGATTATTATTACATTCATTATTATTATTAATATTAATATCAATATTAAAATCATAATACCGATATTGTTATATTTGATTTGTTAATATCATTATTATTATAACTATTAGTAAAGTTATAAATTTAATTATATAAATAATATTAGTAATATTATTAAATATTATTATTATCATTTTATTTTCATTATTATCAAACTTATCAAAATTTATCACTTTGTTATTAATAACATTACCACATTATTATTATTATATTTATCAATATTATTATCATTATTATTAATATCATTTTATCATTAATATTATTTGATAATAATTATTAATTATATTATTATTATTAGTATTTTTATTATTACTAATAAAATTAACAATATTATTATTATTAATATATTAATTATTATTATGAATGATAGAAGATATATATACAGAATCATTACGCGTAATTTTTTTCTTCTCTACATCACTATCATCTTTCTCTTTTTCTTATTCTACTCGTGATATCTTGTCTCCCCTCATGTTACTGCAAAGCTAAATTGATCAATCATAACATCATTCTATCGATTACAACTAGAAGTTTAAACAGAATCCTAAAGGAAACAGAACTTATATTTTTTTTTATAAACTCAAAACCCATTAACCTCCGATCAGATTCGAAGTAAATTGAAGAGAAGTAGAAATGCAGAAGCGATCTAATTCATGTCGTGATCCTATCTGCAAGGTTTCAACTCTTAATTCGCAATATCAAAGTTGAATTTCGAAGTAAAAGCTTCGGTTTAAAAAGGTCAAACATTTTTCTATGAGCGAATTTGAATTCTCTGTTATGAATTAAGTTAAATTGACGATTTCTAAAGTTTCTAGGATTGATTTTCAAACTATTTTGTGAAGAAAGTATTATCTAAAACGTTCTAAAAACCAAAATCACGATTTATTTTTTTTTGTTTTTCGCGAACTGCAGTAAGCCGTTTTTAATTATTTTTTTTTCTTTCTTGTTCTAATTAAGTCAATCACTTTGGGTTAGTTTCAATTCTATGGAAGAACTGAAATTATGTAATTAATTAAGTCGATATGATTAATTTGCTGGGAATGATTCAACTGGAAACGAAGAAGAAGAAGTAGAAGAACACAAACTAATTCGATTTAAATAAATTATACATGAGCATAATTTCAGAAAGACATATTGGAGGAGTGGTGTAGATTGTTTGATGGGTATTGAGAGGTCACGGGTTCGAACCCTGCAGTAACATAATTTTTTTTGGATTTCGTTTTTTTAAGAGGTAGTTTCAATTTCAGAATTATTATTATTATTATCATTATTATTATTATTATTATTATTATTATTATTATTATTATTATTATTATTATTATTATTATTATTATTATTATTATTATTATTATTATTATTATTATTATTACTATGATTATTAATATTGTTGTTATTAGTATTATTGTTATTATATGTAATATATTAGATATTACTAGTATCATAAAAAGTGTTATAACGATTATCGTTATTATTACTAAAAGTATTATTAATGTTATTATTATTAATTTATCATTTTAGTACTACCATTATTATTATGATTATGATTAGGATCATTGTTATTGTTATTATAAAAATAATACAAGTTATTATTATTTTCACTAATATTAGTATTAATAACATTTTTGTAATTATTAGCTACTATTATTATTATTAACATAAGTACTATTTTTTAACAATATCGTTATTATTATTAGTATTATCAATATTAAGAAAGTTATTATTATTAATCAATCATTATTATCAAAACTATCATTTTTTTGTAAATAAATATTTTGTACCTAAAATATATTTAATACATATATTATAATTATATTAATAGCTTATATACTTACATATCAAACATAATAACAAAATTTATATAAATACTTATATATAACAAACTAATGATATTTTTTATATATAATACTAACCATATATATATATATATATATATATATATATATATATATATATATATATATATATATATATATATATATATATATATTAATGTAACTAAATATATAGATATTAAACATTTTGAATATATTCACAAACTAAATAAGTATAATATATAATTTAAGATAATATATAAACTTGTTCGATTACAATTATACATTTTAATTTATATACAAATGATATAGGTTCGTGAATCCAAAGCCAACCCTGCATTGTTCAATGTTGTCATATGTATTTTTACTACAAAATACATTATAGTGAATTTCATTTGCTCCCTTTTTAAATGCTTTTGCAATATCTATTTTTGGGACTGAGAATACATGCGCTGTTTTTATAAATGTTTGACGAAATAGACACAAGTACTTGAAACTACATTGTATGGTTGGATTACTATACCGAATATCGCCCTTCAAGTTTGGTAACCTAAGAATTAGGGAAATGACCCCTAATTGATGCGAATCTTAAAGATAGATCTATGGGCCTAACAAACCCCATTCTGGAATTTGGAATGCTTTAGTACTTCGATTTAAATGGTGATTGTGATTGCCAATATTATGGCATACTTGCGAGTATGCGGGGGATATTCTATATGCATTATGTTAATGTCGGTTACCAGGTGTTCATCATACGAATGATATTTTTTTAAACACTTGCGAGTGTATGATTATTGAATAAATGAAATCTTGTGGTCTATTAAAATGATGAAAATGAATGTTTATGTTAAACTAATGAACTCACCAACCTTTTGGTTACCACTTGAAAGCATGTTTATACTCAGGTTTGAAAGAAATCTTCCGCTGTGCATTTGCTCATTTTAGAGATATTAATTGGAGTCATTCATGATATATTTTAAAAGACATTGCATTCAAGTCGTTGAGTTCATCAAGATTATTATTAAGTCAATTATAGTTGGATATATTATGAAATGGTATGCATGCCGTCAACTTACGATGTAAAGAAAGTTTGTCTTTTAAAAATGAATGCAATGTTTGTAAAATGTATCATATAGAGGTGCGATGTAACCAAATGTAATGTATTCGTCCAGATGGATTAGGACGGGTCGTCTCAACATTAACGTTCGTTCATACTCATCTTTCATTTCTATATACTTCGTTAAATAAACTTCAACGGTTCTAAATATTTTTCAAACCTTAACGTCGTCATTGCCCACAACAAATCGTCACCGTTGATCGTTTTCCGTTTCTCACATTGACAATTAACAACAAGTTTCACCGATGATGAAACACATAAATTCTGATACACATTCATAAATAGTTTCTTTATCATTCGATATTTTAGCGTTCGCCGGTAATTCCTCTTTCATCATCCTGCTGACTTAGCAATCGAAAGGAAACAATCTTGTTCTCTTGCTATTAACTCGTCACTGTTTTTCTTGTTGTCGGAATCAGCCATTTGATCGCCGGTGAGGTGAAGTGGTTTTGTGAGGTTGTGGTGATCAAAACTAAACATTACTACCATTAGCATGTTATTATGTTCGATGGTTTCTTTTGCTAAACATAGAACCAAAAAGAAGAAGAAAATATGGTGGGGTTTTAAGGTTGTTTGCAATTCCAACAGAAGAAAGAAGAAGAAAAATATAAACACGATGGTGATGGCGGTTTATGGTGGTAGGAGGTGGTGAAGTCTTGGAGAAGAAAGGGTGATTCAACCATGGTGAGGGTGGCGATGTGATGGTGATTGAAGTGGTGGTTCCATGATGGGTTTTGTCGACCGAGCACAATAATTCACGTCGGTTTAGATTGGTTTTCGATGATGATGGTTGTGGATCACGATGGTGGTGGTTGTCGACATGGTGAGGTGGTCGTAGATGGTTGTTGGTTGTCGGTGGTGAAAGAGGAGGTGTGAGCCAAAGTGGTGGAAGGGTGAAGGTTTCATGGTGCTTAACAAGGTTTGGGTGGTATGCTGAAACTCTTAATGACTACATATTGCACTTTAGAAAAATTAATCCCGTTTAACACTTTGATAGAAACAAACGTGATATCTTTTATCACTTTGATCGAAATGAACGTACAAAAAGGTCACCAATATATTATGTGGAATTTATTATTTATTTACTTATTTATTTATTTTTTTATCAATTGATGTTGTATTATTTCGAACGAATCATGGTTGTCGCTATATATTTTTGGCGTGGTTTGGTTGTAAGGTTTATAGCATACTCTGTATCATATATTTATATTAATTATATATAAGACTATTACTCACTATGAGCTGTAAAGTTTTGGTGGATATCTTCAACTAACAATAATTGTTTTGGTTTTTAAGCAGTATATGTATATATGTATCTATATAAAGAAAGAGAAACAAACACAAAAAAAAAAAATTAAATATAATATAATTACATCTCCTAATATAACGTGAATATACAGTAAGCCTATTATTTTGTTTTAACTACCGACAGTTTTAACGTATTACTATTTCGTATCCCGTTGATAATTAGTGGCGGATAAAAGTGTTCAGAAAAATCCCATATTTTTAAATTAACTATATTTATTTATTTTGGTCATTATGGTATAAAATTGAATCATTAATCTAATAAATAAAAATTACATCAACTGTCCCTCTCAATTTTGGGTAAAATATAAAAAGTGTTAAAATTTAATAACTAGATCCTAAATACATTTTTATTAAGCCTAAAATTTATAGAACTCATTTTTGAAGCACCATTTATTTTAAAAATCATATAAGTTTGAATTTATCTTGCTTAATATCAATCGAAACATCAAACGAGTATTACAATCATTAATATTTATTTTTAATATACTTTATTTATATATAGAGATATATTTTAAATAATAATTATAATAATATCCTATTTTATTTTATTAATTTTTAATAAAAACAATATATAATACTTCAAATTATATTTCGAATTATTATTTATATATACATATACACATATCTATTTATAATTAATTGTTCGTGAATCGTCGAGAGCAGTCGAAGGTCAGTTGAATATATAAACATCGTTTCAAAATTTTCTAGACTCAACATTACATACTTTGCTTATCGTATCGAAATCATATAAAGATTAAGTTTAAATTTAGTCAGAAATTCCCGGGTCGTCACAATAGAAAGATTAGGTTTGTTGTCTACCAAAGAAGTTGAAGACTTGTAAATCGGATCTCCACCGGGTTTGGAGAAAAGTGCTTAGTGAAGCAACAAATCCCAATTAGTGTAATCGAGGAGTGGATTAAGGTGGATTAGTTAACATCCACCTGAACCACTATAAATCCTTGTGTCTATGTTCTTTACATTACTTCATTTATCATTTTGAACATATACACTACACACATCAAGTTTGAGTTGAGTTGGTTGATCAAAGTTAAATTGAATTTGGTGATCAATCGAAAAAGCGTTAAAAACATATTAAGTAACTATTCACCCCCTAGTTGCTTACAGGGGGAAATAAGATGATCCCGACATTGGAATGGCAATGTTGTTTGTTGTTTTCTTGTTCGACATTTTTTTAGGTTTGGAATGAGATATGTGAAAAAAAAATATGTGTTTTGTAGTGTTTGGAATGAAATAGTTTGATATGGATATGAGTTGAAAATGTTAGTTTATATAAGATACAAGGTATTTAAATAAAAAAGATAAAATAAATATATCAATATATCCGTTGTCATCCCCAACGACTACTATATTTTAATGTTTTATTCAAAATTCATCGTGATCAATTGTGCCAACAATGACATTTTGTTCCACGCTAGTCCAACGGTGCCCTTAACTACGACCGATAGTATCGGCGCCTTTCAAAGACGGTAGCAACTACTGCCTAACTGCGCGCCCGACACTACCGGTCTAATCTAAAGGTTATTGTTAACCCGAATGGGTCAATAGGATTCTAGGATGTTTGTTGAACATAGGAGTGTAGGATTGTTTTTATTAAAGGAAGACGACTCTTTAATTTTTTTAGAGTACGTACTATATCTTTTGATTGCTACAATTTTTTTATAAAACATACTGTCACGTTTCAAATATTTTTAATAGTACACGTATCCCTTAATATTTTTTTTACGCATTGTTCTCTTAGAAAACTCTAACTTTTCAATCATTAATTTTATACATCCATTTACAACTACACTTTCAAAAACAACTTTAATGACACACAAATGGATGATTTAGACTTGGGACACAATTCAAAATTTTTTAAGAGACGATTCGATGATGGAGTTGATTTACACTCGCTAGATGATTTCTCTTACTTGGGAGAAAAGATGGGATGGAAGCTGAAGCGTTTGATGTATCTTCCTCCCCTCGAGACGAAGAAGAGGTTGATATAAGCGGTGAGGGGTCAGTGGCAAATAATAACGTCTCCTTTTTAAAGTCGTTGCTGGGCCCGTCGCTCGTCAAAGGAAAAGTGGTTGGGTCTTCCTCGATTTCTTCATTTGGATAGCGAGAAGAATACTCGATCCTTAATTGGTTTGGTAAAAATTTGTGAGTTATCCGATGATTGAAGGAAAGTTATTATGGTCGTGTGCGTATGGAAAGAAAGTTACAAAAGAAAGTTACAATCGCCGCGGATAAACTTTGGGTTACCTTGATTGCTTGTTAGTGTTTTCCTTTAGCTTTGGCGCCTCTTATAGTTTAGTTTAGGAATTGGTGTTGCTTTTGTGTTGTTTATTTTTTGGTTTTGTAACAACCCAACCCAATATCCAAACAAACACTCGAACTAAAATTTTTATTTTTTTTTTATACAGTATGGGTGCGCGGCGCGCACAAGCCCATTTCAGTTCTGTCCGGTTTTTGTCAATTTTCAAATAAAGATCTCCCACTTCCCGACATATTTAGACGAAATGCTTTTCACAACATGTTATAATAGTTAAAACTCACACGATTCAATAATAAAATAAGTTTTACGAAACTGGGCCCACATATGCCGTAATACGAGTTTCGTACAAAAATATAAGTTTCGACCACACCAGTTTAAATTCCAAACGACATATGAGCATGGTGTTTGGGGGTAAAACTACCCAAATCTCGGTCAAACTCCAAAAGCTATAACATCCAAAAGAGTCCCCTAACAAACAAGCGGGATCTCTAATCCATACGAATGCCCTTACCCTTGTCTCCGCCGGAGCCTATAAAAAGATAAACAACGAGAGAGTAAGCAAAGCTTAGTGAATGCAATAATTATACCCATATATATATAATATCCCTACTTGCAACCACTTACACACATACCGCATACACGCTAGCAATACAATTAGCATACCATCTCAAGTACGACGCTAATAATCTCCAACAACCCGCAACTAGCGTAATCAATAACATATAATCGACATAATACAATATGCTACAATACAATACACAACCATGGTTAACCATTCTGGCGTCATGGTGCTACCGGCTCTTTGGCTCACACCATACGCATCGGTTATGATGCTACCGGCTCTTTGGTTCACATCACAACCCGAGTCATACTCACATTAAAGTGCTACCGGCTCTTTGGTTCACACTATAACAACTCGTGCCGTAGTGCTACCGGCTCTTTGGTTCACACTACAACACACGTACTATGATGCTACCGGCTCTTTGGTTCACATCATAGCACAATCGCACATACTATGGCACTACCGGCTCTTTGGTTCATACCATAGCATACAAATAAATACATTATATACATACGCATATAATGATTCCACTCACCTTAACGCCTTCGGTGAATGTTTTATACTTCCGCAAGCTTCAAGGCAAAGTACCTAATACAATAAGTACTCAATCAACACACAAACTAGTTGGACTAAACACCAACCATTCACTCATGTGCATTTAATGACTTAAATGCATTAAATGCCCCATTTTCACCAAAATCGTCCTGATGTTAAAACAGAGGTGTATATGAAATAGTTATAATTTTATTACGAAATACTATTAAATACGATACAATTTTACATAGTTGACTTGTTTGCTAGTTTGTCGACGTTATTCAATATAATATATAATATATAAATAATTAATATAATTATTTAAATATTATATTATATTCTCGTCGCGCGTTGATAGTTGGCTCAGGTCCCGGTTCCGGTTTTTCGAACGTCCTTTCGTATAATTTAATATCTTGTACTTTGCGTATTGCGACTTGTACTTTTGTAATTTTGAGACGTTTCTCATCAATATTTCGAACCACTTAGATTTTACTCTGTACTTTTTAGCTTTTTGGTCATTTGCGTCTTTAAATCGTCATTTTCTTCTTTTGTCTTCGCACTTATTTATTTAAACGAATATTACATAAAAATAGAACAATTACAACTAAAAGCTTTACATATTGGAAGGATATTGTGCCTAAATATATGTTCATTTGGAGCACTATCAAATATCCCCACACTTGAGCGTTGCTTGTCCTCAAGCAATACAAAACTTGAAACTAAATCACACTTTACTCGAATCACTTTTTTTATTCTCACACTTTATACATCAGTGATTTTGATACGCCGGTATAAACAATGATAGTAACGATGTGGTTTACAGTCCCACATGACTATGAAAATTTAGATCCTTAAGGAAATTGGATCTTTATGAAAACATTTGATCCTTTGAAAATTCATTCTAGCGTTTACCCTAGATAAGTTTTCCAGAATAACCCTTCACCGGTGTTTGCAAATTATTTTTGTGGGTTTCAGTTTTGAAAATTTTAGCTCAAAAACTTGTGGTTTTGTGTCACCCCCTTGCTAACCTTGTATTAGGAAAGCACCATGTTCAGTTTACTTGTCCCGTATATTACCTTTCGATAAACTACCGTCCGGTTGTAAAGGAAAGCGTTGAACAAGCAGCTGTTAAGGCAATGTCTAATGACATGCAGATGTTCATGGTCTAAAACGTGTCGGATGCAATTACTACCCTTTGTAGGAGCAATAGTAAAGATCACCCTATAATTTTTCGGTCTGGCACAAGGTCCTGTCTTCGACCATGCTATGCAACCACCATTCTTACAGTTGACACCCGATTTGGTTCAGGTGACCTAATGAATTTCTGATGAATTCTTAGGATTTTACGTTCAATGGTAATGAACTCATTGAAAATAGGGTTTTCAGAAAACAAATCGGTTTGTAATTTGATCAAAATATTTTCTCGTTCAAGCTCGAGTTTAGATATCATTGAATTCCATGAGTTTGTAATTCTCAATCTTTAAGGTCAATCTCAAGGATTGAGTAATATCAGGCTTAAATGCTGATTTTTAATTTTTAAGGAGATTATCCTTTCTGGGGGTCTGATTCATTAGTCTTATCAAGCTAATTTACACGGCGCCCTCCCCATTTTACGAGACAGATCCTCTCATGATTAGGATAAGTCTGACCACTTGGCGACCCTGTTTGATGCTGAGGTCCGTGGATTTCCAGCTGATTTTCTAGAAAACTTTTCAAGGTTTTTCGTAGACTCTACAACTGGTCTGGACGACAACTTTCTGACCTAAATCAAGAAGCGCGTGTCTTTTTCGGAAGACTTTACTTTCTTTTAATGATGAAATTGATTCATCGTGCAGATCCATCTATTCTTTCAAAGGTATTACAATAAATCGGGTAAAACTGATTAGTTTAGTCCAAAGCAAAAGTACCTGCAATAATCTGTACCAAATACGTGATATGTGTTTTAAAGAAATTGGTAAATTCTTCCCACACTTAGCTTTTATTTTTTATTTTGATGCCTTTTTATTATCCTCTATTCCATTTTAAATAAATTCTAACGTTTTGGGTTGTTTCTCCATTTATGTTCTCTCCTAGGTAACAATAATTTTGGTATTATAACCTAGTTTTATCGTTCATAAATATGTATAAACATGATTTTGAATTCATTTAGTTGAAATTTTTTTTAAATTTTCACAAAATTTGGCAATTAAACTAAGTGTAAACCCGAGAGAATTTATAACCCTTCCCCACACTTGAGATCATGCAATGCCCTCATTTGCATGCAATCAGAATATATTTATAAATTCATGAGGGTGATTAGTGTAGAAAAGTGATTAAAAATACCGAGTTTGCAAACATATTAATTTATATCACATTTGATATTTTGCGTCTTGTCGTCAAAATTAGTAGCTTTTGCTGAACTTTAATGCCATTCTTTGAATACATTACCCTGTTTTGTACATAAGATAAACTACAAACATATATATATATATATATATATATATATATATATATATATATATATATATATATATATATATATATATATATATATATATATATATATATATATATATATATATATATTATAAAATCTTTATTTATTAAAATAATTTAAATGAATAATTTTTTTAAAATTTTGTTTCCTTTTACTTTAGGTAGTTTCGGTATGTTTACCTAGTCCGTCCCTCGACAAAATTTAAAATTTGTCATTTTTAAAGCGATTGTTTTAAAAGCAAAGATTTTTGGGTTTTTTTTATTTTTTTGGTATACTTTAGATCAATAATATTAAAAATAATGATAACAAAATTTGTCGCCCCGTCCTCGGGTAAAGCAATTTCGGTTTCATGACCTAGTCTTTAACTTACGACGAATTTTAGAAATCATTTTTTTAAACGTAATGAAATAAAGTAAATTTTGTTTTTAAATTCACACAAAACTTAAATTTAAAAGTGCATATAAATTTCATATAAAACCTATAAAATAAAAATTTTAGAATGGGGGAAGAAAACTAGTTCTTTAGTGTCTGCTAGTGGAAAAGACCAATCGGATTCCATTCTCAGAACTACACGAAAACTGAACAACTAACTCTAGACAGTATTTTCTTTTTAGAACATTTGAATCTCCCTACAATTAGGTAGATGTGGTGTCGAAATTGTGATTAACTTCATCGTCAATTTCTTTTGGACCATAATCAACTTGCATATCTGTGACTTTTGCTTTAAGCCATTGGTTGGATTCCTGTGTAACATCCACAAATTCAACTAGTTTTGCCTTTTCTTTAGGCAATAGATTGGATACTAACCGGTTACATAACTTAAAGTTCCCCTTGGTTCTAGCATCACGAATCCGTTTAATAAGTTTCTTCATTGAACTATTAATAACGGGATCATTTAATTTCGTATCAACAACGGGGTTCTTTGTTATCAAGTTATCATTAGGTGTTACTTCATCTTCCCCACACTTAGATGTTTTATTATTGTTAAGCACAACCGTTGGAGTTGGTAAAACAACATGGTTCTTACCAATCATTTTTGTTGGTTCAACGGTTTTGGTTGGTGGAGATTTAGACTTTTGACTTACAAAGGTGATTGATTTTTCATCATTACTAAGTGTCATTCTACCCTCTCTTACATCAAATAACGCCCCGGTTGACGCTAAGAATGGTCGACCTAAAATTAGAGGAATGTTTGAGTCCTCTTCTATGTCAATGATAATGAATTCGACTAGAAAGGTTAAATTACCCACTTGAACGGGTATGTTGTCAGCAATTCCAACTGGGTGCCTAATGGTTTGATCAAAGAGTCGGACACTCATCTCTGTTGGACTTAACTCACCTACTCCTAATCTCTTATATAATGAAAGAGGCATAACACTCACACTCGAACCTAAATCTGCTAGTGCATCATACATGACACAATCACTAAGTAGACAAGGACTAATAAATTCACCCGGATCACCCAACCTGGGTAGAGGTTTTGGTGGAACTGTCTTCACCGGGTTTATCTTTACAGTTTTTGTTTCTTGTACTTTCTTATTCTTCTTCTTCTTTCCAGAGGTATCACAAACTTTACTACCTATTACTTGCTCATACTCAACTCCTTTTCTTGGAAACGGGATGGGTGGTCTGTATGGTGCCACCACTGGCTTTACATACTTGGGTGGTGGTGGTGTTGTAACTTCTTCATTGTTACTCACATCTAAAACCTTCCCATCTTTTGGAGCTGGTTTTTCAGAATTTGTTGATACCATATTAACATTCTCATTCCGAGGATTTACTTCAGTATTACTTGGTAGCTTTCCTTGTTCCCTCTCACTTATCATGCTAGCAAGAGTACCTACGTGTTTTTCTAGATTCAAAATAGAAGCTTGTTGAGTTCTTAATGACTGATCAAACCTCTCATTTGTTTGGGTTTGAGATGTAATAAATTGTGTTTGAGATTCCATTAGCTTTGCCATCATTTCTTCCAGATTTGGCTTTTTCTCTTCGGTTTGTTGTGGTGGTTTATACAAGCTAGGTCTTTGTTGATTGAAAGTATTGTTTTGAGTTGGTTGGTTATTCAGACCTTGTTGGTTATACGAGTTATTATTGGGTCCATTTGGATTGTAAAGAATGTTTTGATTTCGATTGAAGTTTGGCCTTGGCGGTTGATAATTATTTTGATAATTATTTCTCGGCCTTTGGTTCATGTAGGAAACATTCTCTCGTTGTTCCATTGTTTGCTCGATGTGACAATCTTTCGTTAAGTGTGGCCCACCGCATTGCTCACAACTGATTCGTATTGCATGAATATCTTTATTCATCTTTTCCATTCGTCTTTCGAAAGCATCTATTTTTGCAGAAACGAAATCAAAGTCATAGCTAGAATCGGCTCTAGCCGCTTTAGATGAACTAAAGATATCTTTTTCCTGGTGCCACTCATGCGAGTGGGAGGCTGTGTTATCAATGATTTTGTAAGCTTCAGTTGCGGTTTTCTTCATAATGGAACCACCAGCTGCTATGTCGATGTCTTTTCGTGTAGCAATGTCGATACCTTGGTAGAATATTTGTACTATTTGATAAGTGTCTAAACCGTGCTGAGGACATCCTCTCAACAACTTTCCAAATCTTGTCCATGCCTCATATAGAGTTTCATTTGGCTTCTGCGTGAATGTAACAATTTCTCCTTGAAGTCTCACGGCTTTAGATGCCGGAAAGAATTGTTTAAGAAATTTTTCAACTAAGACATCCCATGTGTCAATCGCCGCTTCAGGTAATGATTCTAACCAATTTTTGGCTTCTCCCTTTAAAGTCCAGGGAAATAACATGAGATAGATCTGTTCATCCTCAACTTCTCTGATTTTGAATAGAGTACAGATCCTATTAAAGGTTCAAAGATGTTCGTTTGGATCTTCTTTTGGCGTACCACTATATTGACATTGATTAGTTACCATGTGTAGGATTTGTCTTTTGATTTCATAATCTGGCGCATTAACATCTGGCTTAATAATGGCGTGACCTTGGCCCGTGCGTGTGGCTCTCATTCGGTCTTCCATACTTAGAGGTTCCAGATTCTCCATGATTGAATTTGTTGAATCTGAATCACTAGAGGATTCTGATTTAATAGTTTCTTCCTCGATAATCTCTGGATGAGTGATTTGTGGTTTAGGAGGAATGATTAGTGGTTCAGGATCTCTGAATTGTCCCTGAATATCCTCCAGATTCTCAATTGTGAGGTCGGGTTCAAAAAATGGATTATCGGAAATTTGAATTGGAGTACTTGGTCGACTGGATGACGATTCTAAAGAAAAATCAACGGCGACAATATTAGCTAGATGTCTTGATCGAGTTACAGGTGGTGAACGTATAAAAGGTGGTGAATGTTTTGCTCGGTGCATTCACTGAATATCCTATTAGTTATAAAAGATAAAAATTATATAAATTATCAAATTAATAGACTTTTCTGATTTTGCCCACGTTTTGAATAGCCAATAGATGCAGCAGGTAGCCAGAACCTTTTAAATCGGAAGCCCACAACTCGCCACTAACAAATCCAACTATTACTACGAATAAGAAAATTTTGGATGTCTATCAATTTAACCGCTTAAAAGAATTTTTCGTTTTGAAATTTTAGAGAAGAAATAGAAAAAATTCTAATTCCTAAAAACTAGAGCGTCGAGAAATGAGAAAGAAAAAGAGCGCGTCGAAAAACGTCGAAAAATAAAAAAATAAAATGTCGAAAAATAAAAATAAGAAAGAAAAGCGTCGAAACTTAAAAGTCTAAAAACTAAATCTAAAAAGTTGCGCCTAAAGGTATTAAAGCTTAAAAGGAAATCTATATCCAAAACGGCAATAACTTAAAAAGGGCACTAAAATCTAATAAATATTTAAGCGATAAGCGACGTCGTAAAATTCTAAAGCACCTAAATCTTAGTCTTAAAGAAAAAGTACTTAAGGGATTTTACGGCAAAGCCTAAAAATCTAGAAATATAAAATACTACGGCAAAATACTAAGTTACGAACTAATTACGAATGATAAATTACAAATTACGAATTAAACGATTAAAAAGATACAAATATAAAAATAAAACTTAAAGATATAAAAGTACAATTTTTTTTTATAAAAATATTATTTTTATATTATTATTTTATAAAAGTATTAATTTTATAATTAATTAAAACTATAATAAACTTAATATTACAATTTAAATAATAAAATTAAAACTAATATTAAACATTAACTAATTAAACCCTAATTAGGGCTAGTTAATTATAATAATTAATAATACACCGTAATTAATGCAGTACCAGGTTCAATCCTGGCGTGTCAGGTTACCTCATGCGGTCGCATGAGTTTTAGCCTACGGGTTCATGCGGTCGCATGGCCCAGATATTCAGATCACAAATTGGGCTGCTACCGTGTAGCCCGAATACTTTTTATATTTTTTTATTTTTCTGTTTTTAATTTATTTATATAAAATGAATAAAAACTTAATTTTTAAAAACTTAAAATAGAAATAGAAAAACTTTATATTTTAAACAAACTCTTAAAAATATATATATTTCGTTTTTCTTTTTATATTTTTGTATTTTTAATATTTAAAACGTATTTTTACAAAAAGAAATTAAAACTTAATAAAAAATCTTTTTTTTATATAGCGTTTCGCTTTCGGCGTTTAAGAAGTCCCCGGCAGCGGCGCCAAAAACTTGATGTGTGCAGAGGAGGTGTACGAAATACTATTATTTTTTATACTAAATACGGCGAAATATGATACAAGTTTTATTTATTTATATAGAATGGGATATATATGTATACCTAAACCTTGCTACAACACTTATAGGCAGTGTACCTAATCGTACAGTAGTGTAGTTTTTAGTAAGTCCGGTTCGTTCCACAGGGAGCTGGCCAAGTTTAACGCTATATTTTTAAACAATTATATTTGTGTGTGTGTGTCTATATATATATATATATATATATATATATATATATATATATATATATATATATATATATATATATATATATATATATATATATATATATATATATATATATATATATATATATATATATATATATATATATATATATATATATATATATATATATATGTAGTATTATTATAAAAGGGGGTTTTTACCGTTTAATGACCGTTTTGTCGATTTTATATTTTAAGCGTAAAGATAAATGACGATAATATAAATGACAGAATTTAAATTGCGATAAAGTAAATTGCAGTAATTAAAATGACAGTAAATAAAGGTACGATGAAATATGAAATAAAAGTATTGTGCTTATTTAAACTTCCGTAATCATGATGTTTGACGCTTTGATCTTAATTTATTTATCTGGGTTAATTGTCCTTTGTCCTGGATTTATTTGATACCTATCTGGTTTTTGTCCATAATAGTCCATCGGTCATAATTACAAAATGCTCGTCAAATTAACCTTATTCCCGAAGTCAAATATTCCAACTAATTAGGGATTCGAACTGTAACAAGGTTTTAATACTTTGTTTAATAATTACACCAGGTTATCGACTGCGCGTAATTCAAGGTTTTAATATTTTGTTAACAATTACACCAATTATCCTTGTATGTAATCCACCCCTGTTTTAATGAGATATGAATATTAATTTACCCAGTTGATCAGAATGAATAATCAATTACCCAATCCGAATAATTTATTAAATGATCGTAAAAGATGTCGTATAAACGTCACTAAATAGAACATACATAATCATTTTAATAATTATTAGATTAACTAATTTGAAGATAGGTTTGACAGGTTCTAATGAGTTGTCATTCGATTAGACATTACCCCTTATCTATTAATAGTCAATAGTCCAATGTCCACAAGTGTCGGTCTTTTTTCCAAACCTTAATTATGGTACAAAATCTAATAACCCAATCTTAATTTTTAGTACAACATCACGATTACTTTGGCTTAAATAAGCATAATAATAACTTAGTTACGAGACATTAATTTAAAAAGGAAGAACATAGCTTACAGTGATTATTTATCGCGTAGCGTTACCCGGATAGAGTTTTGACTTAAAACCCGTAAAACATTTCTTACAATAACCCAATTATTATTAAACTTAAATTAAAATTAAAATTATAAATATATATATTTATGTTACAGATGAAGAGAAGAGAAAAAGATGTACATAAACTCGACTGAAACTGCGCCTTTTATAGCAATGTGGCCAACCTTTTTGCTCCATGCGATTGCATGGCATTTGTGCCTTCTGGCCATGCGATCGCATGGCCTGGGAATCCAGGTCAGAATTGTTTGTTTGCTAGTTTGTCGACGTTATTCAATATAATATATAATATATAAATAATTTATATAATTATTTAAATACTATATTATATTCTTGTGCATAGTTAACTTGTAATTTTAGCTCCGTTGCGTCGCGCGTTGATAGTTGGCTCAGGTCCCGATTCCGATTTTTCGAACGTCCTTTCGTATAATTTAATATCTTGTACTTTGCGTTTTGCGACTTGTACTTTTGTAATTTTGAGACGTTTCTCATCAATATTTCGAACCACTTGGATTGTACTTTGTACTTTTTAGCTTTTTGGTCATTTGCGTCTTCAAATCGTCATTTTTTTCTTTTGTCTTCGCACTTATTTATTTAAACGAATATTACATAAAAATAGAACAATTACAACTAAAAGCTTTACATATTGAAAGGATATTGTGCCTAAATATATGTTCATTTGGAGCACTATCACGTCCATTTAAGGTTAAGACCATCATTAACCACTAAAAGCTAGTGCTTAAGGTCCAACAACACTAACTACCTCGAAATCGAGGTATCTCACACCCATCTTTCCCAAATTAGGTCAATCATTACCCAATTGACCATTTAAAGTCAACACACCCATTTCGGGTCATCCATTAACCCAACTAACACCCATTTAGCAATTAACTAGGTGTGCTAGGAATTAACTAACCAATTAAGACTCGAAATCACCAATTCACACTTTGAAACCCTAGGTTAGTCGCTATTGAGTCTTCATGACTCAATCTTACTCAAGAACACCCAAAATCATCAAATATGGGTCTTATGTTCACCACTAGCCCAAACCCTAACCCTTAAACAAATCAAAACAAGGAAATCAAGATTAGAGCTTACCACCACAACCACAACGTAGCTAGTGAGGAGATGAACAACTTTAATACTTGAACTTTAACCCGGATCAAGCTTCTTCCTCCTTGATTCAAGCTTTCTCTCACAAGAACACTCTTCTCTCTCTAGAATTTGATTTGGGGTTGAAGATAAGGTTGGTGATGAAGTTAAATGTGTTTCAACCACCACCAAACTGGCCATCTAATGCCCCATCTCGTTCTCATGTGAAAAGACCACAATACCCCTCATTAAACTTAAATAAAAAGCTGGAATCCGCCAACAGTGCAGGTGTGCGGCGCGCACACCTACACCTGCGCAGCGCGCACAAAGGCCTGAGTAGGCTCTGACCCCTGTTTAACTATATACAGCTCCCCACACCATATGCACCCTATATACACTACTGTACAGTGATTGTTCGGGTCTTACAACTCTCCCCCACTTGAATCGGAGCGCATCCTCACGATCCAAGCCGCATGACAAGAGGGAAGATAAACTAACACAAACTCTTCGGGCTCCCAAGTAAACTCAGAACCTTTACTACGACGCCATTGAACCTTATAAGTTCTTACCTCTTTATTCCTCAACCTTTTCACCTTTTCATCGAGTATAGCAATCGGCTCCTCAACATACTCTAACTTGTTGTTTAGCGCGATCTCGTCTAACGACATCCATGAAGAATCATCCGCAAGACACTTACGGAGATGGGAAACTTGAAATTTATTATGGATCCTCGCAAGTTCTTCGGCTAATTCCAAACGATATGCCACTTCACCAATAAGAGCTAAAACCTTGAATGGCCCAATAAACCGAGGAGCTAACTTTCCTCATTTTCGAAACCGAATAATACCCTTCCATGAAGAAACTTTAAGCATCACCATGTCACCTTCTTGGTACTCAATCAATCGCCTTCATTTGTTGGCATACGACTTTTGTCTATCTTGAGCCGCTTTCAAATGAGCCCGTATCATATCAATTTTTCTATTCGTCTTTAAAACCAAATCAGTACTCTCGATTTCTCTTTGGCCTACTTCACCTCAACAAATCGGGGTTCGACATCTACGCCCATAGAGAATTTCATAAGGTGGCATCCCGATACTAGTGTGATAACTATTATTGTACGAGAATTCCACCAAGGGCAAGTGCTCATCCCAACTACCACCGAAATCGATAATACACGCCCGTAACATATCCTCCAAGGTTTGATTCGTACGTTCGGTTTGACCGTCCATTTGAGGATGGTACGTCGTGCTCATTCTCAATTGTGTGCCCATATCTTCATGAAACTTATTCCAAAACTGAGATGTGAAACGAGTGTCTCGATTTGAAACAATAGATATAGGAACCCCATGCCTCGATATCACCTCCTTGATAAACAATTTAGCCAAAGTCTCCGATGATATCGTTTCCCGAATGGGAAGAAACAAGGCACTTTTCGTCAACCGATCAACTATCACCCAAATCGAATCAAATTGGGTTCTCGCCGTCTTTGGTAACTTTGTAATGAAATCCATGGTAATGTGCTCTCATTTCCATTTTGGAATTTCTAATGGTTGCAACTTACCATACGGCTTTTGGTGTTTGGCCTTAACTTGCAAACACGTGACACATTGTTCAACATACTTTACAACATCACGTTTCATGCCCGGCCACCAATACTCTTTCTTCAACTCAAGATACATTTTCGTCGCGCCCGGGTAAATGGAATACTTTGACTTATGTGCTTCATCAAGTAGCACTCGTCGATAATCACCTATTTTAGGCACCCACACTCTTCCTTGAAAAGATAACAAACAATGCTTACCTAAGGTAATAAACTCCATTTATCCCACGATCCATTCCTCATGCTTATTGTTAACAAAAGCTTCGATTTGAGTCTCGCCAAGCTTTACAAGAAAATCGTTAGTAATAATCATGCGTAACGATCCTACTCGTATCACCGGATGTTGACTCTTTCGACTTAACGCATCCGTGACCACATTCGCCTTTCTCGGATGATAAAGTATTTCACAATCATAGTCTTTCACCACATCCATCCATCTATGTTGACGATAATTCAATTCTCGTTGATCAAAAAGATGTTTTAAGCTCTTGTGATCCGAATAAATCGTACACTTGACACCATACAAGTAATGACGCCAATTTTTTTAACGCATGAACAACCGCCGCCAACTCATGGTCATGATTCGGATGTAAAGACCCATCCTAATCCATAAGAACGAATACAATAACATATGATTATATCGCGAGGTATTTGACCTCTATATGATACATTTTACAAACATTACATTCGTTTTAAAAGACAAACTTTCATTACATCGAAAGTTGACAGGCATGCATACCATTTCATAATATCCATCTATAAATGATCTAATCTGTCATTTACTTAATCATAATCTTTACTGAACTCAATGACTTGAATGCAACGTCTTTTGAAATATGCCATGAATGATTCCAAGTAATATCTTTAAAATGTGCTAATGTACAACGGAAGATTTCTTTAATACCTGAGAATAAACATGCTTTAAAGTGTCAACCAACAGGTTGGTGAGTTCATTAGTTTATCATAATCATTTATTTCCATTATTTTAATAGACCACAAGAATTTCATTTCCAGTTCTCATAAATATACGTCCCATGCATAGAGACAAAAATAATTCATATGGTAAACACCTGGTAATCGACATTAACAAGATGCATATAAGAATATCCCCTATCATTCTGGGAAATCCTTCGGACATGATAAAAACGAATTAGAAGTACTAAAGCATCCGGTACTTTGGATGGGGTTCGTTAGACCCAATAGATCTATCTTTAGGATTCGTGTCAATTAGTAGATCGGTTTACTAATTCTTAGGCTACCAAGCAAAATGGGCATATTCGGCTTCGATCATTCACCCATATAATGTAGTTTCAATTACTTGTGTCTATTTCGTAAAACATTT